>NC_140296.1:20994229-21594229 GCF_964211825.1 Aythya ferina
GTGATTTTGATAGACCTGACAACGAAACGGTCTGTCTTGTTCACTGTTCCAGGCGCGTCAGTACAAACTTTTACTCTGCATATAAAAATAAATTTATACCTTACAATACATTTCTTCTTTTTGAAGTCATGTTCAGCATATAACCACTCTTGTTTGGTGCCTATAACTTTTTCTGTGCAGGTTTTAATAGTAACCACTCTTGTATAGTAGCTGCCCTTATTTAATAACTGTGCCTTTATCATGAAAGCTGCAGGGGAAAAAATTAAATTTTACAGAACCCACCTTTGAATTTAAAACTCCAAGGGAATAATTATGTTTTAACAGAAGCCATTTCTTGCCAATGAAGATATAAGATATTTGTACTACCTGCCAAGTTACACCTACAAAAAAAGAGTCGCAACCTTCAAATTTCCTGGCTTTGTGCACTGCAATTTTCCAACTCTGCTACTGCACCAACACTGGCTTCCTCGCACAAAATGCATTTGTTTCAAGATATGCCCCCATCCCCAGTACTAGCAAAGCAGCATCCCTGAGCAAAAAGATGATCTACCTAATGCACCAAAAAGATCACTTACAGGAACTTCAGTGTTATTCCACCTCTAACACGGTTTCATGGTATGAATTTGGGCACGTGTCCTAACCTCAGAGGAAAAGTAGAAAATGGTTTATCCCACTGAGTGTTTTGAAAATATTTTTTTAAACAAGTGTTCAAGTACTATTTGGGAAAAAGAAAAAAAAAAAAAAAAGAAAAGAAAAAAAGCTTTTTATGTTAACATCAAATAACACGTCCTCCATCTCACATGATTGTTTTACACACATTATTAAAAATAATCTTTGAAGTCTGTGTTTATTCCTCTTCTATTTGTTTTGCCACTTTGTGGCAAGCATTTTTGTGCCTTTGCAGACCACCTCAAAAAGATGGATTAAGAAAGAAAACTTAACTCATTAACTCAGCTACAAATTTAAGTATTTCAGATAAGTATAATTAGGCAACTATCCATTTGTCTGGATGATTTAAATAATTCTGTCTTCCAAGCGAAGCTGTTGACCAAACCTCCTGTTCTCCAAACCCCAAGTTCTCCAGCACATACATAGCAAAGATCTGGAACAGTCAGTGGCAAAGCTTTCATCAGCATTAGTTAAAATTAGATTCTTCACCTTGTCCACACATTTGGCAAATAAGTTGATTTTAGCAAGACTGCTGTTCTCCAGAGCCCTGATCCAGCAATTTAGATGGGGCACGCAGACACCTGAGCTTGCAGGCAGCACGTCAGAAAGTACCGTGACTCTGCACGGGGTTTGTTGCCTGCAGTGAGCTACAGCACTAGGACCCATGAATGGAAAGTGCTGTGTTTTCTGATATTTTAACTTATTTCCTGATATAGTCCGAGATTCACTGGGATACCACTGTCCCCTGTGTCTTACATCTTGCAGATTTCTCAATAGCTCAGGAGCTCCAGAAAATGCCTGATAATACAGCCTGAATTAGCTCTAGTAACTACTAGGCCAGTAACAGAGCAGATCTCTCCCCGTTTTTCAAATTGGGGTCTAGGTTTATAAATCATTGAGCAGGCTGACTTCTTACTGAAGCCAATAGCAGCTGAAAGCACTTCACTTCCACAGAGAGGGCTCTGCAAAACTACATCCTGTAAATTTAATTTTATAGATCTTTTGTCTGTTTTCAATCTGTTATATCAATGCAGACTTGCATCAGATAAGCCATTACTTCCCCACACTGCATTTCTCCAGAAAGAGTAGTTTATTAGCTCAGTGACTACATATTGACCTAGGATTTTATCTTCACTCAGTTACTATATTCAATGGCTCTTCTTGAAACACACCCCAAATGCAGTTAGCTCCGAGTTTTCTTTACTGTCCCACTGTCTCTCTTGAAGGCCCTACAGACTTGGGTTGTTCCAGAATGACTGCAATTCGGCTCAGATCAATGGAGTCTTACCACAAATAGGTACCACTTCCCATAAAACCTTGGTTTTCATTCCCGGAGCAATTTACTTCATTGCTTAAGCACATATGACCTCCTCCGACAGCCACCATATCTTTGTTTCTTGTATTATCACATACAAAGTGCATTTGCACTCGTTCCCACCAGACCTTTGCCAAACCCTAGATTTGCATCCTGTCTCTCCCGTATTCCTTTCACCCTTCACTAAAATCTTCGTAACAATAGCACGATAGAGGAGAGTAGTGATTTACATAAATTCTTTTTTCCACATCACGTAGTAAAACACAGCTACAGCTGTCTGCTCGGAACCTATAAATACATGAACTGCAGCCAAGAGTTACCTTCGTGGCCTACAAAGATGCCTGAAAAATTGTGCCACAATTTGTCACAGGCAAATTGTGCAACGTATGATGTCTGCAGGGGACACCTACTGACGTGACAAACCATCTCCACCACTCAGTCTTGGTCATCTCTTGCCACCCATTTTTCCATAGATGGCTGATTTCTGAGCATACAATACTCAAAACACAAGAGTCAGAGACAGACGGAACAGATGAATACAAAGCTGTCCCACAGGAAACCATCTCTGATTTGTAAAACATCTGCAAAATGACAGAGAAGGCCACAAGCTCTAGTTGGAGGTGAAGAGGCTCTCCTGAGAGCCCAGTGCCAGGCTGGGCCATGCAGCTTCATCCCCTCCATGCCATGCACCACCATGGAGCCCCTGAGGCCTCTGCCTCAGGAGCGAGTGAGGCACTACTACTACACCGCCAACTTCTCTGTTAGGGAGAAGGCTGAAGAAATGCGACACCGCTTGGTGCATTGACTTTATTATATTGATTTATGCTTTCCCTTTAATTAAAAGGTACCAGGAAAACATTTGTTTTTGATTTGGATATTGAAATCCACCGAGGCCTATTCCAGCAAGCTCCTCAGCGCGGGTGCGGCGGGCCCTGTCTGCGTCTCCACAATGAATTACTTCCGCAACTGCACAGCCCTAAAGCCCCTCCGAATCCTTCCCCGTAATCCCCAACATCTGCTCCCTGTCCAGCCGAGGCCAACTGTGGGAATCGGCGAGGATCTGCTGTCAGCGCCGGCGCAGATGAGTAAACACGCGAGGGCCTGTGTCAGCCCGCCGTGTGATTTCAGCTGAGAGCTCCGGACATAAAGCAAGGTTCTCATTTAAGGCATTCGCAACGTCAAGGAAACACCTGTTAAGAAACTATCCAAAATAAATTTGCCGTGAGCCTTTCAAGAAAGGGAAAAAAAAAAAGAAAAAAAAAGTGATTGACAGCAGCAGTACAAGGTCTGGCGGCAGCAGAATTCAAAGCCCCATTACAAACTCAGACCAATTGAATACACAAACAGCACTATTTCTCATTTTAGTACTAACAGTTACTATTTCATTTCTCATCTTCCACTTAAAATAGATACTCGTCTTACTGAGGTTTGACCTATTTTGCTATTTTGACCCGTTTTATTTTCTCCTGGGTGCAAAAGCCCTACAATGGCATGTTGTGTAGCTCGAGAAGAAGCACTCCTCTAGTGTTACACTTGAAAATCACGTCAGCAGCATATCATCATGAACAAGTTTTAAAATAGCTTCTGCACGGCTAGTGAAAAAGGTGGACAGTGATACACTGCTTAAAGCACACAAGGAACAGTAAATGGAAAAAGAGTAATTTTGCAATTAACATTCAAATAGTAAAGGTATTGAGATTTTCCAAAGCCATTTACGTGACATCAGAAAGCAAAAACGCCGAAGTCTTTCAGGTTTTGAATGTCAGGAACAACAGGGACTTTTGTAAAAGCTTATCAACAAACTTCTTCATTTAAATCAATGATTTTTGCCTTTGGGATCATAGAGCCCTATCCAGGCAAACTGTGGGGGCCCTTTTCTGCTTCCCCGCATGCACACCTGACCAGCAGTCACACACGGGCTGCTTGCTAACAAGTTAGTTATTCCTGGTGTGACTATTGTGGGATTTGGCAAAAACTCTTAAATGACTTTGGAGCATAGGTCACACTAATGTTCAAGTACAACTAGATCAAATATTTGCAATATTTTGCATTTCTCGGCTTCTTTCTATCCAGGGCTCTCCAGCAAAAAGTATGCTGCTTACTGATTTGAACTCTACGCTATGCCTGTGAGATAGGAAGTTTTATTTCCCATACTATAAATATGGAAAATGAACGTAGCAATTAAGCAACTCTCCCTACATCACACAGCAGTTCTGGGCCAAAGGCAGGTGAAGCCAGCTCCGGGTGAATTCCCTGGGAGGCAGGGTGCCAGGGACAGCAAGTGCCTCCACAAAGGCAACCATGACCCTTCTGCTGTGCCTACACCAGAGAAGAACTAGAAAAATCCTGGGCATAGCACAACAAACAGCCCAAAGTGTTTCTTTGCCTAAGTCAAACAGACTTTCTCCACCAGATAACCTCTATTTATTCAGATTTCCGTATTTTGGTTGGTACTGAACCCTTTATCAGAGCCTTAGAAACTAAGGTCCCAGATAGAGAGAAGGTCTTTGCACAGCTGAGTAATGAGTTAGATAACACAAAACCAACAGCCGGGCTAAAACACAGTGGTCTTAACGGAGATCAGCAGCAGAGTCCTACAGACCTCTGTGCTACAATTTGTGCCAATCTGTAATTCACAGATAGTGCAGAGAATGGGTAAATAGCAAGGCATCAGTTTGGTAGGATACCATCTCCCTTGACGAGTATATATAATCATACAAGTTAAGAAGAAGGAATGGCAAAATGACTTTATGGGCAATAAAATAAAATTCAATATCCTTAAGTGAAGACTGATAGACTTAACGAAAAGTGATAGTGGTAACAGCTGAAGGCCTAAGGAATGTAATCTTCTTAATCAGTGGTCCAAAGACAGCAAATGAGTATTAGGACTTAACAGTAACAGGATAAAGAAAAACAGAATATTCAGCTGCTGTAAAAATCTGTGTTTCATCTACATTCTCCCTCCACTTGAAAATGGACACAGGAACACTACAAAAAGTTGAATGAAAAGGTAGAAATAATCAGAAAATGGCATGGTTTCACTAACAGCTAATGTGATGACTTTCCATTTCTGGAAAAAAAGGGAAGAGAGAATATAAAAACTCGTACAGACAAGAATGGCAGAAAATATGTAAGCAGAATAATTGCTCCTTTCTTCTTCTAGTACAAGGACAGGGGACATAAGATCAGACAGCAGGTACAAGGTTCAAAACCAGTTATAGGTAACATGCTTTCACATTTATTGTGTAGGATTCCTTTGGGATGTTGTAGACCTGAGAGATTTATATAATTTTAAAATCTTATCTTAAACTGAACATTACACAGCTTCCTGGAACAAAAACCCATTGACATTTAATAAACACAAATATATTGATTCTGGGTGTTGAAATCCCTAAGCTGCTTGCAGCTGGGAGGCTATACCACAGAAATATCATTATAACCTTGTCTATTCTTACACTCTTCCTAACCATCCACTACTGGGCATCATCACTGTCAAGGTTAGTGGGTTGGATGCCTGTATCCGGACCAAATACACATCATTTAGATTGCATTGGCTGGGCTCTGCAAATAAGGGTGATAATGAGTGTCAGAAAGAAAACACTGATGCAATCAACTGGGCAAGACTGAGAGGATGCAGAACAGTGAGTGGTCCATTTCCTTGAAGCTACACTGATCCGTACCCATCTTCTTATCCTCACATCTCCGGTTTATCTACTGATCCTCCCTGCTTCCTACACCTTCTTCTAGAACCCATTCTTCCATTATGTTCATTAAGCTTCATGATCTTGTGTCTGGCCTTCAGGTGACAACACTCAGAGAGGCCCAGTGTGCTGGAAAAGCTGACCTGAGAAGGTGAACAGAGTTGAGGGTTCTCTGGGCTAGCCACCAACCATTATCAAGGCCACTGGTTTCCAAAGACAGCCATTGGAAAATATATCTGAGCTGTTTCTTCTAATCCACATAGCATATATAAGGTCTTCTGCATGGATACTTAACAGAAATTTGAGTGATTAGCCCCATTATCTCAAAATGATGATCGTGATCTGTTTCTTTCTCCCTCACTCTCAAATGATGGAAAAACTAAGGACTAGGCATGTAAGAGCTGGGATGTGACTAATTTGTCTCACTGCCAGGCTAGGTAGCTGCTTGTGTTATATAAATCCATTACAAGAGACCTTCAAAGCTTTTAGTTTTGCGTAACAGGCAAATAAAAGTAAGCTAAACTGATGATGAAGCAACGTGTGCTTCAATTAAGAAATAAAAGGGAGAAAGAAAGGTACCTCAATGCAGACGTAAGTTATGCAGAGCTGTTTAAAGGCTATTTTACCACAGGAAAGCAAACACCAGGCTGCCAGGCTCTCATGTTGAACTCCTTCACAAGTGACAAGCTTTCAGACCACAAAACCCATGGTGCAGCCAGCTTGCACCTTCCTAATGAACTTGCTCTGCAAACTGAGGCTTCGCAATCCTTCCCAGGTGGCTACTCCATTTCCCAAGACACAGAAGAGAGCACAGCTGCAGAGAGAGAGCTTGTGGTGAACATCCAAAGCACTATCAGCGCATCACCTCCTCCTTGCAAACCACTTTCCAGCATTTCCACAACCAGCCTGACACCAAAATGGGTGTCTTGGAGCACACAGTCTCTAAAATCAAATCCTGAAGTCCCTTCCTCTCCTCCTATGGTAACAGCCAAGCGAAGGATGCTGAAAATCTGGGCTAAGCAGGAAAATGCTCACAGAACAAATCCCACAGCCATAAATAATTGAATAATCCAGATTTTGGCTTACTCAGGTTTATGAGAACCAAAACAGCATTTGAAATGCTTATTTTTGCTCTCCTTTAAGTTTAATTAAGCTTGCCTTAGGCTCACAAGCCTATCAAATTTGAGACTTATTTTTAAGTAAGATAACTGTTTGACGTGAAGAGTTTTCTTACCTGTTCTTCCCTTAAAGTATGCCCCAAGCTCCTTCACTCTCTTTTACTGTCTTACCTTAGGCTTTACAGCAACATGGAAAGAATATCAGAGGAAAAGATTTTATTAGTTTTTCAAAGCAGCTGAAAAATTTTAGCTGCACCAAATAGTTTCAACAGTGTTTGTAGACTCAAGGGGTCCTCCTGTGAGGCTCCACGTTAGGTGTGACAGGAGGCGTTTTCTAGCTATAGGTTGCATTCTGCTTCTCTCAGATCTGAAACTGAGGCTTCCTGAAAGGGTTTCTGGCTCCCACAATAAGCCCATTTGCTACAGGCAGCATAATTATTATCAAAGGCCTCATTACAGTTGTCAAAAGCTGTAGCTATTTGGTAACTGACAGGAAAAACGTGGGTTTGCAACACCAAAAAATACATCCAATAGCTTTATTGAGTCTCCAAATGGTCCAGGAATTTGCCAGGAAGAAATAATCCAAAATATTTGTTAACCTCTCCTCTCCAAAAACCCATAAATCAGCAAGGTAGTATTGCTGAAGCAGAAAAGATTGCTAAACTCAGTATAGCGACAAGGTAGCATCATGCTAATGAAGTCATTCAGTTATTGCATAGATAAAAAGGATTATAAAGCTGTGCAGCAGTTAAAAAAAAAAAAAAAAAAGAAAAAAAAAGAGCTCTGAAGTCAAGTATTTCAAAGAGGGAGGATTCAAAACTTGTCCTTTGTGCTGTTATTACATTCTAGATCATTAATGAAACAACCCAAGAGAAAGAAAGAAATTCAAGGGCAGTGCAGGGTAGAAAGAAGGATATAGCTAGAGGAAGATTTAGAGTGCCAATTCCCTGCTAATGGTTCAGATTCATTCAGACGGGATATGGTCCTAAAGCTCTAGGGATTCACACATCCCTGCCTCAATTCGAGGCACTAATAACCAATCAGTAGTTTGGATAAGACTCTATAAATATTTAAAATTTTTAATCTTCTGAGCGCCAAGAATAACATTTCCCATCATGTCCTTGCCTTTCCCACAGCAACAATGATGAGATTTCTCATCTGGCATTGCTGGCACCAGAACGATGTCAGGTGGTTTTAGTAGTGGCAGTCAATTAACTTAAAAAGTTACATCTAATTGATCCATTTCCTGCTCTGATAAACAACTGTAAACAAATACTTTTCTTCAAAGAGGGAGCTTTGTTCACAAATTAAAAAGGGAAAGGGACCATCTGAATTATGCTAGCCATGGCTGTGTCAGGGGTTTTATTATAAACACTATTTTTAGGACTCTAAATGAGTGATGTGACATTAAATATGAGCCAAATTCTTCTCCAGTTTAACATGACACTGGCGATTCCTTGCACAACAAATCTTCGCCTTTTTTTTTTTAAACCTCTTCTATGTTACTGACAGCAGAGTGTATGTATATTTACATTATTTTGATCTTCCTAATCTCTGTGTAGCCTTTCTACTTCATGCTTATTTTTGGCACAGGAAGCTCACTACCCCACTTTGCTTATGCTTTAGTAAGGTTCAGTGTCTGATTGCTGAGTCTCAGCAGAATAACAGCCCTAGGAGAAGAAAGCCAAATCACTTCTGTTTGTAATTCTCATTACATGCTCCCTCCCCCCATTTTTATAAGCATGCATTTTGTGGTGACTTTCCTAAACCTTTTAAAAGATACACAACTGCTGTATAAGCCTCTGTAACAAGAAATCCTGGCTAGTTGCAACTGTTCAGGGAAGAATTTTAGCATAAACTTCTTAGGCTTTCATGCTGATTTGAAAGAGGCTGTGACACACTGTTACTTGTGGGATGTCAGCTCCTCCACAGCCTTCACTGGAAAGCTATGCTATGAGTTAAAACTTCAACCTGACTATTCTTCCCAGGGTAATTTTGTTCCCTTACCCACAGAATGGAAGTTCTGATATCCACAGCCATCGCAAAGATACTTGCTTGCCTCTCTAAATGCTTGCAGATCCACTGATACGGCATGCTACATAAATGCTTACGCACTTTTGCTACTACTATATCCTCCTCTGGCACACAGTCAGGAATTCTTAAATCTAGAGGATTAAGACCGTCTCTGTCATTTCATTAGCAAAAGTGTTTGTTGAACTAATTAGGAGATGGCAGTCTGTTGCATTTGTTTTTAATTTGGATATGGACACACATCATGGTGCAGGAGCTCAGCCCCACTTCTGTTAAGACGCACAATTCACACATCGCTTGAGCAAAGCGATCAAGTGATTGATTTCCACACGCTGTCAGCTGCTATGTCTGTTTTGACAGATTCAGGATGCTTCCACATCCAATTGCCCTAACATGGTTATGTGCAGTCTAACACAGCTATTAGCATGCCAGCGAAGTTTCTGAAACCGATCTTAGCCCCACATATTGGCTCCAGACACCCTATGTTTTACCTAACGCAGTTTTAAAGACAGGAAATTAAGACCAAATGCAAATTGGCAAACTAAACAATATAACCTGACCCCGTGTGCCATTTTGTATTCAAGTCCCAGGACACGCTCACAGGAACAAGGTATTTCCCATAAGCCTGAAAAGACCATATCCAAGCTACTTTACCAAAACAGCGAAAAAAGCTGTATCTTATCTACCAACCAGAGGGCTTAAGGATGGTAATCTAAGACAAACATGCTGAAACTGCAAGCTCTAGACATTCAATACATAAGTCTGCAGAACCAGAACAGAATCACTGCTTACAGAAGAGCTTCAACAGGATTTAAACTAGTGTGTGGAGGAAGAAAGAAAAAAAAAAAAAAGCAGCCCAGTAAGTTGAACAGCCCAGAGTGTGGCATTACTAATGATAACCTAGTTAGGTAACGCACTACAAGACTTGCTTCTCTGTATCTGGGCTTCTCAGTCAGTCTCAAATCTTCAGATCCAGTCAGAATCTTGCAGCACCCTGGGATCCTCCTTTCCATACTCAGAGCCTCCTGCAAAACACACCTGCATTCTCCCATGTCTCTTCTACCTCTCATCCTGGAAGTTGTCATCTTGAATCTTCACACTAGCCAGTGCCTGATGTGGATTTCCAATTCACATCTTCACTAAACCCACTGTTTTGACCAGAGGCCAACTACAGGTGTACCCTAATTGTTGCTGAGGTCTTCTGAGCAGGTATGTATTAAAGATATCTCAGAGGATGAGAAGAAGTAGCATGGTAACTCTGGTCAGAACTTCAGTAAGCACTAGGACTGCATCCCTGAAGGAAAAACAAGAGGAAATAGCAGCCAGTTTACTGAGAAAGGCAAAGAAAACCTGAAGATGTTTGAGGTATAAGGCCCGTCAGTATGTTCAATTAGTTTGATGTTTTTGAAAGTGAAAGAAATCACAAGAAAATCTTTCCTAGGCAGTCCTAGGCTCTTTTGCACCATATTCACAATTCAGCAGTCAAGGAGAAAGTTCCCCCTCTGACAGGCCTTTTTCCAGAGGGCCTCTCTTCACAGGACCTCTTTCCCTCAGGACCACCTTAACTCTTCCAATGTCCAGAGAACTACAACAGCTTAATTCCCACAATCATGGGAATTAAAGGATTAAAAGAAAATACTGGTGGAAACAAGTTCAAGTTAAAAATGGCAAAACAATACCAAAAACACAGGCCTGTTTCTGACCATGAGCACTATCCCCTTCTGACTCAAGAAACTAGAAGCACTTGTAGATCTTTTTCACCAAACTCACAAAGAATCCAGACCAAGAGATAAGACAGCCCAACAACATTACTGCCAACATAAGAAGAACATCTAAAGATAAAGGGGGAGATCTGATACACTGTAGATTTTCAAATCCTTAGAAATCTTGTTGAACCTGGCAGCCTCAAGTCACCAAAGAATTGCCAGAACAATAAATACTCCCCTTGATTCTTACAAAAAGGTAGTGTGGACATCCATGAAGATTTTCATGGACATGAGGTCAAAAGCAGGTATACTTAAAGGAAAATTAGATCCAGAACTTTGGGTTCAGGGTTCCCTGCAGAGCACTCCCAAGAGTCTGTTTAGGCATAGTGAAATCAAAGAACAGCTGAAAATCAAAGAGCTGCATTTCTGTTGAGATTGAGGTAAATCTTCCTGTTCTAATTCTTTGATTTTATGTAACAGATACAGTGAGAAAATTTTCCTAATGCAGGTTTAAAGTTAATTTGGATACTGTTAAGCCAAAAAATATGTTCTATATGACTGGCGTGACAAAGACTGAAATTTAAAAATCACTGCCTCATATACACAGAATTGCTGTAAGGAAGACTAATAAATCTTGCTAACCCTGAGTTAAAAAAAAAACAAACACAAAAGGAAACGATAAAAGAAATTAACACAAACGATCGAGTAACTGGAAGTGCCACATAAAAGAACTGGTCTACAAGTATATTTATAAATTACTGTCCTTTCTGAGGGCAATGAAATACCATGCTTCTGAAAGAAATAAAAAAGCAATCAGATGCTAAAACAGATGTATTCTGAAGAGAGATAAAACTAATAAACTCTTCATCTACAGCTTAATGAAGCAGAAGGAAGCGAATTACAGGTATTAAAACTGCAAAACCAGAAGTTCAGTATGAGAGCCAGAGAAGCTGTTGGGCAACTGGACAGCAGGGCTGGGGGAGTTCCAGGCAAGCCTGGATGCCTCCTGGTACAAAGATCCTGTGGAGAGATATCAGTGAGGCTAAGAGAGCCCACAGAGCTTGAAAGGCCAGCCGAGGAAGAGGGGTCAGAGAGGCAATTAAACTAATGCAAACACAAAAAGCCCCAAGACCACACAGGTTTTCAGCAGAGCTTTATAGGAGAAGACACTGCATACAAGGTACGCAGTCTCTGCCCACTATGACATATCTAAAAAGTGCAGAGGTTCCCAAAAGCAAAAGTGAGGCCAAATCTAGCAGCACAAAAATAAACAGTCTGCTTTGAGTCCTTCATAGGCCAATCTTGTCTGAGCGAAAAAAAATAAAATTCTTCCCCAGAAGAACAACAACCATCTTCATCTTATATCATTCAAGCAATCAGGCTTCCTATGGACAAACCATTGAGACTCAGATATGGGCAGCCAGGAGCTACATAAGCACAGACATGAACTGGTACCAAGGCAGAAACAGTAGTATATTTAGTAGTATATTTAGGTCCTTACTTAACATGTATAATCAGCTTCCAGACTGGTGCTGGCTTCTAACCCTTCGCTTCTCCAACCTTAGCTGTCAAAACCACAACTGCTCTACCCAACCATGCATACAATACAAGAAGTGAGTAGATTATACAAATTACATCTGTTCACTATCTATCAAAGGCTTCTTGATGCTTACACAGTGACCTGTTCTGATTTTTTTTTTTCTCAAAGAAGGGGGGGTGGAAGGGGCTAGAAACAACCAAGATTTGGGTAACCATACTAGACCTTCCCACAAATAAAGTTAGCAGAGCAAATCCCAGCATAGCTAATCTACAGCAGGAAGACACAAGTACCCTGATTACCTCTTGTTATTCACTTTTAATGAATTCCTGTTCCAAAACCTCAAAAAATGTAAACCCCAAACAAGAATACTTTCCCTCTCACTTAACCTCCCCCTGTCCACCCCTCCATGTAACAGAACATATGCTAATGAAACACAATGCAATCACTTTAAGGTTAACAAGAGCTAGTGCCGGATTCTTCACCTGGGAAGGGGCAAACCTGGATACACGTACAGACTGGGGCATGAGGGGCCGGAGGGCAGCTCTGCAGAAAGCTATCGTAGAATCATCTTTCTTATGCTGGGGACCCCAAACCTGGATGCAGTACTCCAGGTGGGGCCTCACAAGGTCAGAGCAGAGGGGGACATTCACCTCCCTCCAGCTGCTGGTCCCTCCTCTTTTGATGCAGCCCAGGATGCAGTTGGCCTTCTGGGCTGCAGGCACACACTGCTGGCTCGTGTCGAGCTTTTCATCTACCAGAACTCCCAAGTCTCACTCAGAAGGGGTTCTGGTTGATGACAAGTTGAATACAAGCCAGCAGTGAGCCTTGGCAGCCAAAAGGGTCAACTGTACCCTGGGGTGCATCAGGCACAGCACTGCCAGCTGGGTGAAGGAAGGGATTGTCCTGCTCTACTCTGCACTGGTACAGCCTCACCTCAAGCACTGTGTGCAGTTTTGGGTGCCCACAATATAAAGAGGACATAAAACTATCAGAGAGCACCCAAAGGAGGGCAACAAAGACTGTGAAGGGTCTGGAGGGCAAGACATATGAGGAGCAGCAGAGGTCCCTTGGTTTGCTCAGCCCTGAGCAGAGCAGGCTGAGGGGAGGCCTCATGGCGGCCTGCAGCTCCCTCACGAGGGGAGCGGAGGGGCAGGCGCTGAGCTCTGCTCTCTGGGGACAGCGACAGGACCCGAGGGAATGGCATGGAGCTGGGACAGGGGAGGGTCAGGCTGGGGGTTAGGGAAAGGGTCTGCACCCAGAGCAGTGATCAGGACCCTGGGACAGGCTCCCCAGGGATGTGGTCACAGCACTGACTCTGCTGGAGTTCAAGAAGTATTTGGGCAGTGCTCTCAGACACATGGTTTGTTTTTTGGGTGGTCCTGTGTGGAGCCAGGAGTTGGACTCAATGACCCTTGTGGGTCCCTTCCAACTTGGGATATTCTATGATTCTGTAAGATTGCTCTATTCATATAATCTGATACTCAAGGTTATCAGTTAATGACCTCTATCAGTTATCTTCACTTCTATGACTCAAATAATGAAAAATGGGGATGAATTTCAGTAATACATCAAGTTGTAAGGTTTCCAATTCGACTATTATTTTAAGTACAAAGCTGAAGGAATCTGTAATTAAACAGCTCCAAGATAGGCTAGAGTTTGTGTGGTCTGAACTAGTCAAGTATGTACTGCTCCTAACCTCAGTCAGATATATAAAACTAGTTTTCTATTTATTAAATGATTTGTAGATTAGAAAACAAAAACAGAAACAAAAACACACCCAAAAAAATACATTAGTGGTTAAAGAAAAAGGACTGCTAGAAATTGCTCTTCTTATTTGGTACATATCAACACAATTACCAAAAAGCATTCTAGACATTGCTTGATATGGAACAATCAGATCCTAACAGTAAACAAGCTCCTGAGAACAATTACGTCTCCCAAAAGCTTCTTTTTGAAAGAAAGGACAACAACACCTACTTGACCAAAAGGCTACTGGCTGGCACAATTTTGATTACCATCACCTGTGAATCTCACTGAACATGACAACTTTGAAGCAGAGGCTGAACAACAGGATATCACATACATATGCACTTCATTGTGTATGAATTGATGCAAAAAGGGAATTATGAGGGAAATACGTGTCCTTCACATGTAGGATTTGTTACAGAAAAGAGATAATGCTTTGATTCTACTAAATACAGGAGACCTCATTCTTGTCATCACACTACTCCAGCATATAATGCACATGAGGAGGAGTGTAGAACCCTAAGTCAACAATTCTGAAGTAATAAAATATTAAAAAAACAAATACCAAAGATATCAGAATATTAAAATGCAAATTCAGGCTTACCAACAATTAAGGGCTTCTGACAGATTAATAGGAAGCTATCTTGTGGGTCACTGAACTTGCATTGGCCTCTCACATTGACAGCAGCGCAAGGTGTCATTTCAAGTACACATTTACAATGCTTGCTCTAAAAGCAGCAAAGGGCACTGCTCTGATTTCTGCGGCTCCTGCTGTACCACTTCAAGTGCCAAAATCGTCCATTTTTTCAATAAGGTATTTCTGTCAGCTTGTCACTTCATGAACTTAAGTTCCTCCTTTACAAAACAGCTTGTTTTTTTCCTCTCTTCCTCTATTATAACCCTGGACAGCTGTCCTGGAATTTCCTCACCCTAAAAAGCAGCTCTTCAGAGTCACTTTTCAGCTAAGTTTATCCTTGTTTATGTCCATTTTCATCAATACTGTTCTTCAGTATTAATAACACATTTCCTCATTTGGCACCTATCTCCACATATTTTTTTTTAAGTAGAACTAGGTTCTACTTAAAAGCAGAGGGAATCTGCTTTTGCTCTCTTTCAATGTACAAGGTGAAATCTTAATCTTGTCTGTTTTCCCCAAGCATCTGAGTATTAGCACTTCAGTCTCATAGGTGACATTTTCATTCAAAAGGCAAGAGGCTTACTGGACAGTTTATCACAAAATGAAGAAACAAATCTGTAGCAAAGGCAATGATGCCCTTCAGTGGAAACCTACAGCTGCAAAAGAAACTACACTCCCTGTGTTTCCCCTGCCAGCTTGGTTGAAAACCACCAGGAGCACCACTTCTATGTCCTCTCTGTAAATGCAGTGCAGACAAGCTAGTGGCTTGAATCGATACAAAATTCAACTCCAGTGAAAGGTCACAGAATCACAGAATCACAGAATTTTCTAGGTTGGAAGAGACCTCAAGGTCATCGAGTCCAACCTCCAACCTAACGCTAACAGCCCTCCACTAAACCATATCCCTAAGCTCTACATCTAAGCTTCTTTTGAAGACTTCCAGGGATGGTGACTCCACCACTTCCCTGGGCAGCCTGTTCCAATGCCTCACAACCCTTTCTGTAAAGAAGTTCTTCCTAACATCTAACCTAAAACTCCCCTGGCTCAACTTAAGCCCATTCCCCCTCGTCCTGTCACCAGGCACGTGGGAGAACAGGCCAACCCCCACCTCTCTACAGCCTCCCTTGAGGTACCTAAAAAGAGCGATAAGGTCACCAGGTGTTCAAGTCAGAGTGAAAATCCACTCCAGCTTCCTAAATGTATCCAGTAGAGCTCTTTTAGCTACTAATTAGAATATTCCAATTGACGAAGAACCTGAAACTTCCTCTCTTGACACCTATATAGCTGTCAACTGCATCACAAAGTAATGGGAGATGAGGCTCGAGTGACAGACCTGGATGTGAATTCATCACCGTGAGAGGGTCTGAGAACACAAGCAGGATCCCGATACTTTGCAAGCACTTCAAAGGTGTCCAAAACCAAAACTTGCTGATAATCAGCCTGCCTCATGCTTGGCAGGAGAAAAGAAAGGACAAGAGGCTGTGCAAGTCAAGGAGGGAGCAAGTTTGAAAGTGGTAATCCCTGCTGCAGAGCATGAAACTAGATCTCTTTGAAGCCAGTAACCTACCAAACCGTGGAGGAATCCTTTTCCCCCCACTGGCTCTGCTGGTATGATATGGCATAGCAAGAGGGCACTGCCAGATTTCTTTCTGGAATGCACTGTGTAATTGGAGGGACTGCTTGAGGAGTGCAGCTCCTCCCGCCTGCAGTTCCACGACAGCTTCCTACAGCTACCCAGTTGCTTTCATGGCAGTGTAGTAGTAGGAAAATATTTGATATATTTTTAGCTTTCTTTTATTGTAGCTTAACAGCTGGATTCAGAGCCAGCCAACACTGTGTGATAGAGCTGACCTCTCTGTGGATCAGTAACACATGCTCCACCAACCACCTAAGAGTCTTTCCTGTAAGACATGACAAAAAGGGCCACATCAGGGAATACAGCTTTTAGGGTATAAATCCTCATGGATCATGGCAGAAGGTGCTGCCCACTGCCATCCAGATTATTATGGTTAATCAGCAGCTTTTCATGCTTCAGTCAATCCCTGATGGTCCAGTTTCTTTTTTTTCTTTTTTTTTTTTTTTGAAAAAAAATACAACTACTACTTGTAACATGAGAGAAGACAGAGGACTAACTGGATTAGTGACCTGATACAGCAACAATTTGTATGGCTTGGCTTGTCATAAATCCTGCTTAAACAGTATCCTCTCTTCCAGCTGGACATCCAGTGACCCTCAGCCTGCTTTGGCCTCTTATGGAAATGACCAAAGCAAACCACTTCTGATTAAATCAAATCCCCGACTGCTGAACCGACATGCCTTCGCTTGGCAAGGTTGAGAAGGGCAGGGAATAACATGGCTGTGCTTTACGTGGAAATTCAATCTGTGCTGGGGATATTACCAACTGTGGAAACATTTGACTTAAAGAGTTATGTGTTTCCATATATTAACATACTTCCCACACTTGCTCACATCTGCCCAAATAAGCTATGAAATAAATATTTTCCACACTGTAAATATAGCACATATTTCTAATGCTCAGTGATATATCACATAATCAATCCAGAATGGCATAAGCCAGCTTTTGCAACCATGCCATTCACGGTACACCTCGGCATGCAAGTAAACAAGTTAAACAAATTTCACAGATATTTACTTACCATTCGGTTTCTCTTTTGTATGGGCATAAAATTGGTTTCACTTTTTAGAAGTAACTAGTATCAAGGGCTTAACAGAGAAACAGGCAGAGCACTCCTCTAGAGGAGCACCTGTGACAAGAGCAACTTCCTTATGCCCGTCTGCTTTCTAAATATCAAATGAATGCCTGACACACAGAAATAGCGGGATGGGATATTAGTATCAAGGGTAATTAGTATCACAAAGCAATAGGCCTCTTCATTTCACTATGCTTTGAAGATCTTGATTTATTCCTTAAAATAGTGCCTTTCTGTCATCAAAAGAGTTGAATCACTGCCACATGCAGTTCCCTTTACTTTTGTTAAATCTTTGAATATCTCAGAGATATTTTGTTTAGTGAATCTTTAACAAATATATCCTTCCTCCAAAACATTTAGTTATTTTTTAATCAAATCCAGCAATGTATGGATTTTATTTTCTGAATTTTACTTGTTTTAACCTCAGAAATACTAGGCATGCCACATGCACGTTTTCCCAATTTTAGAAATTAATTGGGCATCTCTAGAACATTAGAGATTCACTGAGTGAAACCACAACACTGTTTCTCCTAAATGTTTAGTCAGACAACATAATAAAATGGATGTTAATAAATGCAGATTAAAAAACTGTGATTAAAAGAACCAGCAATTGCTACTTCTACAGCTTTCTTTCCAGGATTTCAGTAGCCAGCATGTCTACCAAGGTAGCCAAACAGTGAAATGAGCATTTGAACAAATAATATAGAAAACCTTCAAACCTTTTGACATGGCAGAAAACCTGAATGATACTTCTAAAAGACAGAGTATGGAAAACACAAAAACAAAGAATGTCATCCAAACAATACCTCCATTAAGACAACCATAATAAGGAACAACTACAATCTGATGTTGTTTTTTCTGGCAGACTCAGCTTTATTAAATACTAATTTAGTAGTAAAAAATGTATTTGCTAGAAAATAAACTACTTGTAGAGAGCTGGAGGAGAATCTCCTCGCTTTGCAAAGTTTGACCGAATGAGAAATACGTGCTCTGTGTTAAAAAAAAAAAAAAAACAAACCAAACAAACCAACGCATTCTCATCATGCTTTGCTGAAGACAGCCGCCACAAAAATTGCGGAAGCTTCAAGTCTGTTCAGGATATTGTCTAAAATAAGTACTGGAGTATTTGTGCAGCTTACGGGGAAGGAAAAGGAAAGGCTGAGGTAATGCCTTGCTTGGAAACTCGTCAAAGACTGAAAGGACTGATGGCTGGAGAATTCCTCCATTTGCTTAGGCTAGTTTAACTGCAGGACAGCTGTAGTCCAGGACTTGGCAAACTTGACCGTAATAGCTGTTACCACGATTGCCATACTGTAGGTACAGTTTGGCTAGCTTTGTTTACAAAGGAAGCAACAAAACAGCTAGCTCTTTTGCCAGTTTATGAAATGCATTCTTGAAAGTCTTCTTTTACATACAGACAAATATCCATTCTCAAGAATTTATTGACCGACCACATTTTCTGAGCCATGATAGTAAACACGCTATTTACTAAATTAATCCCAGTTCACTGGAAATTTCTACACGGTAGGATTACATTCTAATGAACCAGTCTTCAAAAAGAAAAAAAAAAAAAAGCAACCAAAAAACCTAACAACAAAATGATGCCTTGCCAGCCAAGAAGTGACAATAGCTGTAGAGCTATCGCCTAGCATCCACACTGATTAGAAATCTTCACGAGAGGCATGGACTGTGTCTTTTGACAGCATTGCTTTTAGCATTTGATGAAGCAATGATACATTTGAGCCATCCTTCCTGGCTCATTTCCTCAGCAATTTTCAGTGTCAGCCCTATCTGAGGCAGGAGGCCAGCAACCCAGATAGAGCAGAGTGGCCAGGAGTTGCAAGAGACACTTCAAATTTCTGTTGAAGCCTAACGAGAACCTAAATGTTACCCTGAGCAGGCAAGAACCACGCTGATGTTCACAGTTTCAGTGTACAATGCAGTAGTGCTTAGACACGCTATTATATATGCCTTTTCATTTGTTTTTCTACATCTCTGAGGGCAGCATACTATTTTGGGATAGCTTCACACTCCACAGCAAGGGGGTCTTAAATCAGCATTTTAACCTCACCAAAAACCTCCACGTTTTTGCAGGGTCAGATGGACAGAAGATTGGTCAATGTATCTCATATTACACGAAGTGGGATATTTATTTTCCAAATGCTGTGAAAACATTTCTTCTAGATCAAGTCATCTTAATCCTCCCAGCAATATCCAGTTCCTTGATTCGGATATTATTTTGTAGTTCAATATTCAAGGTTAATCTGCCTGCTTCTTCTGTCCACACGCCAACATCTGTTGTCCTTGACAGATCACTAGTCCATCTTCTCTCTACTCTTCACAGTTTCTCTGCCATACCGAGCTCATAAGGCCAGTGAAATCTTTATTCCCCCCCCCAATCAAAGAAGTCAACCCCTCACTATTTTTTCCTCTGCACCATTCTCAAGAGAAGGGGATTCTATTTTAGGATCTCATTCTTCGGGCTCTCTCCTCTCCGGATAAACTCAAGAAGTCTCCTCTCCCCTTTTTCTACATCCTCCATGTTCTTTGCCTTCAAGCATGGCTTCTGGTTTAGGTCACTTCACCGACCTTGCCTCAGTCCTGCTTCTTATGGACTCACCTGTCTGAACAGTTTTTAACCCACACCAGCACTTTACCCTGGGTTACATGGCTATTTATTTTCCTCAGTGGAATCTTAGGAGGGGTATTTTGGAAAGCTTGTCGGAAATCCAAGTAATTTGTCTCATCCAGGCTACCTTTTATCTTCTATCACCTTCTTCAATAATGCCGATAATTTAAAGCACTATGATTTCCTCGCTAAAGCCGTGTCATCTTGACATAGGATACATTAACCTAATTTCCCCTTATGTTCTTCACATATCAATTCTCTGTGGGCCAAAGTCCATATTCACTTACAGGAAACCATATCAGAAAAAAAATTAAAAGAAAATTGATGGAGTTATCCATATCTATTGCTGTTCTAATAGGAAAATTCATTCCTCAACTTCATTTCCAGGAGCAAAAGCCAAATTAAGTTATATCTAATTCTTAGGCTCTCCCTTGAAGACAGACACAATTTGCATACCTTTAAGGGTTTTCAAAGACTACTTGTTAAAAAAAAAAAAAAAAAAAAGAACAGGAAAGGATTTTGAAACTGCTTACTTTGTTCCATTCAGAAAATAACTGATTTATCAAGAAACTTATCGGGTACGGATTTACTGTTCTATCTTGTCATTATCTCCACTGTAGTATTTGAGTGAATTTCTGCATTTGAATTTTCAATGGATCTCCAAACTTTCTTCTAAAACAATAAGATTTGCTAAGGTCACGGACTGATTTCCATTAAAAAATGCCCTTGGAATAATAATTTCTCCTTCATCTTCTATAATGAAAATAGATGTAAAATAATTCATAACTTCCCTGCTACCTCATCATCTACTTTAACTATCACTCAAGTCTTGGTGCTTTAGAGACTCTAGCCCTACAGTCACAGATAAAAGGAGGACAATGATCAGCTGATACTTCTGCCTACAGAACACATAGAGAAGAAGATAAGCTTTATAACTCTGATCTTCACTCATCACGAGTGCCACCTCATTCATGCATCAGAGCGGGCACATTCCTATCTCCCTTGCTCCTTCAAGCTCCACTGAAAGGAATTAAAAAAAAAAAAAAAAGGAGCTTGAGAGAGGTGGGGGGAAGGATACGAAAATCAAGGAAGCAAAAAAATGGTTGTAGAAAAGGGTGAAAATTAAGGCTGGTCTTCAAATAAAGGTTTCAACAACTTCTGAAGATTTTACTCCTTGTAGACTTACCACTTTCAGCTATACATCCTCAGCTTCTTTGAAGCTGCTTCCTGGAAAACACTATCAAAGCTATTTCACAATCTCCCTTGACCGTCCCACCTCAAAGCTCTCCTCTCCTTCCAAATCTGTGTACTCACCTCAGTAATGTATAGGTGCCTCTCATGTTGTGCAATATTGCCTGCTCACTTTGACTCTCCCCTTTCTCCAGTACTGAGTAGACATGACACACTTCAGGGACAGACTTTTCCCAAACAAACCTAACTGTGGGACCACGATAAAGGCTCGTAGGAGCACCAACAGAACAAGTAAGTGCATAGTTGAGAGAAAAGAAGGGCTGGAAGGGTCAGGATGATCTCAAGATTTCTCAGGTGTGCAGTATTAGCTCAAACTCTTTGAGACAACACGCACAGACTCAGTAGGCATTTGATGATGTCTTAAAAGTAGAGCTTAAATTTGGTTCACTGCTCAGAAAATATTTATCTTGAGTCATCACTTGATGGGAAGTATAGCTAACTCCCAACATCACTCCTCCTGTGACGGGGCCAGCCCATCTCGATCAGAATGCCTCTTCAGAAGAGACAGAGTGCTCAGGAAGGATACAGTTGCGTTCACTGGTCTAAATTTATCCTCAGACCTGCTCCTCTCTCCTGCTCTGGCAACCTGAAAGCATTGAGTCTGAGTGACAGGTAAGGACAGATTAGAAGGAACAGAAAAGACACATTTAAATCGAAATAGCTTAAGATGACTTGAGCATAATTAATAATTAATTCATTTTCCATTCATACTCAGGTTACCAGCATTTCACTGAAGTATTTTTTCTGCTATGCTAAACCTCTGCTGGATGTCCATGCTGTTAAACACCACGCAAAACAAGTAGCACCTACTTAAAGGAGCATCGCATTTGTAACATCTTTGAACTCAAATGTATTTATTTCAGACTACTGATGTACTGAGCATCACAAATCTCATTCCCACAAGACAGAGCAGTGGATAAACTGAAATGAAATTCAGCACAAGGAGGCAATTCCACCACATCTTTCTGGTGACATTATAAACACAACAAAAAGTGCTATTCATATATCACCTAGCCAAGTCAATATTTATTTTCTTGCTTTACACATGCTTTGCAGGAGTGACCTTAATCACAGAAGCAAGGTACTAAGAAGCATGGTTTGGTCCAAAACTCATTTTGGCAGACACGACGGAGATTTCCCCAAGTAGCTCCGCCAACATATCTCAAGCCAAAGTTGCAATAGGCTGACCTAAAAGGACAAGAGCTCTGTCATAAATGAGACTACAAACATTTCCCCCGGGAGCATGGTGTGTGCACAGCCTCTTTCCATGTTTACAAGGGCGAGGGGAAGGGATTTTCCATGCCTCTGTGTTTTCCATATACATTTGCCAATAGTTGCTAGATTATCCCCAGAGCCTGCTTTGAACACTGGGATAACCGCTCTACTGTAGACTGTATTTACTTTCTGAACATGGAGCAAAACATGTAGACTTCTGAATAGAAGGCCGAATCTTGAATTCTTAGTTTTTCTGGGCACGCCAACAAAATAAATCAACCTTGGATTTACTTTAGTGTCGCTGAGAACAGACCTAACCCCCCAGTCTGCAGCATCCCTTGAGATTTAGAAGTTGAAGTGGAAGGCAAGTATGAGGACAGGAGACTGTGCAAAACCACTTTGGATTTGTTTCTTCATAAAAAAGCCACAAGGTATTTTACATTTATCAATTGGTTATTTCAAATGATGACCCATTTTACCCCAGATGAAGACACACTCTTGAGAAGTCGACAGTGTAAAACCAACTGCAGGATGCTTGACTGTCCGCTTCAGTGAGATTCCCTATTTGTCAGCTGCCAAACTACCAACCCAATCCTTTTTATTTCTTCCTTTGTCACCCAAAGGATAAGTCTAAAAGCTTTCAGCGCATTTCCTCTCAGTTAAACTCAAATTAGTCCCCTTCGCTGGACTCCTACTGGGATGCCTTGGTCTCGCCCAGAGCCCTTGCTGAGAAAAGCTCCTTTCAGTCGGGCAAATCACCCCGCTACCTGCTACTCTGACAAGGCCTGCACCATTATTTATTACATAATAAGCTCTCCCTGTTGAGGGTCAATTATTCCATTGACTGGGCATTACAATAATTCTTGGTAATTAAAAGAGGTACTTCTGTGAATCTGGATGCATACTGAAAGAAACATTAGTCCTTTTGTTATCTTGGCGAGCCCTTGTTCCTAGCCCGGCCCCAGCAATTAGCATCTCCTGCCAATCCCCGTCAGCTGGGGTTTGGGAAGCCTGAGCAGAGGGTCACTCAGATGCTAATTTAGATACAATTGTGACAGCAGAGTTTAGAAGGAGCTGCTCCAAAGGCGCCATCGGGGTTTAATAAAGCAAACAGCTTGGGTCCCAGTGACCCTGCAGGGGTAATTAAAAGGACTGCTCTATGTTGCTGTGCCAAATCGGAGAGTGGCATCGTGAAGCCCAGCCACAAAAACCATTTAAAAAGACATATAATCACCCATTTAATCTTCTCATTAAACAAGTCTCTCATGCGGACTTAACAAGAATTAGCACTTTCTAAAAGGCAAAAATTGACATAAAGCAGACGGTTCAAATGATTCGAAAGGTCACAATTCCTAAAGGTATTCCCATTATTATTATAAGCTCATTTAATGCTAATGTATGATATTTGGGAATATCAGTGTTTAAGACTAACCTTTTAATGCTGCTTTTACAAGAAAAATATGAACATCCACCTCTCAAAGGCAACATGGGGTATTGACATCAACTTTAACAACAGCAGGAACCTCAATTCCCTGTTTACTTTGTGTAAATAATCCTGCATTCAATCCCACACCAAAGTCTGTAGGGGCTGGCACACTGTTCCCTTGCACACAGCTGCTGGTTCGATCTTTATACACGCAAGCAATGTTCTATACCTAGTACGAAATCCACCTCCATGTTCCCCAAAGTTGGTAGGAGTTACAACCTTCACTACTGACCATAAAGCAATCACCTCTTGTGGCTTCAGAAAGACAAAGAAAAAAAAGGAAAATGTTTTTCCTTTTTCAGTCTGAAAACTAAATCTAAAGTTTAAGAGCCTGTAGGGCACAGGATAAGGAGTATGGAAAGCATGGACTTTGGCTTGACAATGACCTAATATAAAATCATTTCCACGTAACTGCAAGATTTTTATTTCTGGGAAGCTATCCTGCTTTTGTTCAATACATAATAAAGTACCAGTCCCTCCAACAAGATGGAGTCACCCTCCAACAAGAGAAGCCAAGAAAATTATAAAGGAGTAATTATGTTGTTTCCTGGATATTTCACATTTCACCATATTGCTTTCACGTAGAGCCTCCCAAACACCAGTCCTCTTCAACCTCCTACTAATGAGGGAGCAAGATAGAAGGAAAGCCATTTTGCCCCCAGAAAAAAATAAAATAAAAAAAAATCATCTGGCACTGCAGCATGCTCAGCCCAGCTATTAACCCTTTTCTCAGACAAACGAGGCTCAATACTAAACCTGAGCTCATCACCTACAAGCTGATGTTTTAATGAAAGCTGTTAATGAAGACTGTAGAGATGGTGTCAGCATACTTTATACCTCTAGATGCACTTCTGCACACATCTTTCATAAGACAAGAGAGCTGAGCTGGATATGACATCCTCAATTCCACAAAAGCTATAAAAAAGCAGTACCTACTTGGCACGTCCACTTTATCACCAAGTGTCAGAGAATCTCTGTATCATAGATCACTAGAGCTTTGGCCCCAAAATATCTCCAGTTCTGCTTAAGACAGGCAACAAAAGTAACAGCCTACCTTAGAAACCTTACCTCTGTACAGCAATACTAATGCAACAAAGGGACATACATTTTTCCTACCTCCAAACTGCAGCATACAGTATGGACAATACATGCTAGAAATCCTAAAAGAGAACCCAGCCACCACCCACATTTTGGAGTAGTTGCTGAAGTACAGAAGGAAAGCCTGCAACCTTTGGAAAAGAACTCTAGTTTTGATCTAAGTAGCTACAAAGGTCCATTACCTCCTGGGAAATCACCTAAGCAAATAATAGGGCATATTTCATAGAAATATGCCCAAGTTAATTAGGTCAGGGAGCAATGATGCTATGGGTGATAGTTTCCCACACATTCCACCTAGATCTGTTGATATCGGATGACCAGAGCATGCTACTTACTTGCCTCAGGTTGATCCTAAAACAAGCCACCAATGGCAAGAGGAAAACTCTTCAGACTGAAAAGAACTTCCCAATCATTAAACAAAAGCTTAAATGGGTGCAGGATGGGAAACAAACCAAGAACTATCGGTTTTCAGAGAGAAAAAAAATACTTCTTTAGCCTCAAGGTGTTTTGTTTGTTTGTTTTTAAAAATCTTAATATGAAGAAGAGGGTGAGAGGAGGAAGAAGAGAATGCGAGAAGGATGAGAGAACACATGGAACAGTAGGAGAAGCAAGATGGAGAAGGAAATAAATCATCAAAACATTTATTACCCTGGACTGCCTCATAGGGGAGCAGAGGTAAAAAATGAGACCATTCATCTACAGCCTGTTTGCTTATTATCTCTTGGGAGGGGCTCAGATATAATAGTTGACACCATTATATGGATGTGCAGTTAACCGTGACATACGCTATTGCTTTGTACTTTTGCAGTCTCACGCATGCACTCATGTCCTTTCTTGTACTGATAAACCATGTCCAGCTTCCCTTAGTGCTGTATAGAGAATAATTCCTACATAAAGTGATTGCAACTCTTTGCATTAAAGTACACCACGGTGCTGACATTTGGCAAAGGCTCTGTCTAGCTCCAGTAACTAAACTACACACTTGCTCTGTATTCCCCACCATCACGAATATTTCCTAACACACTTGAGAAAGTAATTTAATAGCCGAGCTAAACTACAACTAAACTTTTAGCTCTACTTAAAACTGCAAAAACAATGTGTTCTTTCTCCTGGGAGAGCTACGCTGCCATTTGGTCAGACAGCAACACATTTTGGACTCACTTCTAAAGTAGCTGCATGCATCGTGAAGATTTATGGCTGGGGAGGGATGAGAGAGGGGTGCAACTCCCTGGAAAAGGCTGAAATCTGTCCACAGATGAACCAGCATGGACAAAGTCATACATGCAATTTTCTGAGCAGTTCTGCTGTGCGGGGAGATGGGGAAATCCATGCAAGTACTCCATTTGTTCTTAAAATTAATCTTCATGTCACAAACGAGCACGCCGCTTTGCTGCAATATATAACACCACTGGTAGTGTTTACCTCCGCTTCCCCACCAGCCATGTGTGATAGTCATTCCAGGCATTCCTGCTGCAGCTTTTTGTTTTCTTGGGTAACATTTAGAAGGCTTTTGTGTTAGCCATTAAAAAAAAAAAAATGAAATAAAAATCCTCTTTTAAAAAAGCTCCTACCTCTCCGGAGAAATCATCTATACAAGAGCTTCTGAAAGAATAAATACAGCTGCGTAACAGAGTAAGAGATTAAGGGAAAAGTAAGGGAAAAGGACTAGTAGATGCCAGCCCAATACTCTAAGTTATAAAGTTGAGTCTGTCCTTTGAATCTCTGAAGTTTTATTTTTTTTATCCGAAGGTTATTTTTCATAACAATGAGCAGCCAATGTTCCGATAGCAGGTATTTGTATTAATAAACATAAAACTACTAATATGAGCAAAAGCTGACTTATTAAAAGCATGCTTCAGAAAAGCAGCATTAGTTACGCTCCGTGCTCTTGAACGGAATTGAGAGATTGAAGACAATTTAGGAAGAAAAGCATACAGGTCAATTTATCCTCAACAATGAATATTCATTTATTTCTGGTCACTGGGTGAAAAATTTGCTTTTCTAATTCCTTTATTTAATTGTTGGAGATTATAAGGATATTCAACCCAGATCTTCATATTTTTAGGCACACAGTTAAAACATATGACAAATACAAGAGCGATGTAACTGGTTTAAAAGCCCGTGTTCATTTCTCTCCAGTTAAACAACAGCGTCAACTGGAATTTGAAATGTTTTCTTTATTTAGACCTCGTAGGCTGAACAATAAGCCCTGACAGCTCCGTCTCAGCCCTCTCGAGGCCTGTACCAAATGAAGCCGAAACTCACCATTCAGCAACTGCACCGGCCATGGGATGTCTGGAATTTGTTGTGTGCACTCATCCTTAAAATGGAACAGCTGTTGTGAAAGGCTGTTACAAGACACCTAAAGGGGCAAAAGGCTCCAGTGACACCCTTATCTACAACCTGATATGAACAGCATTTGCTGCTACCCTGCTCCCATCTCTAGGTGTAAAGTTACATGATGCAAGGGTCCAGACGAGTCCGCTTCATCACGGGGAGAACTGGACGGTCTCTGTTCCTTTTCTTGCCATTAGCTGGGATTAAACTATCTATAAAATTTACTTACTTAGAGTGACACATCTGTAGGCCCGTTTTAGAAACATGCATTTTCGTAATCTACATTTCCACTCCCACCCCTCCCACTGCTGTAAAAGCAGCCAGGCAGACTGCTCCTTGGGCCCTGCCGCGCTCCCCCTACCCTCCGGCTGACTACACAGCCTGTAACCCCATAGACTGGTCCTATAAGCCTGCAGACCAGTTTCATGAGAGGCTCAGCCAGGATTCAGCCGTTCAGGATCAGAAAGCAATAGCAATATAGCAAAAATAGCTCTCCGGGGAAATGTATCTTATTACTGCCAAAAAGAATATTTTTGTAAGAGAAGCATTTGTGTAATTCTTATTAGCTAAATAAAAGAGTGGAAATAACCAGAAGCATAAAAACCCAAGCGTCTGAGCTCCCATCACAGTCAATGGCAGGTTTCCCACTGATTTCGCTGGATACACAATCAAGACCAAATGTGGAATACGAAGAGGAAATGATCAGAGCAAAGACTCCTATTCACAATCGCATCCTGCGTCTGCAGCGTTTGTACCTGCAGCTGAGTTGTGTTCTCAAATCAGACTGGTGCCTACCCACATGACTGCGATAACTTGCTCACGTTCTGATGGGAACAGTGCAAGAACTGTATTTAAAAAAGGGAAAAAAATCACTTCTTACAGATGCACAGCATTGGGAAATCACACTGTTGTCAGAAGTTGCACTTTGCACTGACCTCCTGCCAGCCTCTGCTCTCCTGCAGAGGCCCAGGTGACCCAGGGACCTGCCGAAGCTCTGCAATGAACCTATTCCTTCCACCAAAGGCAGGTACCATCTCTTGCTCAAGTTGCTTTGATACATCAAAGCTACTCTGAACTCTTTATATGGCAGAGATTAAAACAAGCCTGTAACCAGACAACAAATGCTTGCCTCTAAACATTTGTATGCCTACATAAACATTGTTAAATTGCAACACACCATCAGCCCCACTTCACTCAAAGCCCAGCGCTGGCTTTATACATTATTTTGACCAGATCACAACTCGTTACTGTGCTGGGTGGATGATGTCCCACTCTCTACCTCTCACACCCACCTTTGGGGCTTTAGTTCAGTTTCCTTTCACCGTTCTTCCTACAAAATACAATTTTCAGCGGCACACTATCCCATCCTCTACTGATTCTCTGACCTGTGGACCATGTCCTCAGACGTGTTTTCTAATGAGACCCTGTGGGTCAGCAGTCCTACTTTGCCAAGCTCACGAACAACCTGCTCTATCCAGTGGAGCAACAAACCTGAGTCCCAATACAATAATCATATCTAAGGAAACGAGGACGAAGAAAAGAAAGTAAGCAAAGATGGGACTAATGGACCAGTATTGTGTAAAGCATGGCCAAGCAAACGTAACAGCAGTGGTTGCAAAAGGGTTGAGGATGAAATGATGCTACTTTGCATGCCTCAAGACATATACACGCAGGCTGTAGACAATATTTAGCTGAGCTCTGCTCCAAAGCTTAGCATCACTCTCCATCTCATGGTGATTTACCTATAGCAAAAGAAAATCCCAACAGAAAAAAAAATAAAAATCACTCGCCCTCATCAAAGGTCCTCTTGACAACCATGACACTTGCCTCATTTCAGAGACATGCAGCTCATCTCAGTGTGAAGGGGGATGCATAAAAAGCCCTTTCTCATCAGCTACTAGCATATGTACTGGTCATCAACCACCCAAACACCTTTGTTTCTAAGATTGCTGTGACAACCTTCTTCCTCCACTGTCATGGACCACTGAATTGTACATTTACTTCACATTTTTAGCTCTTGTTCCTTGATGCTCTTGATGTTACCTCAGCTTCTAACTCTATAGAGCAAAGTGTTGCAGTTGGAAACCATGATAAAAAACATGATAAAAACCATCACAGTGAAGAGGAGCTCTTTGATCCTCCTGCTTGTCTCACAATACACTTGAGTGTGAATCATCTTTTTTAGTCCCCTGCGGATGAGCTTTGATTGTCCTGGCTATTTCTCCTGCTTCCACTGCTGTTCTAAGCACTCTATTAGATTCACTGTACTTCAGTTATCCTGGGGGACCATATATCACCCTAAAGAAAAATCCATCAGTATCCAGACATGTCGGTCTCTCATTTTTAGAGGTCTCCTGGAGATGCTTTCATGGTTCAGAATTGCCAAGCCCTAGGTTCAAAAAAGGAAAGCAACCAAAACAAACTACTCAGGGCTCTACCCGGTTGTTAACGAGAACGAATGACTTGGCTTCAGCAGTTCCTTCAGCCCTACCTCACTGACAACCCTACTCAAACAAAGCCTTGGGGGCAGATTGTACAGGCAGCCAGTTGCTCCCTATTCTGTATCTGAAGATTTTTAGTTTTGTGTAATGTGACTGAAATCTGTCCCTTGGAGCCCCGCAGTCCATCTCATCCTCTCTTACGATCCAGCAATGCGTTATTCAGTCATGACACTACCTTCAACTTGCACTGTATTTCCTTTTTCAGTATTAATCTCCCCCTTTTACTTACTCCTGCACAGCTACATAGTTGTACGGTAAACCTCAATTCTGTGTCTGGTCAGTGAACTTTGTGACTGTTCTGTTTAATATATTGGTTTTTTTGTGGTTGCCACTAGACTCATTGTTTTACATCTGTTTGAATTAAAGTGTGCTTTCCATTGAATGACTCAGACACTTAAAAGACCCCAAATCCCTCTGAACAAGGTTGCATAAATTCTGAAGTGTTTGCTATTCCCTTCCTCTAACGTTGGTATCATAAGCTAACATTTTATATGATCTTACATCTGATATTCTCATTCAAATTATTTATATATGCATTATTAAAAAGAGCAGCCCCCTGGAGTATGCCACTCGTAACCTGTTTCCAGCTAGAGAAATTATCATTTGCCGGCACTATTTAACCAGTTTTGTGACATTTTTCAAGCCAACAGGCTGTTTTTGCTTCTCAGATCACGACTCTGTGGTTTAACCAGTAAGCTCCTGTACGAAACCTTATCAACTTTAAGTGTTATTAATTCTCTCAGTTCAATCCCCTTGGCATCTGTGCCAAGGAGTATTATTTATTCACAACGTGGAAAAATACATGGAAAAAATATCATGCCACATTTGGAAATCCAGAATTGAGAGTAAAAAAAAAAAAGTGCTTATTTCTGAAGATCCCCCGTTTTCCTTTTATAGCGTTTCTTCTTGTCTCTGAAAATAATAGCAAAAACACAGACAAGCCATTCAAGGGAATTTCAGAACTCTCAAATGTTAGCGTTACATTTGGTTCTTCAGTCCTGCTCATTCCATTTCTCCTGAGTTGGTGTACTTTTAATTTCTCTTTTAAAACCATCAGCGTTTCTGTATCAGACAGTTGGCAAGTGGGAAAGGAAATGGTTTTAAAGATCAAATTAAGCAAACCTGATTGAATAGTTCAGATTTACCATGGGACTCAATTATTTCTATTAGAAACCCTGATTTTTCACAGGAATAAGAAGTTATTTTTTTTGGCATCCCAATAATTATTTCTTTTGATTTTGGAAATGTTGAAGTAGTAGTTTCCTGAGGGTTTACCTGTTAACTCTTTCCTTGCCAGAAACCACGACAGGCACTCCAAGAGCAAGCATGTAGTAAACCAGATGATTTTCTCTTCACTGTGAGAAGCATGACATCAATGGATTTGCAAATTAAATGTGCGACAGAATTTAAATAAACCTGTCAAAAATTTGTTCTCTTACAATAGTGACACTTTTCCCACTTAGTCTAAGCGCCTTCATGGATACAATTAGCTCTGCTGCAGAAAGCCTACAACTGACGTATTGAACATCTACGTGTCAACCACCTGGATGTCGCCACCCCCACTATGCCTCTTGGAGCAGCAGACCAAGAATGACAACGTTGATAAACTGAAGCTGTATCACACTGAACCACACAAACTCCAAGGCCATGGTAGCACAGAACCAGCCCACAGAACTCATTCATCATTGCACCACCGAAGAAATGCTCAGCCATGCACAAATGGCTGAATTTCCTCAGTCCTAGATCAACCTGCATGATCAATGCCATCACGTGCTGGGATTCTGCTGCCTCAGCTCCAACTCTAAACTCAATGACCCAGGAAAAGAAAAAGAAAAGCTGTATGGGTCCATGTCCAGAGCATTATGCTGATGGGGGAGACGCAATCAGAGAAAATATCCAAGAGCTTTGTAACTGAAGGCTTGTTACAAACTACAAATGGCACTATGCAATGAGCAAACTACTTGGAAAAGGATTTCCAGTATCAAAGCTCATTGCAGACCAACTGTACAGACTTGATAGCCAATTTCCCAGGTAGAAAATACACCTTATATTTTAAATCACCCATGAGGGAGGGTTCAGGAAACTTTCAGTGCAGAAGCCTGCTTGTGATGGTGGAGACACTCAGCTACTGCCTGTTCTCCTCACCCCATTTCTGCTCTTATTGTGTTCCCTTCCCTTCCTTTCCTTTTGTTTTAAGGCAAGACGTAGGCTGATGGCATGAAAACTCTGTAAAAGAAACATAAAGCATAAGGTTTGGAGCTGAAGGGGTTACCTACTTTACACTCAATAGGCCTGTATCCTTTTACAGTAAGCCGGTTAAATCCTTTCACTCTTAGTTCTTTGCATTTATACCAAGGATTTTTTTTTTAACAAGAATCTTCAGATGACTAATTATATCTTGCCTGCAGAAGCATCAGGCAGAAATAAGGCCCTCAGAGTTTTAATTTTTGAAGCAGGAACGTTATCACTTTCAAAGTATATTTGAAAGTATTCCCACTTTTTTCACAGAATGATAAAACTAAGCATTAGATATTTTTTTCCAAAAGAGATCTTCAAAATTGACGTAGACTATCGCAGAGTTAAATGTATTTCAAAAGGAACATCTGCAGCTACAGGAAAGCCTCTTGAAGAAACGGTGCCGTTAAATCACTACATCTACCAATTGTCAATGAAAACCTTACATGAAAAATTAAATGGCAAGATTGAGTCAAGATGAATCCCAGTAATTAACAAAAAGACATACTGCCCTGTACAGAGCAGTACAGAGCACATTTTCCTCCAGCAAACTGATTCTGTTGCTATTGGCATAAGATCCCACTTACTGTGATTGAAGAAGTGCTACAGAGATGGTTCAGGTTTGCATTACCTGCTGCTCTTGGTACTCCGCCCCTGCTAGAACCATGGGAGAAAATTTTTCCTCACTTGCAGCACTAGCAGCAGACTCAGCAGCTATGTTGTGTTACACCACTCACTGAGGAGTGAAGACCTCCACCTGAAGAACAACTCAACTAGGCGAAATACATCAAAGAACAGGTAGGATTACTGTGTCAAGTTGTGAAAACACCATATGACTCTTAAAGACACCTGTGACTTTCAAGAGAAGCTTCTATTTAGAGTTAATGGCTGTGTCTAAGCTGTGCAGGAAAAACAAGCTCAGCAATTCATGTAGCTCTGCTGAATTTGATTATCTGCATGTTCTCCTCCTCAACCACAGGCTACTGGCCTTGCTTTAAGTTTCTGCTCAGGCTGGAGCTGGAACTCTTAAATTTCATGCATCTCCCAGGAATCTGGGCTGTAACACATTCAGCCCAATCCAAAATCCATGCAAAAGAACCCGTTGAGGTAGATATACGCAATACAGTTACCATGAGATGTATCATCAGCGAGATCTGGGGTATGCAGAAGTTGGCTATTTACATCCTTTGTAAACCCAGCCTAGAAAGATGATGAAAACATTCACAAGGCATGCTGAGGTCAGTAGCAGATCCTAGCATGGTAAGACAGATGATTAATCTCCAGGGATGCAGTACTGTTCTCTGTCAGACTCCTTACCATCTATCATGCTGTCCTGGTATAACAAAATGACTCAAACTACGTTATCATCCGAGATCCAAATCATAACAGCAGATTTTTGTGCCAAACAATAACAGAAATGTCTTTTTAGCCTCTGTGTTAAGAATAAGGATTAGTTTATCATTCCTTGTTCTGTCTCCTTCTAAACTGTGAAATATATTGGATAAATTCAAACAAGTTTGGCAGAGGAGCCAGACTCTGTAGTAAAGTTCACAAAAATCTCACTTAACCATGAAGGCAGATAGAAGAGAGGCTCCAAGTCCCCTTAAGTGCTACATGGTAGCTTAATATGCTGAACAAAGAGCCCACAGGAGAAGGCAACCCAGGTACAAACCAGGGCTTGATCACAGTGGCAGGGGAAGTCACATTGCAGCAGGTGGCTGGGGCTTTCATTTGGTCTCTATTGCATCTCCTGTTCAAGTTATAGCTCCACTAACCTATATATATGTGTGTGTGTGTGTGTGTGTGTGTATATATGTATATACATAAGAACAGTCTATTGCTTTTCTACCTTTGGCTAACGGCTGGCCTGTGCTGGGCATTTTCTCCTCCTGCTCAGAGTTTCTGCAAAATGATGTGTTTAGGGAAAGGAGAGAAAGACTTTGTGCATTCTGTCAGCTCCGGTATTTACTCATTCAAGATGAGGTCTGTTTTCCATGGTAGATTGAAGAAAATGTTTACAAATCTAATTTGAAAACCAGGAAAAGGACTCCCATCCCATTGAAAAAGAGTTTCATAATATCAAAACCCGTGCTGTGAACTGTACTCACACACACAGCTTGGCTACCAGTGCTTCCTAGGATTCTCAAAATACCCCACCTTGGAAAGAAAATCTTACAGACAGTTTGAAGGGCAGATTATTTGTCTTGAAAACATTTAAACAACTGGCAACATGATACGAACATGCACTAGACATTTCTACCTGCAAATAAGATGTCAGATCTCACATTGGTTTGACTTCACAGGAGCTGACTCTTGATTACTGGCATTCAAAGGTGCTGCTTTCTGAATTTAAATTGTTCCCAATTCAAAATCATTCCAGTTATAATCAGACTCTCAACTACTTCATGCTAAATTTCATGCAGCATCTGAACATGAGGACGACCAAGGAAAAAAAAACAACCTGTCAGAAGATGCCAAAATCAAAACCAAACAGTATTATTTGGGGGCAAGACAGAGCTACACTGACAGAGGAGCTTACCTGATGCCTATATGCACTGAAACTGAAACACACAGCAGGGGCATAGGCAAAAGTAGAAACCGACATTCATGACCGTATTTTATTAAAATGTCTTTCAATTGGAAAGTTGGAAAGACCTAGGGTGACATTAAAGAAAAATCAGTGGTGTAATTAAGCCCTGCTGGACTGTTTTACAAAGTCTCATTTCCCCTGAGCACAGTAGGAGTGGAGCATCACAGGTCTGCTTCAATGCTTCCCCTTCCAACAAATTTGGCAAAGACAAGCTTCCACTGAATGAAGCAGGAAGCAATTTTATACAGATGGGCACACACAACCACCACCATTTCTTCAGCCAGGCAGGGGCCAAACATTCAACTGTTTATTACAATCTTCTTGAAAGAAAGGAGTGGTATTCAGTCTGTTACACACGCTCTACATATATTCCCCTCCTTCTTGCAGGATTATTCCTAATACAAAATTAAGCTCCAGAAAGGTTAGGGAGGGTTAGGATGGTCTGACTATTCGGCTTCACAAGCTATAGGTAAATGTAAAATATGATCTGATCTTGGTGGTGAGCAGCAAGAAATAAAAAGGAAGCATTATTGAACGATCAGTTAGAAATTCATGAGTCAGTTCAAAGACAAATAAGTCTGTTCTCATTTTCAGCTCTCTCCTGGAAAAGCACAAACAGCAACAAATTGATTATATAGAGCAATATGCCGTGCCCTGCTGCAGAACTGCTGAGGAGACCTAACCAACGCCAGGACTCCACAGTTCTGGAAGGGTAACACCAAACAGCCTCTGCTTTGAAAAACTGTCAGCCTTCTGCAATGCAAAAGGAAGGAAAAGAAATGGGAAGCAGGATGTGGCACAGTAATGGATGGGTATGCCCCAGAAGGTTCAGCAGAAAATGCTTTGTCTATGCTATGAACTAACTCAAGATGGCAACAATTTTTTAAGTACTTTCCTCCACTGTTCCTGTTGCTTAACCTCACATCTCAGGTACACTGACATTTATTAGCTTGGGGTGTACAAGCAGAGTATTCTAGATTAACACTACCAGGTAGTAAACTCACATACAATAGCACTTGGTCTGGGATATAAGAGATGTGAAAGTGGGCTTCTATATTAGCACAGACCAGTGCTCATTTTGAACCATTTTATGTGCTGGGCTAATGCAAAGCATTAAAACACCGCTGTGGGTTAACAAAGCCTACACTACAGGCGTTTTGTTCATTAGGCCATACAGCTAAGAACAACATTTTTTCCACCTCCATTTCTACAAGCAGGTTCTGTTCCTAGTTTGGCTTGCAGGGACCCTTGTCACTCAGTTGTCTTTTACGTTAAATGGGTTAATTGCCTGAAGTAACAGCAAATAACAGAAAAGGATGAGACCAGGACATATATTCACATCCAACACGAAGACCTGGGAAAATATGGGAGCCTTGCCTAAAGAACAAAGCAATTTCCTTCATGCTCTAGTACATCAGACAGGGAGATTTCCTTGATTTCCAAAGCATATTGAAGTAGCAGCATACTGTAAGTGCTCTCCTGTTCCTACGGCCTTCTGAGCAGAGGCCAGGCTCACATTGCTTGGAATAAATTGGCAGGAGTTGGCAACACTAAACTAGAAACAGCTCATGAGGAGAAGCTTGAGGAGGAAGTTGAAAAACTGCAGGGTCTGATTAATGGGCTGAAAAGAAAATTTTAGCTGCTGAAGCTTGGAAAGATTGAAAGTGTACGATTTGGGAATTTGGGATATCAAAACAGAGGAGTTTGGAGTAATCAGCAGTGGAGATAATTAGCACAGAGAGCACAGCTTTTAGCAACAGGGTACAAAAATAGTTTTAACTCTAAGATGCAATTACCTATCTGAATTAAAACCCACTGTTTCCTTAGGGAAGAATACCCCAAATCCCACTCTAAAATCCATCCCTTCCATTCTATTTAAAGAAGAGTTGTGATCGAGTTGGTAAGTTACTTCAAGTGGACAGAGGCAGCTGGGTGGTTGCCTACATCCTTGGTTTTGACTGATTGTGGGTTGTTATTAGAGAAATTTTGGCACACAGGAGGCCAGCAGAGCTCAGCCCATGCGTGTGGGGGGCTGGAATGGTTCCAGGCAGACCAGCAAGTTGCTTTTGTACCTGTACTGGAAAGGGAAAGGGACTCTGCATCAGGGCAAAAAACACTTGAGGAGGAGGATGGCGCCTCAGGTGGAGGCAGAGATTCTGGTTTCCCAGGACAGGAAGATGGTGTGAGCACCACATCCCCTTCCACAGTTCTCCTGAAGGCCCCTCAAGTTGCTAGATGTTCCTGATGTGGAGCCTTGGTGTCAAATGGGAATGAAAAGAAGCAGGATCAAGAAACCCACTGTCGACTCTTCTTGGAAAAAATGATACCTATCTGGTCAGTGTTATAGTCTGATGTGAAACAATTATTAGGACAGTTTCAGTAAAATTATTAGGGATTGACTAGAAGTGTGAAGTTGGCCTTCATCTCCTTGCTCTGTAGCAGCGCTTCCCAAATTACACTTGCCTGCACTAAGAGGCAGACCACGGTCCCCATGGAAGTTCAAGTGGGGCCTGCACGACTGAATAATGGGCTGGCCTCTGCGTGTACGTCTTACACCAGCTACCGTAATTCAAACATGATGGGAAATGGCACCCCATTTCCTGGTCTGTCCTGGTCTCAGGAATGCAGGCAATGAAGGATGCAGAGAGTCACCAGAATGGGCAGAAGGGAAGATGAGGGGTGGAGAAGGGCAGATCAAAAGGGGAAAGAGCAATTTTAAAAAAGAAAGCGCACGCCCCTTTAGGTGTTTGTACACACCTACTTCTGCCACCACCCGTATCTCTCAGCCAGTCTCACTGTGACAAGGCTAACAGCTGTATGAACACCACATTCTGCATCTACTGCTGCCGTGCTGGGCTCTGCACGCTGTCTGTAAGAGGCAGAAGTCCAAATGTCTGGTCAGGACACACCATGCAAAGGGAGATGCAGTGAAACTCTATTAATGAGATTTGCTTCTTAAACAACAAAAAAGTGCTTAGTCAGATCAGAAGTCTCTCCTCTTAAGTTATTTACTGACTTCTGGACTGGAGACTGACTCGTTATAAAACCCAGCGTTCCTCCTCCCCTGTCCTTGCTCTGCTGTGGTTCATCCTGTGGTTTGTAACAGTTTGGAAAACTTTAGGGGCATTCCTAAGTGGTTACAGATGTGTGAGGATGCACACTGCAGGCCACTTCTTCAAGAAGATGACATAACCCTGCGTGCCAGCCTCAGAAGTTCATTTAATACTCAACTTGGAGACACGACTGTCCCAGGCTCACTGTGTGCCTGTTGAAAGTGATGGGATTATAACAGCAGCTGGCAGCGCTCCGTTCCAAGAAAGCTCACAGCATTATTCAGTCTTGAGTTCCCTCTTCCTCTGTGGAGGCATTTGATCCTTAATCTCCTCTATGGATTCTTAACCCTTTTGATGTACTTCTCCCCTCAGCAGTTTTTGCACACACATCTTTCTACTAAAATATGGGTGAGTTTATTAATAAGGCATCACGGTTGCACACCTATTTGAACACTATTTACAAGTCCTTGCTAAGCATGCATTTGCATGAAAAACTGTCAAGCAAATACTTTACAAAATCCAGCTCAGAGGAGTAATATTTTAGTTAAAATTAATTGCACTGCTTTTCCTGAATCCAAGTGTTACACTGGAGGTTAACCCGATGCCGCAGGGCACCTATAACCACGGACTAACACAAGTAGTCACCCATACCTCAGTGGCATCTGCCACAGAAAGAGAAACCACTCTTGTTTTAAAAGGCTCAAAGCCAAGAGTTGTTAGGAGACTTCTGTTCTGTCCATTACTCTGTCACTGCTCTGCTGGGACGCTCTGGCCAGAACCCATTTTGCTTTCTCTCACCAGTGTCTTGTAAAACTGAAAGGTAACTGCGGCTCGCTGTGTACGACCAGATTTCTCTCCCGTAGAAACAGAGGTGGTGAGAAAAAACGTCTTATCCTGGGACTAGAGGTGGCTTCTACAAGAAAGACTATACCAGCACTGTCAAAAAAAACACAGATAGAAAAGACACTGGCTTGAGAATTAATCAAGGAAGTGACAGTCTGATAAGGAGAGGACAGAACTGGATTGAATATTGTCCCACTTGAAGAGGAGGGGTGGAAATTGCACAAAGGGTTGTTGGCATTACGGGAACTGAGGGATGAGCAGGAAAAAAGGATGTGGGGGAGCACTGTGAGAGGCAAGTAGGAAAATCAGTGTGATTTGAAAGTCATCAGAGGAACACGTTATTGAATAAAATAAAGGAAATGGGTGCAAGAGAGTTTAAAAGGCAATGAATGATGTATTTTTTCAGGCAGCAGAGCTGCTGGAAGCAGCAGAAGAAAACAATACAGAGTGCTGCTGATGGCAGAAAAGGCAGTGGCTACAGATCTACACAGGTACAGCAGATCTAGATCCTTCTTTCCTTTAAAGATCTTGCATAAATGTTAAGGGAATACATGGAAATTGACACTGACAAACAGGTAGACAGCAGATGAATGGGAAAATAACTGGGAATTGAAGGTGTAGTTCATGAAAACGGCATACGCAGGGAAAAACAAAGGTCTTGAACTAGCATTGCTGAAGTTCATCTACAGGAAGAGCATTACACAGCTGAAGATCAGTATTTCAATACCATCATAAAATTATTACATACAATTTAAGAAATGTTATCCCTCACAAGGGTTTCTCTTGAAGCACCAGATCACCAGTCATAGCTCCTTGTATTTTTTTATTATTTTTTCCCTGTTGTTTATTTACTTATTTCCCACTATCAGAAAATTTAATGAATCTTTATTGATTTAGACTTCTGTATGAACATCTCTCTTCTTCGAGGAACGTATTTTAATACTGTAGAAGGCAGCTCCGTATTGCATCATTTCTTTGATGTCAGGGGATGATGCAGTGGGCTAAAAGGAGAATTTAGAGGGGCTTAAAATTACTACCTTTTCACAATTAACTTTTATTCTACTATTCACTCGGTCACACTTTCTGCGTGTGAATAGCTACTCCATTTTTTTCCCTATATCAAAGATTTCAGTGAATGTATCACCTCACACAGAGCACAGTAGGTAGGTGCTACCAAGCATGACACATGTGCCCAAGCCATAAAAGAAATTATACGGCATTATAACCTATGGTTTGAAGTCAAATATGCCATCATAACAGCAATCATACTGTAAGGCACATGTATAAAGGCAGAGCTAAAGTTGCACATAAAAACCCACCTGAACCTTAGAGGGACACTGCTCAAGTCCGCAGCAAGATTCCAGGGGAAAGCTGATGGCTATTTGGGATCTTTTCACCATAAAAATTCAACAATGGGAGATTTGGATTACCACAGTGGGGAAATCTCCAGCTTTCCGATGAGAGGCAGAGAAAGGTCACGAGCTATTAGTCTATAAAATCACAGCAATAATTACTTTAACATACTAACATTCCCCATCCTCTGAGCCTTCCAGCCTCAGGCTCCTAACAACAAAAGCATCCGGCTCCCCTGGAAGACATGAAAACCATCCTTAATGGCATTAGTCTGATTAAAAACATCTTTATCAGGTGTTTTAAGCAGCGTATCTGGTAACTTTATATCGTAGAAAGTATACGTTGGCCCATGCATAAGACAAGAACGTGGGAATCTCTTCCTTCTCCATTGCTATAAATTTTTAGCTGCTTGCTTTATGACCTTAAGACAAGATTTCAAACCTAAGAGTCGCTTAATTTGAGATGCTGGCTCCAGTGTTGACTGGGAGGAGGAAGTCCCACACTTGGAAAAAAATCACGCAGAGGAAAACTCTGGGGATGTCTGGCTTAAAGGACAACCTGCCCCCCTAGACAAGGCAGACTATGAGAGGCCGGCTGGGCTTTGTAAGCTAAAAGCTAAATCCTGATAGCAGAGGGCAGGCGCGGGGAGCAAATGGCTCTGCAAGCCTCTGTGATGACCACAGCAATGCAGGCAGACTTTAGAGCAAATGGATTTTTCAGCTTAAGACAACACGAGCTGGTTTTCGTGCTTTAGAGCTGAGTTCTGGCAAAGACATTTCGAACTTTCCGAACTGCTGAACAGCTTACAAAAGTGGCCAGCAGCAGCTAGAGAAGGGGCTGTAAGTTGGTAATGTATTCTGCTGTGATAAAATTCCCTTTCAGTGAGGCCATGACTCCTGTCCTATTCGACTCCCTTTGGTAGGGAAAGGAAAAATAAAAGGAATCAAACAAAAAGCAAGGAACGGGCTGAAATGACTCCTCAGAGCCTTCCCTGCAGTGTTGGCACTCAGAAGTTGTACCTGGGCTCCAGCTTCAGCCACGGCAACACTAATTAATGAGGGCACTTTGGAAAATGCCCTTCGGTCCCCTGCTGTGACCACTGCTCTGCTCACTAAATGCCTCCCTCAAGTCTTTTAGGCTCTTTTGAAGCTGGAACATGCGCTGCACAGTTTGGGGCGACGGAGCAGCTTTCCCCGGATGGGACCTGCCTTCAGGTTGTTAATGCAGCAGGTGCAGGGTGCACGGAGAATAGGCAGGAAGCGAGGCTGGGGCTGCCAGCCCCACAGGGCTCAGGGGCCCTACAAGGAGCTGCCTGAAGAGAAAAGAAGTCCAACTTCAAGCTGCAAAGGCCGCTCCTCAGCTGCCTCTGAGCAGCCAGAGCTGAGCAGTGCAAGTCCCAGAAAGAGAGAGAAAATCTCACCTACGTGGAGACAGCCCTGCATTAGCAGAAATTCAGTTTTGAAGCACTGCAAGCCTCTGAGCCGGCAAGAAAAGCCCACGGTGCTGGCAGCAGCGGCTGTGAGCTGAAATAAATGCAACTTCTCCCAGTGCAGCCACCTGGAGAGATGTGCCAGGGCACTGGGTGCACACACCTGGACAGCAGTGAGGGGAGAACCTGGGGGGAAGTGACCCGGAGGGTATGCTGTGTGGATTTTAATGCTGGATGCCTCTCCGAGCATCAGCAGAGAAACTCAGGCAAAACACAAATCACGACTGTTTTCATTCCAGCCAGAGTTAAGAGCATGCAGAGGCTGCCAGGGGATTTGCACATGGGTGTTCAGGCTGACTGTACTGAGACTGAGGAAAAAGAGCTCCTTACACTGCTCTTGACAAGAGCAAAATGATTAAAATTCAACTTTCCCAAGAATGGCAGAGCCAGCCAGAGGCTACTGACCCAGAGGCAGCTATTGAAAGACAGCAGGTGTGAGAAGATCTTGCTGCTCTTCTATGGCTAAACCTGACATTAAATGATGTTTGAAGCTAGCAGTGCTGAGGGAGAGCTCGGCTGGGAGAAGGAAAAATAATATGGGATGTAAACAATAGCTTAAGAGAAGGGGAGCGTAAAATAACATACTGAACTCTTAGCAGTTTGCTCTGAGTTCAGACCACAGGAGGATCCTTCCCATACTAAAAGGAACAGATTTATGACAAGCTTGTAATTAAACTGTCTGAAGGACCAATAAACTTCTGCATGCTGTTGTTTTTATGCCACTTTAAACATAATTAATGCAAGCGTTGTGTGTGAATCTGTCTATCTTGGCTTGACTGGAGTGCTGCCTTTTTTTCCCCAGTTCCCTGTTTGTATGATATGCATTGCCAGGTGTCTGTCAGTGCTCCAACGTCAGTGGCACCAAATCTCTGGTCTGTTCATGTATCCTTCTTCCACAGAGCAATAAAACAAACAAACAAACAAAAACACACACATGACCTAAGCCATACTTAATACAACTTTCCTTTCCTTTCCTTTCCTTTCCTTTCCTTTCCTTTCCTTTCCTTTCCTTTCCTTTCCTTTCCTTTCCTTTCCTTTCCTTTCCTTTCCTTTCCTTTCCTTTCCTTTCCTTTCCTTTCCTTTCCTTTCCTTTCCTTTCCTTTCCTTTCCTTTCCTTTCCTTTCCTTTCCTTTCCTTTCCTTTCCTTTCCTTTCCTTTCCTCTTTCCTCCCCTCCCCTCCCCTCCCCTCCCCTCCCCTCCCCTCCCCTTCCCTTCTGATGAGACAAATATTTACCAAAATAGAAGTCAGTTCAAAGTTTGAACAATTTATCTGCTCCTTTGTGAAACCCACTGAGCACCTCCTGGTTTAATCCCCAACCATCCCTGGCTACCTGTACTATTCTCAGTGAGAACAGAAAAAGACAGTGGTAAAGTCAGAACACCTCCAGATTTTGGAAACCTACTTCAGAATTTTAACTGCTATTGACATACTTTGTAATATTTTTAAAGCTGAAATTAAATATACGTGCACCTGTGTATGCATGATTTATGTAATGCACAAAGAAAATAAGCTACCCTAAAACTCAACGAAAATCCAAATACTTAGCATTATCCTTAGTGCTAGCGTCAAGTTTCCATTCACAGCTTTTGCTGTATAGCTTTGAACTTACTTGGTGTTGTTTTTAGATAGACTACCTTGAAAGATTCCTACTTTAAGAAAGTTTCAGGTATGCAAATATCTTAAGACAATGGGACTGAGATAAAACTAGATTTGTAGAACATGGAAGAAACTATGCTCAAGTTGTCTTCCTCTGAAGAAAAAAAATCTTTTTCATGTATCAGTAACGTTAACTAAGAGATTTCAAGTCTTTGGTAGATTTAATCAATAATCACCTCAAATGCTGTTATGAAAATTAAAAATCAGACTGTTTTAGCTGTAGGTTATAGTGTTTTTTTAAATCCTACCTGAAAGCCAGCAAAACTAGTAATTCTTTGTTCAGGGACCATTGGTTTAGTTTTTATTTATTCTTTCTACAGTGTTGATATACCAACCTCATATCCAAAGCAGTGTCAGACAAATAATGACTGCTGCTAATAAAAAAAACACAGCTGAAAAACCCACCGATCTGACAATCTGCCCATCGCTGATCGTTGCAGATCCAGCTCCCACCTTCCCTCTTCAGCACCAAAGTATCCATCGAGATTTCTGTTCTCTGAATACTTCTGACAGGGCAAATTCTAGCACCACGTGAAGCGATGGAAATGCTCCTACAGGCCCTTGTACAGATCCAGTATGAGGAAGAGGTCCAAAGACTGAACGCCTTGGCATGCAAACCATTTAACTTCATGTGGCCAATACATTTGACTTCATGCAGATAGCACAGTCAAACTACCTACAATCACCTGTGAAAACACAAACTCAGTTTACTCTGAAGACGCTGACTTGTACAGCTACAATTCTTGCACTCCACTCGGAGGCTGGACATTTGGGACGTGCATAATGCCATTAACCCAGGAGAATTAGGTAAGCCTCATGGTTTTTCAATGACTTCGTTTTTGTCTGCACTAATTTTACCTCCAAATCTGCATGTCTGAAACCCCACACTCTTTAAGTCTGCTTAAAGTGATTACGTCTTTTCAGTAAATCTTTGATTGTTCTTTCTCCCGGCTGCAGAGCTGTCTGCCTGCAATTTCTCAAAAGAGCGCCCGGATTTCATGTCCATTGGCCCCTGCATTCCTGCCAAAGCCCTGCAGAAATGAGAGCTGCTGCAGCTGCCAGGGTTTATTTACACACATTCCTGCCTCAAATTGAATTAATGAGCATAATTTAACTCAGGCAATGTCCTCTACAGCTCTTGTTTCCCTTTGCCCCTCTTGACATTTCTTTCTCTCACACAACCACTCTTGTAGTCTTTCTTAAAGTAGCATCTAATGGGATTCTGATGTAAAAAAGTAATTGCAAACACATAGTGAATCCCATCTGAGCTGATAAATTTGTACAGATCTGCTTAAAACCTACTTTATCAGAAGCTCGGGATCCCCTTGACAAGTATCCACAAAGTTAATTTGAGCTTATTTGCACCGATCAAGCCAACTTTGTCAGTTTAGCAATGACCTTCCAGATTAATCAGCCACAAAAGACCAAACCCTGGAAAGAGCTCAGAGGAGAACGAGAGCCAGGACAACAAGAACTGATGTCAAAACCTATCTACAGTTGCTTTGTGTTCATACATCGTATTTGGCAAACCTGTTGGACTCCAGTCCATTTCTGCCCTCAGATATGAAATTCTGCAGCCACGGCACAAGGGCTCTCAACATCAAAGAGCCCCATGGGTGCTGTATGGACACATCACAGACAGAAAGCCCTGTTACTCCACTAAGTAGGCCAGTGCAGTGTTTCCCACGTGCTGTGTCAAATATAAAAAGCAAATATTTCTCCAAATAGTCACATCGATGTGATAACGAAGTCACTCATTCTCCCCTGTTATCACACTGTATGGTATCTCACACACTAGGGCTTGAAAGCCTTAGAACAAGAGCTGTGTAATTCTACAAGAAGTGCATGAAAGAAAGGGAACTAGATCTATAATTACAAATTTGCTACATCAGCACATCACAGGCTACAAGCATCATGGACAAGAACATTCCAGCAGCACTTTGAACCTCTAGATCCATAGGGAAAACAGACTGCTTGGCACACAATGATTCAGCCTTCTAGGATGACTGCTCTCTTGTGAAGCTCCCACAGACCTGTATCTGTCCAGTTATGCTGATTTCTGGAGAGGATTTTCCTTCCCCTAAAGGCTAACAAGATACTTCAGAATATTTCAGTGAGAAATCTGTATATTCCAGGACTTGGTGTTGAAACGACAAATTCTATGGACCTGAGTTTGCAACTGCCACAAATAGAAACTAAAAGGTCCCCAAATAAGTAATTGGTCTTGGAAAAGGTGTGATGGAAGAAGATAAGTGCTGGAAAAGAGGCAAAGATGCTGGCTGAAGAAAATATCCCGGAGAACAGGGATGTGCATGGAGATGAGCGCTGGGGAAAGGCCAGGGACCTTGACCTTGAGGCTGCTCAACACCACAAGCAGTGGCCCAGCAGGGACCTTTCCAGCTCTCTGCCCAGATTTCACAGGCCAGCAGCGACCTCCCTGCAGAGGAGGGAATTTGAGACCTAGGGAACATAATGCTGTGGTGGGAGTGAGCAAGAATAATCAAGTAGGTTTAGCAGCAACAGTCCCTTTGGTTCTGAACTCAGCATCCAGACCCACTAAAGATGTCATTTACTTTGCCTTGCCTGTGACAGCCAACACTTGGCTGAATTTCAATCCTTCCAAACCACTTTCATTTTAGAAGCTGATGCAGACTACAAATGGCTTTAAAACAATTCTCCTTGTATGAACATGAGTTCAAGAATCACAGAGTCACAGAATTGTAGGGGTTGGAAGGGACCTCAAGAGATTGTCGGGTCCAACCCTCCTGCCAAAGCAGGTTCCTTACAGCAGGCTTTGCTCTAAGTTCATCATGTTTTTCTGACTACTAACATCAAAAGACCAGAACGGACCTATTCTTCATGGTCCCAACTCTACACGTAGCCAGTAATTTCACTTAAAAGTTCTCTCTCAACCCTCTCTCTGTCATTTCCAACTTCATTATATATCCACGCCCCTCAGCAATACTTTCTCCCTTACACACGCAGTTGAAATCAAACACACTTGTCCACAGATGTGGTCACTGGATCTTTAGAAATCATTTTAGATTTTATGGCTGCCTTTCATACATCTTTTGGTTTGCGTGGAGATGTCAGTAGTTCAAACATTTATTTGCTCTTCACATATATCCTCAGTGAACAGTAGTGGTTAGACCGATCAGCTTCAATAAGATTTTGCCTAGCCCCAAATGAAAATAGCACTTTTTATAAGCACCTAAGGAAAATGACTTGACAGAGCCTGATTTGTTGTCGCCTCCTGCCACCCCCACCAGATGTGTAACTTGTTACTCCATATGCACACTACTCCCTCCTCCAGTTTTGATTTTTCTTTGTATATTGGCATGCAGTTGTATGAAAGCACAGTGAAAATCAATTGTATAACACTGTCAAAGAAATTCACCATGATTGCCTCTCACTTTTATGTCATTACAGCGGAGAAACTTCACTTGAATTTGGTAGGGCCTTCCCTGAATGCAACTTTTGTTAAAGCAAAGCTTGGAAGTGGTTACCTTTCGTGCTTCTCTGAAATTATGGACACGGAAAAAGCCTGAAAATACCCCTTTTTGGTACATCTCTCTCAAATACTCTCAGAACTCCATAACAAGAATATTTCTTCCACATGTGAAAACGAAATGCCAAACATCAGGTCTTCTACTGTACGTGCATACCCTATTGGATAAAACACGGCAAGCAACCACTGACAAAGATACAGAAACCATATGACTAATGAAAGAAACACAAAAATAAAACCCTTTATGTCTACCAAAACAGACGCTTACAAAAAATACTGCTCAAAAGAAGTTTTTGCAGAAGTGAGTGTCACTTTTTGTAGATTCTAAAATTACACTCTGCTAACCTTATTATCTTCTTCTCTTCTAGTAACTCACACATTTTACACACCACCTGTACAATGGCAAGCAACGACATCAATACAGAACTGAAACTTTGAAAGCCAACATTTCTTCATTTGATCCCTCATATTCCTTGCTCTCTCTCTAGATAGAAATCCTATTCCCTTAGCATCTCCCTGGCTCAGAGATGTGCACACTACACTCACTAACACAGGTGGAGCTGATGGCAGGTAGGTGTTGATCCTCTCCTTTCCTAGGAACCTTCTGAAAACATCTAATGATCTGAACAGATTTCAACATAACTGAGTCCATTGCTTTAGAGAACGAGATGAAGAAAGTAAGTTTGTGTACAAAATTGTCACGGGTCCATTTCTCTGAAATGAATTGGCACCTTCCACTTGTTGAACAAGAACATCATAGTGGCAAAAAGTTTCACAGAAATAAGAAATTCTATTTGACACCATCAATTTGGGTTTCTCAATTCACTGAAAACAAATAGCCATCTTGGGTCAATTTTAACATGTACTCTATAGTGCAGCCACTGTACTAAATCCTGTCCTCTCCTCCTCCAGCATCATCCAAAATGCAATGCATGATATAGAGCAAGGACGATTATGCTTGTCTTTTGTGCACGTACATGTCTATGTGCATGTGTGTAACAACACCACTGTTCCTGAACCCTTGCTCCAGTTTTCTCTGCATTCATTGGCCTGCTGAAATCTACAATAAGCATAAAATTGCTTAAGTCACTCACATGTATATATACTGGAAAAGGGCGATAAGTCTAGGGCTGTGCTCCCTGCAAGATTCTTGGCAAGAGACTGCAGCTCTTAGTGGTGGAAATAATTCTCTTCCCAACATCAAGCTACTGAGGACGGCCACTGCTGGGTTTTATGCTACAAAGAACAAGGGTAGCATGAGTGGGTCCTTCACATTTCAGGCATTATGTTACAGACAATACTCCTCTGTCCTTCTTTCGTCTCAACCTCATTGAATCACGTATTTGCCTACAGAAAACATAGCCCACTGAAAGTGCATGCGAGTGTCTGCTTAGCACTGCTTTCACAATATTATTTTCTACAGGCCCCACCTAAGCCTTCTGATAAGATTACTATCATAGAAATACCAGCTCAATTGTTATACACAAATATCAGAAATTGTGCTCTACAAGACAAACAGCTGCATTTTGACTACTACAGACATCCAAAGGCACTTCCAAAATTTACAGCTTTCAGGTTAGAAACGATTCTTATCTTTACCATATCCACCAATGGAGAAGTAGCACAAGATACCAGCTTTGCTGCAGGCTGCTGCATGAACAGGAAATCAGTAGGGGATAGACTGCCCCAAATGACCCATGGTCATATGTGGGATATTTGGGAAGGCTGTACTCCTTCCAGCCTCCCTGCTCCCAAAGCCTGTGCACCCACGTCAGTCTTAGAACAATATAAGCGAGATCATTTCCACTCCTCAGGGCTTTTTGGATCAAATTTTGACATAACACAATTGGGAAAAAATGATCTCATGAAACATATACTGTAGGGAGGAAAGGGAATAAAGGTATGTTTCAAATTGATCTGGAAATATTTTTCCCATAGAAAATAGTTAGGTTTGTCTCTTCCAAAAATGCAACCCAAACAGCACAGGGGAAAAAACAGTGGTGTGGAACACAAATGTAGTAAAACAAAGTCCCCCCCCAGCAAACAAACAAACAAAAAACAACGAATTCCAATAAAGTAAATTCAAATAAAAACATAACATGACCCTCCTGTCCCCAAGGACAGGAAACTTCCCAATAAAACTCCAAATATCTGCTATCTGGGCTCTCCTGAGTCCATCAGAAAACAAAATGACTTAAGTGTGACCAGAGCAAGCTATAAAATCACTAGTTCCAACTCAGAGTCACCTACTGCCCTTTGGAATAGATCCCATCTGTTATTCATGTTATTTTCTAAAGGAGTTACAACTTCGTTGATGGGAGCTTTAAATGCCTGTTAAGAAATCATCTTACATCCACAATTGCTCTATGACCTTTTCTTCTTTCTCTCTGAGATTATAAGAACAGCAGCATATTGCTCTTTTATTACTTTCATATTCTCCCTCCCACCCACCATCATCAATACTAGGCCATTAAGGTAACAAACTCCATGTAGGAAGAGGTAATTGCTCAGTGCCTGCACAATGCCTTCACCAGGCCTGGAAGCATGGCTGCTTCCTACAGATAACAGCCACAGACAGGAGTGCTGAATAATGAATCTGTGCAAGAGCAGACCCAAATTTCTTTCTATAGAGTTGCCCTCCAACTCACCCTACATCCCATAAGTAGCCCACTGTTAGCCTAAAAAACTGACTGGCAAAAGGTGTCACAGAGGCTGAGCACTTCTCAAGACACAAAAAAACTGGTTGGCCATTCTCCAGTTATAATAATTTTAAATAATGTAATTAAAGATTAAAAGACTATTCTAGGATTAAAGATTAATCTAAGAGGTACTGAAAAATACTTGAAAGACAATGCAATCTTCGGGAATAGCCAGGACGGGTTCACAAGGGGAAGACGAGCCTCACTAAATTTCCTTTTATGACAAGGTTACCCATTTAGTTAATTAAGAGAATCCAGCAGATGTAATTTTTTTGGACTTCAGCAAAGCTTTCCATACTGTCTCTCACAGTACCCTTCTGGAAAAAACGTCCAGCATACAGCTAGAGAAGTACATAATGTGATGGGTGAACAATCGGCTGATGGGTTGGACTGAAAGGGTTACAAGTAAATATGGTTATATCACACTGGCATCCAGTTACTAGCGAAGTTCCCTGGGGCTCCATTTTAGGACCAGTTCTCTTTAATGTTTTCATAAATGAGTTGGATGTAGGACTAGAAGGTGTTTTGAGTAAGTTTGAAGATGATACTAATTTAGGAGGAACAGTTGACTCCATTGAAGGTAGAGAGGCCTTGCAGAGAGATCTTGGCAACTTAAAGAGCTGGGTGATCACCAACAGTGTGAGGTTTAACAAGAAAGTGCTGGATTCTACACCTGGGAAGGGGCAACCCTGGATATATGTACAGAATGGGGGGATGAGAGGCTGGAGAGCTCATCACAGCACTGCCAGCTGGGTGAAGGAAGGGATTATCCTGCTCTGCTCTGTGCTGGTACAGCCTCACCTTGAGCACTGGGTGCAGTTTCGGGTGCCACAATATAAAGAGGACATAAAACTATCAGAGAGCACCCAAAGGAGGGCAACAAAGACTGTGAATGGTCTGGAGGGCAAGACATATGAGGAGCAGCAGAGGTCCCTTGGTTTGCTCAGCCCTGAGCAGAGCAGGCTGAGGGGAGGCCTCATGGCGGCCTGCAGCTCCCTCACGAGGGGAGCGGAGGGGCAGGCGCTGAGCTCTGCTCTCTGGGGACAGCGACAGGACCCGAGGGAACGGCATGGAGCTGGGACAGGGGAGGGTCAGGCTGGGGGTTAGGGAAAGGGTCTGCTCTCAGAGGGTGCTCAGGCACAGGAACTGACTCCCCAAGGAAGTGGTCATGGCCTTGAGCCTGCCAGAGTTCAAGAAGTATTTGGACAGTGCTCTCAGACACATGGTTTGGTTTTTGGGTGGTCCTGAGTGGAGCCACGAGTTGGACTCAATGATCCTTGTGGGTCCCTTCCAACATAGAATATTCTAGGAATCTAATTCTATGAAAAGAAAAAGTATTTTCTTTCACAGGGATGCACACAAACTCTTGTCATACACGTCAAACCCACACTGTAGAGCTGTTTGGTTTTCCTCTGTTCTGATGCAGACTACATCTGAAATGCTCTGATCCACTATGGCAAGTCATGCATTTAGCCTCTCCCTGCTTGTCAACATGGCTCAAAATATAGTCTTTTTTTTTTTTTTTTTTTTTTTTTTTTGAGACATGAATATTAGTGTTCACTGCCTCTGGTAAAATACAGTAGCTGCTTTTCTAAATTTAAAAGCCAGCTGTTTCTAATTAAGAATATACTGAGTAGGACGTCTTCCAAACATCTTCCCACGAGCATGCAGCAAGTCTTTGCTACTTTTAAATCCAAGAAAAAGTGATTTAAGGGAAATTTCGAAGGAGATTAAGCAATCCTGTACTCCACACTGAATGAAGAAACAATTTTTGAAGCACAGTCAATTACCATGGGACTATAATTCTATCCCAAGTGAAGAAGCTTGTTCCTGTGTTCCTGGACACTGCCATACCCCACTCCAAAACAACAACAACAAAATCTAGATAATCTGCTGGTTATGCCTAAGTGTAAATGTCTTGTGTTGCACTGTATTTCAATTTAAGCTACTGAGTTGTGTTTAAACTTGTTAAAAGCTACCCGATCTCAAAACAGACGTTGGCCAGATAGTGTGGCTAGTGTCCAGCTTTCATTACAATACTGAAAGAAAAACAGCTGACAACTTATGCATGCTGTTTGTACAACCTGTGGGGAGCAACTTACCTACAGTCACTTTTGTATTACTCATCCATTGAACACACAAGCCCACCAGCCACAGGCTAGGGCAGGGATAAATGCCAAACGGAAGGTGGGCCAAGAAGAAGAACCAAGAGAAATTTCAAGGCCAGCTGACTGCCCTGTTGTGCACTGCCAATTCCGTCAATTCCTGAACCAGAACGAGTTTTTTTGTCCTTGGCTTAATCCTATTTTTACATGGCACTATAAGGAAATGCCAACACAGTACTGGGCATGGCTGCACATACCATCCTGCTTTTATGAATTAATTTCAAAGGAGAAACAAGTCTAGGACATCTTTAGTAAGTACTTAGGAGAGATTTATCTCAGAGTTGACAAACACGTGAAGTGGCATGTTTTTGTGGGGTTAGCCTCCAGAAAGCAAGCATGTTTAGTCTCCTCATTTCACAATCAAAAGTTATTAAAAACATCAATTTTATCCCTATCACTTGTTTCATCTCTTTTTGGTGTATCATACAGAACAACACCAGGGACCTAAAAATGACATTCATTTCTGAAATCCACATGTGGATCATAAAAACAACCAATCTACTCCTTCAACAGATGCTTAAAAATATATGCATGCTTCATTAGTCTAATTTGTCTACTCGGAGCATAGTCCAAAATTGCAGAGAAAGTTCCAAAACCACATCAAGTGCCATGGAGACCACTGTGCATAATAATAAAAACAAACACCATCAGCAGGCATTAAGAACCTCGACTGGCAGGCAAAGTCTGCTTTTTGAGTAACAGCTGAATGAAGAATTTCCACAGACCAAAACACTGACACCACAATGTAATGTGCAACTGATTGCAGACAAACCACAATCAAAGCGGCCAATTTTCTAATGAGCGCCAAACACCGCAGAAATATGAGAAGCCAAAGAGAACAACAACTGAGACCTCTGGAAAAAAAACACGTCTAGTGTAGAGAAAAAGGCAGAACTATTCTGGAAAGCATGAAAATTTACACTAAGCTGTCACTATTTCAGTACAGATTTGAAACAGCAGTAACATGAAACCTGTTTATTCTGTTGCAATAATGACTATCATCTTGTCTTCGTTTTATTTTGTTTTTGTTTGTTTTGTGTTATTTTTAAGCCTTCCCATGCAGGTTTCTCACAGGCTTTGTCAAGAACTGAATCAGCAAGATTTAAGAGAATTTCAGACTGGAGGCCACCTAAAAAAACAGCTTTGCAAAGTAAATTAAACCCTCTAGATCACCTTCCCCTCTCCAAACCAAATATCTACTGCAATAGCTACGGTGTATCTGTTACGCTAATGGCACACCCATAGAAAAAAACAGGAAGGTTTCCTAAGAGAGGGAGAGTTGTTTTCTTGATGAGCCACTAATTTCAATAAGCACTGCTACTGACATATTACATGGGATCAACTGGACATCTCCACTACTGGGGTTTTTTAAAAAACACCCTGTCAAAGATGATGCACATCTTTCTTAAACTCTAAGTAAGTAGTCAAATAACCTAGCAAGAATCTGATGACTTAGTTGTAGTTTAAAAAGTCTCCCGATAAAGGATTCCATTAGAGTTAGAAAAGGATTAGAGTGACTCCTATGTTCAGCGGCTTCCACTACGCAGAAGCGGAGCTGTTGGCACAATTTATTCTCAACAGAGGTTGTAAAGAAGTAAAGGGAAAGTGCAGCAGCTCCATCTGCAACAACTCCAGCTGTGATGGGACTAGAAGGCTCCTATGAGGAAAGGCCTTACGAATGTCGCTCCAAGATCGAGATGATGTGTTCCAAATTCAAAACGATTCTTAAATCCCAGCTCTGAGCTATGACCATATACATGTAACACAACACAAGAATATAAAAATCTAGAAATTAATAATTTGCACTGTGGATTAGCCACAATCCGTGACCCTCTCAAAAGCAGATTAAAACCCTGCTCTTTCGCCCCCTTACTCCCTTAAGTTTGAAAGACTATTACTAGTTTTCCTGAAGACATGTCATTAACGATAACGACTCACAAAGCAAAGACAAAACACTGTGGAAATAAATAGCAAAACTTACAGCTCAGCAGTAGTCTTTTCTCTGTCCAAGAGCCAATACCTGATGCTTTGGAGAGGTGAAAGGAAGGACCCTCCCTTAAAACACTATACATAGTATTTGAGCTTGGGGAGGGGAAGGAGGAGATCTGTCGTTCTTCATCTTAGATAATGCATGGATCAAGAATAAAAGCTTTCATACACATATCACATCTTCATATATATGTGTACATACACATGCTTTCATAGCCTGGTATCTATGTATGTGCATGGGTGGGCCTATGTGCACACAAACTTTGATCCCATACAGTGTAATATTATTCTCAAAAACCCAAAGTATGCTGCAAGTCCTATGAAGAAACATCCAAAAAATCTGAGCAGCATTTCACACACACACCTGTATGACATATGGAAGAAATGTGACCAAAAAATTCTTTGATCTTGCATTACTGATACTATTAAAGGGAACTATTATTTGTGTATCTGAAAAAGTACTCCCCCAAAACAACCAGCATACCAGATGTATATGGAGAAGTTCTACTAAAGACTTCTGAAATTTTTATCACTGCTTTGTCTTATTATGTTACTTGCATTCTGTTGTGAAGTACTGTAGCAGAAAAAGAAGAAATATGTTGACTCTTTGACAGCAGAGAATAACTAAGTTGCTTCCCTTTGCCCTCCAGGAGGGGAAAAAATGGTATTATTTTCCCTGTGAGAATGCTCAAGATATAATGGGCAAGAGAAAGAAATACTTAGTGAAAATGGTTTAATAAATCCCAGCAGAAACAAAGCGTCTTTTCACATACTTAAATGTCTGCAAGACTCCGTGCTGACATTTGACGAATGGGCAGAGTAAAATGTTTTGCACATTCTATGCCTTTTACTCATGGCACAAAGTCCTGCCTGGCACTAAAAATGTACTACAGTTAAAAACAGCTCCCTTCAAGTGCTGTTGCATTTTTCTAGTATGAATATCTAGCAGTTTCTGGAATTCAGTTTATTTAAAAATATAAACACACTAACAAGATGTTTAAAAACAAAAAGTAAGCTTTTTGACTCTCCCATTTAGCTTTTAACATATTTTGACTACTTGTAAATACAGAAAGACAGACAGCAGGAGCCAAAGAATACCTTGAGTCTGGGAAAAAGTAAAGAGATGCGTTTTACTGACTACAGCCTAAGATGATCTCAGCTCATTTCACCATAAACTGGTATTATGACAGCACCCAATTATTCAAGAGCCTTTGTTTAAGTTACTGCAAGTGGTAAGCAAATTTCTTTAACCTTAGAAGCTTTCACTGATTTTACAAAATCAAGAAAAATCCAGTAATTCACCAAAATATGTCATCTAAAACATTATCCAAAACCTTTTTTTTAACCTCGGCAAGTTATTAGTACCGCTTCTTGAGTCATAGCCTCAGAAAAAAACAATTTAAACAAAGTTTAAAGTTGAAAATTTTTAGAAGGTATTCAAGCAAAACTAAAACTTCAGTAACGCGAAGCTTTTGTTCAAGGGCCTACAATTTCTGTTGGAGCAAAAGATTACCAACACAATGAAAAAAATGGGAGCTAATTGTGGGAGGAAAAAAAGTGATAAAGCTAAAAGCTGATAGCCTGACCCTTCTCATAAAAAGGAATAGCTCACCTTATCATTTGTGTAGGAGAAGGTTGACACATTAATGGCAGCACTACAGGTCTGCTGTGGAGGACAAGCAGTTCATGGCTCTGCGTGATATTCAGTCGAATTTCTGCCTGATATATGGAAATATGAACTACAGCTGCTGATGCTGTATGTGCCATGAAAGTCATGTAGGACACCGTGAAATACTATCAAAGCAGTGAGTTTTTGTCTGTTAGCCACTTACCTGCTGATCGCAGCCTGTCAGCTGCCACTCCTTGCTGCAAAGAGCTGTCTGAAAACCTGTAATGGCCTCCGTTATCCCCAGTGCTTCAGCAGCATATTAAACACTGTGTGTTAGGCCACAGCAGGAACAAAATGATGACAGACTGCTCTTATTGAGTAGAAATGTGAGAGTAACTTCAAAAATCTCTAATTGATTTCTTTACAGTTGGATTTTTTTTGTAATTATGTTCTGGTACACAAGGGTGATGTAAGTTAAATATGCTTCAATTCTTTGCTAAATTTTTTTCTTCTTTCTGTATCATAAAGAGCATCCTTGCTTTAAATACAACTCTAAACTTTTTATCAAACACTCTTTTCTGGTCATTTTGAAAGCAGTTCCACTCCTACAGAATATTTTTTTTGTTACTGTATACTTATTAAGTCCCTTGCTTTTACTGGAAGCCCGCTATTTTCAATATGCACGAGGCATACTTTTGACAGCCATGTGACTCAGTGCGCTCACCACAGGTTGAGATGATGACACCAAAGGGAAAATTTCATCACCTGGAATTCAGCTGACACTGGAAGACCAAATGAAACATTCCACTGGTGTTACACAGACCAGTAATGGATCAGCTTCCCTTCTGACCATCTCATGCTATCCTCAAGTCCATTCTGGTTCATTTTAAACAAACGCAGGAAAAAAGGATCAAACATGAAAATACATGGAAGACAGAAACCATGGTGAAAAAAATACATAGCAAAACCACTAAGTTTGTACTTGTAATTTTGTAAAAGATGAAGCCTAACTAGGAAAAAAATAAGGAAAGAGCCACTGCTGTTCAAGTGAACTGAGACTTGCATATTTGTATAGTATGTACAGTGCATATGATCACATCTGATGTCACCTTTTGAGAGAAAAAGAGCTCTTTTAATGAGGAGATGAAGTTAAATGAATGCAGGGCTTTAAAAAAAAAGTTGTTAAAATAGTGTAGTGAGTATAATACAATTCTTTACAAGCCTCTTGCACGCGTCCGACAGCAGGCCCGGTGCTGAGCATCCCCGCGCCGCCGAGCCTTCGTACTGACCTGCCCGAGCATGTCGGGTGCCATGGGGAACGTGGGCCAGATGGCCGAGTAGATGCCAAAGAAGACCAGCCAGAGCAGCATGCTTCCCCAGACCGCCAGGTGACTGAACTGTCAAGGAGCAGGGAGAGAAGGAGAGTCAGCACAGCGCGCTTCCCCCTCCCGCCTCACCCACAGACACTTTTCTGTTCAGGTCTCTGTCAGCCTCACGCAGGCCTGTCTGCTGCGCTTGGTCTCAGGCCAGTAGCACAGGTTGTTTAAACAGCATAAACCAGCTCTCCTCTTTAATCTCTGCCTCGCGACAGGGCAGGCAGATAGTCTTCTCAGCCAATCTGTCTTACTCCCAGCTCCAAAAACTCACCAGATTTTCCTTAGTGCTCTGATTTCTCTCATCTAGCTCCTGGTTCCCACTGCACACATGCCAGGTTCAACACATACATCAAGGTAGAATTTTTCAAAAGGCACAGGTTAAAGTTCATCCTGACAAATCCCTCGTGTCAGATCCCCTGTGTGCACACAGGTCACGTGCACCACTCGCATACCTTTCCCTGAAGAAGATTCAGTGTTGTGTGATACACCGCCACTTAAATGATCAACATCTACTTATCACCTTTGCTTTTCTGCCTTAAAAGTGCTTTAGGTGATTTACAGATATGCAATGCAGTTTACACCTTTACTGGCTCTTTAATCTGCAGACTAAGAGTAAATAAAAGTGGTATCAAAGTGACCAAGAACACGTCCAGTACATGTTTCATTTCAGTTCCATTAAGGAACGTCATTTCTTCTACATACCCAAACTGTTTTGCCGTTCAAGATGATTTAAGCTGTTTTACTTTTACATTGCAGTGGATGGAATCAGTAATTTTGGTTGTAACAAGCAACTGAGCTCACTATTGGCTCCAGCTTTTTTTGGATACCAACAACTCCCGCGGCTGATGACTTTGGCTCTAACTCAGCGAAGTACCTGCATAAATCTTAATTACTAAACACACGCGGATTTAGGAACACGGCAATGAATTCATGCACTGGTGGCTGCGGTGGACACACGGTCCGTTTGTTTAGCTCTCAGCTTTATGCTTTCTATTTGATGATTTCATTTGCCTTTTTTTTAAAACAGCAAGCCTGACAATCCAAGTGTCTAATATTGCATTTGTGAGACAAACACCGATTTCTAGAGGGAGGAGAAGAAATCGCTCCTTCCCTGGGAGCATCCTCAGAAAGGTGAGTCCTTCCTGAGCACAAGCAGCGCAAACAAACAAGCGGGGAGAGCCTGCAGCACCAGTGCAGACTGGCGGATAGCTGGAAGCAACTGGAGACTGGCTTACAGTGGAGGCATTCATCCGGCAGAAGTTAAGAGGCGATGGAAAGAACGCTCTTCGAGGTGCTCTCGGAAAGCCGAAATGTTGTTCAACCCTGAAAGCTGCTGGACTAATGAGCAGGGCATGGGATAGGCCCCTTCCTGGAGAGACACTATGGGCAGGAAGATTACTTTTCCAACTTTCTCTGTTTGCTCTTTTTCATCGAGGAGATCTGACCGGTAACTGCTTAAGGAAAAGTTATTCTGATCCAATTTCAAGGTGAATGAAACTAACACTAGGAGGTTTTTTTATTGCTGTTATTTTTTAAATTTGAAGGAAGCGAGGGGGATTTCACCTACTTGATGTGTTTGCTCTTCTGAAAACAAGGACATTTCACATCACTATGAATCACTGGCCAGAATAAAGGCCTCCACAGTGCGAAACTGTGGTGCTCAGCTCCTCATAGAGCAGCACTGCAAGGCTGCTGCAAGAGCTCACCTTAAAGAAGAGCCAGCCCCATGATGTGGCCCAAGAACAGCACCAGCACTGCTCTCCCAAAAGGACCTTTCCCTCAGCCATGGTCTTCCTTTCGAACTAGTGGGCAGAAGGCCCAGGATAGCTTGGGCTGATGCTTCCACACTGCTAACTCCTACAAGCTTTACGATTAAAAACAGTAAAGAAAAGCAAGCAGGGAAACCACTGTAAGACGTACTCCCACTTTGTAGTATTGTATTTCTGCTAGTGAATTGACATCTTCATTTTTAGTCTCACTTCTCTCCAGTCTGTTGGTAGGAAAGTTCTTGAGTTTTGCAGCTCTTTGTTTTGTCCTTTCCAGCTTAGCAAAGTCTTTGCTCATTTATTTTTCATCATCTTCTCATGGTAATCTCAATCATCCCTTGCCATGTATCTCCCTTCCCACATCTCAGGCTTGTAACTTGGTGGAATTAATTCTCCACCTTTAAAAGACCTTCTGCTTTCAGCAGAGCCCTCTTTGTCCTGTTTGAAATCATGTCTTAAACACTAACCCCACACACCAAGCTTTGCCCTGTTGGTTCTCCACTGATCTGTCATACATTTCTTAAGAAGTAGCAGGCAAAGCAGAAGCTGGTTTGTCAGACGTATTAAATGGCATTCAGAAAAAGAAATCAAGTGCTCATGCATAAGAAATTAGACACACTGTGTATCTATCTTGTGCATCCATTTTATCTGAAGCAGCTTCAGTAGCATGGTAAAGTATTTAAGAAAGCTGTATTTTGGCACAAGCCTACTGCAGTATTGTAGATAGGCAACACATAACACAAAGCTGCTCCACACAGCTCTACAGTGCAGATTTTGTTATGCAAGTGACTACTTCTATCAAAGCCTTTCTTTCCACACTACCTACTGGATCTACCAGACTCCCAACTACTCTGAATCTGTGTTATTTATTTAAAGCTTTCAGCTGAGCCCATCATGTTCTCCCAAGTGGCAGCGTCCCTCGTGTTCCCTCAAACAAATTGGATGTAACCAATCCAGTTGATGATGGAAGAGAGGCTTAACTCAATGTTGTACATTTAATACTCTTCAAGTAATCTCAAGATTCTTTGTGTGTTGATTCACTCACAGCTGAAATAATAATTGCACGACATCAGATTCCAAGATGATGAGAGCCCCTCGGTCCGAGCAATGAGACAGGAATTACAAGTATATGTAGAAAAAGTTGATTCTGAACACAAACACTTTTCTGTGAAGAACAATAATTTCCTGTACAAATGCCAGTACTAAAGTACGTTGAGCTCTACTAAACATTATGGTGTCTTTTAAAATAAAGGTATGAAAGAGGGGATCATGATTATCCCTAGGTGATTGAAAAGACACCGCTTACTCAGGGAAGGGGAGAGAGGAGGAAGCATCAAATAATTCGTAATACAACAGGATCTAAACAGGCTCACAGGCCTCCACTGCAGATTTTAATATGTCCTCTTCTAGTGCATGGGGAATTAATTTATTTCTAAGTCCTTTTGCATTTTAAAAAATTAGTACACAACACAGAACTTGCACTTAATCAACAACAAAAAAGAATGGATTTTATTTTCAGATGACAGAATGAGGCAGAAAACATTAGCATTTCCCTAATAATTAAATAATCCATGCAGATAGCATTTCATAACATTCAGAGCAGACATCAGCTCATTAATCTTAACAATTCCTCTGTGAGGAATGAAAGGAAACATTTTATAGCTAATAGGGGAAATGAGGTTATGAGATTTAGCCAAGCCCCTCCAGGAAACTGACAGAATAAGAATATGGGGCTCTTCAAAACACCCTGGTCTTGAGGCAGGATGTCTTAGTATGTCACACAAACTAGATTCACATAAAGTACCACATGAAGCTGTGGAGACAAAAGGACTCCACCAAAATCAAAAAGATTCGTGTTTTCAAGGGACTGGGGGAAGGAAGGGGTGAAAAGCGTTGAAGTGTCATCAACATAGGAGCCCTCCCTGCCCTGCATATTCTTTGGAGGTCAGTGCCCTGGCAGATTCTGACACCTACCAGTAACAGAGCACTCTCTTACTGCAAGTAAATGACTCACATCTAGGAATCAACAAAAAGGGTTTGACAAACACGCCTTATTTCTTACTGAAAGTTTGCAAACAAAAAATCTCAGCCAATGTGAAGTCACTAGTGCTTTCTACTAGCTTCAAAGACCTTTACAAAGCCCATTTGTTTATCCTTGGGCAGACAACTTTTATTCACTGTTGCATTAACTTTTAAAGAAGCTACAGAGTAAAGAGATGTTGTTCTTAAACTGTTTTCTTAACCAGTTACAGTAGTATGTTAATTTGTAGAAAATATTCTAAATTTTCAATATTTAGAGACGTCTGCAAAATGCTTTTAGCCTTCTCCTCTTCCCACTTCTGACAGACTGACTGTTTTATCATGTCATTAGAATGTGTTCACTCTCCTCTCCTCTCGTTAGGGAACTTACTTTATCCTTAAATCAAAGAACCAATTTAAACACTGCAGCCTGAAATCATTTTTAGTACTTCTTTTCCGTATTAATACTACTCAGGGAGAAAGGTACACTAATAAAATAAGAGATACTGAACAGCACTTACTCTTGTCCATGCAGTTGTTTCCAAACCTGCTTTCAGACAAACAGTGACTACAACATACTGCAAGGGAAAAAGAAAAAAAAAGTGCAGTATTAGCACTCTCAAATTCATAGGTGTTCACAGCCCAATCTCCCCTTCACACCTGAAAAAGGAACTAGCATTTAGTAGCACCACCCCACCTCTCAGGGACTTGGCAGACTGGGGCAGAGCAGAAGATACTGTCAGTAAACGTGAAAAAAAAAAAAAGTGAATAAGGGAGAAAATCATGGTCACAAAAAAGACCTCATTTTATTTTACAGTTTCTTCTGCTTTACATCATTTTTGATGATAAAAAAAAGAAAGTAAAGATATTCTACCATTCAAAAATGTCTTGAATAGATAAACTTACAGTGTAAACTATGTTCCCAACAAATAAATAGTCAATTCCCTGTCCATTTGTGAATACAGCATCTGAAAAAGAGAAGCAATTACATTTGTTAATAATTTTATCAACAGAATGGAAGACACATCAAGGAGATTTTCAGGACACTAGACAATAACTGGTCTTAACCTCACTTTTTGGACTGTCTAAAAGCACTTTTAGAAGCCGTGAGCTACTGGTAATGCAGCAGCTGTGCTAAACAAGACACGATGCTCAGACAGAGCATGTATACACAGTCCCAGTTGCCAGAAGCCATTAGCAGAAGGGGAAATGTAATTTGTCTGCAGGAGCTGAGGTACATCAGCATCACTTTTTCGGTGGCTATCTATTCTGTACTGCTCACTGACAGCTCGAACAAATTCCATTATTTGCTGTGGCTGTGAAGAAAGCCTAAGATCTCTGGTGGAAGAAAGTTGCATTAAGAGAAAGATGCAAATGACTGATCTCCAAAGAACACATATAACTTCTAAACTGTCTTACTGGAGGTTAATTCAGTAACTGAACAGCATTTAGTCCTCCACACAAGCTTTCTCTTAGTCAAGTGTGCAGAAGGGTAAGTACACGTTAATCTATCATTTGGAAGTGCCAACCTTGGCAATGCTTCAAATGTCTGTTTAGTCTTTCTTAGCCCATGCTGAATGAAACCGGAACGCCACGAAAGCACACTCGACAGCCAGGCTGATGCCAGATGAACTCATACTCACAGGAACTTTCAAGCATTACTCAAGCATGATAAGTACCGGTATTTTCACAGGTTTTAAGACAACTGCTAAAGAAATACACAAACAGCAGGGATGAAAAAGGCTTAAGATAAACCCCTTGGACCTGTTCCTAAACACATACTGCCTATTACAGTGCTTCTACTATGAGGGCACCACTTTGCTAGGTTTATTTGCAAAACTGGATCTGACATTGTAAAACCAGGGTCATCTACTTTGTTAACAGCGTTCCTGTAAAGCAGGTCTCCAGGATCAGCAAATTTTGATGTCTACAGAGAAGAGTCCCTGCTAGCCTGACCTCTGTGGCAAAGACTCTGCCCAGCATACTGGTAACAACTTCAGCCAATGCAGCTGCCCAAGCCATTTGTTATGGCTTGCTTCTACAATCGCTGTATGTGCTTTTCTCTGAAGAACTGACAGATTCTTAATATTTTCCAGAAGTTGGTTGTTCTATATCCCTGATTTTATTCTTATTTTCATATAATCCTAGAATGGTTTGGTTGGAAGGGACCTTAAAGCCCACCTAGTTCCAATCCCTGCCATGGGCAGGGACACCTCCCACCAGAGCTACTAAGCTACTAAGAAACAGCACCAGATCTACTAATCAGTAACAGTAGAACAGGATTTAAACCCTGAGCCAGCTTGCCTAGCAATAGTTTGATCTGTGGCTACTGGCATCTCTACCAGCCCAACTTTTCTCCTGGTACTCAGGAGAAAAGTACTGGCCTCAGTACTCCTGGCCTCAGTCACCTACCACATCAATCACAAATACACAAAGATTTAGCAGTCTCTTTCAGCCTACTGTCAAAGAAAAAGGTAAAGAGCACTAAAGAATGGAACCTTCCTTGCTGATGCCAAAAGTCTCAGTTTATTGAGAAAGGCATGCCTAAATACAGGATGTATTGGAAAGCTCTAGAATAGACTCATCTAATGACTCTGCCAATATATTGTTCTAGTACAACACCACAATGCACTTTTAAGTAATCAAATAACTTTCGGTGCAAGTCCCATTCTTTTTAAGGTTATGTTTTAATACAATAATGTAATTCTTTTTTTTTTTTTTTCAGGGCTTTCCATAACCTTCCACTTCGGGAGGCTAAGCAGTTCTGAAAGGATTGATATTTGCTAATGAGAACAGCAGGATGTCCAGTGAACAGTCATTTCTAAAGCTATACAAGTGCCCATTCATTGCATATATGCACTTCACATTCTGAGGAACTCAAGAGGTTAAAAAACATCCCAGTGTGAATAGCTGAGTTTTGTCTGCGGCACCGAAATCTCTTTTTCACTTAGAAATACAAAGAAACTTGAAAATTAAATGCTCATTTCTCTTTGGAAAGCAAGCTAAGCAACCTATTGAAATGATCTCAAAGAAAGTTACCATTTGGGCAGGTGAGTTTTCCAGTCTTACCATTGCAGTCATTTAAATTGTGTAATCTATTTGGGAATGGAACAGTCAAAAAAAAAAAAAAAAATTATGGAAGACTGAAGCAAAAACTGCAGCCTAACTGCTACAGACATCGGTCTACAATAGCTGACTTTGGATTGAAAAAGCAGCTATTCAGGACTAACATTTCCCATAAACATAGTGAAATAGTACAACTCCCTCCCCTCCGAAACAAAACAAAGACCAGTGAACCGAAAGCAACCTCTCTCCCCCAAAACTGAAACAGAGCTCCCAGCCCACATACAGAGGAGACAGGGAGATCCCCTTCTTGTATGTCTATCTCACAGCGCATGAAACTGTCACTAAGGCTATGACACAAGTTTTACTCAGCCAGGTAACGAGAAATACGAGCCTGCCTCCTCCTTATCTTTACCATCATGCCTCTCTCCTGTGAGCAATCATCTGCCCTCCCTTTTCCTTTTCTTCTCCCTCCTCTGAAATTAAACCATCCTCAAGCTGAGGTTCTTGAAATCAGTGTTTACCAACAAAGCTTGTTTTGAAAAACTCGTGGTTTTAGATAAATACTACTCACTTCCCCTAAATTCCTCATCTTATCTATTCCCATTTCTTAATAGAGTAAAACAACAGGTTTCCCATGTTTTTTTCCTGCCCAGACAATTATGCTGTAAAGCTAGGTAAGAACCATTGGAGGTTTACCGGTCCCCAAGATACCATGCAGTTGCACACCTTCCATAAAAACAAGACTTAGTAAACTTAGTTTGTACAAGAAAAAAAATAAAATTGTTTTCCTAGTATCTGACTCATGATCTAGTCTTCTTCCATTCCAGTCGATCCACTTCTTCCACTGACTTCAGCAGAAGTGAAATCTCTATTTTATTCTATATTTTACAGTGCTGCATTATGGAATGGGAAAGATCCAACAAGATTTAAATCTAATGGTTGTAATACAGCTGCCGTTAGAAGATTAAAGAAGATTAAACAGTAAAAAGTTGAGAACTAAACTACACTACTGAAAAAAAAATCAGATGTTGTATAGGACTCTTTTCAGAATTTAAGTAAGACTTTCACAAAGCAGTAGTTTAATTTTTCAAGCATTAAAGTTATTATATGAACAACAATTATGTTAAATATGAATCAACTCTGAAAGCCACAAGATAACCAGCCAAGAACAGCAGCTATAGTCTATTGAACTGTCTATCAGCATTATTTTCTTGGAACTTGTCACGACCTCCAAATCTGCAAACACACTGGCTCTGTAAGACCGAACATCAGTTACTGACGTAAGAAATAATGAAGCAGTTACCATGCTCCAGCACTTTCATTGGAAACCAGAAGAGAATGATGGAATGGACCAGGGCATTGATGCAGTGACCCCAGAAAACCTGAGGGAAAACAAACCAAGTCGTCAGTGAAGTCCAAAACTCTTGACCTCTCTCTAACTCCCAACAAACGCTTCATTGTGTAGTTTAGAGTCAGACGATGTTTTTCCTGAAGTGAAATACCTAAACTTTGGTAGGATTCATTTCCTCCTACAATTTCTGCTCTGTCACAAGAAAACACTAGTCCACTTGGACGGTCTTATTCTAACAAGTTAAAATATAACAGGCGAGCAGACTTGCAATTTAAGATCTTTATCAAAATACAGCAAACAGATGGAGCCACCTTTTTTTAATTACCTCAAAGAAAGATTTTAAAAGACTAATTCAGTACCATGAAATGTTCTATTTTCTTTTAATGGGCAAATACTTTCTACGCTTTGCGGTTTTTAAGCTTACAGATAACGCAGTTCTGCACAAACTAGAGCTTTACCTACTCTACAATTTCTTCCTCCCTCCTCTCTAATCAAAGGAATCTTACAGCTCCCCTGACTCAGAAGTACATGTAAACGTTCCTGCTATGGAGTAGACTCAAAATTCAAACTGCTAGCATTTTCTACCATACAAAATAGAAAAATTAAGCAAAATGTGTTTTTCAAGCCTGAAAATCAAAATAAATGATTTTTTTTTTTTTTAATTTTCCAAAAGAGCTGTAAGAGTAGAGAAGAAAAGAATAATAATGAAAAGGCTCTATAATATTGAACATTTTGATAACAACCTCTACATTAAATAAATCTGGGTGAGGTTACCCAGTTTCTATGAAAACGGTAAGATCACCACTTTTTAGTAGTTGTGAATTAGAAAGTCATATTCAGATACAAATGTTACTTGGAATCAAAGTTGATGGATATACCAGGACCAGTTTTTCTGTTGAAGCCAAACCTGAAAATCCTCATTTAAAAACAAGGATTTTTTTTTTTTATTTTAAAACAAAATATAATCCCTTGGAAAACAACAGTCTTGATCTCAGTGGCAGTACCCTAGTATAAAGCAGAAGTAACAGTGTGGAATAAGTTCTTTTGTGATGAAGGAGACCTAGAAAATAAAAATGTTCATGTTATTCTTAAAGAAACAGACTCCCCCCTTACCCTTGTGTTGAACCCATCTGCATTTTGAGTGGTTTTGTATAGCTGTGGAAATCTAAGCATGCTATCTTGAGTACAGGATCGCTCAAAAATTCCCAGAGTGAAGGGTGGCAATGCTGTGAAAATCTGCAAAGCAAGCAAATGCTAATTAAAAGTAGCTATTGGTTTTATAGATTTCTGATATTTCAGAATCTAGATAACAGCAAAATTCCCAGACACTTCAGCATTACCAACCCGTTTGTTATTTGACATAATTTTCAAATGTCCAAACAAACCCAAACATGAATTTCAGCAATTCATAACTCTCAGATACTGACTTACAAAGAAAAGAAGCATAAAATAAAATTCATACGATTAACCAATTAACTTAAACACAAGAAGTTAGCCATCAGTAATTTCTGATGTACCAGCTTAAATAGTGAGGGTAAAACACATCACAGTGCAAAGACGTAATTATTTGAAAAAGCCTTGCAGGAATGGGTTCGCATATTTATGGCTACAATTGCAGCTAAACAAAAGCTAAGTTTATAAACAAAGCAAATGTGGAAATCACATTAAAAATACACTGGAAAACAATGGCCATTCTCTATTGCAGTACTTTAGGAATTCTCCAGTCAGGCAGGAACTGATAGGATAAAATTAACCACACTGCGTGTCTGTGCTACGAGTAGATGCTTGGATGATCAAGACTCAGACACTTTCCAAGAGAAGCAATAGGGCTCTCTTCCAGAAGCACAGCAAATTAGCCTCTGCTGAGTCCCACATGTCTCTTCTTACAGTGTTTCCAAGGTCTGAGGCAGCTCATTCAAAGCCACCTCGGGTATCTCTGTTTCTTGCAGTCTGCAGTGCAGACAGTGGAAATACCACCAGTGTGAACGTCTGAATGCTCAGCTTCAGGCATTGCCTTTTACATTAACAGTTTATACCTGAAAAAACATTTCTAATCCTACATGCAGATATGTAACAGTTTGAGAAGTGTTCAGTTTCTAGCATGCACTTCACGTTTGTGAAGCTGTTTCCTACCAGCAATGTGTTGGCAGTTGGAGAGCCAGCCACCAGTGAGAATCAGTCGTTACATCCCTAGATCCAACTTCTTTGCTCAGAAAGTGATAAACCAGACGGTCAAACTGCCAACAGGCTTGGAAGAGATGGTGGGGGAGAACTAAAACTAAGACCATTCGCCCAATATATTCCAAAACATGACTTGTTCTTACATTGCTTTAAGATATTTCCCCAGGTTTCTTACATTTCCTGGGACAACTCCCATTTAATGTAAACCAGTCTTCTAGATGAGTTTTTTTTTGTTTGTTTTTGGTTTTAAATTAAGGTAAACCTCCAGTATGAACAAGTACAAATGCTGGAATCGCAACGCTATTAAGTTTTCCTACACTCTGCATTTTAATAAGCCTACTCATGAAATGGAGGGTCAGTCAACATGGAAGGGAATAGAAGATTTAAACCTCACCTAAAAACCTAACTCCTCCAAGTTACAGAAGCCCCTAATACCTTAACCAGTACTTGATTCTTTATGATTCTATGGAACCAGTTCTAATTTTAGAAAATACCAACCTTATAAAATAAGGGTTAATTTCTACTCCACTGATTCTCTAAGAGGAGTCTCATCCTTGAGTTTTATATGCAGGGTAGGTAGATCCATCAAATCAGGTTTAAAGATAATAGATGCAAATTACTAAATATGAATGACAGACTGTAACAGTCAGGAAATGAGGGTGAAGAGGGAGTGGAAAATCCTTGAATTAATATCTTCCAGGAAGAATATGAAATCATAAGGCATATGAGGGTTTGTGCCATCATTTTTCAGATTAGAGCAATGTGACAGAAGTGCTTCCATTAATACTACTCAGTGATGGAGATAATTTGGTGGCTTTTTCTATATTTCCATATATTTGGAATGAGTCTGATTAAAGAAAAAAATTTAATTTCCTCCCTCCAAAGAGAAATGCAAAGGATTTTTCAACACTGACAAAATGTCATAATGGCTTATAAAACCAGACACCAGGCCAGCCATCAGTAACGTTACAAATATAACATGCCAGTGAAAAGACCAGCACAAGTCTAAGGTATGCAATTAAACTTGGCCCTAGAGCTCCTCCAGGTTTTAATCAATGTTATTGATTATAGGGATAAAACTGCATGGTACAGTGTGGGACCCTGCAAAGCACATCTAAAATTTGAAAGCTCTCCTGGACTGCCATATCCTGCACTTGGTTCAGGTGAAGAACACAGCTTTGCTTCTTCCAGTTCTGTCTCTAACTCAACACAGAGTCAACCCAAAGCATCTGCATGATGCTTCCCTGAGAATCTACTTGTCACAGGGTCTGAGAAGATGATTTCAGTATTTACTGACTATATAGGAGTAAATATTTAATATGTTGTTGCAGGGACCAGAATCACTGGGACAGTAAGGTACTACAAAAAGATAAGAAAATAAAACCCTCAAAGATTAAGACTTGATATCTATTTTGAACATGAGCAGTCAGTAAAATAGCTCAGTACAAGAGACCAAAGATGCTTTCAAAGAGAAAAGTAAATTTCATCCAAAAGGTGCAGAATGTTATGGAAGTTATATTACACCAAGCACGTATATATTCAAGGCATTTTTCAAAATTTTCAAAAATGTGATTAAAAACACCATCCAAGATTATTTTTTTTTCCTATGGCTTTTACAAATTAACTCATCTTTCCTGACACACATTCAGATAGTTACCTAGGAGAAAAGGGACACAACACACATACAGGTCTTGAGTAGTATCAAGTCAAAGCACGTAGCACTTACCACGTTATACAGACCAATGCACCATCGCTCAAATAAGATCTGCCCAGAAAATCCATTAACGAAAGCAAACCAAAGCTGAAACAAAGAAAGACAAGTTACAAGAAGCTTTAGATTACTACTGCAGTAAATGTTTCCATTTACAGTAGGCGAGGAAGATGTGGAACACAGACCACCATCTGGAGACAGCTGCTTGTCATGCTCTAAAAATAATCATCAGCAGTGCCAGAGAGTTATTCTCTTCTTAAGTTTTACATGTTAAATACTGCCAGAGTACTGCTTATTTAAAATAAAATACTCACGTGTTGGAGCAACTCGATGTATTTGAATAATTACTAAAAAAAAGTCCCCAAATTATTTTAAGTCTTATTGCTGGCGAATTAAAACGCTTGAAGCAGAGCTAACCATGTGTCCATCACAGCCAAATACCAGAATTTTCATGCTAACTGTTCTGATGGACGCTGTGTTCAGCTTACGTCCTGTTTTATTTACAGTCCCAGAATTAGAGATACTGATTTATCATTTATGTTAGTTATTTTTATAATATTCTTGTCTAAATGATGTAGCCATTATTTGACAAACATTGATTTAAGAGTTAATGGAAGATGTTGCCTGAAGATGCTTGGGGAGTCTCCATCCCTTCCCCAGTGTACAAAACCCAACTGGACAAGCCCTGAGCAACCTGGTTTGAATTCAGCATTGACCTCTTCAGACAAGAGGTTGGACAGGTTGGCCACTGAGCTCCCTTCCAACTGAGATGACCGTACTGCAGCAATCCTTAACTGCTGTAAGAAGCACTGAGTAAGTAAATTCCCTTTCCAGAATTTCATTGGACCTACTTCCTTCACCCTACTTCTTTTATTTTGTTTAAACAGCTTTTTGAACTAAGAACTGCTTTACTACGTGGAACAAAGTTTCCTTCTCAGTCAGTGGGCACTGAAAGAGGCTTAGGAAAGAATAAGGGCAAGAATTATTTTCTTCCAGTGCATCTGAATCACTGCACTTAATATCTGCCAAAGGAGTACTGTGAATGTTTGTGACTACAGTCTCTTTCGAAGTCCGCTTCTACATCTGGGTGCCATGGTGCACTAAGACACTTAGTTTAAAACTGTAATTCAACACTGCGTGGGGGAACATCTCCTCTTCCCCACTTTTAACATATTTTGTCTTACATGTACTTGGCAATTTGAGATAGCATTGGACACAGTAAGTACTGTTAAGAGTCAAATGATGCCCATGGCTATGCCCTTTTTCACTGCAGGAGAGTCCATGGATGGATCTTTCCTGACACCCTACTGTCAGTCGTGTACAGCAGCACTCCCATGCCAACATCATTTGTTCTCTGGCCCGTATGTAATTTGCAAAATATTAGTGTCTGCCACAGCAAAATACCTCAGGCAGCAATTAGTTAACTGCACAGCAGTTGGTCTTTTCTTTGCTCTCACCCAAAGTGGATAAAAAATAACTTGGAAAGAGGTTGAGAGAAGATAAGACAACTGCATCAAGTCCTGCAACTGTTTTCATGGATATGGTATGTAAGCAGACTGGGACTCTTCAGCATGGGACAGAGAAAACCTAGGGGAAGACTAAAATATTTACAAGATTGACAAGGATAATGAATAACTATTCAAACAGGCACTGCAGCAAGAAGTTACATTAGCAGGTTACATAAAAAAAAGAAAAGCTGAAATGTTTTCACACAACACGTGGTTGATAGATGGAATTGCCTGCTGGGCGATGCTGTGGTGGGTTTTTTGTTGTTGTTTTGTTTTTTTAAAGCATGGAAGAAAAGCTAGAGAACAGATGAGTGTGTCAGGAAACTACCACTGCTCACAGTGGATCAGCCACCAGGTTAGTCAAATCTTTGTTCTGACCCTCTTCAGCATTTCTTATATATTTATTATATCAACATTTTCATTTAAAATTAATCACTCTAATGCACTACCACTCTTCAGTGAAAGCCAATAGCGACTCATCTCAGCTTATTTGCTCTTATTGATGTGTCTTGCACCGCAGGCCAGACTTAACTCCTACAATTCTACCCTCTCCCCCCAATTTTCAGCTGTTCTTTCTAGCAGGGAGTTCCTACCTCGTTCTGAAGTTTGAACTTTTCTGTACCTGCTGCCCTTCTTGCAGCCTGTAGTTTGCAAGTGCCCCTGTGACCCTTAAGGGCCGGCAGGCCCATTCCATTTCCAGTTAGTTGAAATGCATCAACCTTGTATAAACTACAAAAAATGTAGCCACTTCCTAAAAAACAAGTTCCTCTTTCATTCACGTTGTCAATCATGCATGACTTTAAATTAAATAAGGTTAAGCAGTCATGTCTCCAGTTCGGGCCAGAGAAAAGGGCAGAAGGAAGCCATATTCTATACCTGAACTCTTTTCCATCAGTTCTGCTTCCACCATCAGCACTCGCTGTGGTTGCAGTCTCCAAATCTCACCCTCCAGACCCCATTATCAGCCCCAAGTAGCGTGCTGCCCAGCCCCACTCAGACCTGGAGAGTTTCAACCAACTGCATACCTCAGCTCTTTAAATGAAAGCTATGAAAGATCTTGGGCACAAAGTGATGACATTAAGGTCCCGAAAAGAAACCACAATTCATTTGGGGCACTACAGTAAGGAACTTAAGGGCAGCTTCTCCTGGGAAGAAACCGAGCTTCAAAGAAGCACACTCCTAAATATTTAGCAATTATGATCTAGGCATTTATCATCTCCAGGCTTCTTGCACTTAATTGCAACTCGAAGTGCACCAATCCTAAAAAACAAGCAGCTCACAAATCAGAAGCCTGCCTGCCCAGCTGGCAGCCTGTGCTGTGCTCAGTTTTCTAGACCCCACTGCGCAAAACAAAACTTCAAAGGTCTGGTGGCAAATGTCGAGGCCTTTTATGATACTGGCTCATGCTACTTCAGAAACCTGCCTGAAGCCATAGCCTCCCCCAACGAGTCACCAGCAACAAATATTCTTGATTTTCCATCGAGAGGGTAAAACAAAGCAGTCAGATTTTCTGTAGCTGACCCATGGTTAGGAAAGAAGCCCCCAAACAGGCAAAGCTACTATCTTTGACTCACATTTCCCACAAAAGTATTAGCAGTAATGAAGTGAATACACAATGAAGAGTATGTGAATATGCACCCTTCTCAACAACCCCATTTTTTCTAATCAACAAAGTAGCTGCCCTACCAAACTGGGTGGTGCAGAATTCATTTAAGACCTTGCTAAAAGCCCCTTGAGATCAATTCAGTCACTACAGGAGAACAGTGAGATGGATGTGCCTGACTGCGGTAGGTATTTAAGCATCACAGTCTTTAGCATTTTGAAGTCTCTTCTGATCTTGAGGGAATCGTCTACAGAAACGCACTGCCCCTATTTCAAAGCAGCTATGATTTATGTGGCTACCAGCTAGCTTAAATGTTGCACTGATTCAAGATCTGAACTTGAACTAGTTTTCCTTTTGGCAGGATTCACACAGGTGGCAATCAGAAAGGAGCACACTCCAAATGCTCCCAGCAGACAGCCTGCACCGTGCTCTCAGCACCGGGCAATAGCTGTCGTGGTTACGTTGCACCAAAAATAACAGCGATGCTCATCTTTTCCAGAGATTCACATTATGAAATGCCAATCGACAGAACGAATGTCATGCGGTTCCTTAATATCTTACTGTCAAGAACAACAAGTTATATTCTCTGCATAAAATACACATTTATTTGGCATTTAACACAAGCCATAAACTGTCATGCACAGCTTCAGCAGCAGCTGTTTGTAAAGAGAGCATGGCATTCTTTAAGGTCAGCAAAGAAAAAAAAAAAACACCACTCCACCTCAATATTCCTGTTAACAAAATACACCAAATATATTTGAAGTTGCAAGAACCCATGCTTGACTCAGACTTGGTAAGCTGGTAGGAGGATTTGCCAAGTCTGCCTGGCTTGCCAAGCTCCAGGGGTTTGCAGGGCTCAACTCTCAGCTACAGCACTGCTATGAACAAATGGACCCAAAGTCATTAAACTGCTTTTCTGGCTGGAAAAAAAGAAACTTGTTCACTTGAACTATTACCTGACTGCCAAAAAGCTGGAAAAGCTTATTTGTAACTCAGCTACAAAATACATATTTTTCTCCCAAAGAACAACAGGTCCAATTTAAATGTAAAGAAATTCAGACCTAAAGCTGAAAGCTGGGCTGATATATTACTACACTTCATTATAGCTGATATTGCAAAGATCTGAAACCAGTAGGTATTGTACACAAAGAAAGTGGAACATGTTGCAAACTGAAAAACAGCCCACATTTCCTGCCTTGAAGTGTGCCTGCATTCTTTACGTATGAACCCCCACTGCCGCAGCACTCCGTGCCAGCTGTGATGTGGGCATTTTGCCACTAGAGAAGGAGAAAAAAAAAAAAAAAGAGTAGAAAAAAAATAAGTCAGACTGCTGCCTCCTTCCAGAGGTCAACAAAAGCCAACAGATGGTAATACTTGGTTAATATTGACTTGAGCTGCAGGCAAACTGAGGATCTCGAGGTAAAACAGTCTGCACTGCCATTATTTTGAGCCACAAAGGCCATCCACCTGCTCTGGAGTGTATTTTGAGAAAAAATCAAGTATTATTTTCAGAAAATATTCCCACTTGAGCAAGTTGGAAGGCAATTTTAATTGCATTATTGCTTCATGCATAATTACCGCAACATTAATGCTTGAAATAGTAGGAACTAATTTATTTAACTGCTCTAAGGCACTGGGATAGAAAATCATCTATTCTAAACGTGTATATTTATGATGTCTTGATAATAGGCAGCTTAACGAGTGCTAGGAATGTTTTCCCAATTCTGCTAAAGGGCACAGAAAGCTAATGTAGGCAGGGTATCAACAATTGCCACAGGCACCAATTATAGCCGGACTGGATGCCTTTACTATTCAGAAATGAGTTAGATTTTCAAAATATCCTCTCGTAGCACACACACACACATTTTTGCATGTTCTTACCAAATAGGCTCATTTACAGTTTGCCTAATAAAGAAGGTTTGTGCATCTCCTGTGCAGTTCATTAATAATGTATCCTGATTAAAAAGCTCTCATTACAGATGTCTCTCTCAACGCAAGGCTCTTATTCCTGCTCAAATGCACATGGCCTTAAAATAATCCCTTCATTAGAGAAGGTACAGCACCAATTTCATAATATAGGTAGAGAGCCTTATTAATAAGATTTGACAGAGTAGGCATGTCTGCCCGAGACTTGGTCTGCCAAGGAATATTTCCCCCCATTAACTGTATGTGGAAAAACAGCCCTATATTTTTCAACTGGAAAGCATTTTCTCTGGGCCTGTGCAGCCCAAACAAGTGCACCCTTACCTTGAAAATCATCTCCCATCTTCCCTGCCAATCTTAACAATTATTTTAAAAGTTGCATGCTGCTCATTAAAATGCTCTCATTAAAAAAGAAAAAACAACAAAACCAAAAAAAACCCTATGCATTTACTGAAAAGCTTGGTCAGATAAACTGATATCAAAGCAACCAATACAACAGAGATTTCCTGATTTTAAACACTAATTTATTAAATAAGCCTGAACAGCTGTTATTTCTCCTACTGCTGACTACGAATACCTTTTTTTTTTTTTTTTTTTTTAACTTTAGCATAATAAAGAGCACCGTTTTTTTTTCAGCTTGATCTTTCCCCGCTTGTCCAAGAAGCATATGCAGAGAATTTGTTTTTCTGCCTCATATACATTGGTTCCATGTTTCGCTTTACCGACTGATCAAGTGTCAACATCCTTCCTAAAAAGCACGCCTCACATTCAGCAGGAAAGGTGAGCACGGGGCAGAACAGAAGGCAGAGGGCCATGAAAAGCATCTTACAGCTCCTCAGAGTAATTCTTCAGATCTGAAAATTAAATAAAAATTAGCAAACCTCTCTAGGTATTTCTTCTCAGTGGTCCCTGTTAGGTAACAGCCTTGTTTCTTGCCTCAAGAAACAAACGTCAGCAGATGACTGCACAGTACCTACCAGAGGAACAAGGCATTAAGACGTGAGATTGGCTCTTTCAGCAATGTTTGGCCCTGATATATGGATTAATATGCTTAAAAAACAGCAAAACGTAGCAGACCACGCAAACCTCCATTTTGTCACAGTGAGGTGGGTTTTTCATTGTGTTTTGTGTGTTGTGTGTGTTCTTTGAGTTACGTGGACATGTAATCAGTGTGCCAAATTGGGCATTTAATTATTTACATCACTGGCTAAATGAAGAGGCAGCCCATTACAGCTCTCAGCTAGATTTTGTTCTATTCTGACTTTTTTTTTTTTTTTTAGCCTGATGGAATGGAGTGTAGAAAGGGCAGGATATTTTCCCACCTCTTCGCATGAAGTCTTCTAGGGATTTCACATTTTTCCATCGCTAATTACTGCGGAAGCAAACCCAGGATAAGGCAATTAGAAATGGCCTGTGGTGTCAAAGGTCTGCTGCACTTGCCATAAGATGTGGTTAAGTGTAGCAGTTCCTCAAAACATTTCCCTTTTACAAATAGACTTGGCTCTATTCTGAACGTATTTTTCATCCTGCCTTACATTTCCTGGGGTATCGAGGAACCTGCTGCTGGGATCGTCTCATCATGTACAGACGTGACATCCTAGAGGTGACAGGACTCCCACGCTGACTTTTTAACAATCAGATGAGAAAAAAAAAAAGCACTGCCCAGGATAGGTCAGTTGAGCCCCATCACAATAAAGAGCCTGAGCATCCCTGCATGGTCAAGAGGATCTGAAGCCACAGTCGGCACAAGACCATTAAAAGTGATGATGCTGGGAAGATGCTCATCATTATCCTACAAAGCCAGTCCTACAAATCACAGAACTGTAGGGGTTGGAAGGGACCTCAGGAGACCATCAGGTCCAACCCCTCTGCCAAAGCAGGTTCCCTAGAGCAGGCTGCCCAGGTAGGCGTCCAGACAGGCCTTGAATATCTCCAGAGAAGGAGACTCCACAACCTCCCTGGGCAGCCTGTCCCAGTGCTCCGTCACCCTCACCGTGAAGAAGTTCTTTCACATGCTGGTGTGGATCTTCCTGTGCTGCATCTTGTGGCCACTGTCCCTTGTCCTGTCCCCACAAACCACTGAAAAGAGGTTGGCCCAATCCCTCTGTCTCCCACACTTAAGATATTTGTAAATATTGGTAAGATCCCCTCTCAGTCTTCTCTTCTCCAGGCTGAACAGCCCCAGGTCTCTCAGCCTTTCCTCACAGGGAAGATGCTCCAGGCCCTGTTTCATCTTTGTGGCCCTCCGCTGGACACTTTCCAGGAGATCCCTGTCTTTCTTGTACCAGGATGCACCCTGCACACAGCAGTCAGAGCCAATTCAGTAACGTACGATTCTCTTTTTTTTCCCCCACCTCCTGGATTTGCCTGATCAACTTCTTTACCTACCCCTGACTCCTCACACATCACCGTAGAACCGAGAAGTCCAAGATCACCATTAATAGCTTGGCACGTATTAATGAGAATTTCCTGTATCTCCTCAGCATGTAATCACTCCAGCCTGGTCCTGATACAACTCTTGCAGCTGTGTAATTGACCCACATCTCGCATAAAAAGATAAGGACATGCTATTACATGGTTTTAAATGACCCGCTGGCTTTTCTGAAGCTAAGTGGGATCTTTAACCAGCGATAAAGCAATAAAAGTGCTTTCTGTTTCCTACTCTTAATTTGTTCTCTAGTGCTGAAATAAATGGACGATAAATGCAAGTTTAACTTGAATGTTAATTCAAGTGAAAGGAATGCCAACAAGGCACACCGCTGTGTGAGTAAAGCCTGATAATGCCACGTGTCAAAAGCGAGGCTGAAAACACCCAGGTTCTGCACACCTGGGCTGTGCACGAGGGGCCTGCTGCAGCCTGAGCAAAGCAAATCACCCCAGAGCTGTGCACAACAAAACGTTTCAGCATACCCCATAGAGCAACAAGAACATCCAAAGACCAGAAGCTCGAACACAACTGTGGCTCCAAAAAATCTCAAAAAAAATAAGTGTTTGAGAAGGAAAAAGAGGAGATGTCAAAAAAATAATGAAACAGCCATCTAAATATGCACATTGGGACCCAGTGCCCTGGTGGAGCTGTATCTCAGGCACTGGTGGTATGGTCCTTACTCCCCCTCAGGCTGGAGCAGCCCTTCACCTAGCACACATTTTCCCTCTCTCACACATATATACAAGCCCTGAGGTGACTAACAAGCAACCTGTTTTTTGAACTCACAGTATCCATTTCTCACTTCCAGTTCACTAAACGAAACAACCCAGAGCAAGTGCTCACTCGTGGAGTAGCTCTGATGGCCTTACAAGAGCACAGGGACATGCAGTAAGGACAGCTTGGAATCTGGGAGCACTGCTTAGGTTAGCCAGCGGTTAGCAGGATGTTAAAGTACAGAAAGAACTGCACAGAATGCTGTTATTAAGAAAATGGTACTACTACTCTGCTTAATCCTAGGTCCGGATGACAGACGCTGTATGTTAAGGACAATTTATTGGTAACTGATGCTTTTACTGTGGCAGGGTGTTTGTGCAACAACTCAATCAATACAGTACCTCAGGACTGTGAAGATACTGCACCAGTACCAGACCAAATCCAGTAACAGTAATGACCTGAGCAAAACAAAAGAATATACTAAGACTGATGATTTTATTTTCTCTTCTTAAGCACTATCTTCTCTTTGCTGAGTTCTACGAGACCATCTAGATTCTTATATTCAATCTTACAAAAGTCTGTTTTAAGCTCTTATATTGTTCTTGTATTCCTGTGTTCTGTCTAGCAGGATTCTGGCACAGATGATGGATTTAGTTCCCTGTTACTGGGTAAGTTTGCCTCTTCCTGTAGGACTGGGGAGTTGGCAGTTCCCTTTTAGCCTACGTGTACCTTAATAAAGCTCAGAATTTCCCAATGCACGTACAAGTACATCCACTTACATCTGCATATAGCGCAAAGGACACTAGACTAAAAAGTGACAGGGAGATCAATATTCATTTCATGCAACAATACCATCGTGCACTGTTCTGTCTTCAGTATGAACCTAGGCAATGACTTACAGTAATCAAAATGATTTTAAGATTTCCAAGGACCAAATGCATTTCCAGTACTCCTTCAATCGAGTGTCTGAATAAAGCTGATGGTGCCTGAGACCTTACCTGTCACTCTTCAGCTCCCATTTTACAGGACACTTCACTTCAATCCCTTCCCTTCTTACTTTTATTTGCCAAAGTCCCTTATGTTACACTTACAAACGCAGGTTCACAGATCTTTCTTTTCTTGTCATCACAAAGGAATCCTTCTGCAGAACTGCTGAATTAAGCGTGTAGGAGCTGCTCTGTAGCAAGGTCATTTTAGGTCTGGAACCGCAGGCCCCTCAGGATTCCCTATTACAGCTACATGAACTGCCAATTTCCCCTTGCAAGTCTACGCTTCCCCCCTTTCTCCCTGTGAAATAAAATTCAGGCTCTGTACGCCCTCGAATTAAGCTGCTTTTTCCAAGATGTTTACATAAAGTCTTCTGACAGCTTGGAACCCAAGGAAAACAGAAAAATTAGCAACAGAAACACCAGAGCACTACAGAAACTGCAGCTCATCTTCTGTCATACCGACAACAGCAAACTCCTGCCACACAGACACTACCTTCTAGCCTCAAACTACCAGGACACACTAGTCTGAAAAGCTCCCCAGTACCCATCAGCTCAGATTTATGCTATTTTTATTCATACAACCATTTTCTTGGTCAGTAGGACAACCTAAAATAGATAGGATTTACCATTTTATTTTTGAACATGCTACCTCGTCCCTAAAGTCTCCAAGACCAAGTAACAAAAGGCACCTCTCCTGCTCTCCTTGCCACATCTCTCCTGTCAAAAAATATATGCAACCTTGGTAAATTAAGACTGAATTTACTTCTTTGTGTGCTGGCTAAGGCTAAAAGCCTTAGATCCTACACGTACATTTTGCCAAAATAAGCAGCACATGAAACACACGCAATCATTTCACGGGCAAATTACTTACTGATGTACTTCTCACTGCACAGAAATAATGTTTGAACTTGTTTTCAAACGCGGTTACATTTCTCTCACTGCTCCACATACGAAGAAATTCTTACTGTGCTCTTAAATCGTGTGCTATATCTTCTGATAGAACTGCGTACAAAGAAAATGAATGAAGCTAAAAACAAGATCGTAGGTGATTAAAACCTAGGAGTTCATACAATGCATTCATGTGTTTCTTGAGCTCGGTCCAAATCTACAAGATTTCAGTACATGGCTTTGGGACAGCGTGGTACACTACGATCCAATACGCCAAGCAAGCAGCAGAGAGCTGCTCTTTGTGAACAAATCTCCAAAAAAGAGACTTCATGGCAGACTGGCAATGTTTGCTACAAACCAACCGTTAGTTTCAGTGTTTTTGCCAGTGATTTTTTAACCAGAGCAAGCTAACTTATGCACCGTCACCTGCCTGCTGGGAAAAGACTTCACCACAAATGAACAACAAGTTGCCTCTGGACATGGGTCAGGACACGTCCTCTGATTTGTGTGGCTTTTTACCAAGTCCCACAAAAACACACTGAGACTGAGTGGTTACGCTCAAAGAAAATCCGAGATGGCACCTAGCAGGACATGGGAGTAAGGTCTACCAATGCTGGCACTGCCTAAGCTCAAACCTAAGTAGTAACTCTGAGAATGAAGTTGCATTTGTCACTTTTTAAGCAACACAAAACAAAAATTTATAAAGAAAAAGAAGCCACGGACAAGCTTACTTGAAAATTTGGCAGATAAATATAAACTGTGAAAATACTATTTGTACGTGACCCCCAAGATAGTACAAATACAATGGGAAATTCATGTCCTGAGTGGAATAGCTACAAAAGTATAGGGCAGGAATATTGCTGGGTTTTAATGCAGGAGACAAGAGGCAGCAGGGAAAGAGGCACAGAAAGCATCCATACTGTGATTCATTAATCTACACAGAACAAGTACAACTCTAGTTACTGTGCAAGTACCTCCCAGGCCTCCAACACCACTTGGGCTCCAGAACTAGACTCATATGAAACACACTTCAGGTATGCAAGTGGGAATATGTATATACTGCCCAGCTGCAAGCCAAATGAATTATATGCAGATGAGATGCATATTTACTCCTTCTTAATGAGCTCTTCAGAGGACAGCAGAGGCTCCAAATGACATTATTCTCTAAGAAAACTTGAAAATGTAAGGAAGTCATAGTTATAGTTTTATTCCTAATGCATTCGCCCTCATTTCTAGATAGGAACAGCATACATCTTCGCACATCGTGTAGATTGAAGGTAACCAGCCGTTAATATGTAAGGAAATAAGAGTAGTCAGCTGCACGGGGACTTGTTCAGTGATCTGCATTATCATTCCTTTTCTCCTTGGAAGCATGGAGCAGCCCTCACTAAGATCTTGTTTATAAGAGAAAGTGCTCGGCTCCCTGAAGGAGCACCTCAGTTACCACAGAAGCACAGCATGGCTCAGGTTGGAAGGGACCTTCAAGGTCATCTAACTCCAACCCCCCTGCCATGGGCAGGGATGCAGCCTTCAAATAGAGGAGCTACAGGTGCTAATTCTGCACATCAGGACAGTAAAACCCACTCAGGCTGGAGTCTCATCCGACCTAGTTAGCTATCTTCATCAGTAAGTGCATGCCAATACCTAGGGAAGAGCACAAACCAGGCAGTTTCCAGCTACTCACCCAGAATTTGCAAATATCCAGCTCTGCGGATGTCCCAGCTCTCCTGCACCTTGCCTGTGTAGTAACCTACAGCAGCTCTGCTTCTTGGTGCTTTTGCTGTTTCCTCTTACGCCCTTACAAATAAAGCAATATTGAACACCTTGCTCACAGAAGATTTTACTGGCTCTAACTAGAAGGCAGGGCAGAGTGGCATCCCAAATCCCCTACAAATGTTTTCAGGCAAGGATGGAAAAAGATATTTTTTTTCTAAAGAATGCAATGTGATAAGAGAGAGAGCCTTTTACTCTAGGCATATTTCTCCCAAGGCAAAAGCATTTAAGCTCTGAAAATGCTTTTCACTGCACATGGCCCACAGCTAGTCTGAAATTCAGTACCCCCATCCCATGCAACCCTTCAAGCTCTCTTGGCGGGCTTTGTACCCTGAAATATCCTCTCATCTTGCCCTATATCCATGACACGGGCTGTCACTCATGCTCTAAACACTGACCTCATTCTTTATGGCATTTCCAAGCCCAAACAACAAACCAACAGAACCATACCTGGTCTACTCAGACCAAGCACAGAGGCCCACGGGACTGTCAGCTTGCTGCTCCTCGGGGTGCTAACAGCAGGACGGACACAGCCAGCCCACGTCTGTGAGCCTGATGGTCAGTTCCCTGTAAGAACTGAAAACACAGCGTATTTATTGGTCCTCCAAAAGATGCTGGAGACCCACCTGGCATTAAACAAAGGAAACAAGTCTTTTACTGCATGTGGCTCTCCCAGCCTCCAGTCGCACAGGAGCGCTTTCTTGGGAAGAATCATTTCAGCTCCAAATCGGATATCGCAGCAGACACTGATTTAATGTTTCATTTTAGAGCATGTCTTCCATCCTGTGGCACAACAATCAGCCAAATTAACTTAATATGCAGGTTTTAAGTCCGCAGAACAAGCTATCCAGACTACCATTTCAGTTCAAATCAGGCTTAGAGTGCTCACACAACATTTGGAACCAATTTAAGGGGATTTACAATCGCATCACAGTTAAACCACTGTAACTTCCTTGTGCAGGCGAGCTCGTATGGCAGGCAGGAGAACATTTGTTTATAGTTTGGATGGCTGCATGAGGAGAGAGAGGATGTCAGAAATAGCCTTTGCTTCACTGCTTGGGGATTTCACCACTGAAGGTTGAGAGGTGGGGAAAAAGCTTATTATTTCACTTGTACTACTCAAACACTAGAAGAAACCTTAAACCACTTTACACTGGGATCTGTCTCAGCTGCTCAATTCTAACAGCAGAGAATTTATCACCATGTACTGCCATGTCCAACTACTGCTATGGAATTATGTCCAGAATTTATATCTAGGCTCTTCCACCCTTAGCAACCCAGGATTTTTTTCAGGTGAATTATTTAATAAATGATTGCTTTTTAACCCCGAGCTTTTCTTCTAGTCTTTCTTAATATATCCTAATCCCCAGAAACTCTATACAACCCATTTTTCACTGCCACAGTGCTGGCTCTTCAGATAAATTGAGGATAGCAAGTGGTTACTCGCATCAGTCACCTTGCCATTCCAAGGTTTTTTCCACTGTCAACGCTGAAAATAACACTGAGGAAAAGCCCCAGCACACTGCCCACGTGTGATGCAGCCAATTCCTGGGCTGCACAAGCCTGCGAGTCCATTGCAAGGGGCTGGTGTTCAAAGGTTTGATCCTTGGCACCTTCAATCATCCCCAAAGAGCCGTTCTCTGCCCTGTCTGTGTTGTTAGTATCAGGTTCTATCGCGAACACGTGTTCCTTGCGCTGAGATACTACAATGTCCCATTTGAAGACCACTGAATAGTTTCTTCTTGAAGCAAAGAGGATTTGACAAGTTAGGAAACATTTTTTAACATAAAAGCTACAGCAGCTGGATTTTAATCATCTCAATTACCCTACAATCAGCTTGCCCTCGTTGGGATCAAAATATTTTTCATGCTGCTGAAACAGAGCACAAATTATTTCAACCTTCAGCTAAAACCACCACCCTGCCCCTGGAACTACAGTGCAACCATTTTACTTGTTTCCAGACTTCAAGCTGGGATAGCAAGAAACAGACCACACAGAAGAAAACAGGTCACCATAGAAGCTTTTACCTTCTGCCCAGTGTCAAATATGCAATGAGTATTGACAACCAGAGATTTTAAAAAGCGAGGAGTTGCCAAGGCTGCTGTTGGGTTATTTTTCATGAAAAATGGGGTGCTTCTCTGAAGAAATAGAAAACTTTGAGTTTCCCGTGAAGAAAACAAACAAACAAACAAAAAAAAAAAGATGATGAAGAAGAAAAAAGCACCTGGGTCAAGGCAAGTAAAGAACGTGCATGTTCTATGGCAAGTTCACAGTATCGTGTACATCTGGGTATTATTCAACTCTAAAATCAACTTCTATCCATTGTGGGGGAAAAAATCTGCAGGTTAAGCCATAATTAAAACAAAATGTTCTCCAAACTGCTGGATTAATTTCCTCCAAAAATTAACAGATGAGGAAAAAGAACATTCATAGCTAGAGGCTTTAACTGCACTCAGCGTCAGTGTTGAGGTCTCTCAGATATGCCATAACGCACAGCCCACAGAAGAGTTGCTTTGCTTGGTATGGAAATTCTGAAACCTTCCAAGGTTATTTCTAATCCAGCACAGTGAATCTAGTGCTGTGCTGAGAGAAGAGCAGCCAACAACTTCGGTGTTTTATAAAGATGAACAACACATCTTGAAGCAAATCCTGAGCTGCAAAATAAATCACCAGAAGTATTTCACAACAGCATAGTGCTAGCTATTCCTCATGGCTGGAAGTGTTCCTAACTGCCAGCAGCCATTGCAGACGTATTTCTCTTCTAGCTTGCTCTGCATGCCTTGCAATCAACTCACCAAAATTACAGATGTTACAGGCGAGTTGTTAAACCCCAGTGTTAGAAAGCCTCAGAAGACACCTGTGTAAAAGCGGAGCAGGTAGCTCATCTTTTCACTTCTTAGTGATTCCTCCCACACTTCCAACTGAGCAAAAGCTGAGTTACGTTTCTGGAATTCTTAAAATAACCAGTTAACTATAAACAACTTAGCTGCTGGTATTTGAAGACAAAACCTAACCTTCTTTAAAAAGGCCTTCTATAAAAGAAGTGAATTGGATCGTTTCCTTGTGACTGAGACTTATTTATTTTTTAAATTAAGCTTCTAAAGAGTTACTAACATCACTTCTTTCCCATCACCATAAATACACAAAAGACAGGAAACTGACCACCAGCAAAGGACCTTCAACTCTTACAAGGTGTGGTATTCCCATGCTGGCATCCGTCTTGTACACAACGTCACCCGAGACAGAGGAACCAGCAAAGAGAGGGCACTTTCTCCCTACAAAACTAGAAGCAGAACAGAGGCTTCAAACCCGTACCTGGTGAGAACTTCAAGAAGCCAAAAGACAAGTGAAAAGTAGGAGGAGATGGGAGGGAAAGGTTAACACACTTCAAAAGCATAAAGGTCTTGCGGTCAGCACGGGTTGCCCAAGAGTGCACACAAACTTTTTGATAAATCTGACTTAAAAGGCTGCTGCAGGAAGTTCTGTAGTTTAATAATTTAGCCCACGGGTGATGCTTTATGAACGGCATGCATCAGAAGTTATCACTGGAAAATTGGAGAGAAGCCCAGATGTCTGTTTAAGACCGCTTTTATGCCCTGCATTTTCAAAACATTGCATGGGGCTTTAGCTGCATGACTCAGATGAACTTAATGAGAGTCATGCAGCTCAGCCTGCGTACGCTGCTTTGAAAATAAAGAGGCACTGCTCTGGGTTCTCGCTTTATGAAGCTCTCCCTGGAGTGATTTAAAGCTGCTTTTTCCTCCCAGTCTTGTCTCTAAAGGTCTTGTGCACTTCCGATCACTGGCTCTGGCAGATAATAGCAGAGAACTCCGGACACCTCATTTTTCAGTCTTGCTCATTATACGTCCAAAGACGGTGCTCAGAGCTCGTGTGGCACCACAGAGCCCAACAGCAAACGGCCAGGCAATTAAATCCAGCCAGTTGTGCACATGAGCTCCATCTGACAGACCCTGCAGAAAGTTTCTGCAACCCAGAACGCTGCTGTGGGCACCGAGCAGTTATACCTGACTCCCAACACGTGCCATTTATTACGATTGATTACTACTTACCACAAGACATTTTAATAAGCACACACGATCAAACTTCATATAGGTTATTCAGGTTCAAATAAAACTATCTGTGTATATATAGTGTGTTACACACCATGCAGATCTCCACTGGAAAGCCACACAATAAGTCATAATTTAAGAACCACACACAGTATGTATCAGATTATTGATTTACCAACTATTTACGTTTCATTTTGCTATATTTGTTGATAAGCTAACAGAATAATTTAGCTGTATTCTCACCTGTATTTTAATATGTTTAAAAAGATTTCCTCATTTTCTTCAAGCAGGAGGGCTAATTTTCCCCCTTCTAAGCCTATGACCTGCCTGTTTAAACACCAGCTCCTACAATCAGCCAGCAGTTCCCAAATCTACATGTACATACAGGTCCAAATGGACAAAGCCTGAGAAAGAGAACCTGGACTTCACTCTGCAGTGGTGTTACAGCAGAAGAATAAAAGGGAATACAAAAACTCTCACTTTTCCATTTTCAGTGCTTTTTAATGACACAGGACACCACGCAGTGCCTTGACTCCTATAAACGACTGTTGTGAGGAAGAGGAAGCTACACGAACAAGATGATTTCAGGGAAGGCATATCTGTACCAGAAAGCACATAACAGGAAAAAGAGATCATCTGTGGTAGGCCAGGAAGAATAACTTCAGAGAAAGTCAACTACAGCATGAGAACATCTTTCCTTCATGGTGGAAAGAAGGAAACAAACCGTGTACATCAATCAACACTACTGATGCATAAGCTCCAGGTCTGAGCAGTGCTCATAACCTTTACACAACAAGCCAGGACCTCCTGGAAAGCATCCTCCCAAAACTCAGAGACCCTCCTGATGCTGACTGACCAGGAGTGAAGTGATAGACACCATCAGGAACAACATGATGTGCATGCATTTCCATAGGGTTTAGCCAGGACAATGGTTTCTTCTCAAGTTTCCCACATCTCATAAGACCCCTGGGCCCTACAGAGGCTCGTTCTAAGTGAAAATAAACACACACCGCATCCTGGGTCACCCTGGTGACAGCCTGTCTTCTTCCAGGCATTCCCCAGCTGCCAGTTTTGCACAGCGTTGGTTAAATGCTTCGTGCACTGCAGCAATTAGAGGAAATTACATCTATTCAGGTGCACTAGGTTTTTAAACTCTTTGCTACAGAGATTGTTTACAGGTAATCACTTGAAAAATATGACCTGAAAAAGTGAAAGAGCAACACCAGAAGTGCAAAGGCTTCGTAATTTCTGACAAATTACTGACAAAATTCAACCCGAACGCTTAAAGCTGCACATCACTGCCAGCTGTATCCCAACGATGACAAAAAAAAGTGAAACCTCGTTGAATTCCAGAGGCAAACATCTATCTGAAAGGCATCCCTGCCTTCCACGAATACGCTATTACCCCTGTGTGGATGCTGGGTCACATCCGCAGAAGCTCACCTCCCAGACATCAGAGCAAACACGCTTTGATAACACACAGAGACGTGTCTAGCGAGCTGAGTACATCGGGGAGCAAAGCAGGCACCGCTCAGGATTCCTTTAGGGAACCAGAGCACACATCAAGAGGTCACCGTGCAGCCCTAATTGCCATGACCACAGCACAACCGTGGGGAATTTGCCCAGGTAAAAGAGCAAAGGCTGCGTCCGAACTGTCAAAATCTCCGCTCCACGGTCCAATATGGATTGTTGGTCCTCAGTCACCCTCATACACAGAGGGAAGCTCAGCATCCTGTCTTTTGGAAAGAAGTAATTTGCTCCCTTGACAGAAAAAGGGAGGTATTTCCGTGCATAATTTGCTTCAAGTATTGCTCTTTATAGACCATACAAGAAAAACCCATGCTAAGTTCAGTTCCCTCAAACAGTGAGCCAGCAATTGCGGCACCCAACACCCCCTCTCACCTCTCTGCATCCATACTTGCTTTCATGCTAAAATCACAATGCTGACAACAGTGACACAGCTGTCAACTTATTTCAGGTATTTTTACCTAAAAATTACCCTAAAAATCATTTGGGGGACTTGCTAGATGCCTAGAAAAGATGTGAGCACAGACCTACGCACTGTGGATACAGATGGTCTCTACTAAGGAGTGCCTGTGAGTAATGGGACCACTTCATCTTTAACTTGGGAGCCAGGGGTTCCCCTTCACAGCAAAAACTGTTCAGAACAAAGATAAAATCAAAGTCCAGGAGCAAATCATAGCTTCATTATACTCTGCAGGAAGGGCCAAAGTGTGATTAAAGGTCAAAGTGTGACCAACAGCAGCAGCAATACAGCTACGGAACCACTGCCCACACTGGTGAGGTGTCAAGACTTGGTTGTTGCTTTCTCCCAGTTTTAATTTCAAGTCATCAGCCAGCGGATAGCTAACAATTCTTCCTCCATCAAAACAAATTATTTAAAAGAAACCCTGATAGCAGAACCAAAAGCTGCTCCACACACTCAGCATGTGTCAGTCGCCCGGGATAAGCGCACTGCAGAAGAGCCACAGGAGGTGGCTCACTGAAGCAGTTTTGCTTTGCTCTTTATGCAGCTGCTTCTCAAGCTGAGAAGAGTGAGACACAACCAGGATCACCCCAACCATACTGCCAGCTTTTCTGGTTTGACTTGTAAGGATTAAGAAATGGCCATCATTACGATGCTGAAGTTTTCCTTCCATGTCTGAAACCAGACAGGTGCCTAAAGCCATGGCTGACTGCTGCTGTCAGCGTGTGACCAACTGGGAGAAAAAGCAGGAAAGGGAGGTAACAGGGGGGTGAGCCCCCAAGCTGGCATCCAGCTCTTCAGTGAAGAGCACCCATCTGCACAGCACCCAGGAAAGCCACACTGAACCTCTAAACGGGGCGAGCTCAAAGGTGTTAGCTCACTAGGCAGCATCTATTCAAGCTGGAGTTTTGTTCTGAAATAAATGTATTCGTGACCACTGAGCAAGTGCTCTCAGCAGAAAGTAAAGGAAAAGACCTGCTCACGGTGAAAATGGGCTGTAGTTAGTTAGCAGCTACCTCAGTCCATCCCATTTTACCTAGATAAAAGCCTTGCTCCAGTGCAGACCTAGGGCTGTTGGCGTTTGCCAGTGACATTTCTGAATGAGGTGGGAAACCTGAATGCCAGAGGTGGAAATGGAGGCAGAAAAGAATGATGTGAACACCCTCGCGCTAAGTTTTGTCTTCCAAGCAGAAGTAGCACTCGCTGCAGATTTCCTCAGGGGCAGCTCCAAGGGGAGTTTGAGTGATTACAGGAAAAAAATCACCTGGTGCTGAGGGCAGGATTTCTTGCATGTAGCAAGGAGGTGGCCTTTCAACACAAAATTCATGTTAACCCACGCCTTCCACTCACATGATATTTCCTAGAAATAAATGCAGTACCTTCAGGTTGCTGTCAACTTAAGAAAAAAAAGAAGACAGAAATTTACCTTAAACTTTACATTACTACATAAAGCGGATATCAGTACATTGGAGAAGGGGCCACAAATGACTTGTTGCTGCAAGAGAACTTGTCATTCTAGAGAAGGAGCAAATAGTGAAATGGTTTTAGTTTTTAGCCTTTACATTCAGTAGCACCAAGTGAAAACATTTGACTTTCAGTAATTGGAACTGTGAAAGCAATCGACTTGGCTCCATCAGATTTATCTTCCTAAGGCTACAGATGGTCTTTCACAAAATTTTATTCACATCACAAAATAAATTTCAGTTAGAAATTAAATTCTTGTTTCAGATTTTTGGGAAACAGACACCCCTAATTCAAATACCGAAAATATTTAACTGCATTACCTATGTTCTACTCTGCTCCTTTTAAACTTTCATGAGCAACTGGTTTGTTTGCAAGATGAGGGATATTGGGAATTACCAAGTCTGACACAGCGCTACTATCCAGCCTCCTGCTGTACGTGCAGTGGGGATTTCACAAGAATTTGGGAAACAGGTTTAGGCAAGAGTAATGCAAACACAGAAACAGCTCCTCTTTGAGAATACATCAAGGCCACAAAAGGATGTGCAAAGCGAGTCAGTTCAAAATGCTTGTCAGGAGATAGGTGAAGCTCAAGGATCATTAATAGAGTATGGTAAGCTGATATTTCTCCAGTGGGGCTGGGCTGGACTTCTGTTTGAAATACTAAAGAAAGCCTGGAAGTCTGTTTTCCTTTCTGCAGGACTACTTTCTTTTCCTCTCCCTCCTCTTCTTCCCCAACATAGTAGAACAACTGTGACCGGCAGCTTTCAGAAACGTGCCCTTTCTGCTTCCCAGCAGACAAACATTCTTGCAGATGGTAATCCAAACACCTTAGGGTGGTACATATGCAACCACGAGAAAGCCACGAGCACTACAGAACAACATTGATAGGACAATCCCTTACAATCCCCAATTGTAACTAAACCAGAACAGAATTGATCACCCATTATGGAGCAGCGAGCACCTCACCACCACCACTACTAACATGGGTGATTTTTCAGAAATGCAGCTTCCTACAACAGTTTGTCAGAACAGATTAATGATTTGGGGGAACATATTAAAACAAAAAACTTGGAATGTAAAAAGATACTTTTGCTTTCCATAATGATTGGTTTTCTGCTGATTAATTGATCAGTTAGAATACGTTCTGTCCATTGCTACAAAGCCAGTGTATTGAACACAAAATCCTGGAAGAAGATAAGGTACCACTTCCCTCAGTGACACGAAAGCACCACTGACACAAAGTTTTTCTAAAACAAAACATCACATAACCGTTTCCAGCATGTAAAATTCTATTTCTGCTACTATTTGTCAAAGTTAAGGCTCGGTGGCAAGGCAGAGAAGTGGAATAATAAAGGTTTCTATATTTTACTGCCTATGCAATGTTTAAAGGGGAAAAAAAAAAAAGATTTAAGGAATACTATCTGCTTTATGGTGTTGTTGCTCCTAGCACAGCAGCCAGACCTGGAATGGACTGAGCTTAAGGCTTCCAAAAGATGACACTGCTTGAGAAGCCAGGCACCCGGCGGAGGACATGGCCAACCCTCTGAATTGACATCAGCTGCAGAAGTGCTGACAGGAGCTGACAGTATTTTTTATTATTTTGACATCTCAAAAGAGCTGTTCCTAGTAACAAAGCCTACAAAATCTGGCTTGGGGAACTTCATATTTGCAATGGAAACAAGAGCTATTTAAATGCAATACACAAGCCGTTATGCTAATGGTGTATGAAGAATGATATACGACTAAGTAGACAGTCACTTGCCAAAATTGCTTTTTGGAGCAGGATACAGGCTCACTGGAGGAGTTTACTGTGACCCATGCCAGTAGGAGAGGAAAAAATACAGCAACAAAAACCCTACAACCTTAAGCTAGGCAGTCAGGCAGGTGAAGGCCTATTTCTGCCTATTTACAAGAACTTTACAGCAATTACTTCTGTCCATACCAAAGAAACCACACATTTCCTGCCCACCAGCATGGATTCCAGCTCTGACTCCAGATGGAGAAACATCATAACTAAAGTTCCAGAGCTCTTCATTATTTTTAATGTGACAGTAGATGCAGGAGTAATGCTAGATTTCACCTTGTGGATGCGTGTGCAGCAGCAATTTTCCAGGCAGGAATTTTCCTTGCAAATGGGAAATTTAATCAGACGTCTGAGCACAAACCTGAATGCCTGAGCAGAGGATTTGCTGTGGATTTGCTTCAAACTTGCTGATCAACGTCAAATGAACACCGCTGTGGTTAAAGGAAGGACTGGAAACGTCTCATGAGCAGGGCTCCCCAGCCACCCATCAGCAAAACAGGTAGAAAGACAGACTCAGTCAACACAAACAGAAGAAGCCAGCCACCAACACTCAGCTTACAGCAGTCAGCAACACGAGGAGGGACAGGCAATAACCAGAGGAACTGGGTTGAGTTTTTTAGTTGAATAGTTTCTTGAGATGAATAGTTCTCACCGATGGTAGCCATCCTGACAGAAAGCAGAGGCAAGGCAGAGAAATAAGCATCACCCATGTAGGTGCCAGCAATATATTTAAGTATCAAAACCAGTGTTCTAAAAGCTCCATTATTTTGTGCACTAACCTTTGAAAAATCAAACCAGGTAAAGACATCACTGATGAAGAGACAACAGACTTTCTCCTCAAGGAGGGAGTGAATTTAAAAGGAGAGTTTTGTGCCTGTCCAAATGCCACCCCCCAACCAAAGCACGCTTCACAAACCCCACCTCAGACCACCAGCATACCCTCCCTTTTCCCCAGGCCCAAGTACTCAGGGCCTCCCAGGCTTGTACCTAACTTTTCATGTAATCAAAAAGCAAACACAGATTTCCAATCTTAAGCTGTATTTTACATGTAGAGTTCTGGCTTTTCTTTCCTCCCTTCCCTAGGATGCTCTTCCAGCAATATCAGGCAACTTGGAGAGCATGGTAGCTCACGAGACATAACATGAGGTATGTCTCACGTTCCTTGTAGCACTATTCTGCTTGTAGCTAGCATATTCCTGCTTCTTCCCCTATATTTCCTACCCCCACCTTCTTATTTAAACTCAGTATGAATTAAGAACTGCTCAAAAAATAGTGAAGTCTGCCAGAAGTCTCACTGCTATCATTTTATCACTCCTCCCCTGCAGGAATACCTTATATTTTAGCACAAGCCAGCTCCTCCTTGCTGCCCAGACGGCCTAATGCACATTCTTAAAGCTTTGTCCCCATCCCTCCATATCCCACAAATCACACGCCATAAAACCCAGTAATTCTACATACGTTCTGTTAAAATTACAGCCTCCAAATGTATTCTCAGTTTCGGAGAGATCCCAGCTTCTCTGAGCCACGCACAACATGAGACAGGCCTACAAAATGGGTCCCCCTACCCCGGATGGCCCTTTGGGGCCAACTATCACTTCTCAACTTCCTTCCCTCTTCCCCAGCTCTGCATTTGGGATGCCTTTGAGTCAGATACCCAGACAGACCCTAAGGAAAAATCTGGTTCAATATAGGTCCCGAAGTAGTTATGGCACAATATTACTAGGAAAATAACGAACACCAACTCACCCCCTCACCTGCCTCTCAAGTTTTGGGCTGTTTCTGCAGATAGAGAAGCAAAAGGTCCTGCCTTTGCTTATTAAACTAACGGGTACACTTGGGTCTGAAAATACCTTCACTGTTTCTGATGAAAGACTAGCAAATAAAACAAGAAGATCGTGGGATGTGTCACCAAGGAAGGACGGTAAGATCTTACATCAAAAAAAAACAACAAACAACAACAGACAGACAGACTTAGGCCTAGAAAGCAGGAAAGCACACTTGGCTATATGCCATCAAGATGCCCAAGTCAGCTAGATTGTGTCCTCAGCTCACTGTAACACAGAAACCACACCGAAGGGAAGCCCTCTCCTCACATGAGCCCCCTCCTCATGAAAAGACCTTTCCTCACTTAAGACCACCCCACATAGCACAAGTGCAGCAGATTGAAATGTCACTGTCTCTTTACAAGCTAATTAGAAATTTAAAAACTAACTTCTGTTTGCAGATTGCAATAATTAACTGATAATAAGGAAATAGAGCAGTATAAAGCAGCTGCAGTGGAGACGATCGGTGTGCTAGCTTTGGGGAGTTACCACCTAGCACCCACCTCTGTGACAAATACCTTGACTCTGTGTGTTCATCAGCTCCTTGCACACCTGGTAAAGAACCCAGATTTGGGACAACACTGCCAGAAGACTTGGTCCTAACCATTGTTCAAGAACTCCTGTTTGCATCAGGAACCTGATCTGGCTGAACCCTAAGCTCAAAAAGAGCATCCTGCAGCTGTGCAAACACTAGGGCCTTGGCAAGGAAGGAGAAAGAAAAATGGTCCCAGGGCAAAAGGCAATCAGGCTGCCCTTTGTAATGGCAGCATGCATGTAGGTTGGATTAAAGCACAGTCATGGATTCAAGGGGTGGTGGAAGCAAAGCCCAGCTTGTCATGCACAACACCACTGGGGGTACACTTCCTAAGGGCAGGGGCACCCCGATGGTGAGGCAGGGAGCCGCTGGATCCACGTTTGCTCACAGTGTGGTGCCACCAGGAGACTGCAGCAGGCAAATGTGCATTAAGGGTGCTACTATGGAAATCACACCTCAAAATGCCCTGCATCTCAGGCATTCACGTATTCATTCACAATACTATATGTATATATATATATAAAAAGTAAAAACACAGAAGGGGGAAGTAAAGCAACTCAGTAGGCTGCCCCTATCTTGTCTGCAAACCAGGCTGCATTACTAGGCATAAACATATTTCCAAGCACAAAACCACTCGTAGTTTTTAACATTAATGAACGCCAGCTGACACAAAGCACAGGCTGACTGTCATATTGCTTAGCCACTCTAGACACCTGTCATTCCTTGGCAATGAAAGGGAGAAAAGGTCAAGACACTGTTAGTAAACCCAAAGGGGAGACTCGCTTTTCTACCAAAATTGAACTCGACAGGAACCATCATCACAAATAATGCCGAGAGGTTCAGGTGTTGCTGGTTATTGATGGCTTGCACTCCTGCTGCTACTGAGCTGTCTGCATATTTTAGGGAGTTAATATTAATAAAAGCAACCTACACTGCCATTTATTAAGACAGATAGCACTTTGTTTTTTGGATGAGAACATATAGTATTAGGTTTTTTTCTTTGCACACAATATTTATATGGTTTATAAATATCTATACTTGCATACCTATAGTTAGACATATGTACTTCCACTGAATCCCTGCAGAACTTGGACACAGCTAAGGCCAATATATTCCGTCTTCTCACTTTCCAAATCCTTAATTGCTTTTGCATGAATGCAGAAATCCAGCAAGAAGATCGAAAGTAAAATAACAGCACATTTGAAAATTGGCAGACCAAACTCTGACCTCCTTCACTCTTCTGACAGCATGAAGTTGTCAGTGTCTGACTCGATGGGGGCAGAACAGGGCTTTTGTAACACACATAACGTACACGCATCCAGACCACTTATCCCCTGCTTTTCCACAGCCTGGGCCTCCTGTGCCTTTTGTAGTGTAGTTCTGGGGATTTAGCTTAAGTCCATGATTAGTGCCTATAATGATGTTTACATTCAATGTGCAAGAACACACACAAGTTTGTGTTCAAATTCTGGAGGTCTCAGCCTTTAAGTGTTGTTCCCAATTCTCTTCCCACTTGTCTGATGTAGTTTACAGTGACCTATCAATCCTGATTCAGAAATGCCAAAAACAATGCATTGGTCCAGGATGTCCTTCCTTCAGTGCAGTTGTGTTCAAACTGAACAGGTCCAAGGAAAGGATCTGGTTCTGGGGAAGAGGAAAACGAGTGGAAAACATTAGGAGAGTGACAGCAGTACATACTGGGGGAAAAAAGCAGCAACTAATTCATTTTTGACATTTTTTCAGAGAACTACACTGTGTAACTTAGAAGTTATGCTGTCACTAGGCAGCATGGCTTGCTAGTTCAATTGCATTTTAGTATTTTCTAAACAATTTTGTTAAAAAGACCATGGAGGTGTAAGAGACAGACAATCACATGCTTTCTAGTGCATATAAATAACTAAAAGCTTAAAAATGATCAAAACTATCCGCACTGTGCTCAGCAGCTTGGCACAGAATGCACAATCACAATGTGTTGGGACAGGTTACTCAAAGCTGTGGCGTTTGCTGTGTGCTATCCGCAGTCCAACACATCCTAACACCAGCTCGAGTAACTGATGCAGGATGCCCTCACAGGAAAGCCACTCAGGGCACAGAGAAAATACAAATCCTATACTTCTGTCCCAGCCCAAAGATCCCTAGCTCCTTATAGGGGAAAATATCCCTAGGGTCACATACGGAGAACAGTGGCTCCTCAACAGAGGCTGAAAAAACACCTTTGGAGGCGATGCTTATGCTGCTGCAGATTTGCACCATTGACTCATCGTGGAGGATGAGAAGTATTTTCATTTATTTTTAAAATCTGCTCCTGACGTGCAAAAAAAATCTGGTTCATGACCTTGAACTCGTGGAAACAAAACCCCCAAGCCCACATTCTACAGTTTTTCTTTCACAAACGTAAGCCACATATTTTATCCTAAATCCTGTACATGTACTCAAACTAGGTTACAGATGCCTTTTATGAATCCCAAAATAATCTCTCTAGTGGTTAATTAGTGAAACTGGATGGAGTTGGTTTTTACTTTCCTTTTTTTTTAAATCATTACTGCTCATCCAAGTGAAATGGCAAAACTGTTTTCCAGCAGCATTTAAAAACAGCTTTTATTCACTTAAATTTGGTCTCTGCCCTAGCTTCTTCAGGTTAGGATCCCTAAAAAAAAAAAAAACAAAAAAACACACAAGAAGAAACCTCAAACAATCAGGACAAACTTAGTTCATTATGTAAATACTACAGAAAAAAAGTTTTATATACATGGGTTATAAACTTGAGTCCTTTTCTTTCTCTAAAATACCGGTGACGACACATTTTTAAGCTAGTGTTTAGAAGGCTTTTGTTATCATCTGCAAAGCAATATTAAGACAGTAAAGGTTATGAATGCATGGATAGCATGCATCTGTGCTGTGGGATGCACTATAAAACACGGCAGTTGAAAACTGCTGGACTGCAGTGGTGCTTCTGAACACACCAAGGAAGTTCATACATCAACAACTCACAAGGAAAAGCTGACGCTGGTACTGATGTTTAACAAGAACTTGGTTAAGGGTATCACTTTTGGTTGGCTTCACAGAAAGGAAGAGACAAAGTGCCTCTGAAAGGCTTCCGAAGATAAAACCCAACACCAACAGAGGATGCTTTGGTGTTATCATAAACTTATCCACACTGCAGAAACAGCAAGTAATACAACCTGTTCATACCACTCAGGCACACAGATCGCAGTCAGACACAACTGGATTCATTTCAGATGAGTGAAATGCACCTCACACAGGCTAAAACACTTTTTGTTCAAGAGCACATGGCAATGAACAACATATTTTCACAGGATTTGGGATACATTTTATTCCCTTTTATCCCAAAGATATGTCAGGAAAACAGAAAATGTCCTCTACTGCTCTTCAGTGCCTTCAGTGGGACCTCTCCCAGCAACAAGCCCCACATTTCCAAAACCAGGCTCAAAAGCAAATTTCAAAATACTTCAGAAGTAAATAAAAAAATAAATAAAAGATTTAGTGAATTTGCACAGAAGCATGACTTGCAAACGGATTGTCTGCCACATCACAAATTCTCTGGCCCTAGTTAAAACAGCCTTTACTCGAGAAGTTCAACCCTCTCTTCGTGCCCAGGCTAAGCAGCGTTTTAAATCCCAACGTAGCACCTGTGTTTAACTGCAGCTGCTCGAGTAAAAGTTAATTTAGTCTTCCAGGGGAGAGAAAAGCAGAAATCATTAAGTTGCACCAAGCCACAGAGCCCTGATGCTGATAGGGCTGTTGGGAACAGCGTCTGAAAGCTTCTAAACCAGAGAATTAATCCAATTGTTCCGATATGTTGGACAGACATTTTAGGCAGGGCTACCACCAAGCTGTCTTTGGCAAAATGCAGCCTCATTTGCGTTACCATTTTCAAAAGGAAGTAAATTGCTGCAGAAATCCATCTTGAGCGTAGCTATTTATAATGCTGAGGTAGAGGTAAAAAGACGAGAAAACCTTGCACCTTCAACGTGCCAGCCCCATGGCTTCAGTCCAGCAGAAAGAAAAAACTTCATACATAAAATATGTACAGGACCTTACTCTGCTCTTCGTTATTCCCACATAAATCAGGAATGTCTCTAACTAAAGGAATTCTGTAGGGATATAGACCAGATATAAAGAAAACCAGTACAGGTCCAAGACATATTTGAAATAAGCTGCATTTTATCTATATATAGATAGAAAAATAATATTTATATTACATACGTATTTTTTCATATATATACACACACACACCAAAATATATACATATGGTGTTGGATTTTAAAATAGCTTTCTCAGAATTAGTCCCTTTAGTGCAGTAGGAAAAATATTGCTAATATCAGCTTGAATGTGTTGAGCACAAGTTATTCCCTCATAAGGCTTATTTGCCCTTGTTAACTTCGATACGAATTTACAGTTTGGCCATCTTTTTACCCACAAGTCATGTCATATACACTGAATTGCCCTAGCTGTGTAGGCAAGCACGATCACCTCCCCTTTATTTTTATTGAAACACAAAGCTATCCTATATTACTGAGCCGAGGAGCTCATATTTTTCAAGTAAATATTTAAAGTCATATGAGTTATATTTGATAGGAAAATTTGCAGCTTTTGGAAAGAAAGCGGGGTTGAAATCAAAACCAATAAACCTTCAAGTTTTAATGCTATATTTGCTTGAAAAAAGAAAAAGGTTGGGTTTTCCAAATATATAAATTTCATTAAAAGTACATGCAAACTTTCTTTTGTTTGTTTGTTTAAATCAGTAACTTCAGTAATATAGTTTTATTCCCTCCTAAAAGCTTCCTCACATCAGGGTTATCTGGCCATTGTAACTGGAGCTCCCTTCTAGACATCAGCTTGCATTTTCACTGGTAACAAAGTTAAATTGGAAAATACATTTGTGGAGGACAGTTAGAGCACCGATGAACATATTGCTCAGGAGATTGCTAACGTTTCATATTTAACAGCCTCAAATGTAGAGAACAGCATTATTATTGCTTTGTTATAAACCCTCCAAATAGAAAATTAATTTTTTTCAAAGCAAATTAGGCAAAAACTTCAGAGGAAAGATATCACTGTGCTTTCACGCCCCTTCTGCTTCAGGTATATGCATATACACCCAAAAATGGATCCAGTAGCTCTGAACTTATTACCTGCCAAAAAAATAATATCATAGCAGATTTCTTCTCAAAGTCGTCTGTTGCAACACGTATTGGACCTTCCACACAGGAGTTCTGAGACCAAGCTGGAACTTCACTTTATCATTTATAGCCATAGTTGGAATCTTGAAAACTTACAAGTTGGGTTGGTTGCAAGGTGCAGCCAAGTTCGTAGGAAGGGTCATAGCGGTGCTGATACGCTTGTTTCATCACTTTTGAAAATGGTTGGAAAAAATTCAAACCCAACCATTCATTAGTTGAGTCAATTTTGTTCTCAGTCAAGACGGACTGCTCTCTAATGATTCACCCTGCAATATATATTTTACTAAAAAACGAAAGGAAAATTAGCATGGATTTATCTTTGTGACTGATTCCTTGGAAACTCTCGAGATTAACATACTCAATTAGAAATCCAAAAACCGAGGAGTCAATCATGGATTAAAATTGATGAGACTAGCCTATAAGCAATTCTGACTATTTCTTCACACAACAGAGGATTGAAGTACAGAATAAACTGTCAACAGCAGCAATATAAACTAGGAGCTGTAAATCAGCCGAGAATGAATTAGGATGCATTTAAAAAAATAAAATGCATCTATAACCACTATCTAGACAGCTATCCCACATGATATCCTTGTCTCTAAATAGGAGACAGGGATTTGACGGATGGACCACTTGCTGGGTAAGGACTTGGCTGGGTGGTCACACCCAAAGAGTTGCAGTCTGTGACTCGATGTCCAAATGGAGATCAGTGACAGGTGGTGTTCCTCAGGGATTAGCGCTGGGACCAGCACTGTGTAACATCTTTGTTGGTGACACGGACAGTGACATTGAGTGCACCCTCAGAAATTTTGGAGGAGTGATGGCTTTAAACTAAAAAAGAGTGTATTTAGAGTAGGTATTAGGAAGAAATTCTTCCCTCAGAGGGTGGTGAGGCCCTGGCACAGGCTGCCCAGAGAAGCTGTGGGTGCCCCATCCCTGGAGGTGCTCAAGGCCAGGCTGGATGGGGCTTTGGGCAACCTGGTGTGGTGGGAGGTGTCCCTGCCCATGGCAGGGGGGGCATTGGAATTAGATGATCTTTAAGGTCCATTCCAACCCAAACCGTTCTGTGATCCTATGAATTCTGGATTAGGTTGGCAGCTGCATTTTCTGGTATTTGAAGCAGTCTGGCAGACTATTTCCACGATCTGTTTTCTGTAACTACTGCTACTAAAGAATGTTTTTTTGAATCAGAGCCTATAAACAGCTTTTTGAGGGGTGGGAAGGGGATAATGTTCTGTGTTGCTCTAGGTCTTCTACTTCTGTGTGTTAAACCCGTGTGCGAGGCTGAAACAGCTGAAAGAAAAGAAAAAAAGTACACAAGACCTGTTTCCTGTTTTTCCTAAAATTACAAAGGCAGTACTGAGTCTCACATGTACTGCTACTCACAGTGTGTCTATCTCTGTGCTTTCCAGGCCTAGAAGTTCAATACTACAACTTACATAGATTTTCTGCACTTTTAAAATTGATTGATATTACCCAAGCTGGAAGGTTTGGATTCCTTTCTTTCTACAGGCTTCAAAAAAACAAATAAACAACAAGAAAAACAAACCCAGCTTTCTGACAAAATTCAGTTGCCTACCTACCATATATATAATAATGCAGTTACACGTCAGCTCCAGACAGGTGGAGATTGTATGGCACATCTGGCAGTCCTATACAGCTCCCCATGACCCCTGAGCATCCTTAAATGCATCTAAATGAACACCAACCACAGAGGTTTCTTCTAGGCACCTAAATTTACACCTGCCGTCTATTTTAAGGATACCGAGTCCCAGCTTTTGAGTACCTGAAAGAAACTGTCTGTAGCAAATCACTTACTTACTAGGGATATGCTGCATTTGTGAGAATTCAGGAAGCCTGATTTTAAAATTGTTCCACAAATTGAAGTCATACACATTCCTGTTTTGTGTCATCATGAGACAGAACTGTGATAAGCTTACACCACAACCTAGTATAAGCACATGGAAATAATGACTATTAAATGCCTACCCAAGTATTTTAACAGGCAACGGAATAATCTGAATGCATAATCATGACAAGACAACTAGCTGCCTGTATTACTGTTTCCTTGTTTAGGAATTTTACAGACAGATGTTCTTAATCTTAGCCTAACACTGGGGGAAAATACGATGCTGTTAACTTTTAACAAAGTTGATTTTTATGACAACAGTTACTGTACTTCAGTCCCCAACTCATTCCAAAAATCCCCATGCTTAGGGTTTTCTATTGTCTGGCTATACCCTCAGAGATGCAAAGCCAATTGGAAACAGAAAGCAAAGGGATCTAGGTAGAAGTCAGATGATATAAATCAGGGAATAAGCATGTAGAAGTGTTAGAGCTGTATATGTTTTAGTATCACATCAGATATGCTTGTTTCTGCATGCCATTTGGATAATAGGGCTAGAATCCCCATGCCTACACGCTGTATTTTTTAAAAAAAGTGTTTGACAAGAAAGCATGAAAACAAGAAAAACAGGAGGATGAAGCAGGCTGAAAAGATCTCATGCAGCAACATTTCATATGCACTTTCACAGCTTGTTCTATCAGCCAGTCTGAAGTGGTGACCACTACGAGCATGTAGAGCACTTCACAGCTCTCAGCATCAGACCTTGTTGGACTCACAAAGTCACCACTCACTTAAAAACATGTCTGCCTATGCATTGTGTTTACTTGGAATTTTTGGAAGATTTGAAAACTCAGCTCTAAACAAGAAACTACGATCCCAGTGTTTTGTTCCCTAATACATGTATCTTGTTCAATACTGCTCATGTATAAGTTAAGACCTTACCTCTAAGCCTCCATAAAGAAACATCTTTCATATCTGGGCTTACAATTTATCTCTGGATACTTAAGGCAGAAAAAAAAATAATCCAGCTGCAACTTACGTGCACCATACACTCCCCCTCCCACTTCCCATTCACTTCTGCCTCTGTTCTAGTTGAGTCTCATGGCCCTGCACTGCCAGACCTTGACACAAGGACTTTTTTTCCCCTGCAATATATAAAACAAGGGCATTCCATACTAAAGCAGGTTTCAGATGAACAACATGCTCCGGTGAAGTATTGATCACTTCTTTCCTGCACACCCTCTGTTGACCTAAAAGCTATCTTCCATGCTACTGTTTCCCCAGAACCATTCCCAAATGCCTTGAACTCTTACCTGATATTTCTGATATCGCCTTTGATCTTGCTGTGTTTCTACTCCTCCAAGCATGACATGAAAGCAACATTCCTGTATTGTTTTACATTTGAAATGAGCTATATTTCAAAGCTCTGATGTCATCAGGACAACTTTATATCATCTCCAGCGAAATATATCTGCTCAACAGATGTGAAACAGATCTTTTGTTTCACTACTCAGTTTAAAGCCAGAAACATAAATAATTGAATGAGATGGTGTTTTGTAATGATGCCCAGGTATTTGCCTGTCAAGTCTTAAAAAGCCAAAACCTTGCTGTTGACCTCCTGTTTAAGGCTGACTCTGAACAACTGTCAATCCAACAGTTTTAGGGCACATTACTCCTCCAGCCACACGTGGAAATATAGGAATGAAAACCAAAAAGGGGGCTTTATATTTGCATTTCCTCCCTGCAGACATCTTGTTAACTTTCTAAATAGATTCCCTTACTAGGGTGAGGAGGTGAAAGCTCAGTGGGTGGAAGGCTTGGTCCACAGGACCCACTGCACCCTGCACTGGTACAGAGACCCACCAGTACATGCTTCTTCTGTTTTGAATTTGTATTAGATTGAGCTTCATATTTTCTAAAAAGCAAGCGGGCACATTAAGAGAATGTCAGGAGGACAATGATGAAGAAATGCAAAGAGGAAGAGAGAAAAGGCTGGACAAAGGAGAGCAACATGAAGTTTCCAGCTGTTATGCCAGACCAAATCTTTTAATCTTCTCCAATTTGACTGTCACTACTTCTCCACAAGTGTCAAAATTCACCTTTTAAAAAATATAATAAATCAGAAAGCCATTATTAGGAAGACAACACTCTAAATCAAACAAGGGAAAATGCAATCTTACCTCCATTTCCCCTGTAATCCCAGACCACAAGGCCTGCCTTCCGTTATTATCTCTCTAGCTGCATGAAATTGTCCCGATGCAGACACATTTTAGTTATTGTCAAGGTAGCTGAAATATAGCTTATGGGGGCCCTCATGTCTCCATAAAAAAGCAGCCATTGCCAGAAGGTAAAAAACAGCCTTAACCCAAGAGCATCTCTTAACAGTAAAGCCCATGATGTCAGTCACCTGCTCAACTTTAATCTACTCTTGAACGTACATCTCTGCAACGTTTTGTCCAGACATTATTCTGTCTGCTGAAGATTGAGTACCATCTCTTATTTCTCTCTATGATATTTGTTAAGCCTCAAGAAAAAAAAAAAAAAAAAAAAGTTCTGATGAGCCCCAGTGCTTCAGTGCTGCAAAGCTCATTTACATCAGTCTTACTACAGTTATTCCTCAGGTGTTAAAGCTTGGTGGAAACAGAACAGATACAGTACCAAAGGTGTAACTGACAGTCTGTCATATTGACCGGTGTGCTTTTTGATTCAGCTCTATAAATATTTACTCGGTACAATCCTTTAGAAGATTAACTCAGAATGTAGTTCAAGTTCAAACCCCCGTTTCATTACAATGCTAAAAGAATATTCCCTGCACGCCGCACATCAAAGCAGGAAGTACAGGTAAATATTAAGCTTGGCCATAGTGCTGGGAAGCAATCAGGAACACGCTCTGTGCAGACACAACAGCACAACAGCGCTGGGCACTCAGCTGCTATTCCCTCAAAGTCGAAGGCTGGATTCCCTCGTGGAGCTTCCTTCACGAGCAGCACTCCGTACCACAAATTGATCAGCACTCCTGAGCCTCATGGCAGAAATACAAAACAACTCAGCTTGATTTATGTAAAGCTAAAAAGGGAATTAGAGACCTCTTCTCTCATTCCCCCAGACCTCTACGGCATTCCTTCAGTTTCCAGTCAATTCGGCTAGTTTTATACAGTGTTGCAGGTGAAGCTCCTTAAAGCCAGAAATAAAGCCAGCTCACCACAGGAGCTACAAACAAACTGAGCTCTTCCCATTGCTGGGGGCCTAAAAGATTTCTTCTTTCTGTTGCTCCATTTCCTATAAGCCTTAACCTTGCTCCCAGCTTCTACACACAGAGGAGTTACCGAGGAGTGGGGCTGAAGCAAGTCGTGGATTTTGCAGCGCTCAAGCACTGGATGGAGCTGACTCCCACCCTTACGTGAGGAAGTCAAGAGACCCAGAAGCTCAACGTGCAGGCAGAACTGAACACCAACCAACACAGCACAGAAAACATCTGACCACATTCTCAGAGCAGACTTTCATCCTACACGTTTTTGTTGAGTGAACAAATCACTCCCTACAGCAAGACGATTCAACTACCTCAGACTGGAGGCTCCACAGGCCTTGAGGTCTCTTCAACCCCTTGCACAGCTTTTGACATGGTAGAATATGATATAATTTAGTTAAATAATATTGGACACAGGACTTCTAATGTATTTGTCAGACCACAGTAAATAAAACACAGACATCCTATGCTGTGATATGAGTGAAATATGTTTTTCAAAACTAATTTTCAAAGGGAAAAATGAATTTCAGAAGGAAAATGCCAATCATGAAGCTGCTAAGCATTTTCTGAATAACTCAGGAAAACAGTATTACTCATGCTCAATAAAGAAATAAATAAATCACTAGACAAGTTCTTTTTACTTGTATTTCTCTTGCACAGTAATGAATACCATTGTCATCAACAACACTTGAAAAAGCCTGTACTAAAAATCATGAGTTACTATCAGCCAAAATCAAGTCAAGGACTATTTCAGGAAGTTAAACAACCCAAACCTTAGTTATCATTGAAACTGTGGTAAATTTGCCTCAGAGCTGTAAAGGTGGCCTCTGCAGTAGGCTAAGAACACACCTGTGAAATCTCAGGAATGCGGATCTAAATCCGGCAGAAAATCCGGCTAAAGAAGTGGAATACAAACAAAAATTGGATGCTTAAAATATAGAAAAAAACATCTCCTCATGTTATTTTTACAAATCCAGAACTACATGTATACCATACAACCATCCTGTGCTCACGCACCACAGCAACCTGCCATTATTTTGACAGCACAGTTTAATCTGTATTGAAATTACAACAGCTGAGATGAGAACTAATTGAGAAATAGTTAACAGAGGAAAAAATGAATGAGTTAATGGAGAATATCTGTTCTCTAAGAGCCTAACACCATGCATAAAAGATGACTGGACCCTGAGGGAGTCAGATATACACACACTGACCATGATATGATTCACTGAATAGTAAAACATTACTTAGCCACTATCTGCTATAATCTACATAACTGGCTGCCTAATTACAAGTATTTTGATTTTCTTACTATTAACCTCATTCATGCCTGTTTAATTCAAGAAAGAAATAGGAACATGAATATATAAACACATGGAAACTTGTAAATAAAATTTCAATGAACAATGCAGAATTTGCTTTACCAGCAAACTTTACCAATAGTATTTTTTGCCTATTTTATTATTTGCCTAGTGAGTTCCTCCCAATTCTATTAAACAAACTTCTGATTTAACTTTGTCCTCAAATGCGAGTTTTATGAATATAAACTCTATTTAATAATTCAAGTGTTTCCATGAACACAAAAGAACTTTCAAGAAGAACACTTGCACAGCAGGGATAAACCATTTCCTTGGCATCTCATATCCAAGGCTTCACTGTACTAAAGCCTTCACTTTTCCTTTTGCAAAGGCTAAATGATTCAAGTGTACTAACTTGAAAACTGTTTCCTTTCCCAGATTAAGTTGTTAAATATCAAAACAGATGTCAGTCCTTTTAGCTCAATCTATTTGGATAAGATTTTCCTTTTAGAAAAAACAACTGGAGGAGTAAGTGCTGCTAAAGCCCATCCGTTTAGTTACTCCTACCTCAATAATATACAACACCACATTCTTGTAGAAGCAGTATAGTATGCACTTGGTAACCCGATTGTAACTCCAAGCTCCATGGACCAGCAACAGCTTCTCCAAGTAGGAAAACTGAAAGAAAGAAAACAAGTTTTTATATATACAAAGACAGTTTAAAAGAAAAGTTTATAGTAACCTCTCCACCAAAATATTCAGATCAGCTATGAAAGCAGTTCAAGCGCAATATTTCAATATTTTAGCAAAATGCTGGTGCTGACAAATAATATTTTCAGGACGTCTTTTTTAGAGCAAAACCTTAGAAACATTCAAAGTGGTCTTCACTGGCTTTAAACAGCAAGAAGTCTTCAATTAGTATTAATATCCTAATAGTAAAATCAGGCAAGGTTAACATAATATAGCCATGTAAATTAAATAGAAGTCTAAACTCTTAATTTCCTGGTCAAAGTTTACTGTATGAGGGCTTACAACATTCAGGACTTGAATTTCCTTCCTCTGTGTTAAATTAATGGTCTCAAATTAGAACTGCCTTGAGCTGAAATACAACGTGCACAGGAAAACAAGTGCAAAATAGATGTATGCAGTCTCTTATGGAGAACAAACACTGAAGTTATTGACCCACTAAATGTATTCAATCACATTATAGAAAGCACCTAAAATGCTTTACAATGAAGTAGCATATGCCCAAAAGGACAAGTAAATGAATCTAGTGGCTGTAAAAATAGATACTTTATAATGTTAGTCTGAACCACAGATACAGCTTAATTCAGCTTCTTCAGAATTCAGCAATTTTGAAAACTGATTTAATTTTTTGGTTGGTTGGTGGTGGTTTTTTTTTGTTTTTGTTTTTGTTTTTTTTTTCCCCTCTCAGAAGCAGTCTCACAATGCAACCTAGGAAATACATTATTTTCTAGTCTTGGCTTCATCAGGAAACCTTTTTATGGCCTGCAGCATTCTTCTTTTGTACAGAGGGCTCAAACCAGGGACTAGATTCACCACTCAGCATGTACGTACCTGAAGGGTTCTTATACACTAATGTGAGACCATTATTTGCTTGGCTGCTTTTTCCATGAGGGGACTAAAAATTGACTTCTTAAATGTAGATTATAGCTCAGTTATTTTAACCAAAACCTACTTGAAACTTTCAAAGCTACAGTAATGAATTAGGACTGTCATGAGAGAGCTCTGCTCCCATGATTTCCAGCACTGAAGTCACTGAACCACAAATCCTGCAAGAACAGCCTTTCTTAAATGCATCAGCAACTCCAATTTGTTAGGATATGCTAGCAAGAAAGAGGGAGAGAAAAAAAAAAGTGAACCAAACCTCACAGTTCAGCTTCAGTCCAGCTTGAATCAGGACTGAAAGCAGGGCTCTCACGAGGGAGTAGTTAACCTCCTAGCTACCTACTGCCTCAGTTAATATGCACCACTATTGCCCTTTACACAAAATTCACTAACAAAACACATCAGTAATGATAGGAACCTTCCCACTACAGCCTGACAAGTCACCCCAAACACCTGTAGAGAACATATGCACCCTTAAAATTCCCTAAAAATTTTCTGCTGAGTCTAAATAGTGACTGTCTTGGATGTGGTTCTCTTTGCTGTTCAAGGCCAGAGGAGAAATGTTAGCATTAATAACTCTGTAGTGTGTATATTCATTAAAATGAAAGCACTACAGAGCACAGAATGTTAGTAACCTAAATAACATAGTTCTAAGCCTGTATACACTGTAAAGAGTCCTGCTAGGAGGAAGCAAGAAATTAAATTTGTTTTGATGCTGATGATTGAAACTGTGCAAATGCACAGCTACTGGCATACTTGAGCGACTGTGGGGACAGGGTTCTACTATGACACTGCACTTGTTTGGGCACTGCTGCATTTCTGGATTTTTAAAACAGAAGAAAACACGAACATTTATCTAAGAAAGAACTGTTCCCTAGTTAACGCTCTCTAGACAGCAGACGCTCTCCGGATTAAGATGATAAAGCTTTTTACTGGAGAAAAAGTGATTCTGTTCAATTCTACTACTGTCTCTCAGAGCAGTTAGGTCATTTGATTTGGGAATTCTCTAAATATGGATCACTGGTGCAATATCAGTTCAAGGGAAAAGGATGATTCAAACAGATGCTCCTTGCACCTGTGGAAGCTATTTGGAGCAGAGTCAGACGCAAGTTGCCTTTTTATTTTTGTTTGGTTTATGCTTCAATTCCCCCTGGAATCCTCAATGAGTCTATATGGAGACTTTCTCTTCCATAAGTGCCTACTTCTGGCACTACTGTATTTGAAATATCATTTGAACATGAGATGCTACACTGTAGCGGTCGTTTTAAATTACTCAATAAGAACATACTTTGCCTTCAAGGCATGCACACACAGTAACAATTCAGAGGGAGTTGTATGTCTTCGTTGAAAGAAATATACCCCATGGAGATCAAGTTTTTCTTTTGAACACTTCCTTGAAACATTCCCATACACTACGAGTCCTTTTTATAAGAGGGATTCTTTTATATCTTTTCTAACTAGCAGAAACCTTTTCTGAATCATTACAAAAAGATACAGTTTCATAGTGGTTTACTAATTTTTGAAAGTTTAAATTCTGTACTAGTGCAACCAGCTTCTATTTCAGATTGAACTAAGACAGTTCATTGCTATTGTCAGTAACTCCCAGATCAGGATATAAACGAAGAACAATTTATTTCCCACATGCTAACATTAAGTCCAAATACACGTTTTGTTCTTGTTTTGTTTGGTTAGTTTTTGTTTTGCTTTCATTTTGGTAATTCAGAGGTAATACATGAATACAAAGGGACTTGAGATTTAATGTTACTCCAACTAATGAAGTAATTAAGAGTATAGGACATGCTTTTTGTCCCTCTGCAGACAAAATTCTCACTGCTTATGCTTACTTATTAAAATGGAAGTAAGAAATTATCTGAGGAAGTAAAAGTAGCACTTGATTAAGTTCTACAGCAGAAACAATGTATAGTCTACAGAAGTTAAAAACGGCAAAATGGTTGTGAGATACCAAAGACTATGGCAGTTCCAACAGTGCTGCATATTTGGAATAAACTGTTCATGACAGAATGAGCCCTTGATGAAACAGCCTAAAATTTTCAAGGTGAGTTTGGTGGAAGGTCTTAGTTATTCAAGCCTGGAATCCAATGTGCTTCATCTGACTGCAGAACGCAATACAGCAGCAATGCAAAACTGACACTTAGCTTCACAGCAGGGTTGACACATCAACAGTTCTAAATAATAAAATTATCCACACGTTTTGAAAACCTCATCTTCTACTGAAATTAGAAGAAGGTATCATTTCATATCAATTGGTAAAACAAATCTGCCTACGCCCTGGCAGAAGGGAACATTAGCTGATGCTCACATATCACTGAAGAGACAGTGGATCGTCTTTGCTTTCTGTCAGCTCCCATCTGTTCTTGCCCTGTGATCATTCTCAAACACGTGGCATAGGGAACCTTAGCTACAAACAGCATTCAGAAGACGTCTGGCAACCGAAGTATCTCCTTCCTTTCTTATGCTTTGCTTAAAGTCTTTATTGTACACCTTGGTCACTTAACTGAAAATGAAAAGGCTTGTCTTTAGGTCTCCTCTTTTACTCTCCTCTTTAGTTTGAGTAATCAGTGCAGATTTTTTTTAAGATGGTTTGGGAGCACTCTCCAAAATAATGCACCTAAAATTAAAATATTACCCAACTCCTCAGGACTGCGAACAATTTTTGGACACATCATAGGAGTGGGGGAAATACAAAAAGGAAAACACCACCTCTAAATAAGAATTTGCAAACAAACTCTTAACACTCCTGTTTGGAACGCCTATTCATGGTCAGGAAAAAGAACTTGAACAAGGGAGATACAGTTACACTTAAAAGCACGTCAACATAAGCATGACAAAGTGCTTCTCCTCAATTATTGAGCAGCCAAGCCACTGCACAGCTGGCAGTAACAAACTGAAGCTTTGAGGGTGGGCAGAGCTTTGTCACAAAGAATACAGAAGTCAGAACAATGGATCCCAAAAACACATCCCAGGTATCTGGTTTAGATCCTGCCATGAAAAGAAAATAAGCAGAGATTCTCCTAGCATCAAGCACTACATGGGATGTCTGACAACACGGTATGGCAGTTGTACTTTTTTTGCCTCTGACCTGTGCAATAGCATAATCCGAGCAATTGGTTGCCTGCATGCCCTCGTTGCCACTGATCCCGACGCCGACGTGAGCTGTCTGGATCATTCCCACATCGTTGGCACCATCCCCAATGGCAAGTGTTATGGCATTCACGTGTTTCTTTACCATGTCTACTATTTCAGACTTCTGTAGAGGAGATACTCTGAAAAGGAAAGAAAAATGTGTCAGTTTCTCACACGCTGAGTTATGTGCCTTTTCCAAAAGGACAGCTGTCATCTACATTTAGAAATAATCAAAGGGCAGTTGCTGGAAATTCTTTTTTTTATTCAACAGCTAAGCTTCAGAACCTGTGCCAAACCATTTCAGAAAGAGAAAGCATCTTTAAAAATAATTTTGCATTTGCATAAAAGATGAGGATGTTATGATTAAAAAAGACCAAGCAGACATGAAAGCCTTTCAAGCTTTTCTTCTGTCCCTCAGCCCCACCTGATATACTTTGGTGTACACCAGCGGTATTACACTGGGAACACTGGAGAAGGGAGTTTCATCTTCAGCTACCATATTTAATGATTAATAGTGCAGGCTTGCCTACCTGCTGCCAACACCGCATCTCCATCCAGAAGGAGGAAAACCACGAATATTCAGAGAACAAATCAATCTGAAGCATTTTCAGTTGCTGGGCAAACATGCTGCAGGCTTACCTTATTCCTTCTTTCAGCTCATTTCCCCTCTTGCAAACACTTTTTTTCCACCCTTTTCACCCAGTTTAGATCATACAGAGTAAGGCATTCTGCCATATGTCCCATACGTCCTGTGTGCTGGTGCCAGCTGGGCTTACCCAAACCCAATTCCAAACCAAAAGACTGACCCCAAAACACCTGAATACTCCCGTAAGATTTTTTGGTAGTTATTTTACCCTGATCCTTTTCTCATTTTGTATCAGTTTCAGTTTAATAAAAATTCATGGAATTCAATTTAGTTAAACTAGTGTAAACCAGGGAGAAGTGGAAAAATACATAGGACTACGTTACTAAATTGGATGAGACACCCAAAATGCTTTTTTCATGACAAGGGGGATCGTGTTACCAAATCATATGAGGTATTCTGGAAATACCTACATGTAAATTAAATATTTCCATTCTAAGCCCATCTGTACAAACAACTTTAATTCCTTTCCCCTTCAGGTTTAGTTAAAGTTTCAAATTATTTCATATTCCCTTAAATAAAGCTTTAGAGAAACCTTCTCCACATCAAATCAGGCATATAACACTCAACAAAAAGAATATAATTGATATCTAAAAGCTTTACTGTGAAAATGGGAGGGAGAAGGGGGAGCTTGGGGAATGGGGGAGAAAGAAGCTTTTTACAGGGCTTTTTTTTCCTTTTTTTCTTTCAGGGTTTAGATCCTGTGGGAGCAACTTGTACAGCCTTTTAATATGCCTGGCTGGATTACTGCTGATCTAAAAAAGCAACATCCCCTCCGTATTGTTTTGTGCTGAGCACCTCTTAAGGTGAGGCTCGATACGCAACCAAGATGGGGGAGTTTCTAAGAAAAAAAGTTATTGTACTCACAATTCACACGTGCATTAAAACACCTGAAAAGTCTAGCAGCTGTCCTGTTCCTTAAAGCTGAAAAGGGAAAAAGTGGAGTGGGCCGTAAAATTTCCTTAATACCATTGGATAGATCTATTCAGCACTCAGCTGCCTGGCAGCAAAACCAGCACTTGGCACCGTCAGGGCCCAGTCACGACCCCCCCACAAAACCCCAAAGCTCCAACCAACCTACAGAGCATGAAGTGTGTCAGTTTGTAATTATAAAGCAGCTCAATGCCCTCTGCACCAGACTCTAACTTCTCGCGTCCGTACACGCACGCACACACCCTCCCAATCCTCATGTCATAAAACAGTGAAGCAGGGAGTCGGCCAGGACTTCAAACCATGAAATGAGTGCTCCAGAGGGACGGGATTCACGAGCGTGCATTGGTGTTTTGGCCCTGAGTTACCAGCCCCAGGGGCACCGCTGGTGCAGGGCCTTGGCAGCCCCCACGGGTCGTTACTTCACCGCGGCTGAGCGCCGGGCCTAGCTGCTGGCTTCCTTCTCCAAGACAAAGATCTCTCCAAAGGCCCCTTGGCTTTCATTTAGTTTTCTGTTGTATGGCAATAGAAATAGCTAAGAAATATCCTGATTTTAAATACGCTTCAATCAGCAAGGGAATGGTTAAAAATATATATATATATTGTGAGCAGTATCTGTGGTAACTGAACTAGCAGCTTGTCTACAGGCACTTCAGACATAACCAGGATGGGGCAGAGAAGCTTGGGCTCATGCTCATGCAGTTGGGCTGTGGCATGGAGCCTGCATTCACCCTGTGCCTGCAGTGTATGGGGGGGGCTTTGGATGTTAAATGGACTTGGCCATTAGAGGCTGGTGAAGGGCCTGGAGCACAAGGCCTGTGAGGAGTGGCTGAGGGAGCTGGGGGGGGGTTTGGTCTGGAGAAGAGGAGGATCAGCGGAGACCTTACAACTGCCTAAAAGGAAGGCGTGGGGAGCTGGGGGTCGGCCTCTGCTCACAGATAATTAGTGATAGGACCAGAGGGAATGGCCTCAAGCTGTGCCAGGGGAGGCTCAGGTTGGAAATGAGGAGACATTTCTGCTCAGAAAGAGCAGTCAGGCACTGGGACGGGTTGCCCAGGGAGGTGGTGGAGTCACCGTCCCTGGGGGCGTTCAAGGAGAGGTTGGACGTGGTGCTTGGGGACATGGCTTAGTGGGTGACACTGGTGGTAGGGGGATAGTTGGACCAGATGATCTTGGAGGGCTTTTCCAACTTTGATGATTCTGTGATTAGTGACCCAGTAGTTGTCAAATCAATTGAACACCCACATACAAGTTTATGAACCATCACTGAATGTACACAGAGCATGCTTTTACCATCTAGACCTGATGAAGTTAAACGTACCCACAGTCAGGTAACACCCACAAGTAAAGACTAACATCTTCATATGCCTAATAAAAAATGACTAAATGAGCTACAGTGAAAACTAGATATATACTTTAAGCACAAAAAAAATCTCTTTGCATTTGATATAAAATGAAACCTAAGAGAAGATTTCTACGAGAAGATTTCAGCACAAGGAGTTCCTTGATTATAGTTACTTATTCTAAATTAAAGTTTGATAATAACCACCCTCTTTGCCCTGCTCCCCCTGCCACAGCCCCCTTCCATCAAGTCCGTCCCCAAAGCGCCAGGAACACAATTTTGCTGCACACAGCATTATGGCTACAAAAGCTGCAAATTGAGAGGGCTCCTGATTTCCTGAGGGGTTTCACACCCCTCCCACCTCCTTCTCAGCCTCCAAACCTCTTCTGTACTCCTTGTAATCTATTTGGTCCCACCACGCTGCGCGAGGCGACATTAATCCCCTCAGCACGATGATCAGAGCTGCGCTTCGCTTCCCCCCGGTCGATGGGCTGTCTACACGAGGAAGGGGAAGATTAGAGCACAGGACATTATTAACCCAAAGCTTCCCCCAGGTGATAGCTTGGGAGGGGAGGAGGAACAGCCAGGTTTACAAAGATTCCTGGAAAAATGAGTGAGTTCAAAGTAAAAAGCACTAGGAAAGATCCAGCTACTTTGGAGAAAAATTTTGCAGCACCACGCAGCTGTGGGTAATTCTCATTTGGGTGGAACATCCCCAGCTTTCAGTGCAGAGCTTACTGCAGCAGTATCAGGATGTAATATTGCCTGGATATACACCCAAATAAGAATTAAGATGTGAGCAGAACATCAGCTGCATCAAAATCTTCTGCTTACTCAGGCACTAATTAAGTGGTCAGCCAGCAGCTTCTTAGGGCAAAACTTTAAAGGGTTCACTGGAAAAGTTTACACACAAGTTATTTTTATTGTCTCTACCCTCAAGTATCTTTAAAAACATAAATGATTGACATAGCCTAGGCCAATTCTCTCTTCTAAGCATATTCCTGGGAGGGAAAAAACAGGTCAGAGCTCAGATCCCATCACAGTGACAGGATCAAGTCCTGAGATTCCTGCTCAAACCACTTCCAGCAAATCTGCACGTAAGCTCTTCAGGCTGCAGGGAGCTGCGATCAGGACTGCACCTTTAGGAAGTTTTTAGTATACAACGTTTGGTTGTACAATATAAAGTGTTCACCAGAGGTGAAAAGGATGCATGAAATCAGGTATAAGTCACACAGGAGGTCTGCTGTGTGCCCACCTCTGGGATCCCCTTTCCAGCAGCCTTACTCTTGAGAGGGTAAGATGGCAGGTTCTCAGGCTCGAAGACAGATTAATGCAGAAAGCAGACTCCTGAATGAAAGGACTGGTGCCTTGATGCCATGTTACCTCCCCATAATGGGATGGGTGGAGGCAACAGAGGGCACAAAGCCCCATGACTTGGGGAAACTTCGCCCCATGACTTTGGGCGATGAAGCTGGTGAGGGGCCTGGAGAACAAGTCCTACAAGGAGCGGCTGAGGGAGCTGGGCTTGTTCAGCCTGGAGAAGAGGAGGCTCAGGGGCGACCTTATCGCTCTTTACAGATACCTTAAAGGAGGCTGTAGCGAGGTGGGGGTTGGTCTATTCTCCCACGTGCCTGGTGACAGGACGAGGGGGAATGGGCTTAAGTTGCACCAGGGGAGTTTTAGGTTGGATGTTAGGAAGAACTTCTTTACTGAAAGGGTTGTGAGGCATTGGAACAGGCTGCCCAGGGAAGCGGTGGAGTCACCATTCCTGGAAGTCTTCAAAAGACGTTTAGATGTAGAGCTTAGGGATATGGTTTAGTGGGGACTGTTAGTGTTAGGTCAGAGGTTGGACTCGATGATCTTGAGGTCTCTTCCAACCTAGAAATTCTGTGATTCTGTGGAAAAGCTAGGAGAGAAACGCATCCCAGAGCCAGAGACCTTCAGAAAGACATGGACCTAATTATCCTCACATCACTTAAACCTCTAACCAAACTGGAAGGAGATACAGGTAAGTAGTTTTCAGGCAATGTGCTTCAATATTTTTACTCTCAGTAAATGCTTTTGTTCAAGTCCCTCTACTACTTAAAGACAGCTCATAAGAAAGCAGCACCGTGCACTGCATGGAGCAGGGATGCAGCCGGTGCCCACAGAGCAGCGCTACGCGCCTTCTGCAGATCACCTCCTGACAGCTTTAAACCTTCAGTTTCTTCCTCAGCCTGGGTAGACACACCCACGAGCAAGCTTTTTACGTGATACACCTTGCCTGTTTAAAAAAAAAGGTTCTACTCAGCTGGAAGATTTGCTCATGTTTGCTTTATTTCTTGAAGAGGCTTGAAGCACAGGTGAAGGATTTTCAAGTTCTATTTTTTTCACTAGGAGTATCTGTGAGACAACCAAAGCAACTCTAAAATTCCTAACAGTTCTGTTGTCTTTCACTGAAAGATAACATCAAAAAATGAAGTGACAGTATCTTCAAAAATAAATATTTTACTTAGAAGCCCATTTTGGTAACAATATTTTTAAAAACTTGATAGTTTCCAAACCACAAATGGAAAATAAACGTAGCCTCAATATTAACTGAGGTTATCGACTGTATATACAAAACATTATTAATAAAGAACAACGTTAAATAATTCATAAGAGATGAGCTTATAATCAGACCGTGTTACAAGGCCATCTGCCCTCCCTGTACATCTGCCCACCCAAGCAAGGCACAGCTCGGTTCTGGTTCTCACTCTTCTCTGCTCCCTCTACACCTTTTTCTTCCCCCCCCCCCGCCTTAAATCAAGGGGCCTGGAGCATTTCTACTGCAAACTGCATACATCTCCCACCCCTAATTCGATGAAAGGTACTCTGTTAAGACATTCTTACTCAAACTGCTAATGTTAATTTGTGAAAAAAAAGAGGAAAGCACTGAAGGAAGCTGTTTCAAGTATTACCTCCTACTTCCACGCTGTAACAGGGATTAAGCACAGACATTAATGTCTTTAACATGAAACATTAATTTGATATTCTGCTTCCTTGAAATGCCTCGTTAATGCAACACAAGAGGCTCTCAGGAGCCTACCTTTATTGCAGCGAACATGATTTTACCCTGTTCTATCGTAAAACGCACCAGTACTTCAAAATGCTCGGTGACCTCATCTTCAGGGAAGGCAGAGATGGGACACAGCCCAGAAAAAGCTGAGAGCTATCAATAATACTGACATTTAAGTACATGCACTGATCCTCAGGAAGAGGAGCAAGGTAAATTAAAGCACCACTAAGAGCAGCTTTCAGAAAGCAAGGAATGTTACCGGGACGTCATACTTAGTGGCTTTTAATTAGCCTTTGATTTCTTCTGACACATGCTGAGGTCTGCAGACCTCAGCCAGGTGTCATCCAAGCGAGGGCCGGTCTTGAATCACATCCACAAGGCTCTGAGACATCTTGCACAGACTTGAAGCAGTGATGAAGAAAAGCACGCACACGTCGTGTTGACTCAAAACGTGCCTTCCACCGACTGCTTTTCATTTACCAAGCACTTCAAAATCTACTTCGCCTGCTGACATCCAGGTTTCCCAGGGACTGGCTCTGGTGCAGTACTTACAGCTCTGGAGACAGCACTCAGTGAGCTGATGGATAGCCTGATGTTCATAAAAAGCACCAAAGGAATTCATCTGCCTAGGTGTAAGTGCCTCCAGAGGAGACATCTCTATCTGCTGCTCATGGCACACTCCTTTTGGAGTCAGTGGAGAAAAATAGGCACGTGTGGAGCGCAATCCATCTGGCCTGCTTTAGACGTGTACTTTAAGGGCACGGTTCATTTTCTCTTACAAGTTGCCCTTCCTCCCTCCGCCCAGGTAAAGGGGCTGAAGCTGACTAGCTCACACCAAAATGCCTGCTACAGGCAGGATGAAACCCATCTTATACTAGTGCAGTGCTAAATTCTCCCCCAGTGCAGGAGCTTTTCCCCTCCTGAATGCTTGTTTGGCAAGGTTGAACACCCACTTGGTCCCTCCACAGGCACCTGGCGTTGAACAAATTGATCTATGGTGCCCTCCTTCCCTTCTCTTGCAATTCCCACTTCCTCACTTTAATTCCTGCTCTTGCCAATTCTTTCCCATGGTATTTTCCTGGCCCAAGCTCTTTTGAAGAAACAGCTGAATGTGTTATCAAACCTCCATCAGCTTTTGTGAAAACCTCCACAGCTTCACCCTTTGTCATTTCAGCTGCGATTGCATTTCTCCACACCCTGCTCATTTTTCCTGAGCATCATCCAAACTGCCTTCACTGATCAGACTGATTTCAAGACTATTTGCAAACATTAAAAAAGTTCTATATTATATTTTACTTACCAGGAGTCTCTTTTCACCTTGTTTTAACTGTAAAAAAGTCTTCCTTCAGTTCTTTAGCCTCACTGACGTGCTAGTTGCATACTTGACTTTCTGAGCAAGTATTAACTCCAAATTTCAGGCTATCCAGAACAGTTTTTTAATGCTTTTAATGCTTAGAATAACTCTATATACCACAACACACACTTACACCTCTGCATACAAGCTTATAGAACACTTTGCAATTCTTTTTAGCTTACCAGGTACCAAGTAGTTCCTTCTGCTTCACTTTAGGAATAATAGAAATGTCTTCTGAACATAAAGCTGTCTTGATAATTATAAAACCACTGAATCACGCACAGCCTTCTGAAGAGGAAGGCTCAAATCCATTTATTACCTTTTTATCACAAAACCAGAGATGTTTGCTCTCAATATATACATTCCCTTTCCAGTATCACTGTTGAATTCCTCGCTTGCATGACATTATCTCTGCAATTCATTTGTCACTTGCAGTTGCCACTGAAGTGATCTCCACAGGGCAAGGCCTATGAAATAATCTCCTTATAAGCTGGATTCAGTGTATTTAGCAGTGTGATATAATGCACGGTGCCCGAGTGAACGCAGGGTTAAGTTTCAAGTCAGCATCTTTGTGCTCTTTGATATCGCTCCTGCCTGTTTCAGCCTCTCTTGCCGTTCCCCCAGCCTGCTTTATGGGACAAAGATAAAACATGAAAAACCTACTTTGGAAAACGAAGCGTTTGGAAAGTGATGAGTTGGCATAAACACGGCGTTGAACGGGAAACTCTTTTGCATTTTTAACTATAACGGTCGCTAGTGGCAAAAGCTATAATAGGTTTTTTAAGTGAAACTAATGTATCAAATTAATTTTGAGCTTCCCTCACCCCAAGCTGATTAAGGCACTTTCATTTCCATGCTAATCAGGCTGAGCAGTTCATATGCAGGAGAGAAATCTCTCTTTTCCTAATGACAGAGCAAAAACATTTCATTCTGAAGCATACAGACGAGCGCTTTCATAACCTCCAGCACATGCACGGGGAGAGCGCACGCGTTTCACCCAGCACGGCTGCTCACAGAGGTTTGAAACACTTGGTGACATTAAGTGACAATGGAGACCATGGCCACTAATGAGCACTTCAGCCCACTGGGAGGGATTGTGCCCTACGGTGAAGCCTAAATGGGGAGAGCCACGCTGGGCACCTGCCTCTAGGACCAGGAGCCCTCTTAGCCCCGACCATTGCTGCTGCACACCGCTGCCTCTTCCAGTACCAACCTTACACCTGGGAAATGAACCCCTAACACTGCTGGGGGAGGAAGATGAAGTGCAATGCAGCTATTAGGTTTCAGATCTCTTTCTGACAGCTTCATTTTTTCCTTCTGATTTCTAGTACCGCAGCATGGCTCATTTTCCTCCCCCTCCGAAAAAAAAGTCTCCTGGAATTTAAAACAGTAACATATAAAAATGATCAACTTGCATCTACACACTGCTTTTCAAAGACACGGGATCTCTGAATGAGTGCTCCTGGAAGAGGCTGTCCTGGAAGGCTCAAGCAGGTTGCCTTACCCAGCAGTCATCATGAGAGGGCTGTAGCGTAACAGAACCTCATGCAGAGGGGTCACTAACCACAGTGCGAACACCACCCATTTAAGAACAGGGAGACTTCGAATTTCAGAATTACCATTACACCTCAGAGGTCAGAATGCTGCTGTACCTGTGAAAAAAGATGAGGGTACCTCCTGCCCCCAGTTCCTTTCACGACAACACCAAGGTATTTCCCACCCTTCACTCAGTCAAGCCCCTATTTAATAAGAATAAAAGTCAAGTTTGAAGCTTGGAGTCAAGTCCCTAAACCCTTAAGCATTAGCAAAGAGGTGATTTTCTGGGTTTTATAGCTCTCAACAGCTAGGGAAGTTGAGCACCAGTGTGCACACCAAGATTAAAAAAAAAATCATGCCACTTTCAGACGGAAAAGATAGTGACACCTGGAAGCCTGACTGGAACCAGCTCCCTTTTATTTCTCTGTCTTGGTGAACTATTAAATCTGCACTCTGTTCAGAGGCAGGTTAAGTATTAACTTTGAGAAAACTATTCAAAGCATGCTTACTATGTGTGAGGGTGTTCAAACACTGGAACAGGCTTCCCAGCGAGGTGGGTGATGCCCCGTGCCTGTCTGTGCTCAACGGGGATTTGGACAGTGCCCTGAAGGAGATGCTTCAATTTTTTGTGAGCCTTGCAGTTGTCAGGCAGTTGGACTTGATCTTTGAGGTCCCTTCCACATGAACTATTCTTTACTATTCCAGAATGAAGTAGGGAAGGTAAAAGAAAAAAGAACTAATATTCCAGAGCAAAGTCAGATTACCGTGAAGCATTAGAATATATTACATTGGGTAGAAAAGTTCTTTTGTTGTGCTCAGTCATTAACTACAGAAGTTTATGACTGAATTTACACCAAGGAAGTTCAGTGATGGCATCTCTGCCAGTGGCCGGTCACTATCGTTGCCATATTTCTGGGAGCCACATGCCCCACTAACACAGTGTTGGTGCATGACTGTCCCAGCAAGGACAAGGCGCCCTGTGCAGAGGCACCTCTGTGCCAGGGATGGACGCTACCATCTGGGAACTCTTTCAGGATGCTGGGGCAATGCTCCTCCAGGAGCTCTGAATCCATCACCTCCAGCTTGCCACAACTCTCTCTTACTCAGTGATGAAGTTTTTCCTTCATTCATGCCTGCTTTCTCACAAAACCGACCATCTTTACATGTTTCCAACATATTCACATCTCAGGGAACATTTCAGAAATCGGGTTTAAGATGCAGAATCACTGTTGTTTGTGAACCAAACAGCAATGAACAGCAGCTACTTATGTAGCAGCAACACAGAAGAGACAGCAGGGTGAATACAGCACGCGCTGGTCCCCTGCACCCCTCATTTTGAAGCTCCTTTCAAGCCTGAGGACTCCACTGCAGAGGAGAGTGCGTGGAACTGATACCCCCACCACGGGCATCACACGGGGCACCAGCACACAACCTGCTTTAACACGAGGGTAAAAGCCTAGCAAGCCTCCCCTGCCTCTGTTTTTTCCAGACTTGCACTGGCTTCTGGATTATGCTTGTGGAATTATGCTGCTTTTTAAAGATTCAAGCTGGCCACCTCGCTATTATTAAAAGAAATCTTCAGGGATTTTTGAGAAAAATGTATCAAAGAAACTGCTGTTCTCATTTCCTGTATGTGTCTCAAATCTCAGAGCTGATTTTCGTTTGTACATATGATTTTTAGTTTTTGTCTCATCCGTGTTTCTGACCTACCAGTACAGACAGAGCTCCAGCAGCACAGAACAGTCAAGAAAGCGCAAGTATTTTGATTAAAAAAAACAAATTAGGCCAACAATTTTGCTTCTTAAGTTAGACTGCAGTACAGTGCAGAACTAGGAGCCAGGTCTTCAAGATGTCAAACCTTTGCACCTTTATAAAAAGGCCATGAAATGCTGCAGTTAGTGCTAAGTAATAGATGCCAGGATACATTGTCCCTTCCACCACCGCTTTTACTTACCAGATTCCCAAACAGACATCACGAGGAGTTTTAGAGCAGGACAGAGAGGGTAGATGCATTAAAAGAAGTTAACCTGCTGAAAGCAGGCAGTGGGGTATTGCCTGAAGGAGCTTCCTTCCTGGAGTTAAGGAATCGGCTTTGACAACTTTCAGCTGCCATGATAATGAGCCCTTTTCTGTTACCTTGTGCTCTTCTGAGGGGAAACGCTGGGCAGCTGAGAGGCAGCACAAAGAACCAGCCCATTACCAGGAGCAGAGGACAGGAGGTTTCCTGCACATTCCTTTTTACACCAGATTGGTCAGGAATAAAAGAGGATGGTGTCCTCTCACCGCTACAGAGATTTTAAGCACTGGACTGCTTCAGACCATTAGTGCCACGGTAACACTGAACTGGAGAAAGTCCAGCTTATTAGAGAAGTGAAACATCAGACAGAGCTGCCTTATTATTGCTAAGGTAAAACACGCGTAGCCTGGGCTACTACTGAGAGAGGTAAGCGAGCCAGACAATATGAAACAGCTCCTTGAAAAGTTCCCTGGGAGAACTTGGCGGGGAAGAACTGCGAGGAGCTGAACTGTATTCACAGCTCCTCTGCACGACTGAAGCAAGATTAAAAGTAGAAAACCTATGAGAAAAAGAAATGACTTCCCAGTGCTGAAAATATTCACGGCCTTTAATAGGAAGCAGGAAAGGTGCTCTTGTGAAGGAGACAAAGTACTCTGCACATACACCAGAATGTGCCTGTACGGGTAAGCAGATGCTTTCTTTTTTAAACCCAGCCACGAAAATTAAGTCGGCTCACGGTGCTTTCTGACTAAGAAAGGCTTTAGTAGAGCCTATGCTCATCTGATGATAATAAAATGGATTCTGTAGCAGCATACACTTTTTTTTTTTTTTTTTTTAAGTTACATGCTAAGACTTGGACTTTACTCAATTCATGTAAATCTGTCTACTGTATGTCAGATTGAGTTCACGTATTTAACACTGACAAAACTCAAAACAACAACTCCTTTTCTAAACAGAACACGGTGAAAAAAACCCCACAGCCATCAGACCATCAGTGATCGAGGTAAAAGGCGAGCTCATTAAATACGACCGCTTCTGTACTCCTGGCAACTGGAAAGCTCTTGAGATAAGTTGCAGAAGCTGAACACAGAGCTGGTAACGTGCAAAGCTCTCATGTCTGAAAGATTCAGCAGATGTACAGCACTTTCTCTGAGCTCCTGCTAAGTCTGCAACTTAAGACTACAATGCAGGTTAGAAGGCACACTAAAACACAGACTGTACTTTAGACTGTGCCAAAAAGAGCCAAACGGAAGGGAGGAGGAGAAGAGGAGATATGCAACAATAGGCAAGAAACTTATCACAAGCCTCCAAAAATCAGGGGCGCTGATTATTTTCGTGACAATCGAGTATGGGAATTTGCAGGGTCTACGTGGTGCAGCCTGTAGGCTAACCACAGACAAAGGCAGCTGTCTTGCTGGGCTGCCAACATACATCTTCGGGGCCCTAAATTTTCCTTGCAGTAAGTTTTGAAAGGCTACTTCACCTTCTCTACATCCATACGATTCTCTCCATCCCTGCCACAGCGTTTCACTTTCTCCTAACAGGGTCAGAGTAGCATTGCTCGACGTTTGCTGGCAGTGATGTGCAAGGCAGAGTCAAGGGCCTTGCACATCGGCACACTGCAAAATTCCAGGAGGGCTCAGCAACTTCGAACATGAAAGTATCAAAACACTCAGTTCATGAAGATAGAAAGATATTACATGAGCAGCTCTCCCATGGGTATAAGGGGAAAACATCAAGATTACAGTCTACAAATAGCCTTACAGTCACTCTTGATCAGGACTGAAAAATCAAAGCTAACACTTTAGATTAAAAAAAAACTTTAAAAACAGATTGAATGCCAAAAAAAGTATATTACTAAATCTTAGACGTAAAAGAAAAAATTTAAAAAACTACACGGAACAAAAAATCTGCTTAGTCTCTAAATGCATTTGGCTCTAATTGTACTGTAGATTCCCTCTTGTTTAATTTTTTAGGAATCCAGCTTTTTGTTCTCATTTACACTCTTCATCCCCAGCACAAACAACCCGAACACAAGCCAACATGCTGGAACAGAGCAAAGCAATTAGCGCAAGTGAGAATCCAACTGCTTAAATGTTTTTGAGACACAGCAAATACATTATTTTTCATATAAAATATAATTCACTTGAGTAAGGTCAAGCTTACAGCGTCCAGCTGGTAATAGTTAGAGAAGCCTGAGGGTCCATTCTGCTCAACACCATCAGCGACCCAGATGCTGACAAAAAGGGTGCCCTCAGCAAGTCTGCAGATGACATTTGGGGCCTGGATGATGAGGAATCACGGCTTTGATTCACAGGGACCTTGAGAAAACTGGGGCCAAACCTCACGAAGCTCACATGGAGAAAGGCAAAGTCCACACCTGGGACAGAAGAACCCCATGCATTGGTGCAGGATGGGAAGATCGAGTAGCAGACCTGCTGGAAGGGACGTTGGGGTTATGGCAGGCAGCAGCTACAATGAGACAAAAGTGCACTTTTACCACGATTAAGTCTGGGCACTGAGTACATTAGGAGTGTGACCAGGACGCAGACAGAAGCTACTACCACTTCTCTCCTCAACACAGCTGAGGCAACATCTGTAAGACGCCTAGGTTTGGACCCTCAAGTTGCAAAAGGATGCCGAGAAACTGGAAAGAGTCCAGCAGAGAGTTACAAAGATCGTCGGGGGTCTAAAACACATGACCTGTAAGCAGTTGTGGCACTTGAGCTCATGCAGCCTGGTGAAGAGGCAGCCAACAGGTAGAGAACAACTACTCCAAGTGGAGTCACTCAACCTCATCCTGTCAAACAACGTAGCAAGGGGCAACAGCCACAGATCGCAAATCAGGAGGTTGAGGTTGGATGTCAGGGATGTTTTCATGAAGGTATCGAGCAACAGAACAGATTTGTCAGAGAGACTGTGCTATCTCTGCTCCTAAGAGATTTTCATGGTTCAACTGAAGAAAGTCATGGCTGGCAGGACCTGCTGAGGATGGCAATCCTGCCTTGAGCAAGAGGCTGACCAAGCCTCCAGCAGGCCCTTCCATCTAAACTGTTTTATCACTGAAGCCTCAATTTAGTGACACTGCTGTGATTTCACTGAATCCCAGAATTGTAGGGGTTGGAAGGGACCTCAAGACATCATCGGGCCCAACCCCCCTGCCAAAGCAGGTTCCCTAGAGCTACCAGAGCTACCTGACTCCTGAAGAAGTGATACGGTCCCTAAAGCAAGTTCCCACCTAGTTCTTCCACACACGATGAGGCCTGAATTTCCTACAGGTACGTTTAGCCCACGTGCTGCATTGCTATGAAGCAGGTCTCAGGGAGAGACGGTGTAACCAGGAGCTGCAGCAGGGGAAAGGCAGCGTGGAGCCTCAGCATCTTCCCCTGCATGCAGTTAGCATCCTGAGCTATGGAAGCTTGTTCTCCAGGTAAACAATCTTCTCCCCCTGGCCTTGCCTTTCCTTCTCCATCAGCACTTCAGACTTCACACTGTCACATCGTCCCCTTTCTTCTGGCTGAATAAATCCACTGGTGTTGAAATTTACATAACTTCGTGCCTCTTTTCCTTAACTTTGGATTTCAGTACTTTAACAGTAGATATACATCAGATGGTAACATGCATTAGACTTGGCAACTTTAAATAAGTTAATGTTGCTTTGGGATAGGCACTATAACATTTCTTAATTATTTTTTTACTCCACAGACTCTTCAGGAAAAAAAAAAAAAAACAAAACACATCTGGTATAAAAGCCAACCCATTGAAAGAAATAAACACGATCTCTTGGGAAAGCTAGACAGCCAGAAATCGCTCTGAGCCAGCGAGTAGTTGTTCCACATGGTAAAGATTCCTTCCAAAAGGGTCAGCTAACAAAAAGTTTGATTTTCGTTTTGTCTTAAATTATCAGTTTTCTCATTAGTGCATAATGCCTGATCATATCCCTGCTTTCAGAGAAGGTCGGATCGTGTGGTAACAGACATTTCCAGTTTCTTTCCCTCACATTTACTGGAGAAAAAGAAAACTAGATCTAATTCTCCTAATTAAAGAGAACTGATCAGGAATAAACAGTAGAACAGTTTCAGGAAACTGCTCATTAGTCTCGTTTCTATGTAACAGCTGCTGGGAAGCTTTGGCATATATATTAGCATTTAGGAAGATTCCAGCTGTCACACCTATTTGTCTTTCAGTGTGAAAAAGAGATTTGACCGAAGAGCTGGAATGGAGGTCGTCAGACAAACAAACCCCTTTCTGTTGCACTGTGCCATAAACATCACAGACAACATTACGATTTCCCAGCCTTTTATATCTGAGCCACATCTCAATTCCTGTCTCTTCCCGTGTTTGACTACATACCTACGGCATCTATAAAACATTATAAATAAGACCACTATTAGGAAAGCCACAGATGCATTTTAAGTGGCTCTTTACTCCATTTAATAGCTAATTACTATGTGCCCAATCTAAAGTTTACTGAAATCAGAAATTCTTCCACTGATTTTAATGTGGCTTGAATGAGGTCCAGATGATCAGTCAAACATTTGGAGAATCCAGGTCTACAAAGAAGTCCACCTTAAGAGAAGTTTCCAAGGGAAGTCAGATCCAAGTGTCCTGCAGCAATTCTGAGTATTTAGCTTTAGCAACTGTCACTGCCTTCCTATTTCAGCACAAGCAGAGAAAGAAATCAGCTCAGTCGTGCTCGCTCATCAACGAGCAGAGCAAACCATCCCAAGTGCCACTGAGCATCCTCTCTCCATTTGTAGCATTTGCCTCATTGCTAGAGATAAAGGAATTAAAATTAAGAAAGAAAAAAAAAAAAAAAAAGTGGAAGAGGGAGAACCTTTCACAAGTGTGTAATTTGAACTGGAATAATTGCTAGTCCAAGCAGGCTCATTTTCAAATATACGTGGGTCAGAAATAACAGCACACCTCAAAGCAGCTGTGGTCATACTGTTTACTCTCCTTTTTGACTTAAAAGCCTTTTCCTCTGTCAACAGTTCTTAATGCAGAACCATCTAAATGTATGCTAATGCCCAACACAGCAATAACTTCCTTTGATTGATTCAACAGTACTGAAGGCAAAAAAAGGAAAAAAAGATCAAACCAAGTATTATACAAACAACCAACGTCTTCAATATGGTACATGTCAGCATGAAAGCTGAAAGGAGTCGAACAAGCCAGCTAGTAATGTCTTACATGGTTCTGAAAGTGGCAGTGTTCTTAAGTGCTTGCAGATAAAAGTGTTTTCCTTCAGTTGTGACATCAATTTATAGAGCTCTGTAATATAATGAAAGTGCTTTGATTTAACATGATTTATGAAGGAAAAGCACTTCTCATGTCTTCAGAAAAAGCATAGGAGTTTACAATAAACACAAGATAATTAAGTAATTTTGCAGCCAGTTACTCTCCTGAAATCATAATTAGCAAAAACAAACATGACCTCCCCTCCTTCCTTTCCACGCCGCTTAACATTCCTTCTCCTGTCTTCCATTTCACTGCCTCACCTTTCTTTCAACGTCCTTTCACTGAAGAGCTTCCAGTGACAAACTCCTCTGGCATCACTTGAGTAAAGACATCCAGACTTTTGACTGTTCCCAAAACCCTGTTTTGCCGTCAGGCTGCTGTGGTGTTTACAGAAGAACACTAAGACACACACACAAACCTGAGCAGTCTACAACTCCTTCTAATGTGTCCCGTGCAATACAAGCTCTGGCTGCAGCGTATTACGTTTTACTCTCCCAGGGCTCAGCAAGATGTCTGCTGGTTCATCTTCATCTTCATTCGAGATGCTTCATCTCTAACTGGAAGTTACTTAACTGCTAGGAAAAGCAACCTCTGTGGTCAGATTTAAATGATCATGTCCCAGACATACAAAACAGGTAAGGAAAACTAATTTGTTCCTTTGGATACAGAGAAATGACTAAGTCTTCTTCAGGTGACAGGGATAAAGCCAGATGAGATGGAGGTGTTTTACTGCTGAGTAAGTGGCAGAATTACAGCAGGAACAGGGTTTGGTGATCAGGATCCACTGTCCTGCTCCTCTCACCTCCCAGAACTACCCTCGAGTGCTGCTTCTGCAGACTCTTCTTGTTCTCTCCCACTCTGACACAGGCATCCCTTTCAGGAAGGGGAAAAAAAAGTGAAGAGGAAGAGGAAGGAGAAGAAGAAAAAAGGGGAAGGGGAACCCAACTACCAAAGCCGGCCCTTAAAGGCTTTACACACATGGTAGCCTGTTTTATGCATCTCAGACAAATCCAGGCAATATAGCAACGTGCTACAAACCAACAACCTTTTGTCTCAGTTGTTCTGTCCTTGAGCAGCTAGAAGGCAGATGTCTGCAGACCTTCAGCACATCAGTTGTCAGGCAAAGCTTTGTAGCACATCATGTTTCTGGACTTAGGAATCTCAGCTCCTGCTAAGGAAACTGCTCAGTTATGTCCAAAAAGGAAGCAATTTTATAAATCTGTAAAGTATACATGACCCAAAAAAACCTTATGCTACTGCATAAATCCATGGTGTATCCACTTTCTTAACAGGCAGCTCTTATCTCTCAAACTGATAAAAAGAAGTAGGTCTAAAAGAGGGAGGCGTGGAAGGCCATATATGTGAAAGTACTTTTGAGCAAGGACCTTTATCTGAAAAAGGCAACAAAGTCAATACGCTAGGGGTTCATTTGATGAGGTGGCTGCAGGGGAAAAGCAGTCAGGAAATGATTATTCATCAGTTCTTAAAATGCAGGAACTTGATGGCATCCAACAAATTTTACCAGACAGAAGCAAAAGGAAGTATTTTCTCTGCACAGTATGTAGCACCCTCTGCTCAGGCTGTGGTTAGAGACCAATCTCTAATCAAGATTAGAGTTTTTCCAGGGGAAACAATTTTTTTTTAAAAGTTTATGAAAATAATTATTCAAGGATCATGAAAACAAAATGCAGAGGCAGCTACTGGCACAAGAGATCCCACATTCACTGATTACATCATTTTTCCAAATTAGATACCAATGGTCACTGAAACAAAACTGGACTAGATTGGGTCTGGCGCAGTAAAAATGTTCATACACAAAACTGTGTGCAAGATTATTAGCTGACAACTACAGCAAACATAGGTTTCTACACAGACATATCGCTAGCCAAAGAACAGCTATACTGCAGTGTTGTCAGCTAATTGTGAACACATCCTGCCGAAAAACCCTCAGAAGAGAAAAGCTGGGATCCAGCTCCCATTCTAATTGTGGAATCGCCACGAATTTGATAGCTATTTGTGCAGTAAAACATAATGCTATGTCATGCCAGGGAACTGATCTCTCACTGCTTTGAACTGAAATCCCGAGAGCAGTACACCTGCTTTTCTACGTCTCTTTCTTCTAGGCAAAAAGAGATCGGTTATCACTAATTAACAATGTATGATCAGGTTTTTTCAACTTGTTAAAACTGCTTAAGTGCACAAAAGTGCAAAATTACAGTACTTACGAACACGGAGAATTCAAGTTTCTTTTCATAGTTTCATTGTTTACTTCTTTCCGGGGAGAGGGGGAGCTCACAAAAGAGAAAAGCGAGCCTTTTCATGAACATCTTGGATTAATCTGCTTGGCCTGCTATCATCTCCTTGCCTCAGATTTGGCCTTTCCGAAACCTGGCTGAGCTTACATCAGCTTGTATGTTCCCACGTGGCTGGGTCCCTTTTGCTTTTATGCTTTGAAAGATTTAAGTAAATGTTCATTATTTATTTACTTAACATCACACATCTGAAAGTCACACTAACCTTTACGAATCACGTCTTAGGATGCTATAATCTAGATCTTCACCAAAATATCCTACACTAACAATTTCTAAAGAAAACCATTTGCAAAGAATGGTGAATTTAAGAATCTAACTACTTCTCATGGCATGTGTACCACAGCTCCTTTATTTCGGTACTAACAGGCAAAAATAAAAAGAATATGGAACAGCAATGGAAAGCTTTAAGAAGAATATTCAGAAGAATGAGAAGCATAGGGAATAGCATGAAGAATGAGAGGCATAGGGAGAAATGACGAAGGCACAGCTACCACTATTCCTCGAGTCAGAGAGCGAGCTGCGAGAATGAAATACTTCATCCACGTAATGTGGCAGTAACTGATATTTTGTTCCTTAATTTCTTTGGTGGCAGCTTTCTTACATACCTAATTCAGCTAAAACACTTCCAGAAGGCAAACCAAATGGGAAAAGCTCAGGGATACAGAACAGGATCCCAAGGAGCTCCCGCCTGGACAGGATGACAAATTGGGAGATTTTATTGCACTGAGATTTCCACCCCCAGGACTCCACCATAGCATACATGCAAAGACTTGCTATATACTTCTCCTTAACCATTCCCAAGTCATTCTTTAACACAGAAAGTGATCTTAAAAATGGCAAGAATATTAAACCAGCATTTTGCCAAAGTACCTTTACCTCGGGCGGTACCTCTATTCTTACTTCTAGCAAACAGGAGAAGCAAACACACTGCACAAATCGCATGCAGGTGTTCACCTGATCAGATGGGAAAGAGTCACCACTCAGAGGAGAGGAGCATTTCTCTTCCATGGCAAGAGGATGCTCACAGCAGAGACTGGAGACTGTAAGTGTCTTGGTATAAGCTATATGACCTGTTCCACAACAAGATGTTAGGCACCACTGTGTACCTGAAAAACGAGAGTCCGGTCTAGATACCCTGGTTTGGACAATCAGCTCCACGCATGGCTCCATTTGAAGAAACGCCAGCGGGCTCTTCAATTCACAAGGAGTACTCCAGAATTTTCATCAGGCAGACTCAATTTTCCTGCTGCAGAAAATTTCCTGCTATTTGTATCCTTTGCTAGTGTTTTGCTTGACAGACATTTCTCAGCTTTGCTATCAACAGCACCTCCTAAACACAGAGTACTTGGTGGAAACAGCCAATTACTCCATTAAAGGATATTTTTCTTTCTGCTGTGCATATTTGCTAGAAGGGTAAAGAACCTGGCCTGAAGGTTTGCTTTCAACTCAGCGCTACAGAAAGCAGACAAAAAGCTTACTGCTTCCTGAACATGGGAAATTAATACTTCTCCTAATGCTCCAGAACCATAAGGACACTTCCAGCTATGAACAGCAACTTCAAGACTTCTGCAAGCAACGCACCAGCACGCTCCATATTTTAGAGAGCACACAGCAAGAAGCTGAGGATTAGTTTTGTCCAGACAGTTTTTCAACTGTTCCTGAACAACAACTATAAAGTTTCTTCAATCCAATTTGTTGTCCCAAATGAAGATTTCTTAAGGCGGTACGGCACAGTGAGCCTGAAAACTGATCTGGCATACTCATATACCAGTGGCGTTTGCTGTGTGTGCTGAAATCTCATTCCACTCCCAATAAAAGTCTTCTCTGCTTCAGAAAACCAAAATTGATAGAAATCACAGTTTCTCTGAACAATTTAAGTAAAGAAAACCACACCAGCCCCCAAGGGGAATGAAATTCGGAGAGGCCAGTTTGATTCAAGAGAATTGAACGATCATAAAAGCAAGTGATTATTCCCATTGTAATATGTTTACACCACATTTTGGCCAGATTCCCACTCATACTTCTTTAATTATACCTCTATAAACAGAACGATTACACATCCGATCCTATATCTTCGATGGTTAGGCAAATATGTCTGTAAAAAAAAAATATTTCTCATTAATGAAACAGTATTTCACAAAGGGTCACTGAAAGAATGCGAAGTCATCTCCAGCAAGCAGCTGAATCTCACAGAGCTGCAGGGTTCGGTGAGAATGACCTAAGCCGCGAGCACGTTAATACACAGTCAGCTTCCTTCTCAGCATCCTGTCAATACCACCAGGGGCTGGTCTTATTTCATTTACATATGCCATAAAAATCTTTCCTGGAGAAGAATATTGCATTACCGTATGCAGATTTTCAACCAGGAAACTGAACTTGAGGACAGCACTCTGGAGACTCGGCTCTTTAAAAAAACATATCTTGTAGGCAAGGGAAAAGAAATAAAACAGCCGGCAAAAGCAAGCCCACATTTCTTCTGCACTTCTTTTTTTTTTTCTCCCCCGTTCATAGGCACACTAAATACCTGCACCAAAAGGAAAGAAAACACGCCGAAGTTTAAGGGTGCCAGCTGTTGATTCTGGTGCCTGAGTGGATAAATTTACCAGCAGCATTCCTCGCTGCGCGGCGTCCCGTCAGACAGCTGCCCTGCCAGCAGCCTCCGCTCCCAGCGTCTGGGAAAGCCAGGCACAATATCCCGGCCAGTTGAGTCCTGGGGCCCCTCCTGGAAGATCCTGTTAATTATGCCAAGGTCTGTTAAAATTACGCACAGTGCTCGCTCAAGACGTGTCTGCTCAGCTAACGCTAACAGCCCTCCGATACTCTGGGTTTGTCAGGTCTCCAAACGCAACAAACGAAAAGCAGGGGAGAGATACTAGGTGTCCCCATACCCCTCCAGGAAGGGATTTAACACTATTGAATTACCGAGCAGAGTGCCACAAAGAAATATATGCTTTCCTTTTCCTAACGGGCAGTACCTTTGGATGGCTGCGCTGCCTGTTTGGGCAGCAGGATTAGCCTCCCATACGCTCCTACCTACTTGACGCTACCGTCCACAATGATGATTTATACAGCTGGGATGGAGAAGTTCATTATCCTGGCAGATGGAGCCGAGTTTTCAGGCTAACAGAAGCCTACAGCCCAGGGCTGAAGTGGCCACGAGCAGAAGATGAAGGGCTGGGAAAACCCAGAGCGATACCGGAGGGAAAGGGCAAAGAGATGGGAGGTGAGGAAGTCAGCACTGAAGCCTGGAAAACACATGCACGTGAAGCAGGGAACGAAACATCCACGGTGCCAACAGTTCAGGGAAAAAAAAAAAAAAAAAAAGAAAAAAAAAGACAGACAGACTTAGGGGCCTATGTGAAAAGAGAAAAACAGGGGAAGGGGGGAGAGAGAGCGAGCAAATACTAAAAGGTCACGACATGAGACATTGCAGGGTTTAAACACAGGCTGAAGCTATTTCCTGTTTTAAAACTGAGAGAAAGTATTGATTAATATCAAGGAGAATGATTTAGGATAATGTAAATCAAGCTTTTCAGAAGCTGAAATGCCAGGAATGTTCCAGCTTTTAGAGAGGGGTGAGGTTTTGTTGTTTTTATTTTTTTTCCCCCAGTAATAGCTTTGTTTGCACATTTAACCTAACACAGAACTAGATAGTGAAGCTTTTTTTTTTTTTTTTTCTCCTAAGAAGAAAGAAAAGATGTTGGTGGCAATGATAAGAAATTTTTGGATGCCGCTGAACCCAAAGACCGAAATGAGAACAAACAAAACACCCTACACACCTTTTCCTGGCAATCAGTGCTCCATTTTTACATTCAGTCTTGTTTATTCATTTATATATATATATATATATATATAAGTTGATTTGTATATAAAAAAATCAAAAAGCTTCACACTGGAAGTTTTCTGAGCACTTCTTTTCAGCACCGAATCCTTAAGGTTGTTTGCTTTGTCCCATACCTTAAGAGCTTTAAAAGAACAGGCTAGTGTCCACCTTGTATTTCACGCCAGCTCTCTCCATAAAAAAACTCCAGTACCCCATTTATTCCAGCATAAATGATTTCCTCTCAGTTAAGTGTGCAGGAGGACTACTTAGAAGTTCCTCCATCACTACAAGTCACCACTGTGTGTTTGACAACAGCATCCTTTTAGCCCCTTGCAGTGGGGGTGGTTTTCTTTGGCTGGGCATGAAGACTCCGTCCCTTCAGCTTGCCATGATGTGATCACATCATTAACTCTCATTTCTGATCATCCAAACTCCAAAGGAACTTGAGGTCTTGCTACATGACCTGCTAGTATCAAATCAAAGAGAGGAGTGAGTGCTACAAGAGGAAAAAAATAAAATATGCTTCCATAATAGCTTTGTCTTCGGTGCGAGATGTGTCAGCAGTTCATTCCCATCCGACAAGTCTTTCCCCCGTTATTTGCACAGGAAAGCACTGGCCTTGGGGCAAATTATCTCAACCTGTTCCCAACCTCCCTGCAGCTGAAACATCTTGGCTGCAGCTCAGGGCCTGACACCCAACGCTTTCATCAGCCCATCCGTGCCCGTCTCAGTCTCCCAGTGCTTCAGCACCACACGCCTCAGGAAGCTGGTACCAGCCAACGCAAACCACCAGGCTGCACTCCAGCTAACGGGGCTGTAACTCAGCCTGTACGAACTCCTGAAGCCTCACTAACTGGAAACCACTTCCTAAAGGAGCTCTGCTTTTCCTTATCGCTGCTTGGCTTTGATAAGCCAAGTGACATGAACATCCTTGACAAGGAGCACATGGTCCCAGGGCTCTTGCCATTAATCCCCGCCGCACATCAACCCATTTGCAATGCCTTCTCCTGATCCACTGCACATACAAACATCTTGTGTCTCAGCTTTGCGGCAGAAGTAAGGGGAGACTTCATGGTAGAAGCAAGTTCTTGGATGCCTGATCTGAGTATCACCTCTTCAGCCCTGCGGTCTGCTTTCCCTCTCGTCTGCCTCTAGGACTACTTGGTGTAAAAGCTTGAGCTCTGCAAGTTTGCCAGACCCAAATCAAGCCACATGTGAACGTTCGTAACTTATGGATGCAATGGAGCAACACTTTTTAAATTGTGGCTCACTTGAGAAACCCTGTTTTCAAGGGCTTGCAGACTTGGATGAACTGGGGGAATGGCAGAAGTTTTATGCAACTTCAATCTCCCTTGGCTAATATAAGTTCCGAGAGAACAGAAACATTACTAGTACTGGAAACCTGAAAAGTGCAAATTCCCAACTCCATAAAGACGTTTATGCTCACTGTCATCACATCCAGGCAGGGTTTAATTCCATTGTAGGCTCCTCATCAGAAACCACACTGAGACACAGCAGACCAAAACGCAGAGCACAGGAGCGGTGTGTGAAGGAAGGAAGTTTGATTTGCAGTCAGCTGGAGGACTCAAGGCAAGACTTACTGCGATCAAATCGTCTCACACAGAACTTTCTCTTTGGATCCCATCAAGCTGAGATGTCACTTCACTCTTCTGTTCCTATCCTTCAGCTGCATCCAGAGGAGACAGTTTGCATATGCTTCTGCACAAGCTACGAGTTGTTTTCTAGGCACTGGAGTGAAGCAAAAGAGCAGCCAAGATGCTGGGATGTGCGAGTAAGCCAGATCCTCCCTGGGGTAGAAATCTTCAAAAGAGTTTAAGGACAGAGCAAAGGCAGAAGGGGAAGCACAAACGGGAAGATTTTAGCATAAGGAACGTGTAACTTCAGAAGGGCAAAGTGGCGACAGATTATGAAAGCTCCCTGGGAGAAAAACATATTGTTGCTGATTCCTAGGAAAACGAGGCTGCGGAGTTTGTTTGCCTCCGTCAGCCTTGGCAGCTCAGCTCTGGCAAACTTTGTGTCACCCGCTTGGAGCCTCCACGAGACAACCATGCAGTGGTTTAGATTGTCAAAGCCAGCTTTGCGACCAGAAGGGGAAATTTTCATTTTTTAGTTTAATGTTGAGAATCGAGAGAATGAGCAAAACCCATCTGTATGTGCTAATTCATGAGCCCGTAGCTGTTTCTGAGAACACAGATTCAGTTTCTGAAATGGCAAAGTATTGTCTTTCCTTTAATATTTCACACTCCATTCAAAACTGATAGCCATGCTCAAATAAAACAACTGGATTGAGTATGGCACGCTATGTTTGGAAGAATTTTTTCAACAACTCTAAGTAGCCAATTGGTGAAGTCTTTCACTAAAAGCAAGAATAAACAAAAACATTACAAGACAATGTGACATGTAGGCTAATTTTTAATGCCTTCCCAGCTCAGAAGCATGTTATTTTTACTTAGTGATGTCCCTGTCCTAATCTTCATTAATTCCATCTAATTATCATAACATAAAGCAAAACAGCATTATTATTTTTTAAAGCCTAATGAAAAATGAGCAAATTTATGCCAAGAGCTGTTGAACACCTGGGCTGGAAAGGGAAGAAATGCTGGGGGGTGGAACAAGCACGGTAATCAACCTGGAGCAAGGATCACAGAAGTAAAAGAGTTTGACAGTGCCCATACCAACAGTATCGATGAAATAAGGCAACTCCCCATACAGTTTAAGACAATATTAGGAAGAGAACCGTAGCTAGCTTAACAAATTTATGTTAAAAGATAAAAGTAATTTTACATCTTCTTTCCCTTCTGTGTTTTGACCCAGGCTTGGGTTGTCTTTTGTTAGCGTTTTCAGGACTGCTGCTCATATTTGTAGCCAGCTGTTACTGTACCGTAACACATTCCCCATGCTAAATCCCACAGAGCATTGCTCTGTGTGTCGCAGGGTTTGAAAAGAATCGTCTCAGACAGATGTCAGTTCTCACATTTCTCAAATCTGAAGCTGGCACCGAGCATCCCTCCCCTCGCCGGGCTAAGCTGGTGTCTGAGAATGCAAGTGTCAGAGAAAGGGCAAAAGACACTCGGAATTGCTTTGTGCAAATTGGTCAAATTAGCAAGCACAACATTTCTGCTGAGGGTTACTTCCCTCAAGGTAACAGGACAATGTTATCTCTAGTCATATTTTAATTCCTTCTTGGCCATTGCTTAAGCACAGATGCTGTTTTGTTTTCACTGTCTGACTCAGGCTGCAGTGCTTGGGGGGCTTCTTGGGGGTTTGTGAGGTTTGGATTTAGGGGGGAAGGCCGTGGAAGAAAAGAAGGGAGACTGGAACTGTACCTTGTGCCTCCAGCTCACTGCTTTGCGTTGTGAACTGCAACTTCCAGATCAAAGAAAACAAAGCACAAACCCCACCAGTCCGCCTCAGTGCTGCAATAAAATTCGAGCACATGCTCCACATTTCATCCCGTAGCATTCAGCTGCCCCTGCTGCACATAAACAGGGCTCGATGTCTGCCTTCCCAAAGAATCTGGACGGACTGTGAATCACAGCTTCTCCTCACGGGGACACAAAGAGCCAGAAGCTTTCTCACTGTATTCAAATAAAAGATATTTTCCCCATCCTGAAGGGACGAGCAAAAGCAGGACTGGTTACAGTGAACTATGAGTAACTTTCAGTGAAATTTTCTATTACACTCCAGTAACTCAATACAATGTGACAGGCAATTCTAACAACAAGTAACTAATAGGAGGAAGGCAGGAATTTCATGTCACATTCGACATTATTAGTTTACACAGGTTTTCATAGCGTTGTTATTAATTTGCTACAAATAAGGCTGCAGCCACAGAATAATTCCATTATTGCAACCCAGAAAGCAAAATCATTTTGATTGCTCTTGAAACCACTTAGAGGAACAATTTCAGGAACGTAGCCAACGCCAAAACAGAACATGCTTCCACTCATAGTCATTCATGGGAGGAGAAAAAGCATGAAGTCCTGCAGGTCCATTTGTGCAGGAAGAACTAATAGATCCATTTATTTTAATTCATGGACGTAATGGAGTGGTAGAACACACACAATGCAAGTGATTTTGCAAATAAACATTAGCTGAACAGGAGGCACTCTCAAACAAGACCATTTCTTGGGGTTTATAAAACAGGATGCTGAAGAGACATCACCAGAAAAGCAATACAAATATTGGACACTTGTGTAACAGCAAAGAATTTGCTATGGAAAATAGAGAAGATGCAACTAAACACACCTTTACATTACTCTACAATAAGCGGTTAACTCAGGCCTTCTACAAAAAAAATAGACAAAATATACTTGTGAATTTTACAAGTTAGAAACTGTGCCCATCAGAATTTACTGCAAATTTCTTACTTACCAGAAAACATTCTTCTCTACTAGAAAGTGATGTCCTATTCTGAAGCGCAAAATGCTGATATGCAAAACAAAGGATTTCTGCAGAAAACATTTAAATGTATGGAAAAAAATACAAAGCAACACTTAAAGATGGCTATTGCTGTTGAGTGGCTTACGTCAATGCATTAGCCTGGCCCTCTACGTTATATGGCCCATGCTACTACTGTCAGGAAAGCAGTGTCCCTTAATTCTATGCAGTTTTCAATTTATGTAAGAGCTTTCAAATAGATAGCTGTTGAAGTCTTTAAAGCTATTTAAGATGGCTAAAGCAGTCACCAGCCCATCACAAAGACTGCAGCTACGCCAAATCTGTAGCAGAGAAACAGGTTCAAGCCTGCAAGTTGCAAGCATCCCAAACCCAAGTTCTCTGGTTTCTAGTGGTTTTATTTGGTGCTTTCAGTTTTATTCTGACGGCACTCAGCACCACGCTCAATCAAACCTCCAAATTTTTATCACCACTTGAAAGCATTCCTGCTTTGTATGATTATTTTAAATTAAAGTTTTGAATTTTCTCCAATAAAACATGTTTTGGTTGCTCTTAAACATTCATCCAGAGATCCTTTGCTTCATTGCTTTGGCACGTCAATCCAGCGTGTCTCGTTACCACATCTTCAGTACAAAACATGTTTGCAAACCATCCCAAAACCTGAAACAAGCCCCCCACTGCACATCCTTCCGACTTGAGGGAGAAATACAAGAACAAAACACTCTGGTCATCGTGCTTGATACGGTGCATGAAGGAAAAAAGAAAAACCACAGTATGAGAGGCTACAACAATCGCTCAGCCAATTTAATACCCTTATTCCCTCATTTTTTAAAAAAGAAAAAACAAACAAACAAAACAAAACAAAACAAAACAAAAAAAAACCACCACTTTACATTAGTAACTTTTCACAATACCTTCATGGACTTGAAGTCAAAGTAAAATCTCATTTCCACCTTTGTGAACTCCTTTGAAATGACTCCCAGATTTTAGTACTCTATCCCTTAAATACCCCTCTTTTTTTTTTTTTTTTTTTTTTAAGATTTTTAACACTTACAACATTTTGCAGATTATTGCTTAACCTTTCACCATTATGTTTCACTAATGACAGCATCACAGGCCCATCATCGCATTAACCTGATTTAAAATCCTAATCCCACAATGTGTCAAGCACTTAGCATCTAATAGGAGGCATTTAGCACCTCACAGAATCAGGCTGTAAAGAGAATTTTATTAGAGAGTCTTTAACCCACATCCATGGCCAAACTTATACCCCCAGAAGACACAATTTGGCACCAAATAGAGAAAGGAGAATGAAGTGGAAAGTACTGAAAATTACTGGGGAGAACAAGGGAGGGCAAAGGCACCACACATACCCACCAGGCAATTTCTAGTTTTTCCTTCCTTCTGCTGGCCTGCCTTAGAGCAGGAAGGTGTTTTACAGCCCTATAATAGCCCAGGTCCCTTGCTAGAACACCACTAATGGAGCCTTTTCCCCAGTCTATTATCACTCAGTGCAACCCCCACATCATCCAGTGGGAGCAAGCGAGGGGCAGAGCCCCAGATGTTTCTAACACCTCTATTATATGCCTAGGATGAAGCAAATTTGAAGCATGAAGTAGGACAAGTGCTCTTCTCTGGGCAACCATCTCACTCTACCTTGTAGCAGTGGAGCAAAAAAGGAGAAAGCGGTTGCTCACCTGCTCCTGTGATCCCCTTACCTTCAGTGAACGACCCAGATCAAGGTCCTCGCAGGCCTGTGCTGTAGGGAGCACCTACAGGGCCATGTCTGAGGTTATGTATCCGTAGCTGCACTGACACTAAAGCCCAGTCAAGTTCTTGAGTTTATAGGAAGCTGTTGTGGTATCTCCTGGCTATGTTAAAGCTACTTGTGGCAAAGAAACGTTAATAAAGTCAAAGCTTCGTTATAGCTTTTCAAATCACTTGGGTAAATCGCAGCCTTCTGATACCAAACTTCTTGGGGAGCTGCACAAACTGAACAGCTGCCGTCGTTCAAGTACGTTTGGAAAACCCAGTTGGATTGTTAGGGTTAAGCAACAAGAATATTGATGAGCAATTTGAAGTTTAATGGGATTGTTCAAGTTGATTTCAAGTCAGATCTGAGTTTGTTTATTCTAAAAAGAAAATATTTAGTGTATAAATATTCTGAACAATGGTAGTGGGAAAAATCTGTTTGGTTTAGCTCAGAAACCCTAAGAAAACAAAGCAATAAATGCCAGGACAGGACCAGTGGGAAGGAAGAAATTAATTCTCACCTGTAAAACCACTTTCAGATGAACACTATGCCTGGCAATTCAGTACACATGACGAGGCTGCCATCCTCAGGGGATCAGGGAGCTACTGCAGCTGACTTCCAGAGACAGGCTTTATGGCTGGATCCCCACAGATAAATTCATTACATTCCAGAATTCATAAATTCATAAATTAAATTCAAGAATTGGCTACCAAGTGAAATATTAGGATGCCTTAAACCCCCTTTAATGTCATCTTCCTTCATCATGCTTGTTTTTAAACACTACACCAAAAAGAAATTTGCAGGGTCACTCAAATCTTCCAGTCACACCGCTGCACAGAACGAAGTTCTCTAGCACATTTCAGAACAAAATCAATGGGAAGAAATGGGAACTGCCTAACTTCTAAAGGAATACTACAGAATTATTTCTAATAATTGTAGTAGAGACAGCCTTTGTATGCACTGGCTGTCTCCTTTCGAGCACCAGCTTCTCCTCAGACGTTTCTGAACTGCCTGATGCAAAGGCTCCTGCTGCATTCCACCCAGGCTCCAGCCTTTGGTAGCTGAAGGTTTCTCCCCTTCCTCAGCACTGCAAAGCTCAGACTGTCACAGCACTGATAAAAGTTATTCAACAGTTTTTTCAAATGTGAGACATTAATGAATAGTTTGGAGATATTCTAAAACAATAATAAGGCAAAGTGATTATAGTAGGACTTAAACAAGGAATTTGGAAGGTTTAATTGGAACAAGTTCTCAACATACTTCAATTATTTGATAGGAAGAATATAGTTGTGTGTTGGTTTTTTTTTTTCAAAGCCTTCCGAAGTAATTCTTTTTTTAAAAAGTAGTGACAGATGTTAAGTCTGGTTTCACGTTTGTCTGTCTTGGTTACCTACATTAGAAATCAAGCGAAATAGATCAGTGGCCTATTTGGAGAAAATTGTCCACGTTTCCCATTAGGGAGCTTAAACTTGCCTTTAGAATTAGCGCGACCAATTTAAAAATTGCTAACATCAGTAATACCCATAATAGTGAGGAAATCCAGTGTCATTTAGAAAACGTGTTCCCCAACTTCACCAAGCATCGGTTACAACAGCATCTAGTAAAATGTTCTTGGCAAGTCTGACAAGCGTAGCACTATGAGATCCAGAGCCCCTCTGTTCCCTGAAAGCTAACGGAGCTGTGAACAGAGCATCATTGCCTGAGAGTGCATCAGTATTCGTGTGCTACACAGCACAGACAAGGATGTCGATGTCACTTACTTCTTGCCTCCACAGCTGGAGTGGGCTGGAACATAAAAATACGCTAAGCATCACTCACGTGCTTCTCTGGAGTGCCCCACAGGCACCGTACGGGTACAGCCAGCACACTGGTGTGGGGAAAACTACAGCTGGACACTCCCTCCCTCCCTCCTCCAGTGAGGGCCCTACAGACAGAATAGGAGAAAACTTACTGAGCCACTCGCTAGCAGATAGTTTGAACGAGAACAGTTTGCATCAACACCAAGGAACAATAGGCTGAACTGCAGCTTAGCTCAGGGCACAAACCAGTTCTTTGAGAAGAAACCTTTTTTAAAAAAAAAAGTTTGATTTATAAAGTTTTAAATGCCCTCATTTCTTATAAATCCAAAGGGATACGGCCCCTCCGTATCTTTGCAGAATCAGCCTGCAGTTTAGAGCAGTATGGCCTTATGAACAATAGCCTCTGATTTGTTACCGTATTTATGACCCAATTTTAATTCTTACCCACAGTCTTCAACATGAATAAGAATCCAACACTAATTACCGTTGCCAAAGCACGTCCCTGAACTAGTGCAGCAGAGGCATGCACACAGCCAGGTAAAACACGCTGAACAAACTTATCCCGTGTAAGAAATATGCCAGCTCTCTTTCTCCCCACAAAAACACACATCTTTGTGTTTTATTTTCATACTGTCTCCTAAGATCCAACCACTCCATGCTTTGTGCTCCATGTTTGCTTTCCGAGCTTGCAAAAATTCCCTGGTTAGCATGAAATTGTGAATTTAACTGATGAGCTGTTCAGCCTCCTCCTCCTCCAAGCCATTAATGAAGATATTCAATCTAGCTGAGCCCCATACTTACCCTACCAGCACTGTTCCTGCCCTGCAGCTCAAGTTACTGCCACATCTACTATTTTTGCTTGAGGTCCTTCAGCAAGTTTCCAGTCCATGCAATATTCAAGCCAATAAAGATTTTTTTTCCAAGTTTTATGTGGAATTTCTTCCAAACGGCTTGCTGGAGCATTCACTGCACACAGTTATTCCTCTATCTGCGAAACGCTGTAACTCGATTTTTAAAAGGGAAGAGCGTGCTTTTTGATTTAGGCAGACAAGCAGTTTATTAGTCACAACTCCGCTGTTTTCGAGGTTATTAGAGACGTACTTCCCAGTACGAGGATCAATATTTTATAGGTGAATGGATATGGATTAACATCGAGAACCCTTGCTGTTAACATACCTCCACGAGCCAATTTCCTTGCAGCAGATACTCTGGCGAGCAGATACAAAGGGCCAGGCTGCAGAAGTCTAGACTTCCCACTCGGCCGTGTATCCTGTTCAAGAGCTGGTGGCAGCTCCAGCTACACTACTTTCAGCACCTATGCTAGTCAGATATTTAATTCATTCCACAGCCAAGCAGCAGTTCGTTCTTTCACTGTAAGACACTGGGACTGCATTTATTTTTCCTATCCATTACTATCAACAACCTCTCAAAATCCACTTGATAATTCCATAAATTTGGTAGCTAATCACTATGTTTAAAAATGAAACTCCTCTGTGTTTCCCCATGCCTTTTCACTGTTATCGTGTAACACTGGATTCCTGCCCACATCTGCAGAACCACTCCACCACCCTTTGAAGCCATCCTGGAACAAACAAGATGTTCCTCTGGCCCCTCGTGGTACAAAAGGGAGGTTGTGGAGTCTCCTCTGGAGATATTCAAGGCCCATCTGGACGCCTACCTGGGCAGCCTGCTGTAGGGAACCTGCTTTGGCAGGGGGTTGGACCCGATGGTCTCTGGAGGTCCCTTCCAGCACCTACAATTCTGTGACTCTGTGAAAGCCTGCAAGCAGAGCTGTTAACACATACTGTCCCGATTTTAAAGGCAGAGACCTGAACCACAGAAAGGTCGAGTGGCTTAAGGCCCCGCAGCAAATTGGGAGCGCAAATCACGTATTTTAGCTTCGAAAATAAGCATGACAAATACAAAACCAACCGCTTCATTAAAAAGTCTTGAAAATATGAGGCATGAACCTGAACAATTCAAAGCCAGTGTCCTTCCAGAGAAGACATTTCTGCCTCTGTGTGCTCCTGCATCAGACTACCAACTTCAGCGTTACAATTTTACTCTCGTAGTTGAGACTCAACTTCTTCAACAAAGGTGGAAGTGACTGTAAGCCCCAGACAGACTCCACCTTTGCACATTTGTGTTAAAACTGGAAGACATGTGCCAACTGGTATTGACTTAAGAGTCAAATATATGTATTTTGGAGGCCTAAACGTGGTGCTACGCTTACAGAAATAGAGCCTTCATGCCACTAGCACTTCACAGTCGCTATTCCAACACGATCTTAAAAACGCTAGCAGATACGGTCCACATTTCTGATTCCATTGCTATTGAATCTGTGGCACAAAATTCATTCATGTCACTGGCACCACTGCACGAATGGTAAAAGAACAGCTCACGGTACAGGAATTCAGAGCAAACCATACTGCAAGAGATGTTTCCAAGAGCTACTTGCCCTCCTACCTCTTCCACCATCCCCTTTCTTCTTTAAACAGAGGACAAAAAGAATTATCAGCAGTTTGTAGGCAAACCCAGGATTCACACTTGGATGACAACATGGATCAAGGCATGTAAGAGCTTAACTAAACAAGTTAAACACGACCAAGAAATTGATCCTTGTATGATGCTATCCAAGCTATAATTCAAAGAGACTGAAGGTCAGAAGGCTCATTTCTTTAAAACCACTAAAATGTACAGGAACAGAAGTCCTCTTTTGTTCAACAGCTTTCCATTCAATAAAAATTCCCCATTTGTCTTTCTTTTCCTAGACTTCTTCCCTCTTGCTAATCAGTGCCAGCTGCCAATTAGGCCTGACAATAGAAGAAAGTCTTTTTATGATCTTCAGTCATCACTACATAAAACACCACACTGTATTGCATGCCACACTCCGTTCCTTCTTGCTCTCCAAAAGAAAACTTAAAGCAAGTTTACTGCTGTTTTAATCTTTTTCTTGTTCTCAGGCCAAAAACAAAATTCTTTCCAATTCTCCCATTCTGGGCTCAGACTGTGAATACTGAGCATGTACACTGGCCTTGCTGGCTGCAGCTTCAGCTGTGTTGCTGCCACCACTGTTCCTGCTCTCCACCATCTCATAAAATATTGATTTCTGCAGTCTGTACCTGGAGAAAAAAAATATCTTCCCTTAGACACAGCAGCTTGGCAATAACGGAACTGATCAGCCTGATGTGCAAGACTAGCATCCAAAAAAGAGCTGAAAGACAAAGTGAAGAAAGTGGGATGGTGTATGAGGAAAAAGGGAATGCAAAGTGTGGTGTATCAGAGGGGAATCAGAAAGACGGGGTTTGTTACATCTTTTAAAATCCTTATTACAGTGGTATATTAGAATCATAGAATTATCTAGGTTGGAAAAGACCTTCAAGATCACCAAGTCGAACCATCATCTGACCTACCAAATCCCACCACCAAACCACGTCCCTTAGTGCCACATCCACAGGGCTCTTAAATACCTCCAGGGCTGGGGACTCCACTACTTCCCTGGCAGCCCCTTCCAATGCTTGACCACCCTCTCCATGAAGAAATTCTTCCTGATGTCCAACCTAACCTGCCCCCGAACAACCTGAGACCATTTCCTCACATCCTATCACTTGTCACCCGACGAACAGAGCTATGTTCTGTATCAGCATTTCTACAGGTCAGGCAGTGATGGTCTGTAGGATTCCACCACGCATCTGCCCAGACAAATTTGGCACACGCACTGAAACACTTCAAGAGTTACAAATGCAACCAAAGCAATCAGCAATCAGCCACAAATGGGCTGAGTAAGTAGCAAAGTGCTTGTATAAAGAGGCTGCACAACATAAGCATCAGCACAAGGTTAGAGGACCCATCCCAGAATCCCATAATACAAGTGCCCTTGTTCCTTAAGCACGAAACCACACACAAAGCTTGATGAGGGGAGGAGAGGAAAACAGTATCACGTATTAATCTAATCAATTTGAAACAGCATAAAAACTTAGCAAAACAAATCTCCCAGGTAAGCTGAAGGACCATCCTTTTCCCCTTTGCATTCTGTACTCTCAGAGCTCCCTGCTGTGACTCACATAAATTATATTTTTCAGCGAAGCTCTCCAGGCTCTCTGCAACCCTCTCCACATTAAAAAAAAAAAGCCCAGGAAAACCCACACTGCTGCAGAGCACATGCTGAATTAGCAGATCTGCCTCCATCACACCCTGGGATCCCCAGGGCCAAGGGGAAATGCCCAACTGCTTCCCAGCTTTCACGTCGCACCTTCATCCATCCTTTGTGCATCAGAGTACAGAAAACACTGCTGTGCTTTGCACCCTTGAAAATATGCCTCTTCCAAGCTGGCAACCCCTGAAAGAGCAGCAAGTCTCACCCCTTGTAATGTGTGGGGAACCTTACAGCCTCTCTCTCCTTTAAAGGATTGGTCATGTCAAGACAAAGCACTGGCTTCCCCCCAGAGATGCCTGTGGAAGCCAGAGCTCCTGGAATGCTGCTTCCCCTTCCAGCACACCCAGGAGCCTGCCTTTGATAACACGCATCAGCCAGTGCACAAAAATACATGCTAAAACAGAGCTCCAAGTCAGCGGAGCTTTTTATACACTGTAATAGATCCCAACTGTATCAAAACATTAATACTGAGCTCTCAGGACAAAGGATACGGTGTTGGGTCCAGGATACATGTTTTTAAAAGGTCCCTAAATGCTTATACATATAATAAACCACAAAAGCTCTCCGGAATCTGTTGCCATCTGTTCTCTGGACTCAAACATTTATATGATCCCTCCCCCCCAAGAAATCCTATTTGGAGACAAAATAAGGAAATGAAAACAGCGAAATTAATGCTATGGCTGCATCCTTTAGTCAATCCTTTTCCTGGGTGTTGTAAGGATCTCCAAAACTTTGCACCAAGCAGTAGGGTACGAGTTATGCTGTGGGCAAAGTTTTAACTTTAGTTCTTGATTTCCCTTACTTTTGTCATTGAGGCGGACTCCATCTATTCTGAACGTGGTTACTTTCCAATGTCATGTTCGTTTATTACTTGTAATTAGAAGAATACGTCGTATTTCTTCTTGAACTGAAGATTTGGAGATGCTGGTTGAGGGGCAGAAGGGAATGGCAGAGTGCTAGGTTTCCCTTTAAATTCCTCCCCAGGTCTTCACACCACTGAGATGGGCAGGGACCCCCCTAACCACACCACAGCTACTGGGCACGTTTTGTCTACATCACCTAAAAGATTTGTCTTTTGGATGAGCAAAACAAATGAAATATACTAATGATTACACACAGTGTGTTTATAAAAAGTGAGTAATTACTTAAGCAGGTAAGTAATTTTCTATTTTAAATTGAAATCAGGCGCAGTGCTGATTTAGGGAGGGTACAAATACCGTGTAAAGGGCTCCTGAGCACTGACAGCAGTGTCCTCCACCCCTGCTGCCCACTCTGCTTACCCGTAGGCTATCAGCTCTGACAGCAGCAGCTTACACTTCCCAATCCCATGAGGAAATCTGCTAGGTAAGTCCTTTAACAACCCAGGGAAACACCTAATAAGTGGCAGCAGGCAGTGGTGCCCACAGAGCACACGCAGCCCTCAGTGAAGGCCAGGCCGCCCTCAGTCCCCTCCTGTCAGGGAACGGCTCACCAGAAACCACAACATTAAATAGTCACTTGCTTCCCCAAAACAACAGATTTAACACTAGAAACCATGCAGATGAAGGTAGAGAGGTGATTTGGGCTTTCAACACATTGATTTTCAACCAACAACTGAAGCTCAAAATCTGAGTGATGGTCACTTTGTCACAAGAAGAAGAAAAAAAACAAGGTTCCGTGAACTGCCAACGAGGAACTGAATTTGCCACAAAACCAGCACATGGTTTTCAGAAGAGCCATTCAGTAGTCTGAAATTATTTACTGTACCTGTGACCTATCATAATGCAAAAGAAAAAGAAAAAAGGGAAAAAAGAGAGAGAAAATCAGTAAGTGGGATTGTAGCTGATGGCATGCTGTAGGGCAGTCTTCCAGAACACCTCTGTTGCTGTGAACAAGCAAGAAGTGGGCTACAGAGCCAGTTTTTGATCTTAAATCACTATTTACTTCACTCACTCAACTACCCAGACCAAAACAAATCTCTTGAATATCACAGGATTGCTTAGGTTGGAAGGGACCTCCAAAATCATCTAATTCCACCCCCCTGCCATGGGCAGGGACACCTCCCACCACACCAGGTTGCTCAAAGCCCCATCCAGCCTGGCCTTGAGCACCTCCAGGGATGGGGCATCCACAGCTTCTCTGGGCAGCCTGTGCCAGGGCCTCACCACCCTCAGAGGGAAAAATTTCTTTATAACTAATCTAAATTTTCTCTTTTAGTTTAAAGCCATTCCCTCTTGTCTTGTCGTTATCTGACTGAGCAAAGAGTCACTCTCCCTCTTTTTTATAAGACCCCTTTAAGAATTGAAAAGTTGCAGTAAGGTCACCCCAGAGCCTTCTTTTCCTTAGCCTGAACAGCCCCAGCTCTCAGCCTTTCTTCATGGGAGAATACGCTACGAACTCCTAAGCACAGCAATTAAAATAAAAACATTCATTAGATTCTTACACTTGGGCAGAATAAAACTCAGTTCTATTTTGCCATTAAAAAACTACCCTAACAAAATATCCCTGAACAGCTTCTATTTCCAGCCCACACACATTGGTTATCAAAAGAAACAGCACGTGAGAAAAAGGGGGAAAGCTTGCAAGCATTTCTCCTCAGACTGCTAAAACCACTTGTATGAAAAACCAAAATTAGCCACCCAGCACCTGTACATTGGCAGAAGCACCAGGAGCTGACAGCAATGGGGTCAGATACCTCTAATGGAACTGCTCACAACCACTGCCTGACGTTTTTTCCTTCAGAGATGCAACTTCTTAACCAGCGGTAATGCAACTGCAAACAACAAACATAACAGAGCATCCTGAAGAGTAACAATCGCAGGAAAAAATTAAGCAGCTGGAGAAATGTATTTTTGCTTTTTGCTATGGAGGTAGTCCCCTGCTCCGTGGGTGTAAATTAGCCAAGTTCTGGCTCCCACCACACCAAGCAATTTTCAGCAGTCTATGAAGACCTGATCTGAATGGCAGGAAATCCAACAGTGCAGCTGCTTTCTATTTCTGAAAATTAAACAGCCAAATCTCGTCTCAAAACAAGCCCACACCAATTCGAATGACTTTGTGAATTGAACAGAACAGGTTGCTACTACTGTCACTATTTAGGCTATCTGTTGGGGGATGAGAGGCTAGAGAACATTACACAAAAACCCTACAAGTAACCCTCAGAGCCCAGACATGCACTTATCCCATCTTTGGGCACTGACCTCTGCCAGCACAGTTCAGCCTTGGCCACCCTCACAGCATTAAAGCAGCAGAGTTCTTCCATCTCTTGGATGAAATCACTGACCCACAGTTCTCACAAGACCCGTCACACAATTCTAGATGGATTTGTGTGATCTGCTCACATAACCAAGCACAGACGAACATACCAGTACCCCACTTGCAAGATGAGAAGTGTTGGAGATGAAAGTTTGGAAAAACTTGGCCCTGACTCTGATGCTGAATATACTACATGCAAAATTAAGCCTCTGCCTTTTGAGTAGTCTGAGTTTTTGACCTTCTGTCCTGCACAGAGGCTGTCAAATCCTGCTCCTCCGCTCAGGATGATCAGTTCGCAGCCTCCAAATGCTTAGCATACACTTCTGAAGAACAAGATGCTCTTTTGCAGCAATCTGATAGTCATTTGAGTCCTCAATCACATGCCTGCACCCCACCTGCATCTGGTCATTAGCATTAGGGTCTCAAAATTAAGACAAGCACTTACTTGTCACAGGCTTTTTTTGTTTCATGGTTTTCTTGTCCCTCCTTACTAGGACCCATACGCAGCAGCTTTTTCAAGATCACACGTTGGCAAATAACGGCGAGTAACCCCCTCCACGGGTTTAGGAGCTCTGATCAAAGAGCTGCCAGTAGGAACCTGAGCTGCTGTGTGTTGTATACAAAAGGTATGTGCAGGACATAAATAAAACAATAAGAGAAATGCACAAAGACAGCATATTTTATAAAGTCAGACTTCACAGAAGACCTGCGAGATGGAACAATTTGAAGTCTAAATGTGCACCACGACATGAAGAACAGTAAGAGAAGGGGGGTGTGAAGGAGCAAGATTAAAGACAACCATTTTCGGTGCCTATCACCGTCACCTGCTCTAGATACTACAGATGAAACTAATGAGAGCAGAAGAAAAATAAAGGCAACACAGACACCAGGAGGAATAAAAGCAGTTTCCCCAGAATAGAGTGGAGCTACCTAAACCTGGGAATTTAAGAGAAAACACAAGGAAAACCTACAGATGAACACGGACTCCAGCAGGAAACCACCTAGCTATTACCATTTTAACCATGTTGCTCAGAACAGTGACTTCTCTTAAGCTGAATGGGAGCAGAAGTATAGCAGAAAATAAATTCTTCTGCAGCTTTTGATAATATCATTTTAAGTTCAAAAAGCACTATTCCCATTTCTTACCCTGCCTTTTCTTAAAAGCATTCACGAAAATTACTGGCAAGAAAAAGGATTTTTCTCTGTTGAAGGATGACTGGAGCACTGCTGTGCACAAGCAGCAGAACACGACTTCCAGAGGACTGTTAGCAGGTATCAGATACCGGCTAACAGATACACGGGAGAACCTCATCTACTCAACTAAGCACCTACTGAATAGCCAGCTTCCACCAACACCAAGTACTTCTGGAAACTTCAGGCAGAGCTGTTTCACCACTTCAGTGTCCACGTATGACCATAGTGCACGAAACCACAGATTTTGCATCAAGGTAATTCCCTGCGGTACTAAGAAACTTGCAAAATAGATTGTTCCTCCCTCTGTAATTTCTTATCTGATACTTTCAGTAATGGAAAATACAATATTTAAGCTGTTCCCAAGGGATAAAGCACAAGAGTTTGTGGGATCCTATTAAATGAGTGATATCACTGTAGTTTTGAGTGTCTGATTTCTAAATGCAATGCAGTACCACCATTTCTTTAGATGTTCTCGTCTTCTGCATCTGTGTATTAGTAAAATTCAAATATTAAATTTAGAAATCATAAAGAAGTATGTAAAGAAAAGCAATGACTATCCTCCTATCCTCTCCTCCTAGTCAAAGTTCTGAGAGCTTGTGTAATGACTCAATTTTCAGACAAGGAAATCGAGAATGGCAAGCAATGACCAGGATGGGGAGAGCTACCTACAGGCTCGTAACATTCTCCAAACCATTAGAAGGATACAGAAAAGCAAATCTATTTCAGTATAGTTGAAATTTGGTGAGCGAGGGATTAAAGACCTTTCCTATGCATTGCCTTCACAAAGCAGTTGCAAGGTTGCAGCAAGTCACCAGCCCCCTGGCTCCCATCCAGCCTGATGGGCCTGAAGGGAATTCCCCGAGAGGAAACATTCGGTCACTCCTTGGCAGGCAACATGACGCTCTAGGAATTCAGAGACAGGGCAAAAAAGAAAGGGGGAAGAAACAAGATGACTACATCAATTGTCTAACGATACTTGAACAGGAACAAATCTGCATTATTAAGCTCTAATAGAGCAGAGTGTCTGATGCAAACTTAGGTCTGGGGAAAAGCTTCAGTTGAGACAAGATCATTACCTACAAATTAACCCACATGCTTCATCAAATAAACTGTTCTTACCAGATACAGAAAGTATGCAGACAAAGAATGCTGCCACAGACCACATATTATACATGTATGTGCAGTATAAGGCACCTTGAATGAACTCTGGCATTTTGCTGATGGAAGTTAACATCAAGGTTAATTCACAACTGCCCTGGCAAACTGGAGAGACTTGCATCGGTATGCGCCGTCTCTCAACTGCAAAAAGAAAAAAAAATAAATCTTCAGCAACCTTTAGCATTCACACTGACACCCTCACAACAGCGCTGAATAGGAAGCGAAGACAGCAGGAATTCCAGTGAGAAGGCGGCAATTGTTCAAGTTGGCATTCAGCCAGAAAACGGGGGTTAACGCACTAGCACTTGATATACCAGTGCTATGAATTGCTCGTGAAACAGAAGGTTTTCCAAGCCACAGATTTATCTTTCCTCTAAAATAGCATATGTTCCAGCAGAACAGTGTTTTCTCATGTGCAGTATCTAAAGAATGTTTATTTTCCAACTTGGGGAAGTGTAGCACTAAGCACAGCACTGCTGGTTTCTCCTATTCGGGACGTGAAAAGACCGGTAGCAATTTGGTCACAGCGCTGCAGTATGGTGAAGAAACTGATATCATCTGGAAACATTTCTGAGAGTTACCAAAGCACTGCTCAAGACAGACATTTCTCTTGCACTTTATGAAATGCATCAAGTGAAATACCAAGATTTTGGTCACCTACATAACAGGCTCACGATGCAAGAAGGCAACAAATGAATTTTTAAAGATAACAGGTAGGGTAAACAGCCCTTGGAGAAGAAATCATTAGTTGCTATCAGAACATAACTTTTTCCAAAAAAAAAAAAAAAAAAAAAATCACTGAAAAACCCATCACTGTTTACAAACAAAAAGTTGCTTTTAGCTGAATTCGTGCTTTTTCTCCAACTTTTTCCAAACTATGCTACCAAGTGAATTGGCTAGGAGGAACGGTTACAGAAATCAGAAGTTCAGGTGAACATAGAAGAAGGTTGCAGGAACAAATGTTCCATTTATAACCATAGCTAGGGGCCAGAGAAGTCAGTCAAATGGTCATCCAGTATAAAAAACAAACTCTGAAACAAGTACTCAATCTGAACCATAATATCCAAGTTCCAAAAACAATACAAGTACACTCAGTTAACAATATATTTTTTTTTTCAAAAAAAATTTTCTTTTTCCAAAAAAAAAAAAAAAAGTACTAAATTGTGAATACCACTGGAAACTAGAGTAGTGGCTCAACTTACAGATTACTTGGTTCTTGATTATTTTCTCAACTTGAACACCAAGAAAAAGAATAAAGTATCGTTAACATAGTCATGGTCATAATAACGGGATGAAGTAAAGCAAAGGAAACGTTTGGCCATATAGCAGGGAGCATTTAAGTTCAGGATGTCAAGCAATTGAATAGTTACCTAAAGGAAGGAGCAAAACCTGCTTCACCTGAGTCATTCAAAAACCCAACAATACAGGTCAAGACAGTATTTTTTTGGTGTAAGTATAAATATAAATCTTAGGAAAGTAAATAAGTAATTCACAGATGTTTCTGACCTGATAAATGGATTTCCTTAAAAGAGAACTATCCTGAATCTGAGATGGTTACCTTGCTTTGCAGTGGTTGCTGTATCTGAAAGACAAAGCAACATTTTGGAGCAACACCAATGTATTCAGGATTAGCATCTTTACTCTGAGTTCTCAGTTGACTAGATGGGTGACTGGAATTAACAGTAATTTTTTCCCCATTCAAACACGTACCTAGTGTTTAAAGGAGTTAAACTGTGTGATATTGGGGCTCTGGAATAGTCATAGCTCAGGAAGCTGATGACAAGAATTAACCAAAGCCAAACCATTTTGCCAAAACTCACTGTCTCGCAAAGGACAAGATAATTACCAAAACTCACCAGCAAGACCAGCCCTCCCCTGAAGCCTGGCCATATTGGCTTTTCAACACGGATTTGGTGGCATTTTGCAAATTCGCTTAGCTCTCACAAAGCAGCCAGTTAGCTTTTTAAAAAGTAGAAAAGTTCTTAAAAAAGGAAAGTAATAAGAAAGTCCCAAGATTGCTTTACACATACCTGCATACATACTCGACAGTTTAGGCAATCGTTTCTCATTATCTCTGAGTGCCGTTTAATCACGAGTGCAGAGCACCACGCCATGCCGCAACCCCAAACCTTCCTCCTGCTTCAATTACCTACAAACAGTAAAGCTGCCAGAATGGTTCTTCCCTCATGGCTTCCCAAGCCACGCGCTGAATGCTGGGCTGCCACGAGTTGTCAGGAATAGAACAAGAGAGGGAGCTTTGATAATTCAGTAGGTGAGAGAGGAGGGAAAACATCAGATGTATATACAGGAAAATGCAACACATCCATAATTTTCTTTGGGACCAATTAATGCTCGAACTAGTTTGCATATTTCCAATCAGAATCGCGTTGTAATTTTCTGGCACAGGAACGGGGCTCTTCTCTAATGAAAGTCAACAAGTCGCTTTTTTGCTTTAATAAATAAACACATTCCAAATTACAGCACCGAATAATCACTTTGTCAAGTCCTAACACCGGCAACAATGAGACTTAAAGGCATAAACATTTAAGAGCTATTCCAGATGTTCATTTTGTGAGCTATATTACTGATGGCTCCTCAGAACGAGGATGGAAGACCAGAAGCACGCAACCTATGGCCTTACAACTCAGATGCCGAGACAACTTTTCTCTCGTCTCCTCATCTGTCTTCTCATTACCCAGCTGACAGAGTGACAGGAACAATTAGCAACAGGTACTCTTCACGGGCTCCTTTTTTTTTTTCCTTCCCCCACCATCTGCTTTCTGTTCGTTAAATCCTCCTCCCTTTCAACACCCCGGCAGACATGCTCTAACCAAAGGGTGTGTTCATTTTACAACATTCACTGTCTGTTCTCTGAACGATGTTATTGGGCTCGGGTCTTCCCCAAACACCCCCTGTGCACACTTCTATGTGAAACAGCAACAGAAGTGGGAACACAGACTTGTTTTTCATTGCTGGGGAGGGCTGTGGGTTTAAAGAATGTGCATTTTCTCACCTAGTTTACTTCTCTCCTTGGTTTCTAATCACTGTTACTACAACTCTACAATTCCTGAAGGTACCAAACCCAACCCCTTGTGCCTCTACCACCTGGCAGGGTTAGCTGGTGAGGCAGGGCACGAGTCACCGAATCACAGAATTTCTAGGTTGGAAGAGACCTCAAGATCATCGAGTCCAACCTCTGACCTAACACTAACAGTCCCCACTAAACCATTTCCCTAAGCTCTACATCTAAACGTCTTCTAAAGACCTCCAGGGATGGTGACTCCACCACTTCCCTGGGCAGCCTGTTCCAGTTTCTAACAACCCTTTCGGTAAAGAAGTTCTTCCTAACATCTAGCCTAAAACTCCCCTGGCTCAACTTAAGCCCATTCCCCCTCGTCCTGTCACCAGGCACGTGGGAGAACAGGCCAACCCCCACCTCACTACAGCCTCCCTTGAGGTACCTAAAAAGAGCGATAAGGTCACCCCTGAGCCTCCTCTTCTCCAGGCTGAACAAGCCCAGCTCCCTCAGCCGCTCCTCATAGGACTTGTTCTCCAGGCCCCTCACCAGCTTCGTCGCCCTTCTCTGCACCCGCTCAAGCACCTCAATGTCCTTCTTGTAGCGAGGGGCCCAAAACTGAACACAGTACTCGAGGTGCGGCCTCACCAGAGCTGAGTACAGGGGGACGATCACCTCCCTAGCCCTGCTGGTCACGCTGTTCCTAATACAAGCCAGGATGCCGTTGGCCTTCTTGGCCACCTGAGCACACTGCTGGCTCATATTCAGCCGACTATCCACCATCACTCCCAGGTCCTTCTCTGCCTGGCAGCTTTCCAACCATTCCTCTCCCAGCCTGTAGCTCTGCTTGGGGTTATTGCGCCCCAGGTGCAGGACCCGGCACTTGGCCTTGTTGAACTTCATGCAGTTGACCTCAGCCCATCGGTGCAGCCTATCCAGATCCTCCTGCAGAGCTTTCCTACCCTCAAGCAGATCGACACACGCACCTAACTTGGTGTCATCTGCGAACTTACTGAGGGTGCACTTGATGCCCTCGTCCAGATCATCGATGAAGAAAGTCCTGCAGTCAATGGTCAGATCCTAGGCAACTGCTGCACACTTATCACACCTAAAAGCTAGCGAAGTCCTGGGGGTGCAGCAACCACAAAAGGGCTGCTGCCCCTGTGGAAACAGCAGGTAGTCCACAGAAATCACTGTTGCTGGATTTCCTCAACCCTTCTTCAAGCTGCAGCACCACTTGATGGTCTCTGCAGAACAGAGCAGCTGTTAAAGAGATGGGCAGGATAAAACTGATGGACTGCACAGCCATCAGGACACTTTCCTTTCTGTTCCTGTTGAGGTGAGCTATTTTGTCAAGAGCCAAAACCTAAACCCCAGATAAAACATCAGGAGAAAGCAACTGCTCAAAGCAAACGTTGTGATTTATTTTACTAATCGAGCAGATTGCAGGCTGATGAAGTCAGCACAGCTTCACTGAATGTCTCTCAGCTGTACTGATTTCCACCAGAGTAACATGAACAGCAGGAACAGAGGAAAAACATCAGGAAGAGGCGGTGTTGCTTTAATACAGGAGCTTTTATGCAATAGAAGTAGGAAAAGAAAAGGCTGGTCAAAGCAACTTTTTTACCTTCAAGCAGAAAATATTTTATCGGGTCTCAGTGAAGCATCAGTGTCTCTTTAGAGGGACGTGAGAGAAGACCACAACTGCCCTGTACAAGCAACTTGGCAAAACTTGCTATGAAAGAAAGAGCAGAACACAAAATTTTGACTGCCTTCTCTTCCAAACAATCTACAGTGGATTTGTGAGGTGAGTGCTTACCATGCAAACACTTACACGGTTTGCCAGCCGTGGCTCTCCATTTACAAACCCCCAAGTTCTGACCAGGAGCTCTGAAAACCCACAGGATGGGTTTCTTTGGCCTCTGGTGCCATTCACACCCAAACCCTCTCCTGATGAGGGCAGCAACTCCCTGTTCACTCAGCTGACAAAGGCTGCAGGGTCTTCAGACAAAAGCTCAGCTTAACTTCATTTCCCTGCAGATATTTATTTGTAAAAGAGTAATACACTGCCTGAACGACAGCCCAGCACCATTACTTCAAGCAGTACTGCAGAAATAACCCGTAATACAAGCAGAAGAATAATACAAGAGCACAAGAGGAGGAAGAATAATACGGTAATCCAAGAGAACTCCCCAAGGCAGCCCAGTGACGGATGTGGTCCCAGCCTGATGCCACCCATCTCGCTGGAGATCCTCGCTTCATTGTACATACACCTACAAGAGAAATTCAAGGAAGGACGCCGCTTCTGCCATCCAACAATTTATCCTTAAATACTTCAAACACTTGGAATGATTCAGTCTTTAAAAAGCCAGAGATTTGCATCTTCCTGCTGCAAGCCTTGTTAGTACGGCATTAAGCCCACAGAAAGCCAGAGTTCTTGCTGCCTGCAAAGAACTTCTATTCAACAACAACTTTTTTTTCCCTGAAGTATTCCTGAAAGATCACATCTTTCAATTACAAGTATTCCAACTCAAGGCAGATTCTTCACCGAGGAATTAAATCCGCTGCAGTCACGTGCAGGTCACATGCTGCCTTTTTGCTGCCTTTTGCTGCTTTTCTATTCGAAGCCACGCAGTGAGCTGCCGTACAACCCAGCTTTCTTTAAGAGGAGTAAACACCAGATAAATGATGAAGCTCCATTTCATTACCCCTCAAAAATCTCATACCCACCTCAAACATTTTGTAGCTAGCACAAAACAATTAACAATAGGAATTTAATGGAAACATTTGAAATCCATAAGCCCAGATCTCATAAATGAAGTCTGGGACTCAGCTCCCATCCAGGCAACATTTACTTCCACTGACCAGCAAATTTTGCTCGCTCTGGCCTGGCTGCACACCCTGTCAGTGTAAGGGAAGATGATCAGACCTGTCAGTTTCTGAAGAAAAAACTTTAAAAATCACGGCTTTTCCTTAAGGAATTGTTTGGTTTGATTTTGCAGGCTTCCCCAGTCTCCCAAGGGGTGTTTTTTCCTCCACCGTGCCAGCAGGCTGTTAGTGACTATGTATCAGTGGCAGACTTACCCCCATCAGAAGATACCATCTCCCCCTCCAAACGCAGAACGGGGTCAGGCTTCCTACAGTTTCATTTTAAGAGATTACCCCTGAGAATCAAGTTCAACTACAGTTTATGCCTAAAGCCCAGCAAATGAGCGTGCAGTATATCTTAAGTATATTAAAAAAAATCCTTGAATGCCAAATGCAGCTGAAACACCCCAGAGGGGATGAAAACCTTACAGCAAATTTATGAAATATTAAGTCTCCCGAATTTCTGCTATGCTGAGAACAGCAACACAACTCCTCCTAGAGTGGTTAAACGTCATACCACTAAGTTTAAAGACCCAGATCCCCCTCCCAATTAACATTTTTGTTTGAAAACTAACTCGGTTTAATTTGAAGTTTCCTATTGCTGTGCCAATTACACTTTAAAACTTTTTTCCTGTGAAGTTTAAAGGCACTGTCTTATTTGACACACAAAGTACTATTAAAAACAGCCCAGAGTCGGAAAAAAATGTTTTTCTTTCTTCAGTATCAAGCACCTGGCAAGTAACTGGAAGGTTCCTGCAAAGACTTAAAGGCTAATAAAGGCATTCCTCTTTCTCCCTGGGGATTCAAAACGCAGTTATTTTTATTCCTCTTTTTAAGCCTATGAAATTACATCATATTTTCCCTTTGATTTACACTTTACGTTATTTTCTGCACTGTTCCTCAATTTTCTAATTCACTAATAATTACAACTGCTGTTGGCTTGACCATGAAATAGCAGGAGAGAAAATACCCGGTATTGCATTTCTGTTTACAAACCAGGACCATTCATTACCTTCAGTAAATTACATACAGATTATGAACTATAAATCTAAATATTTGCAATTTAGGATATGCTTCAGCCACACAGATCTTTGACCAAGCTCACCAAATCATCGAGAAAAACTGCCGCAGGAGGATCTCTTCCAGGGCGTAGTGACAGAGGATGAAAAGAAGAGCTTTGGATTTGCTCAGTGGTTGTCAGCTCTCCTCCACAGACAAGAGCGTTAGCCTACAACTCGGGGTCAATTCACTTCCTCAGCACTTCATGCCCTTAAGCCCGAAGAAAGTGAGCACAAAGAAAAGAATGCAGACCTATAGAAAGTAGCTCTGTACATGAGGTATACCTCCACAGAGAGTTAGTGTGGAACAACAAGGGTGTGGTGGCTTCAGAGTACTCTCCTCAGAGAGTCAAGAGCTTTAGAAAAGCGTTTTTATTAATATATATTTACTCAGAAATTTTAACGTGAATCCAAGCAAAATGGGGCACTTTGAAAGACGAGCTTTGAAAGCAATGCGTGGCACTGACAAGGATGGACTGCTGAACACTCAGCCAACAAGAAAAACAAATGTATTTAATGTTCATCTTCAACTCCAGTGACAATTCGGTCTGTTGTGTTCAAGGCTGCAATTGTGTGAACTCCCTTTTGTGAAATACTCTTGTTCACTCCTGTGAAACAGCTGCAAAAAAATGAGACCCATCCTCCAACACCTCCTGCCCTACCACTGCACCCTAAAAAAAAAAAAAATCAACAACAGCAAAAAGTCTGCTATGAAGGGCTGTTAGGACTGCAAGTCATTGGAGATGACACTCAGAACAGAGCTTGGAGAAGGACAAAGAGCGTTGTCTGGAGAAAAAAACAAAGCAAAACAAAACCACCACCGTTTTTCTGCAGTCACAGAATCACAAGATTACCCAGCTTGGCAAGGACCCCTAGAAATCTTGTCCAATTGCCCTGCTAAAGCAGGGTCTGCTAGTGCAGGTTGTTGAGGACTGCATCTGGTTGTGTTTTCTATGTCTAAGAACAGAAACTCCATAATCTTTCTGGAAAACCCATTCTAGTGTTTGACTACCCACACAGTAAAATACTGCTTTCTTGACACAGAATTTCATGTGTTATTTTTTTTCTTGCCTCTTGTCCTGCCACTAGGCACTACAGAGCCCACCTTAACTCACCTCCATTCCTTCCTGTCAGATATTCATACAAATTGGCAGGATACCCCTAAGACTTCTCATCTCCAGACTGAGCAGTCCCAGCTTTCTCAAGCCTCTCCTCACATGAAGATGCTCCACTATCTCAGTCATCTTTGTGGCCCTGCACTGGACTCCCCAGTAAATCCATTTCATTTTTTGGACTGGGAATCCCAGAACTGGACACTACTCCAGACGTAACCTCACCAGCACTGAATAGAAGCATCCCCTCCCTCAGCCTGCTGGCAACACTCTTTCAGCTGCTGCTCAGGACACTGTTAGCCTTTTTTGCTGGTAGGGTGCAGTGCTGGCTAATCGACAACTTGTTGGATGCACAACACCCTTCTTGCCAAAGCTGCTGTCTATCAAGCCCTGCAGTCACCAGCATTCACTGGTGCATGGGACTCTTCCTGTCTGCTTGGTGTCACCTCCTCGAAAAGCAGGTCTTGCTCCTAGGATCTGCTAGAAAATACTTCCTGCCCACCTGAACTGACAGTCCCTTCCAGGGCTCAGTTCTCCCTGCACACCAGCAATAAAACATTGATGTGCACAGACATGCACATGTGTACACACACACGTGCACCATCCACAAAGCTACATAATCTTCTTTCAAAGCTAAAAATAATGCAACCTTCCTCCTATACAAAAAATAAAGCAGGTTGACTTCTGTTTTTCGCTTGCTCTGGGCTTATTTCCTTTCTTCTGTCAGTCCTTTCAGGCAGTCAGGACATGGGACCACTTCTGTATACACCGAAAACCATAAGTAGTCAAATTCTGCTGTGAGCAAGTGGGAGTTGAACATTTAAAATTGGGCAAATTGTACTGTTACATACATACCTGCATTGCATACACAATTGACAAATGAAGGTAACTTAACTTCATCCACAAGTCATCAAAAACTTCCCCAAAGCTAAACCAAATGACAGTCACATGGTTTGTTGCTTACAAAGGGCCCCATACGAATCACTGCGTATCACCAGTGTCTGCTACAGCCAGGAAACGAGGCGCAGTTTTACCATTTTATAGAAGTGATCACATTTTGTTAGGACCAATTAAGGCAGAGAGGCTGAGTTACTAGATGACACTTAATTTTAGGGAAATGCTTGCTTCTTCTTCCTCTAGGAGCATGAAAGAAGCTAGACGCCAAGTTGCTTTCCAAAACACTCTTGAGACTGGTCTCAAGAGCTAGCAGAGTCCTACCAGCAGGAGGGAACATGCAGCTGACTGAATGCTCCTCCTGAAGGTGTGCAACACTGCTGCACTGCAGAACATCCCGTAGCAGGCCAGGAAGAACTGAAATCTTAAACTTTGTTAGCCTGTCAGTCAGCCTTATGAATACTTTCACAGATCTGGCTGTGGTATAGAAGAAATACTTCTCTACAGTCTTCCTTTTTGCCTCTTCCAACACAGCCCCAGCTTCTCAGCAGTCTCACAGCAGAGAAATCGATTATATTATCAAGTGGCTCACCACTACAACTTACTTCCTCTGGAATAGCACAGTACTTCTCCCACTTTTGTATTTCCTGAGAGCACTAAATATGAAAGGAAAGTTAACATACCAGATAAAGTCTCCCAAAACTTCATGCCCATTTTGTTACCGTGAAAGAAAAAAATATATAGAATTTCTTACCTGCAACAAATGACCGCTTTACAGGAGAGTGCCAAGTCCAGAAAGCTCTGCCTGATTTCAAACGAAAGGGCATACTTCAGCGTATGGCCATCAATAATCAGAGCAATGTCATTTTCCTTGCCCAGTGACTCCCCCAGACTGGTACAATGCTGAGTCAAAGAAGCCCTTGTTGCCTGAAGAATCAAACAGAAATAAATCATGTTTCTTTTTAATATAACAAGTGTATCTAAAATGGTACAAGGCATCTCCAGACCATGCAAGGGTGCCCAGCACCCATGCATCAAACCAGCACTGGCACGATTTAGCATTTCACCAGGACCTCATGCAAGGACACTAGGTTGGGTCACAGATTAATAAAAGCTGCATCAGGTTGATGAGAAATGTATGCCTTGTTCCAGTGGCACCTCTGCTACCTGCTCCTGAACAACACGTGCCCACTGTAGTGGTGGTATGTCCTCTTACACTTCAGAGCAGTTAAAAGCTAATGCCCTTCTTGCCTTCCAGCACCATCTGAAGTATTATTACTTGTTCAAACCATCTTTCCTACCACAAAGAGGTTTTCACTGACAGCTGCTGCTGGGAAAAATCAGGTGTTCATGATACACCATCACCCCAAACACTTCAACCTTCCCACCACCATGAAGTCCATGTTTACAGCAGTCAGTTTTATTCCTGTGCAGGGTAGAACAACTAGCAGCTCCAGCTGAGTTAGCCACAGCTAAGTGGTTTGAGAAGTTTCTCATGATCTCAAGTGTATATACACTTTCTGAAAGAGGTCTTGATTCATGGAACATGGGATAGCAGAATATGAAAAAAGAAGACTTCAGCAGCCAGCAACTCAAACACTGGTGACAAATTATCACTACCTGCTGGACTGCAGTGTTTTCCCTTTTTTCATTTTGTTAAAAAAAAAAAAAAAGGCATATGCAAATACAACACCTTTGTTTTAGCAAATCCTCACTCAATTTCTCATCTGCTTCCTCTACTCAAACCAACCAAAACTAGGAAATAGGAGATGCACTCAAAATCATGCAGTTCTACACTGTGCTAAACCAAGTTTTATACATCCTTCTGCTATTGATATTTAAAGGTACTCGATTTACGATCTTTCAGTTGTGGTCTAAAGGAAATCTATATATACACATATATATTTGCTTTATAGAAGAAAAGTCACTAGAATAGAGTTATAACTGTTAGAAATGAAAATATGTTATTTATGTATCGTTGCAATCCACTCATTGTTTTTATAGATGCAGACTTCTCCAGAGGATTATAAAGCCACAAACTGTTATCAAGTGCTGTATTTCATATTTGTATCTCCAGTTTAATAGAAAGATTTTTTAAAAATAAGACAAAAAAATGTAGCTAAACTAATTCCTCTGGACTACACATCTGGTGGTCCTGAAGAACACAGATTACTTGAGCTAAAGCCAGCACTCGTGGAATCTGGATTTTCCCCTGTATGTTCAACTCACAACAGAAGCTGGTAGCTTTGCAAGTGGCTGAGCAAACCAAAGATGTACACAAACCTGCATACAGGAACCCCCCAAACAAGGATGGCAAAAGAAGTATTTAAAGTTACATTTTTGTCATGCCAAATCCACCTGAGTCAAGAAATTTCAGTTCCATATCCCACTACTGAAATAGTCAGAAACAAGTTTACACTCCTAAAATACTTTCATTGGTGATTTCTCCACCATCTATACCTGGAAGGAAGAGATGGAGAAAAAAGAGCACAAAGAAAAAGTTTCCTTGTACTACACGTTCTGAATTCCTTGATTTAAGCTTTCACATGCTGTCGCTGTGCACTATAAAAAAACAGCAAAATCATTCATCTTCTGTGAATACAGTGATGAAAAACTATGTATGGAATTCTCTTCCTCACATGTAGTAGGTTAGATGACTATTTTACGTAAGGGGTGACAGGTATAAAAACGTCAATATAGCATGCATGGAAGACATGATTAGTGTCTACCAGCATTTTCTACGGGATCTGCACATCCTAAAGCTCACAGATAGAAATACAGTTGGAGAATATAGACCTTGAGTTGTCCAAAACATCCCACAGAAACCCTTCCTACGTGGATTTCATCTTCCAGCTGAGAAGCATTCTCCCATACATAGCATATCCATAAACACACCTGTTCCCCCACACTTTCCCAGCCTGCAGAAGAGGAAATGTCTGCCTTACACCTCACATTATACAGACATGCAGAAGCATCTTCCATCTCGGACTGTTCCACGTTGTCCCCTACAATGCAGTGCTGCTCTTCTGCAGATGGCACAAGGCCACCACAGCGACGTATTTCAGCTCATGCTGAGCTCCTGAGAAAGCTCCTTTCAACTATTTGGCTAATTAAAACAAAAGCAGTCTATTAACATATATATGTGACATCTTAGGATGGGACAAATACTTTTGAAGAGAACCTAGTAAAGAAACATAGCCAAGGTTAACCCACAAAGGGCTGGATTGCCCCCCAGCTGCTTAGGCCAACCTGCAGTTTCACCACAGTAACCCAAGCTATTTGGGACCCTAATCACTCCCAATAACATTTTAATGAAATAACCAGCAATAAAAGTGTTCCCTTCCCATTGATTTCAGTCTTTCTGAGAAGATTTATGCTACAGGAGGATTATATAAATGATCTATAAATGCCTGTGTTCATAATGTCATGATAAAGGATTTTTTCCTTTGTCTTCTTCCAGCTAAAATAAAAATGGCCTTGTTTCCAGACAGAAAAATACACCAGAGATCCAAATCTAATTTTTATAATGTTTTTCATGCCTAGCACTGACTGAGCTTCGTCTGATGTCTTTCAAGACAGAGATCCACCACAGTGCACTGAGCACCAAGACTGAGCAGACTGGTGATCAGAGGCTACATATTTTTACTTGCCTTGAATAACACCCTTAATAAAAAAAAAAAAAAAAAAAAAGCAAAAAAAGAAGTCTGAAATACATCACAAATCTGCTGGATATTACAGCACTTCCAAGCCCGTGCCAACTCCCAAATCAGCTCTTTCAGAAAACTCTCAGGTTGGACTAGATCAGCTTTACATCAATAAAGACAGTAAAATATGACACAAAAATAGCTCGAGTTCATCAAAACAGAGGCTCACTGTCATGTCAGTGGCCAAAACCAAGCAAGGAACAAGATGTACAGCAGGCACATACCAATAACCCCCAAAAAAGCCTCTCGGCCCCCAGCAGTTGGCAGCTCAGGGAGGTCCCGAGCCAGACGGGGCCTGTTACAGAGGAGTCCTCGATCTCCAGTTTCCACCCAGAACTGTGGGAAGTGAATTAAAAAGCCAGTAAGGGGAGAGAGGTGACCTAAGAGTAAAAGCAGGGTGCAAAATAGCATGTAGGCAAGAGAATAAACAAGAAACACGGGAGATGAAAACAATTTTGGGTGGTGAAGAAGCTGAGAACAGTCAAAACAGCATTACTGAATGGAAGAGGAGGAGGAAGAGGAGGAGGAAGAACAGGCAAAGAGCATCAGGTAAGCGGAGTGACCATTACGTGACTGAACTTACTCAGGGTGAGACAAGTGGGAAGAGAATTGGGCCACTTCCACACAAAAAAAAATGAAAGAAAAAGGGAGTAGAAGCTGCTTTTCAATTTATTTTCTCCAGCCCCACTCATTGGTATGGTATTCCAAACTTCCTCTGACTCAAACTAAGAAACCAACCCAAAACTGGAGACAAATTTGCAGATTAAATTAATGAGTACAACAACAGACTGTACGGGGTGCTGTCAGCACAATTTCAGACACAGATTACATTTTGCACCTTCTTCATTACAATAATGAATATGTCGATCTCTCCCTCCCCATTAAGCTGTGAGGGATTAGATTTATGACTTCACAGCATGCTTTATTTACCCTGTCCCTGAAAAATAAACACAAAATAAATGACCACGCTTAAACCATAACAGATCGGTCCAGGAAAAACCAGGCTGTGTCTTTGGGGAAGGACAGCTGCTGTGTCTACTTCAGGAGCAGCACTACGGAGTAACAGCATTCACAGAAATCCCAGCGATGGTATGGGGTGCACTTTAAGTAATGTCCTCAATAACAGAGTTTTAACCCAAGGACTGAGATCTTGGAGTGTTTTTATTCCCCCTTTCACTGCTTCCTCTAGCTTTTCTCTTGCTCACAAATGCAGGGTTAGCCCCTTTCCTCTCAATCCATTCTCAGGATGAAGAAAAACCTTCTCTGACTAATTCAAGCAGAGGGAAACAGCCCCTGCCCTCTCTCTCTGCTTACTGCTGTGCAAGGAGTCATACCTTCTCTCATTGTCTGCTGGAAAAAGTGCCAGCCCTTTGGTGCTGCACAGGAAATTCCTTCATTTTCCACCGATTCTCCCCCTACCCCAAAGGACCAAGGCAAGCCATCTGCTTCTGCAGAGGAGGAGGAGAACCAGAGGGCAGGAGCAACAGAGTTATTCAATATCCAGCATCTGTTGCCCAAAGAAAGCAAGAGCCAAAGAAGGCACACAGCAAGAGGACGACTTCCAAAAGGTGATGTTTCTCATGAGATGACATTACTAGCCTCTGCACAACTTATTATGGTGGCTATGTATATGCCTTATCTCATTCATTCCCTGGTCCATGAACTCACTCGTCTGTAAGATGTCACAGAATTAGTAGCAGGTTTAATACACCATCAAAAAAAAAAAAAAAAAAAAAAAAAAAAGACTTACCAAGCATCCCATTTAAACTGTATTTTGTAAAGCTCTCCATAAACATGTGCATTGCTAACATACAGCCTCATAGCTGACACAGTGAAGAAACACTCATTCCTACTTGTGTTCCTTCCAACTACTTACAAATGTTGTTTAAAATTAAAAAAAGAAAGAAAAAAGAAAAAAGCCTATTTACTGATCCTGTAGGCCAGTGCAATTAAGCAAAAAGAAAGCAACCCCAAATCTCACCGGGTATATTACAGACTTCCTCAGTAAGCAGATGAACAAACATTTGGAAACCGTGGGGAAATGCATTCTTCCATGGGCAACTCATTACTGGTAACTGCAACAGAAATCTCTACTTTGATACCTAGCTTTTACTCTGTGTTTGACATCAAGGGATAACTTTCTTCTTTGAGTCACATCAAGCAGGAATAAATCAATCCTACACCAGAAGAAGCATGATGGAGGAGAAATCAATACCAGTCCTAATAAAGTGCCTGGATAAACTCAGACCTGTGGAGTATCACTGAAGTTTTTGGTGAATGCCCATCAAGAGTAAATGGAAAGTTTGTGAGCAATTCTGAAAAAAAACAAACAACAGAATACTACAAAGCACATCACCTATCCATGCTGAACTTGTTTCTTCCTTGCCTCAAAACTTCCTTTATACACACACAGCATCCAGCTGCTCCAGGGAATCCTATACAGGGTCCTGCCAATCAGACCCCGTTATAGTGGCATACCAGACAGATCTGTCCCACAAACACATTAAAAAGATCACACTACAGTCAACTGCAGGGCTCCAGAAATCTGAGGAAGCTAAGGAAATCCTCTTATTTCTCCTCTACTTCTGTGCATTTGATACTACTAAGGGAAGGGCTGGGTTTTGATTCTGTAAGTATCAGCAATTCGACCTCACCCAAGTGTGGTTAAGGGTTAATGTTGTAGCCTTCACGTTGAGTTGAACTCAAGACAAGGAGGTGTGCTCCAGAACAAACCTACCCCATGTGCTCTTCCTGTTTATTTCCCCATTTCCATGTTAACAAGTTCCAAGCACAAACACAACCCATTTAACTTGCATTACCGTCTTAAAAACAAACTTGCAGATTTTACTGTTTTGTGTGTGCATCCTGTCCATCCAGAAGATGGAGTAACATCATTAGCACACTGCTATAAATCTCCACAGCAGAATGGCATTTGTTGATGGGCAGAAAAGGAAAACATCCTGGGGCAGAGTTTGTGTGGTCTTCTCTCTGGACTGCACTCAGAACCTAACAAATTTTTTAATGGTGTGTTTGTATATTCTCACTTTCTAAAGCCCCAGAAAAAACACCTGCTACGGCCAGCTTTGGATTTAAAAGCTTACACTAACATAAGCAAATTCTATGATTTCCCAGAGTATTATTTTTTAATTTAACACAGCAAATGCTCAAAATCAAACCACGATACCTTGAGTTAACTTGGAAGGCAACGAAAACGGAGTTAACTTTATGAAGCTCAGCTGACTTCACTGAGAACAACAGTTGAAAAAACAACAGGACTGGTTATCACAAGAACTACGTTTTGTAACAAAGCCTTAAGTGTTCTTATTTAGAGGTTTTTGTTCTATTTTGTTTAACAACAGCACACTGTAGAGTGCATTCGCTCCCATGGGAGCTCGGGAAGTCTGCATGCTACAGTAAGAAACATCAGTGGGTGAGGCGGTTTGGTATCCAGTATGGAACAACAGCATCAAATACTTGCCAAGAAAAAATAAAATGAAATCATTTGGACTTTTAAAAGCCTCGGGTGCAAAAGAAGCCTGCAGGATAACAACTCTTCTCTAAATTTAATCTTACAAAACAAGCTGAAACTGGCCAATTGTTTTAAGATGAGCTACGAATCTCCTTTTCCCCTTCCTTCCCTGCTATTCCCTGGAAAGGCTTACAGAGCCACTGGGATGATAACATGGGTGAAATCTCATTTGTGCAGCAGCTACGTTTGTGTTTCATTCTAAGCACAGAGTAATGTATGAACCACAAGGCAAGAGCTCTTGAAAAGAAAACTAAATGGCAAGGAGCGTGATGCAGACAGACAAGAAAGCCTCTTCATCCAAAGCAGGGCAAGGACTCACCCCTGGATCTGTAACCTCAGTGAGCCAAATATTCATTAAGGATAAATCAATCGCATGTTCTGGCCTTCTTTGGCCTCTACATTTTGCATTCCCCTCCTGCATGCTCCCTCCTCCATCTCAAAGGATTTGAATCCATCCTCACAGAACAAGCTGCTACAGTGAGATGTTAAACTAACACTAAGCGTTAGCTTAACTCTAAGGTAAGTCAACTACTTGTTTTCATGCTATATCTATCATAAATCTACAACGTGCTGCTAGCTACAGCATTTAAAGATTTCCCAAGTTAACTTCTTCCACCATCCTGTAAATCATTTCCAAACCCCTCTAAGTCCACATGATGATATAAATCACGCTACCTGCTAAGCCACTGCTCTGGAACACGCCAATGGACCAGCTCGATGCATTGCACCCGTGCAAGAATTATTTTTATGGCTTTTGCTGCTTCATTCCTAAGAGCAGATAGTTTGAGTAATCGCGTGTATCAATTACTTTACTGTACTGAAAGTTTTAAGGCAAAATGCCTGCCACGTCCCCTGACCCCCGGTTAAATGTCTTCATGGAGGACTTCACTGCATAACCCCCCCTCAGGATAACACTCACCAGCCCCACTTTATGGGAAATTTCCCACTGTATCTTGATTGCGACTTAGAAGCTTCAGCACGTGTTTGCGTGGCGCAGAGTCCTTCGTTTCAGGCCGTCTGGCTGCGCTACCTGAGGGATCCGTACAGCCGTCTGGCAGAGTCGGGATAACAAATGTACGGGCAAGACAAACTAATGTGGAAACCAAAGCTGCTGAAACACGATACAAGCATTTAGAGCAACACCTGTTGGGCAGAGGAGTCACTGGAAGCGCTTTCCACACTAAATAGCACATGTGCAAACGCTCACCTTGGAACCTCTCTGCAAACCACGCAAGAAATACCACCTCATTTCTGAAACAGACCCTCACTTTGGCCAGCGTTCCAAGTTTTGGCATCTAACTCAAGCAGGAGAGCAAACAAGTCTCTGAAAGCAGATGGGCAACTTCCACAGACCTGGCTACAAGCAGGAGTGCAAAGGACATCACCACAACGCCTGGTAAAGAACATTCCTTGAGCAGAGCGGCAAGCTGCGGGATTTGTTAGCCAGGTTGCTCTGCCTCCCCTCTTTATTGACTTCCTGCAATTCAGCTACCTTCAAAACGCTGATTATATGTATTGTCACATATTTTAAGTGCTTCTATTTTAGAGCTCAATGGTGTGTGTAAATACAGATTCAAATGTTGCAGTGTTTGCTGGGTGCACTGTCACTGGCTTATGTGTAACTGATCCAAAAATCGTGGTTTATGGCCAACTAAACCGAAACTCAAAACACAAGTAGAACCTGATAATTCATGAGAATATTCATGTTCTAATATAATCTACTCTACAACAACATGGACTTCGTGTTCTACTCACAAAAATTCAGACAAGCATTTTCACACTTTTGCAGTGAGAAGGATTGGGCATCCAAAGGGCATCTAAGGGCATCCAAAAAACTACCTTGGCCTTCTCCAACCCTTAAAACTGTGCCACAAAGCCAAAAAGCAAACTTCACAATGGTATGGACAGCAGGCTATGACTACGTGGTTAAACAGGGCCACAGATGAGGCAGTCTCTGTTGAACAGAGTAGGCTGTATTCCTGTGCTGTACTTTCCAGCTGATCTTTTGGCTTTTCCAACACAGCTTAACACCCAATTCACAAGCAGTTGTGAACCACTGACTCCTTTTCGGCTGCCCATCTTGTGTTCATCCAACTGAGCACTCCTGTCCACAGCAAGATCTCAAGTCTCATCTTTTTAACTGCATCTGATCTCTTTCGGGCCATTCTCGTAAGAAATCACTCGAAAACCCAGTCCAAAAACACCAAGAGGCACAAGCAGCCTCACAGCTTGGTAGCATCTGCAAACTCATTTGGCTGCCAGAAGCATTCAGCAGCATTTAACCAAGGATTACCCCTATTTGATTAAAGAATTTCCCATTTCCAGTCATCCTGCAGAACCTCCTAACGTCCTTCCTGCAGAAACCTGAGGTGCTATGCTTTACACAAGTACTTAGCCACTAACAATCAGGTACAATGAAATTACCTTTAAAATACAACGCATCAACTGCGACACCAATACACATTTGCAAAGAACTTTAACCTTGCTCACCACTAAAAAACCCTTTAAGATGTGTTGAAAGATTCGTTTTTATTTAAGCAGATAGTTGGTGTTTCCTAAACCATTTCTACAGGTACCACATTAGAAAAACAAAAACCTTGCAAAAACCTTTTGAAACCCTTCAAAATCAGTCCCAACAAGGTTCTTCACAAAGTCCCTGAAAGTTTCTATTTAACCGAAGAGTATAAGAACGTATTTTTTCCAAAAGATGCTACTATAAGGAGCAACTGCCTTTCCACAGAAGTCTGTTGAAGGTCATCAAGCAACACCTGCATTTCCCTTATGAAAAGATTTAGCACAAAATAGCTCAGTCAGAAGGAACCTACAAAAGTCATCCAAGCCCAACTGCCTGACCACTTCAGGCAAAAGTTAAAGCTTGTTATTCAGAGCATTGCCCAAATGTCCCTTCATACTGACAGGCATGAGGCATCAACCAGCTCTCTAGGAAGCCTGCCACAATATCACCAGCACCCCCAGGTCCCTTCTTGCTTAGCTGCTCCCCAGCCTCACCCCCCAGCCTGTGCCTGTGCCCAGCGCTGCTCCAACCCAGCTGCAGCACCCACCCCACATTTCCCTGTGTTGAACTTCGGGCCATTGCTGATTGCCCAGTGCTCCAAGGTATGCAGATCCCTCTGCGAAGCCTCTTGTCCCTCCAGAGAGGGACAGCACCTCCCAATTTAGTATCATCTCCAAACCTGCTAAGGATGCTTTCCTCTCCTGCACCCAGACCACTGATAACACCACCGAACAGGACCGGCCCCAGAACGGAGCCCTGGGGAGCACCGCGAGTGAGCGGCTGCCAGCCAGGCACAGCCCACTCACTGCAGCCCTTTGAGCTCTGGTGTTGAGCCAGTTCATCACCCATGTTTATTTGGTATATACGGTAATACATACTTGGATTTGATAAGCTCGAATACCACAACTACACTCAAGCGTTTCCAGCGATACCTCATCTGTTTCTCCAAATCTATTTGAGAGTAACCTCACCACGTTTGCTTGAACTGCAACAACTGAAAATACTACGCAAATACAGAGCATCTTGCCAGCATCACTACAAACGTGAGGCAAGGCAAGAATCCATTCTCAAAGCACGGATGACTTTTGTCATTGCTTTTACTCAGCAATACCTGCCTGGTTAATTGCATCGTGATTCTGCCTGATCACTACAATCTCCTATCGTGCCAAGAAAAACATTTATACGAAGGACCCAGAGATATTAGATGGCTGCTCTGAGATGATTTTTATAGTTTAGAATCTGACTTCAAGCTGAAATCTCTTCACAGTAAGCCAAGTAATCTAAAACATCTATATACAGAATCTTTAATCTGTACAGCAAGTCTCAGGTTATTACGTACAGACCCAATCTTTGACTAAAATTAGATAAACAGATGATATCAGTGAGTCTTATGTCTCCAGTGGCAGCTGAAAGTCCAGATGAACTGGACCATCAAAAGGTACAGATAATTATTTAAGGATATTTTCCGTTTGATAACAAACTGGTTATATAAGGGCCAGGGAACTTAGCAAATAGGGAAGAAAATGTACCCCAAAGGCACCTCTGTCCTGTCAGCAGTACATTCATCTCCGAGCAAACTCAGAGCATGCCTCTCAGTGAGGCAATGGGATGTCTTGATCAAGGAGTACACATGAAATTCCCCCTGGCCCATGAGCTGGGGGCTCAGGCCGTGGGAGAAGACAAGTAGGAAGGAAAAGAGGCTTTAACTTCTTAATATGGAAAAACTGACTGAAGATTTCACTAAGCAGTCATCTCACTATCTCACAGATTAAGTTTCCTGGCAGTGCACGCTGCCAAAAGTGGTTGTTCTACCGTTTTAGCTTTCTGAAATAAAGCTGCTGATTTCCTGCAACAGGGCTTCCCTTAGATTGAAGAGTAACACAGATAACTGGAATGGCATCTTCCAAACATCAACCTCCACTGCAAACCCTCACTCAAGGTGATTAAGATTTATTTCTTTTAAAAATCTCACCATTCTCAGCCCAACAAATTGACATCCAAACTGGCCATCCAGTGCCCCACGACTGCCACAGACCCCATCCTGAAAGCCACGAGCCTTCTGCAATGCTGCTCTGAGTGCTCCAAGGGCCAAGCTTGCAGTACAAGAAATAATTATAGAACCAACTGCTGTCGAAATGACAATTCATCGTCATTATTCTTCAAATGCCATGAAAGACAATACCACATTTGTTCAGTTTGACATTATTTTTTAATATTTTAACTTTAGCAAGAAGCACATGTCCATCCTGGGAAGACTGGGGATTTCATATAGCATACTAAAACCCTGTTCTCTTTAAACCAAGACCAGGATTAGGCTGATTACACCATTTTCATTTTCTTCCGGAATGCTCTATATGGGACTGTCTATTGCTATCCATACATATTAGACATTTGACCACAGAACAGCCTATGATACACACAAGATAGCTTGTGACTCATACTACAGAAAGCACAAGAAAGAAACTCTTGTTCTGCACACTAACACATCTGGGTAATTATTAAAAGCGACTGTACTCTGCCAAGAGGAAGCTGCCTGTTAGTTTTGCTAACAAGCTAGAATGCCTTAGTGTCTTTATGTTTTGATATTTTAGCTTTATTAAATGCATTCAGCAAAATAGGCTTTTTGTTTCAATTCCTTCTACTTTCAACAAACAAGTCCCAGTCGCTTTTTCTCTTTTCAGTAAAATAATCCAGTTTTCCCCAAGTAGGAGCAAGCTCTTGTTCAGAACTTGCATCTGCCAAGTCATTTCCCAAAGAAAAGCTAACCTCTTAGCTGACCAGCTATCTTCAGATCAAGATACCACAACCTTCTGCTTTAGATATGAAGGTATGGGATTCTGTGCTGCAGAGTCTTAAACGTATGTTTCTGTATTAAGCTTGTTTAGTACACTTGGGTGGCCACAAACTACCAAGGAGAACTCAGCCAAAAAACAAAAAAAGATGACACTGCAGCTTGGGCATTAACATTTAGCTTATAATTTACTAGCAGGAGAATAAACAGAGGTATTAATCTATATATGTATATAGAAATACCTATAAAGTAGTGCATATTTACAGCATCACACCATTATAATACGATGGTAGGTATATAATATCATTTGTTGACATAATTATCGCCCTGATTCAGTGTCAGTAGACAAACTTTTCTGCAAGGAAGACAAAGAACAGCCAATAACATAGCCAAGAGTATACTGAAGAACTTTTACCATTGTTAACAAACACGAAATCCACATTCATTAATGAATAAAAGACCTAACAGTAGCCACAGTGGGACAAATACTCAGTGAGACAACCTGTCTCGTCTCCGAAAGTATGCCATCCACAGGAAACAGAATTGAGCAGACCGATTTGTACAAGACAGGTTTGCTTCAACATAACCTTGGTGCTCAAGCATCTTGCCAGTACAGACAAGCACCTTCCCAAAATCATGTTCACTATGAAAAATCATCTAGCGTTTCTAAGCTACATTATGTCTCTAGTGTGAAAAAATAAGTTCTGTTTGTACCTTTTGTATGAGGTAAAGTCAATCTGTAAGACATCAAAATAAGGCTGGAAAGACAGAGTTTTCCTCTCTACAGACTAATAAAAAAAAAAGGGGGGGGGGGGGGGCTAAGGCAAAGCCAATTTCAATTACTTTTAGATTTCTACTCCCAGTTTCCTCTCCAAAATCCCCCTTAAAAAAAAAAGCCACTATTAGCATCTGTGCAGTTAATAGCTCAGTTGCATGGTAGTGTAAGTAACAGAGGCCATACCGCTGTCAGAGAGCATAGCCAAAGTTATTCTAGTACTTAAGTAAAAGGAAACTACTTTGAGCATTAAGCCAAACAGCAAACTATAAACTGAAAGCTACTCAAGGCAGTCCCATGCATGCAACAGGCCAACCTGTCATATTAGTCTTCCTTTCAAGTGCTCGCGTACTATCAAATCTGTTTCTCCAAGCAGAGCTGAGAAAGTTCCAGAGCAGCAGATTAGCACAGGCGAGCTCTGTAATAAAACTGGCTTTTAAGCAGCAGATTGCTTTTAACCCGACTTGTTTTCTTAAAGCCCTGGTTTTGATTTAGATACAATACAGGTATTGAAGAGAAATATGAGCGAACTTACAGTTCTTGAAATACCCTTTGAGATTTCACTTCTACCTTTAAAGCATGACAAACATCAGAGGTTACTTGCGCTCCTTGGACTATATATTTTTTCTTTTTACCCAGGGCTGACTAGGTAATAAAGAAACACACAAAGGTGTTTTCAGAAGGATCTGATACGAGCTGTGCTTCCATGACCTCGCCTCTTTCCCCAAAGTCTCTCGGAAAGCAGGAACACGCACATTTACTGACCGGCCCCATCTGATGGCAATTGCCGTAAGGACTCCTAAGCTCATTTTGAGTCCCTGAACATCACTTTGACTCGTTAAAGAATTAATTCAGACATCCTGCCCTTCAGGGGCTGCCTAAGGGAATATGCAGCATCCAACAGGCTACTCTGGCCACTTCATTCCTGGCTTCAGGCCCGTCTGCGCCCTCTCAGGGCTCGTAATAAACCAGAGCAGAGGAGGCAGCCAGCCAGCAAGGCAGCCCTGCCCTGCCTGAGGCAGCCCTCACGAGCCACTGGGAAGAAGATGCTCGAGTCTGACAATCCTTGTGCTTGAGTCCAAATGGTGGCCAAGTTCCTGAAAATGCTTGAGCAGGTAAAGGCTGAGGAGCACCCCAAGTCAAGAAAATACCAAGCATGCCCTGAAAAACAAGCCTCCAGACACTCCTGGGAAACTTCATGAAACCTGTTGAAGAAAGAAGGCTGGAACAGCCACGATGCAGCAAACTGGATTTTCCCTCATGCCCCAAAGCTAAACGTAAAAGCTCAGTAGCTCATCGGGAGGATGGTAGCAGGACCAAAAATCTTCACCTTGAATTAGTTTTTTTTGAAAAGTATCAATTGCACTGCTAAAGAAAGCAGGGGCATATGCTGAGGAGGTAGAAACACTAGCGGGTAAAACAAGCATGTCGAGGGAGGTGATTGTCCCGCTCTACTCTGCGCTGGTGCGGCCTCACCTCAAGTACTGCGTGCAGTTCTGGGCACCACAGTACAAAGAGGACATGAAACTGTTGGAGAGTGTCCAGAGAAGGGCTATGAGGATGGTGAAGGGCCTAGAGGGGAAGACATATGAGGGGTGGCTGAGGTCCCTGAGTTTGTTCAGCCCAGAGCAGAGCAGGCTGAGGGGAGGCCTCATGGCGGCCTGCAGCTCCCTCACGAGGGGAGCGGAGGGGCAGGCGCCAATCTATCCTTTTTAGTGACCAGCAATAGGATGTGAGGGAATGGTGTCAAGCTGCGACAGGGGAGGTTCAAGCTGGATATCAGGAAGAGGTTCTTCACTGAGAGGGTTGTCACACACTGGAACAGGCTCCCCAGGGATGCAATCATGGCACCGAGCCTGTCGGAGTTAGGGAAGCATTTGGACTGTGCTCTCAGTCACACTGTCTGGATATTTGGATAGACCTCTGTGGTGCCAGGAGTTGGACTCGATGATCCTTGTGGGTCCCTTCCAACTCGGGATTTTCTATGAGTCTATGATTCTAAACATGATGTTGATAAACATTCTCACTGTATGAACAATAGCCCTGTACCACCAGAACACCTGCTGTATCTATAGGAACAAGTAACTTACTGAATAGTTTTAGAAACTTGACAGGAGAGCTACTCAGGCTGGCATTTGCAGGGCATGTTAAAAATACAAAAACTGAAGAAATTGTCATTAAACTCATTTAAATATGCAGAGATCCAGACAGCTATGTATTTGTTCAGCTAGCTGAATGGATCTCTAGCTAAACTACCTGCAAAGCATAACATCACAAAATGGCAAAAGCACGGCCAAATTAGCCAACTGCTTTTATCCAAGCCAGCCTGTTCAGTCTGTGTACTTGTTTTGCTCAAATAAGATTCAGTCAAGCCGCTTGCAGAGAGGATTTTCTATACAACTCCACAGAGATCAATCCATGCTCAATGCTCTTGTTTATCTTCATAGCACCAAAAGAAACGCGAGCCTTTTGTCCCACAATTCAAGTACAGCAAATGAATAAGCAATAAGGGGACAAAAATAGAAAGCAAGTACAAACAAGCTTTGCTTGGACCAGTTGATTTCGCTTCAACTGGCAGCGCATGTGTGAGCAACAGCAAACAGGACGTGGCACGGATCCAAATCCCTGAGCCTGCCCCCAGTTTCACGCTGTGGAGACTGCAGACACGAGGCATCCAGCTCACCCCTGGCTGCAGGGCACGTGGAAAGCAGCAGGCTCCAGCCACTGCCCGTGCTGAAGGTCAGTGTCCCAGGAGAAGCTGGGCCTGGCTGTTCAGACTTGTTCACTACAGCTGGGCCAGATGTTTCAATAAAAACTGTCACCATTTCTGCCGATTTCTACTTCATTTCCAAGTCAAATGATTTTTATTTTGAGGTTTTTGGGAAAAGCAAACACACATGCTTGCCTCAGCATATGCTGTCACCACACCACAGCTTTCCCTGCTCAGAAGAGGCTGGGTTTAGCTTCAGAAGTGCACTGCTGGAGGTTCCTGAACAGCCTGAAGCCTCGACTAGAGGAATTTAAAACAGGAAAAACATAAGAAGTGAATTAGGATTTATAAAAGATGATGACACAGACACCAAGATACCCCTGAATCAGTCAGTAGGCTGAGATTTTGTTTTGCTACTTGACTCCCTCAAATGCCATTACCTACTTGGCAGAGGCTCTACCCTTGGGGAAGGCTGATGTGTGTGAACTCGCACCCTTCTCCTGACGGCAGCTTCAGAGAGGCTCTCTCTGGGGATGGTCTGGCCTTGCAGCATCCTTGTGGAGCCATGGAACAGGATACAAGCAGGAGTGAGGGCTGCTAGGCTACTGGCTTCCTTGTATATTAAAGGAAGGGAGTGCCTCCACTCAGCTACTCCCTGGACAGCATTACTGGTTATTTCAACTATGACTGCTTTGAAAAAAAAAAAAAGTGATAATAATAGTAGTAAAGTCTTTCCTATTCCAAGCACCTTCAAGCTGCCCAGGAATAGAAAACTTCCCTTTGCTATGCACAGTCAAATTTAATACTACCTAAAATGTAACAATTAACAACCAAGGTTCAGCAAGTCAGTATTTTAAATATAAAACAACATTCACAAAAATCTTTTTCCCAGCTGAAGCCAATAAATGCTTTATGTGGGGGAAAATGAGTTCTGATAAGAATCAGAAGTGCCCAAAATACACAAGTTTATCACAGCAATTTTTGTGACTGTATGCAATATTTCTGAAACTCACAGGGATTCCAAGACTTACTTTTTCCTCAGTCTCACATGGCTCCAGGTACTGCATATTCCTCCGATAACTTATTTTGCAATCCTCACAAGATACATTCAGCTGCTAAGAACAATTCTTCTGTACAAATGCTTAACTTCAAAAGGCAGCTCCACAAAGATTTTTAGAGCTCTACATACAGTGTAGAGTCACACACAGTTACGGTAACAATATTTCCAACCCCAAGAGCGGAATATTCATTCTTAAATGACTCAGGCTACGTTTCTGACTACGTGAACTGAAATCCTATCATGGGGGAGCCAGGGAATTAGCCACCATTGGACACTGCAATGAGTTAGTGCAGAACTTCCTTCAGAAGATGCTGACAGATCTGAGCAACAGAGGTTCTACCTTTTACACAATACACAGCAGCAATAATCCTTGGGCTGGCCAGTGGTCCTCATTGCTACAAATATATCTGTACTTTCCTGCTCGGAGCTTCCTTCAGGCCCTAGTTAACCTTTGCTCGTAAAGCATTATGTGTTCCAGAAATGCATAATGGGAAAGGATGCTGTAGCCAGCCCTTTGTACATGGAAACCCAAGCTCAGGATTGCATTGAAACTGCATTTTATGAGGCAGCAGACATGGTCTTAAAGAACACACTGCCAATTTTTCCAGCAGAATGTATTTCTATTCAATAACTTATTGGGATATAAAAGAGGATTTTTCCTCCTATTTTAGTCCGTGTTATTTTTAGTCTATTTAGCCTTTAAAATATTCTGCCTATTTTAGTCCCTGTTAGCATCAGGCTTCTGTTAAGCACTCATACGTAACAAGCTTCCCTCCAATTAAAAAAAAAAAACACAAACAAACGATTAGACTGTGTGTATATTAATAGCCAAAAATCCTAGTAAGGAACTAGGCCATTTTGTGGTAGATGCTGCACTGACTGAGGAGAAGCAGCACTCCAGGACTTCGTGTGCATTGGGTATGCGACACCCAGCAATTAGTTACCTTGGCTGTCCGCTCATTTAAGTTCCCTGCAGAAGTTAGGTCAGTATCAGTAGAAGTACTTCAACTCTTATAACAGTATGAAATGTGCTGGATGCTTGCTTGGTCCTAGGTGACTCTTTACCACTCACTTTAAGACGCAGTTTGAGTAATACCTAGCTGGAGAATTTTTCTGCGAGTGACTACCACATAAAGTTCTACTTAACATCTATATGGCTCTTGGGAGATTAATAACAGGTAACTCCCCTGCAGTTCTGTACAATAGCTAGAGCAACAACTTTTTATTTCATTGAGCACGGCACTCTACTCCTATATTGACAAATAGCAATGACTCATTCTTGGCAAAGACATTTGCTAACACTCTTGCCAGAATAATCCCTCTCATTTGCAGATTTCTTTATTGAAGGCTCGCATGGCTCCTGGGTGCTGGGCAAACCACTAGGCAAACAATCTGTCTCAAGGGCTGTTTTACTATTTTGTTTCCTACCTCAACCAGCTAAGCAGCTAAATTGCTTCTATTTCTTAGCTTCACAAACTTCTATCATTAAAAAAAAAAACAAACACCAAAAACCATACCCCAAGCATCTTCTTCCAGAGGCACTCAGCACTCTACCCTACCAGACTCTCAAGGTAACTCATTTGATCCCCTTCCTCTATTGCAGACTTGGTTATTCATTCCTTGCAGATTCAAAAGGAAAAAATATATATATCATTAAAATTAACGTGTGTTGTCAACTGCTGCTGCAAGGAATGATTACACTGCATTGTAAGAAGTCACAGGGCAACCTATAATGTCGAGCCTGTCCTCATTTGGGTAACATTACCAACTGGTGCTTTACACTGGCTTTTCAGATGCTCAGAAGCATCTTTGCTTCCAAAACCAGTCAAGTTTGAATGTTGTTAATTTTAGTACAACCATCTTAAGCGATCTAATCCAATATATAGCCAGAGCAAAATGACATTTCCCCAGCACGGGCAAATAGCTCAGGAAGCAAGTCTCCAGCTCTGCTGCTGCACCGTGTTTCTGCACGCTCTTCGTCTGACTGCTTTTGTCTAACCCTAGAAACAACTGGAAGTAAAACTTGGTGTCCTTGTGTAACTGCTACCCAGAGACGCTGGTATCAACTCAACGGAAAAGCTGGACACAGCACCCGATGTGCTTTCGTGCTGATGGTTTCCTGTATTTTTTTTTTTTTTTAGCCAAGAGTATAAAGGTGCTATGTAAGAAAGCCCCAGGCAAACTTCTCTGTTCTAGTCAAACAAACAGCATTCCCTGAAGTGATGACTAACTTACAAAGGGCTTTTTTCCCTCCCACAGAGTTTTAAAAACACACCATTCAGTTCCCTATCAGTTTACCCCATGTATACATCTGAAGTTTTATTAAAGTTTATCTAATAAATATGATACCCGCCTCAATTACTAAAAATAATTTTAATAAGAAAACTCCACAAAATCATCAAGATCACATTTCTTTTTAAAATTAAACCACCAGAGTAATTTCCCTAAAGATTTACTTGTACAGAAGATTTATTTTATTAATATTTACTAAACCTATTAACTCTGTCTACTGAACTGTAGAGTTTGTCTGTCAAGCTCTGCACAGAACTATAAATCCCTCGGGAACTTGGGAATATTAAACCTAATAGAGACATAGCAATTAAGTTTTAATAACTTGAAAAGAAAGCCAAAGTTCTGAAAAAGAAAGCAGCTAGTTAGTTTTTTAACTCATCCCCCCTTTCCTTACATTGTTTAGAGGTAAGTTAGGAAACATTATTGCTATACGGACATGATAGATATTACCATACAAATCCAGATCACAGAAAGTCCCTTAACTATTAATTGGTTTTATTCATCCACATTTTCCCAGACTTCTACCGATTACTAAACCCCACGTCAGAGCGGACATGCTCTGCTGACCCTTTTTTCCCCACTGAGAGCAGAGAATTGTCGAAGCCAGACATCTTTGGCCACAATTAGCCACATAAACGGTGCCCAGTTTTAGTGCAGAACCTGATAGCTTGTCTTTCTGCAAATAGCTATATCTTGTTATTTCAGGGAACTCTATACTTTAACTGCAAGAGTCGGAATTAATAACAGACACCAGACCCCTCCATCTTTTGAAACAGAGGAAAGCTTCCTTGTGACCCTGAAAATGGCCACAGATTTGATGGCCAGCCTTCCACTAACCACTCACCGTCATTTCTGCCTGTTGGCCTAATTGGGGTGTTTGACAACATCGCAACTCCATTACTGCCACGATCCCGTGCTGAATAACCTGTCAGCATTGAGCTGTCGTAGGGGCTAACTGCTGCTTCCTGGAGCGTCACAGCACATCACAGCTGAACGCTGAGTACAAGCTAGTCATGTTAGCCTAACGAGGAAGCACGTGCTTGGATCTGGAAGGTCTGCACGAGCACAAAGGTCCTACCCAGCAGTTCTGTGAGCCAGCCTCACGGTGGAATACTCCAGAGCTGAACAGTTCTTGCCTCGTGCTCTTTCCCCCCAAGAATTTCTCTCTCAAAGCCCTGTGGCCTGACTTCAGGCACACGAGATGTGAAGGTAGCCTGAGCTAACATCCAGGTTTCCTTCTGGGATGAAGGAGCTCCTTATTTTATTGTTTCAGATAACATGTATTGAACAGTTCTCTTTACCTTACTGTAAGGGAGCACCAAAGGATCCAAAGGCACATGCACTGAAGCAACATTTGCAGAAGAAAATAGAAGAAAAATGATCTAGATAATCATCAGGCTTCCACACCTTTGCTTTTTGGCAGGTCTACCTGAATTGCTATACTGTGTCAGCTCATTTTCCAGAGAGCCTTCCACCAAAGCGTCACTGTTTGCCCTGTTTGTTAGATAAGGAACTGCAAAATGCTAAACACAAAGTCACATTTGGATCTAGGACCTCACCTTAAATCGGGAGCATAATCATGAGATGAGAAGAAAACAAACCAGGCTTTATAAGGCAGGCAAAACAGAAGATTTCAGAGCAACTTTGAGAAAGCTGCTTCCCTAAATAAGCTTTAGATGGTGACGGAGCTGCATCACGTTAACCCCCAGTGAAGTGGGAATGTGTAGAGTGTCAGAACTGCACATGCTGGAAGCATCATCCTACGTTCTCCATCTCGGCCAGCAGAAACCGTCCATGAACAACATTGGCAGTGACCAAAACTGGGAGCTTTACGAGGTTGTGGCGTGCTTGCAGCACACACATTTTATAACTTGAACAATTGCACAAGTATTCAGTATTAGCACTGTCCCGAGAAGTGAGAGCAGGATTTGGGCAAAGAAGTGTTTCATTTATTTTAAATAATGTCAGGCTGTCTGAACAATTCCCCATCAGTTATTTCAACATCATTACCCTGCAGCAAGAGGCAGGAGGACATGGTGCAGGCCCTTAAGGGGCGAGTTGCTGCCCTTAGTGAGTAAGGGCTATCAGAGCTGGGCTTACCACTGGCAGCTTGGTTCTCACCAAGGAGGCAGGAACAAGCTGATTTAAGACTCGGCACAGAACGAATTTCTTGTGGGTCCTCATAATTCCAGCATTACGCACCAAAGTTAAGCCAAGCGACTCGAAAATCAGCTTCACATTTTTCCTTCAGACTTCTCAGCAGCTCAGCATCGCACCATGCACCCAACCATCCCTTAAGTACCTGTGCAGCCACAGCTTACAGCAGTCCTGCCTGCAGAGAGCTCATTTGTCCTCTAGTTATGCACCGTGTTATATGTGCCCAAAATTCCCCTGGAGTAATTCTGCAAGCTGTTAATTGGTTTTGTCTGCTGATAATTAAAAAAATCCCTGAAATATGTTGTACTTATAAATAACTGAATTGGAGGGATTCCTTGTTTTCTTTCAGGAGAGCCTACTCAAAATTAAAAATAGATTTCTCTCAGAGACACAGCTTCTTCATGACATTCCTCGACAGAGAATAGTCAGGCAAGTCTGTTCTTCTGCAGAAACTGTCGAGACATACTATACTTTTTTTTTTGGCTTGACTATTATCAACTGGTATAAGAATACCAACATTTAACCCTACTCCTTATTATCTAACTGCATCCAATAAACAGAGCATCTGACATTGTTTGAACTAATAACAAGGATGCAGGAGAGCTGCTTTGACATAAGGAAGCACTCATTTTTTCAAGACCATAGTGCTCAGTCAACCAAACCAGAAGTAAACTGCAAAGTCTAAACGTTATGACAGTTCCTGTGTATGCACAAATTTGAGATTTATGGAGAGAGCAGAAAAATTAAAGGGTTGGAAAACCACCAATTCAGAAAATAAATCATGCTCTCCTTAGCTACTTTTGCCACACAAATAATTTGTCACAAAATGTCTGTAGTGTTGTATTTATGAAAACACCAACTAACACTAATTCAGGATACGTGAGGGAAACCATTTGAAGCACCCACAGGATAAGCACATCCCACAGCACAAGACACACCCAACACCAGGCTTTGTCACAGCTCGAGGAGCGAGCTTCAGTGACAAAGCTGAAGACTTCATTTTATGACCACATTTTGCTTAAGCGATGCCTGTCATGAAATATAAGCACCCTACCAAGAACCACGCGCACAGAAATGTTAAACACTTAAACTCAGAAATTCACTATCTACATTTATTATGGTGAGGTAGGAGGGAACACATGGTAAAAGTGAGTAGTTTTCTATGGATTTTGATCCTCTTCCTAAACTATCCTATTTCCAAAGAGAAGAAAAAAGGACTTGCCAATAAGAGCACAAGATCCAAGCCTGCAAGAATGAAAGAGACCAACTCTAAGCTCATCATGAGTGCGTGACAAGCATGCACACTGCTGCAGCACGGCACGATCAAAGGATATCTGAATCACCCCAGCTCTGAACAATACTCCTATTCCCCAGGCTTTCCTAAAAAATAAAAATCAAATATATATACACACAACAACAAAGTTCTGACCTTTCAGAACTTCAGAACTACTTGACAAAGGTCTGCCACTTGGGCATTTCCAGTGTTGGTTTCCTAACATGCCAACTGCTGAAGCGATTCTCAAGGTAGTGGCAACTACTCCTTCGCTCCCACAGCAGCGGTTGAGGCCCTTTCTTTCCAAAATCCTGTGTTACAGAGCAAATCTAAACTGCTTACAATAAAACTGAGGTTTCAGACCGTAGAAAAGCCGGTGATTTTCAGGTAACTTGCTATGATGGCATCACACCACATTAAGATAAATCATGAACATGACTGAAGTCACAAAGAACGAAAACATAAAACTACCCAAGGAATTCTGATACCCCAAATCATGATAACCAAAAAGTTTTGTCTCAAAACCATCTTACTACCTAACTTCAGGCAGTTTAGCTTCTCTAGCAAATCGCTTTCTATCCATGAAACTGAGTAAAACTGCACCTCTAACATCACTACCTCTGTTAAGCATTAAGGATATGTCATTATGGCAAAGGCAGGTGAAAACCTAGACGTTTCTAAAAGATTTTTCTGATCAGTTGATGCAGAAGTTTAAAAGGCAGAAGAAACACTTATGCAGGCAGGAATTAACTTCCTACAGATGGAGAATTGCTTAATTCTAGTTCCTGACACAGACCAATCAGCCTAACAAAACGTAATGAGACATTTTTCTAGCATGAGCCAAATGTATAAAGTCTTTTTCCTTAATTCTAATGTCAAGGAAACTTATTCCTTTCTGTGATGGATGAGCAGGCATACAGAAATAGCCAAGCTTCAGCTACAAGAATGATGCCCTAATTCTTAAAAAAGTGAAACTAACCTTTGGAAAAGGGTTTAACATAAGCAGTAAATCAGTACTATGTGAACCACAAAAATCAGATCACAGACACCTATATAACTTCAACTTTGCTTTCTGAAAATGCAATCAAGCCATACCCTAATTCTCAGCCTGAAGCAGCAGTTCTCCACTACCTTCATTAAATTAACAGTGCAGGTGAACCAATCCTACTGCTTTAAGCTGGCCTAAAGGTAAGAAAGGAAAATTGCTTATGTAAAGAAAAACAAACAGAACACAAACCAAAACATCAGCACCCACAAAGACCACACTCCGTAAATGTGCATGAACAAGGCATTCACCCCCTTCAGTGAAAGCCGAGGAACAGACATGAACGTAAGTATCCTGGTAGAAGAAAGGAGTGTTCAGTTCTTACCCTCCAATACAAAGACAATCCTGAATTGGTTAATATTACACATTTGTAGAAACATGTAAATCAAGAGGATCAGGATCCATAACTCCTTTACCTACACGTCAGACAAACTCTTCGTCTTGTTCCCCTAAAATGTCACCATGCTTCATTCATTATGCATCCTCACGTTTCATTGGTCTCTTGTGCTAATTAGTAAGAAGTATGTTAGTGTGATGCAAATAATCCTATCTTCAAAGCAAACAGACAGTTCCTTCACTGCCCCAGGGAAGCCATCGTTATATTTGTTACCTATACAACAGAAAATAGAGCTGGGTAACACTCAAGGATCATCTGTTGAGAGAACCCTTCACATATGTGAACGTCATGAACAGTTTTAAGATGAAAAGCACTTTCTGTCATTTTCCTCAGCCATACAAGAACTGGTGCTAAAGAGAAAGCAAATTTTACATGGAATTCAGTCAACACGCTTCCTTTCTTCTTCTGCGTAATATGATCTACTCTGTCCTATAGCATGGACAAGACATTAGAAGGATGAGTCCCCAGCTGCTAAAATACCCACAGCCTAAAGACCTTTGCTAGGTCTTGTCAAATGTGATCACTGCTAGAGCTGAAGAGATGATGGGAAAAGTAACGTAGAAAAGTTTACTTCAAACAAACAAAAAATTCAAAATAAAAAAATAAAAAGCAACCATTCTATCCTCCCAGATCTGCAACATGGAAGAGTTATTTAGAAACCTGGCCTTAGGATTCCTAAAGGTCCTTGCATTCCTTGTGGTGCCCCCGTTTCGTCCAAACCAACTATCCCAGTGTCAGAAAACACTGACAGGAAAAAGAGCACCACAGATAAGGGAAAACAGTCCTTCGTGAATGCTGAAACAGGAAAGCACGATAAAATAAACTTAACAGGCCAACTCACTCACCTCTCACAGCTCCAGCTTATTAGTATTACTTCCTGAAAAAGCAGGAATCTAACACTTCGGTTACACAGTGCTGTGTGTACTCAGACCTACGGGTCCAGGTGACACCTACATTTTTTTATTTGTAGCTAATGCAGTAGACTTAAATCAAAGCAGCTTTTCACATGAGGAGCTGTACATCTTCGTATCCATACCGCTAACTTGCTATGCAGATCAAATAACTATAGTTAGCAAAGGTTGTATTTGTTCCTCAGAAGGAAAGCAGAAAAACAATCTGCTCTACTTGGCATTTTTGAAGATTTACCTGGTTAGTGGACACTTTGGAGAATAGAGAAATACTGCATTTGTTCCCTAGCTTTTCTAATTAGCTTTCTTTGCCAATTCCCAGTACTACACAGAACAGATGATTACAATTCCAAGCTAACTGGTAATTGAACAACTTATTGGCCCCCAAACACCAAGGGAATATCCTAGATGCCTACCTGACAGAGAGCTGATGGTTGGCTAAAAGTCATTTTGCCTACATAGATCAGTTTTCCAGAATACTAACTTAATCTGAAAGCATTTGGGCAGATGATAGCAGCAGAGGGAAAAAATCCCCATTTCCTCTCTTGAGCAACAGACAGAATGTAATTTTCAAAGTGTCTACAAGGCATTAGCAGTCTGGGATGTGTTCACCTGATCCCAGCAATTATCTGGGCACCTTACCACCATGCTTTTTGGTAGGACTGAAGACAGCTGATCCCAATGCTTTGGAGTTCCCAGTAGAGATTAACTTTGATTTTTGTCTGAAAATCTGACAATGACTTTCCCCCATTCCTTGGGAGCAACCAGAGTTTGATGCCACCACCAAGATGTACAAGTTTTCTTCCGACAGCAGAAGCATCAGGATCCAAAAAGATGAGCACTCTCACATTTTCTCAGAGCTTGACAGACACCATCTCCTGTAGCTTTGCTCAAGAATTTGAACCATGGATTCATATGAAGCAACCCAATTAGCTTGTGCTAAAGAAATTTGTAGAGTGCAGCTAAAACCTTCCTGCAGGAAACCGTAACACTACACAAATCTTTCTGTCCTGATGAGCCACAGGACACTACTGAATCCATGTTCTTTGCTTGACAACTGACATGCTGATTAACATTTTTAATGGCCTACTGTTCAGGTTTTCCTCCTTTAAGCAGTCCTAGTTTTCCCAGTGGTTATTAAAAAAAAAACAACATAAGCAGCAACTAAGTGAGATCTGCTTATGTCTAACAGAAGGGTAAATCCCACGATCAGATCAGAGTTCTACTTCTTAAGAGATCTCAGGTAGTTTATAGACACAAATACCGAATAACCTACAGATCTATCAGTATTTAAATACAGTGAATAATGGTGCCTTAAAGATTCCTTAAGATTTTAATTTTTTTTCAACTCCGTTCAAACCTCGTGAAGGAAACATGCCCATGAGAACAACGATCGTGCAGATTATCAGGTAAATTTGTTGACATTCTCACGTGTAAGACAGTTTCCTTATAGGCTGTAAAACCATCATAGCAATGCTACCTTATGGAATAACAAAAATAAGATACTAACAAATAGCCAAGCTCTTCAAGTCCTCATCTTCACTACTAGAAGACAAAACTGCACATGAAGCTTCCCTACAAACACCAAGACACTAACAGGGCACACCAAATTATACAGTCAGGTTACTTTTTTTTTTTTTTTTTTTTTTTGGTTTTGTTTTTAAAGAATGCTACACAATACCATGGCAGCACAAAGATTTTTCCCTACTTATGTTTAATAGCTCATCCAAACAACGAAGCGTGCAAAAAGAGCTGAGGAAACATTTTTTTAGCCTGATTACCATCCATAGATGCTGGCACTGAGCACGTTCTTGCACTAGAGCACATGAATTCTGCAGGACACGCTACAGTGGAGATCCCTTTCTATTAACACAATTACTGTCTAGTAATTACAGGTTCAGAACTGGGTCCATCTAGTTTTGCCCTTTCGCTACTGTTACTTAAAACTGAGAGAGCCAATGGACACAGAAAGCTCTTCTTTCTACCACACTGAAAGGAGAGAAAAAACACCACCACCACAACCATGATTTATCAGCTGCAATATCCAGGATCTTATCTCAAGCTTTGCAGGGCCTCTTTGGGTCATCTGATTTCCCTTCAGCTTCCCCTCTCACTGCTCTCACAATTCAACATCAACAAGACGCCAACAAAACAACTTCTGTCCAGGTTAAGAGCTGTGCAAGATGACTTTATGGCGTTTCCAATTTAATTAAACAGGAACTGAATCCAAGAATTACACTCCGAGTAAATCCAGCGCCCAAAATATTTTCACTTGAAGAAGCTTCATTAGGAAAAGGAAGGAAAAATCAAGTGAGCATATGCACGCGTGCAGTTAAGTCTGCAAGGGATAAACATTTGCAGATCATTATGCTAAGTTTCTAGAATTCAGTTGAATCAAGCTAGGGGATTAGTCTTTTCTATTCCCAGTAGTTCTCTAAAGAGAGCAGAGATGATTGATTTTTCCCTCAACTGCATGATTTAGAAAAAAAAATTAGCTCTCAAAAACAAGCCGAGACAGTTGTTCGATCACATCTCACCTGCTGCTGCATGCCAAGGAGCAGGAGAGGGGGAAAAAAGTCACACAAGGGGAAAGGGCATCAATATTTAAAAGGCTCTCAGCCCAGCTTGGATGCTGTAAAAATTCATTTTTAGCATTAATGGATTTTAAAGGTGGAATATATTAAATATAATGCTACAGAACTTCATATGAGCAACTTCAATTGATACATTTTAGGCCAAGTAATAACCTGTTACGGTTACAACATGCAAACTATATATTTACTATGGCAATCCAACCTTGAAAAAAATAGCAATAACCAACTGAAGCAAACTACCTTAGAATTAAAAGAACCAGTGGTAATTATTAACAAATTATGTTTGTTTGTTTTAATATATGGTTTGCTTTTGCAAAGCTCAGTTCTATATTAAAAATAGTGATAGAGGTGCTTGACCATGGAAAAAAAAATAGAAACTTTGATTTAAAATCAAGACTGATGTAATAGAAATTTTTTTTTGATGCACCAATTCAGAAGCTCCATGAGTCTGCACTCCTGATTTGGAAAAAAAAATAAAAAAAAAAAAAAAAAAGACAACAGATTATCTGTGCTAAAGAAGTCACTTTCAAAATTTGCTCTGTGTTCCTGATGTACCACGTAATCACCAATTTTCTTCACTTGAAAGACCAGCAGCAAACATCAGTGAGTTTTTGCTCATCTGACATGTCATTGTTCTGTTCCTCTGTTTTTATTTATTTCCTGAGCACTTCCATTAGTTTTGATGTTTACTAAAAAACTTCTAATACTCTTGTCTTCAGTTTATGGCTGAACACCATAAGCAAACGCTTCCACACATTAAATTTTTGGAATATATATCAGATGAGAGGCCAAAAGAAGATTATAACATGCAATACCTGCTTTCCACAAAGCTTTTTTTTTTGTACAAGTGTCTAGCTGGAAGTAAGCTAAAAGTTCCTTTCAATATTTGCAGGAAGGCTTATAAAAAAGATGGAGTGACTTTTTACATGGGCAGATAGCAATAGGACAAAGGGGAATCGTTTTAAACTAAAAGAGGGCGGATTTAGATTAGAGGTTAAGAGGAAATTCTCCATTCAGAGGGTGGTGAGGCCCTGGCACAGGCTGCCCAGAGAAGCTGTGGCTGCCCCATCCCTGGAGGTGCTCAAAGCCAGGCTGGATGGGGCTTTGGGCAACCTGGTGTGGTGGGAGGTGTCCCTGCCCATGGCAGGGGGTTGGGACTGGGTGGGCTTTAAGGTCCCTTCCAACCCAAAACGTTCTGTGACTCTATGAACTTGAACCAAGAAGGAATAGATACTGTTTTACCTGCCACTTTTTCCAAAACCTACGTATTAATGGCTTATAAAGGACTCTGCATTCTTCAGCAATACATCAACAGTGGTTACATTTTACAGGTATTTCAAGTATAAAATGCTGAAATGATCCAAGAATGCTGATGCATGGTCCATCTGAAGTAAATTCTCAGCTCAGCACAGGGGATGTTGTTGAACACCTACCACTTTTCAAACTAAAATCACTCCAACAGCCATTGCGACCTCTTCTTTAGAACCTCTGCCAAAGACACACTCAGCTGAGACTAAGTTTGTCATCTCCAGCTATAACTTATCTAAAGTTACAGGACCAGAATGGATAATTTTCACAGCTTTTTATAATTACACACTTTAGGTAATGTTACTTCAAAGTAGCCAGACAACACAAGTGTAAAACATGGAAAAAAAAAAAAAAAAAAAAAAAGATGTCCATCTTTTTAGAGCTGTTCTAAATCTTAGATCTCGTTTTTGGCTCATGAAAGGGCAAACAGAAGGTATCAGCTAAGATTCCAAGCTGTGGAAGACGCAGTGCTATGCACAGACGGAACCCTTCTGTTGTTTCTTCCCACTTCCAAACAGGACCACTGCATTTATGAGAAAGCTTAACATTTACGAAAGCAATCGTTTGCCCTACTACTCCTCACTTGATTCTAGTCCCTAGCCCCTAATCTGCAGAGATAGTTTGCTGTCCTCCTATCAAAAAAGCTCACAAGGTGAAACTGGGCAATAGATCTCACATCAGCAAGTGGCTTGGTAGGTCTGTCACCTTCACTCGCCCTTTGATGGTAGAAAAGAGAATTTAGGAAAGTGAGATGTTTTGGTCAGTGACATTTCCTCTCAGTTCACTTTCCCCACTGCATTAACCTTCCTTCATTTCTCTTATCTCAACTTTGGGAAACAGTTGAGCATATGAAATGTTTCAAGTACGTTTGCTACCAAGTACAGAATGCAATCAGAGTAAACCTTTAAGTACTTGAAAATAAGAGATTCCCTCCATACTTTTTTGCAGTACAGTAGTTCCCATCTTTCTGGATTTTCTGTGCCCTTGCTCTCTAGCTCTTCCATTTCCAAATAAATTTCCATTTTTGCTTCTGTAGATCTGTGCTAGGAAAACAATAGGAAGGACAGATTTCACGTTCTTATTACAGGCAGTTTGGCATTTAATGGATATATTGAGGTGGAGGTTGTCAACTGACGGTGGCAAGCAGGCAGCTCAGCTGACCCTCCGAAAGGGACTCAGAAGGGAGTACGGAGCCTTGTCAGCATGCCTTCTCCCTCACCCACACACCCAGCTCATCAACTACAAGCAGATCAGGCTGAGGACCTGTGATCTTACAATGAATTCTTGCTAAAACAGCACTTACAACATCACATCGGATCTACTGAATCAAACGGTTGTCAAAGGCTTCAGTTTTCTCGTGTTTCTAGACAAGAATGAAAAACTTGTCTAAAAAGCACAGTAATCTAACAGGGTATGTCAAGGATGTCAACTGCATAAATAAAATTAGTTCGAACCTTACTTTCTGAAAGCAACGAAAACATACCAAGCTTTAAAAATAAAACATAGAAGCCTTTCTGGAGTCTAAAAATCCTACAGTAATATCTGTAAATGTATTCCTCCACAGAGGTACATGATTTGTCTTCAGGTTGCACACCTTCCTTTATGCATAGAGAATCTTCATCCAAGTCTTTTACTATTTCAGGACAGGCACCACAGGAGTCACATTGTTTGCCTCCGCCCATTTAGCGGGACTAGTCTGAATTCAGACTGAAACACAAATCTTATTTCCAGGGTCAAAAAATGTCAATACTGCTTTAAGTCAGTTTTAGAAACAATACGAAACTCGAAAACAAGTACAACCATTTTCTTTCTACTGTGTTGAGTTCCCAATACATTTGGGAGCAAGGATCCAAGTTTTCACATTCCTGTGATTGTAGTCCATTCATCTGGCTGCCTCGGGGAACAGATGCCACCAGCAGCTCACTTTCCACTGAGGTTCTGCATCATTTTTTGGGTTAAAAGGTCCAGTCAGCCAAGTATGGCAGAAAGCTCATCAGGAGCTCAGTATTTTGATCCCACAGGAAGGAAACGGCTCCCTTAGAGAGCGGCCATACAGAAGTGGAAAAGTGAGAGAAGATCGTCTGAGCAGATGGGAGTCTTCAGCGAGACATTTGATTGAAACCGAATGTACGTACTGCAATCTTGGCACATTCAAAGAGGCATTTTTTAAAAATAAAAAGTTTCCTTGTCCACTTGTCCAACTAGAATTATTTAAACAACTCTTACTAGGCAGAAATAAAGAAGATAGCTAACTTCTGTTGCAGAAGTAAGAGTTTTCATTGCTCAAACTAAGCAGTGTGAGAGGTCCCATCAGGGTGCATTATGCTGCATGGAAACTAGTAATCCAGCCCTTCCTCCTCTGGAGAGGGACCTTGTCCCCTTGGATTCACTGGGAACCCCTAAGACCTAATGAGCTAGGATGCTGGGGCCTCGACATCAACTTGTGCCTGAGCTGAAAATACTGTCAAGACAACTGTTAACTAAATCACATAGATGCAACTGGAAAACTGCAGCTTTCCAGCTGATTTTTTTCCCCAAAATAGTATCCACCAAACGTCCAGATATCCAATAACTCCCTCTGGTACTCAGAGATACAGGCTTTGCATCACCCCTTCTGTCAAGTCAAGCAAGATGAAGTGCCAATTCTAAATTAAAGAATCAGGTGCCGATTATACATCTTTGCTCCTGTCTCTATAAATAACTCTAACCAAAAAATCACTTTCTGTGCATACTTGAGGAACATGGCTACAACTTGCAGGCACTTGTTAAGTACTTAGCTAAGCTCACAATACATTTTGCTCAGACATCCGTTTTGTCAGAGCTGTTCCACACAGTGCTGAAGATAGCTTCTTATATTGAAATTAGCCTATTGAAATTAGCTCGTTTTACCCTTCTTCCAACACCTTACTCCTACACATATAACAGAGCCTAACTATATTCCTGAAAACATAGTGCGGGTCTCGCCATTTCCCACCTAATTAGTTCCTTTTGCTGAGGCTTCAGCTTGATTTGTACAGGTGGGGATCAGAGACCACAGCAGCACGTTTTGTACAAGTCACCCCTTTTACCATGCTCAGGACGTAATGATTAGTGGCTTCCTAAAATGAGTTGTTTATCTTGCTACCCCTGAAGCCCAGTGAGAGAAATAAAACTAGAAAGCTCGACAAATTCCCCTTTTCTGAGCAATACTTATTTCTGTCAAGAGCTACACCAGAATTTGCTTAATTACTTACGTCTAGAGAATCCTCATTGACCAGGATGAGAGACATGCTCTGTGAAATGAGTCTGCACGAGTACCCTGCAAGAGAAAAAAATAACATATATATAAATATTTGTTTTGTTTTTACAAAAAGTATTAAAGTTGGGCTCAACCTGAAAAGGAAGATCTCTAGTTAGGATGAGGATTTCTGTTTTGAGCTGTTATGCCCACCAAGCAGGCTGCTTCAGTTGTTACGCCTACAAAACAGGCATTTGCATACAAGCCACATTCCAATCTGACAAGTTTATTAGCAACAGAGACTGCATTTTATCTGCAGCTCCAAATACAGCACTTAAGACACTTTAACCAACACTGTATTAATTAGATGCAGTAAATACAGGCTTTATCCCTACAGCGGAAATGATTGTTTCTAGCATTTTTACCCGAGAGTTTTCTGTGGAAGGTCCTGAGCTTCATCAAACAACACAGATCAAGTGATACACAGCCAGCCCCTTCCAGCTCCTCCAGGCATCAGGAAATTGGATTGGATTGTTCTCAGTGAAGGACTGGGGCATGAACAAGCAGTAAGTTACCGCAGTCTAGAGCAGCTCTTAGAAGGTAGTTCCATACATTCACCAGGACACCAAGAAACATGCTCAAAAATACCAAATACGAAAAATGCTCGTATGTTTTGTAACAGTAAAAGCCAGTGACTGCAGTGCTGCTTCGTAACTCCGAACTGGCAGCTCCTCTATCACGTTTGTCACTGACATGAAAGAGAAAGCAACATCCAGGAAAAATACACATGGCACTTGCAGAACAATCTGTTTACTCCCAACTCTGTTCCTGAGAAGAAGCAAGTCACAAGATGCAGACCGACCCTACTGCATTCTCCTAAAAGCACACGCAAGTTCTCTTCAGTGTCATAACCATGTGGCTTCGTAAAGCAGCAGACTATTCAGCTATTGAAGCAGGACGTGTAAGCCTCCTTGCTTATCTAAGTTATGCAAGAAAACAAAATACAAACCATGATCTCTCAGTATCTCTATCGTATGTTTGCATCCAAATGCATCAGAGCAACCACAAAAAACAATTGTCATAAAATGAGGTCTCAGGGAAGAGGTTTTTTTGTCCATTTATGTTTCTTAAATGGAGTCTGTAGGCTGCTACAGTCTGAGAGTAACATTGAACCACTGCAAGGCTGACAGGTTCGAAATGCAGGACCACAGTCAGCGTAAAGAGATTAAGCCTCTCTCCCTATCTCCCAAGAGCAAGAGAACAACTGAGGTGTGAATTCATTTTCTGTGGGATTTTTGTTTATTTAGGAAGACCATGCAAGCTTATCAATTGTAATGCAAATCTTTTCTGCAGGCTCCTGTATTTTTTTGTAATTGGGCTACTTCTAGAGGTATAATCCAGGGTTGACACGCCTGCTTCAATGACTTCTGTCACGAAGAAAATCCCTCATCTTCTTTTGTGGACAGCATGCTCGTATCACGCAGTCAATCACCTTCAGATAGCGAGCTGGATTACCTGCAGAAGTTTTGTTTGTTTCATTTTTACAGCTGCATGGAATATGAGTATCAGATGCAACCTTACAAAAACATTTTCATCCTAACTGCGTTAACGAGCTGCAGTTTACTTTCTGCTTTAGAGCAAGATACAGAATGACACTGAACCTGGTGGGAAAGTGAGGGAATATATTCTAATGAAACGCAACCTACAACACAGAAGCTTTGCAAAAAGTCCATGATTCTGCCAGTGAAAAAGTCTTTTAGGTGGTAGCACATAACCGAGTATGGAAGCCTCAACAGGTACAGACAAACACTGACTTGGGAAAAGAAGTCAGTTCAAGGTTTGCCACGTGTAAAAGTTAGTCCCATGCTGAAGAACTGCTTCCTTAATTTTACTGGGGAGAAAAAGAGGATATGACAAATTTAATCACCTCTCTCCATGTCAGGGTTATTCGTTCCCCAGGGAATGGCAACAGATTCTTGCTGCAGGCTGTTACAAATTCAGTTTAACTAATTCAAAGGATTTTCTAGAAGCATGTGATTGGAAAAGCAGCTGCAACAGCAAGCTGTAGTTTCTAAACTGCTGCTCACTGTTTCATTTTAAGTTTTTCATATCGAACAAGATGCCATTTGACCGCTGGAGCTGAAGAAAAAAATGGAAAACGCTAACTTGCTCTGCTGTGTGACGTGGAAATCATAGTCAGAAGAAGCAATGCTGCAGCTGAGTTCAGTTTGTGTCTTGTCATCACATCAAATAGGAGTGAGATGAAGCTTAGAATAGGAGGGTCTAAGTCAAGTCTTAACATTTTATAGACATCGATGCACGATGTGCAGTTGTAGGACTATAAAGATGTTAAAAACTAGCACTGGTATAAAACAAAGTAGCTGGCAACCCGCAAGCTACAAGAGAAGTTTGTTGTGCAATTTTATATACAACGTTTTATAATAGTTATTTTTGGCAGCACTATCAAAACAAAAACAGGCTCTACAAGATCAGGGCATATTTTTGCCAACACTTTTGACTCGTTCAATTGCTGGCTCGCAGCCAGATATAAAATGCCGACCCACGCTTGTCAACTGATGTCTGGGTCTTAAATGCAGAAGGCTGCCTGAAAGCCCACGAAGCAGATGAATCGGGGACTTCTGGGACTTGTTTCCCTTCAAGCACCCTGGGAGAAAGATTGCTTGAGCCAGAGTTCAGGATCGTAGCCCAGGGGCATGCTCACACTGCAGGCAAACAGAGCACATGGGAGGCCAGAAGGCTCATCCTCCGCGTCTACCGAGGGCACGTAGCCCTGCTCAAACTTTGTGTTGGGATACACACATGTATACTGGCATCGCTTCGGTTCCCCCAGTGAAAAATCACAGAATTACTCCAGGAGAGGAAAGATTTCCAAGATGAGGAGAATATAAAGCAGCTGTAGGCATGGCTTTGAGTCGCCAGTATTTTCAGGTGCACTACACACGTGCACTGTAAGGGGAAGTCCGAGACAAGGCAAGAGAAACAGAGGTGTGTAGGGGCGTTGTGGGAGACTCCAAACTTACGACTGCTAGAAAAGAAGATTTTACGGCTTTTCATTTGTACAATTACTGTCAGCAAAAGTGCTTTCAATATCTTGGCAATAGGTGGTACATTTCCTCTAATTGTTACTCAGAAGATGCAAAAAGCAAGTACACTTACAGGGAGCAGACGGCTGTCTCAGAATCACCTCCAACAACAGACAAGGTGCAGTATCACAGGAAACCCTGACATCTACTTGGCAACATAGGACTAGGAACTACCTTGGCATGAAGCTGACTGTGTTGGTCAGCAGCCTACAAGTTGTCTCAACCTGCTTTGTCAGACTAACGGGCCCTGCTGACCCCAACAATCTCAAGGACAGCTTTAACCTTGGAAGTACTGGCTGGCTACCAAGAGCAGCCTTTCGTAAGGCTGGCCAGTCATGAAGTAGAGATGGCCACGAAAGGACCCAGACAGCATAATCAATTATCACCACAAGGGTAAGTCCTTCTCCTCAGGGCTGCTCTCAATCCATTCTCTACCCAGCCTGGATTTGTGCCTGGGATTGCCTTGGCCCAGATGTAGAACCTTGTACTTGGCCTTGTTGAACTTCATGAGGTTCTCACAGGCCCACCTCTCAAGCCTATCAAGGTCCCTCTGGATGGCTTTAACTCCATCAAAGCCAAGAAAAAACAGCCCACAAGAATGATAAAAATGAAATCAAGATATAATGCACAGTAAAATTAAAACATTACAGTCTGGCTAAGCCGTCCATTTTTCATCAAGCTTACAAGATTGCCTTCTTTCTTCAGGTAAGGACTGCACTTAACCACAGCTGAGTCAATGCCCCATTTGCCTTTAAAGAAGCTGAATTTAGCCTGCCATTCAGAGCAAGGATTTCATTCAAAAACCCCGAACTCTCCAAAGCAAAGGCTACCACGTGCTCATCCACTACCAACGAAGCGTTCTATAAAAGCAGCCCTGTTTTCGTCTAAGAACCCCACACAGCAGATCTGCTATATAACCAGACAAATTTGACAAAGCAGAAAGATGGGTACCTATGTTGATAGCTGTTTCCTGTTTGTCCCCTGTCAGAATCCAGATCTTAATTTCAGCCTTCATTAGTGTGGCTATTGTTTCTGGAACACCTGCTTGCAGGCGGTCTTCAATAGCTGTAGCTCCAAGAAGCAGTAAATCCTGAAAGAAAGAATTTGAGGGATTGGTTTCTTAGGATAAATCTCTGCTTGGAACACTCTCAAAAAGGGAATTAAAAACAACATGTTGGGCCTCATTGCTAATACAACATTTTGACAAGCGATACACACTACAGTAAGTTTTTTGTGTGCCTATTCTACTTCCTCTGCATACAATTCACATTTCAGGACGTATAGAATGGAACCCAGTGTTTATGATCAGAAAGATGGCAGCGTTTCAAGAGCAATTAATTCAAGTTCCACAACTCCAAAGCTATCCTATGGACAAATATATACACACTTGAGCATTCTCTAATCACCGTAGGAACATGATGAGTTGTCACAGTTAATGTTTTGCTTAATCTCACAAAACGAAAGTCACCTGGCATCATAGCATTTAAACTAACTTCACTCTTGGAAAATGTGCACACAAACTGGATACAGTTGCTCAAAGCAAAAAGTTATTTCAACTATTTACGGATATAATCACTACATCTATGTAACAGAAATGGTATGAACATTAATCAATCCAAGTATCTGTAGTCTACATACGGATGCCTGCCAGAAAAGAATGCCTCATACAACAACTTCATACAATAGCATTAGCCATATTCATACGCAATTGTAAAGCAATTGCTTGAAGAGATTTGGCTGTGTTACAGGAAAATAAGTCAGGCAGACAAAAAAAAAAAAAAAATAAGAAATAAACCTTGTCAAAAGGCACAATCTATTCTGCCAATTTTAACTTTAAAAGCATTTTTAATGATTGCTCAGACATGTAAACATGTCCAATTTAAAAGAAATTGATATAAATTTAGTTATGTGCCCCATTTCAGGGACTGAACAGAAAGAGTAACAGCTTCTCTTCTTTGGAAGGTCTGTAATTTTTTAAAACAAACAAAAACAGATGAAGAGAACGTCAGTGCAGCTCCAGCTTGTATGCATGAGTAAAGAACTGAGGGGGAAGCTGTTATTCATACAGGTGTGTAGGCTGACATTAATTACAGGTCTCGACAAAATTTAATTTTTGTTATGAGACATTCAGCAAGTAAAGATAGTGGAATGAACTCCTGTAAGCCATTTTCTTCAGCCTCCCAGTAAAACATCAGCCCTATTAATACAAGCAACATTCATAGGTAACAAACGCAGTCCAAGTGTGCAACTGCAGCTTATGTTCCCAAACCCACTTGTTAAGTGATTACACAACAGCACAGCACTTGGCAAGGCCAAGCTGCCTCAGCAAGGTTGCTCTTGCATCCGTTGAAGCCCTCTGAGCCATTTCACAGGTGCCCGAAGAAACCAGTTGAAGTTTGTCTCTACCCATGCACCTGTACTATGATCCAGTGACCCCCGCATTCAGACTGAAAGTACAACTCCCATTCTTATTTAGGTCAGCATGTTAAAACAATGTATTTATTAATTACATCCACATGACATACCTAGAAGAAAAACGCCTACAGACCAGACAATTAATACAGGAAGCATCAACTCTGAGAAAAATCTAAGTTTCCGGTGCAATTCCCTGCTCACTCCTTGACATTAACAAGAAAGGAATTAACAAGAAATGAATACCATTGATTTTTTTTCCTTCCAATATGCTACTACTAAGACCCATACTGCAAATCTACAACTGTGGATGCCTCTTTTTCAAGATATTAAATTAGGAAAGGAGGCAGAAGGTAAATGGCCAAAAACAGTTTAAGGACTGAGAAGATGTCTTCAAGCGAGAGAATCAACCCATGCTGACCAGTTGATCATCCACAATCATTTTTCACTTAAGTGATAACAGAGGAGAATGATGCAGCAGGAAGCAGAAAGCCAAAAAAATACACAAATGTCCAGAATCAAGGCTTAGTTAACAACAGTGCTACCGGCCAGCCTACAGAAGATGACACAACAGACATCAGTTTGAAAAGCAAGACCCAGTCTTCAGCTGCTGCTTAGCGAGTTTCTGGAGTGTTTCTGCTACCCCATGCAATCTAGCTCCTGTTGTGGTCTCGGTCTCCTCTAAGACTGTTTCAGTCTATGCAACTCCAGGCCCCGGTGAACACATGGAAATGTTTAGTGTCTAGAACAGCTTTCAAAAGACTTGAACTGTGACTGCCCTAGGAAAAGGAAGAAGTTTTTCTCCCTATGGGAACTTGGTGCAGCGCGCTGATTATACAGGTTCTGCTATCAAGTTAGACCAACCGTACACAGGTTGCTAATGAAGAATACAATTTCATTCTTGAAAAAACAAAAAGAACGGTTTGTTAATCTGTATCAACACACATTCCACGGAAAAAAGACATGTATGGGAACCTGAATCTGACCCTCAAAAATCTGTTTTACCTTCTCAATGATCTCATAGCATTCCTCCAGCTTCTGAGCTCTGTCTTTCAAAAGCGTACTGGTTTCATTGTAGATGTTCAGCCACTCTCTGTAAGAATTTTCTGACAGATCTGCATAAGCAATGCACAAAGTCCTCAGACCTACAAAACAAAATACAGCGTGCTTTTAGTGTGTAAGGTGGCTGAATATCAGCAAAATGGCTTAATGACTGCTAAATTCTAACCCTCTCACTGGAGTCCACAGAAGCTTTTAATGCACACTCCTGAAATCTGGATTCCAGACAACCTCCCTCTATGTTTTTAAAGAGTCTGGCTCATCTAGGTTATTAGTGTTGGTGCAAATCAAGATAGCTTAATGGATGCAAATTTCTCCTTAATTTTCAGTATTGCAATCTAAGAATAACTGGATCAAAAATGTATAATCTTTTATCATTTTTATTTACATATAAAACAATTTTGGTTTACTTTTTTGTTTTGTTTAAAAATCAAATTAAATAAAGAACTGGCTAAATATGATTAGAGATATTACTCAGCCAAGCACACTGCTCATTTCGCTTCTTTTTAGAAAAACTATTTTCTCCTTGAGTATATGCACGTAACTCCCATTATACAAAGGAGTAGGGAACAGGGCCTGTGATGTACGCAAAACATTTTATTAGACCACCAACAGAAATTAACATACAGAAGTAAGGATTTTTTGTTTTCCCTGGCATGAGTTAAGCAGAAAGCAGTACATGCTATAAGATACAAAGGTTTAATTACTGGGAATGTGGTAGTCTGAAAAAAAAAAAAGGCTTTTTTTTTTTTTTAAAGCTGAATATAAATCTGAATCAATGGTTTCAGATTTAGGGATAAAACCATTGGTTCATATTTTCACAATAATGCCAATATTTTATGCTACTTTAGAAAAGGGAACAAAGCCAAGTACTTCCCTGTGAACAGAGGTGTTATATCAGTCATAATCTGACATGGTCTCTAAGGCCTTAATCTTTGACATCTGGGTCTTCCAGGCTTCTCAGTATGCTCACATTATCCATCTGCTTCATAAAGCCGAAGATTTTGTCATCTGACTTTTTACATCAGTAAAAATACCAGTTCCTCCAATGAAACTGAGAAATAGAACTCACGTCCCTTTTATCACACGTGCACGGAGCTCTATCTTCTCCTTCCAAATTTCATTTCTGTACTGAAATTGCACAGAAGCAGGGCACAAGCTTCCTTAGGGCTAGTTACCCTAGCATTGCTATTCTGCTGCTACGCACAACTTCTGAATTTATAATCATCTTATTAGTTAGATAAAGCTTAGATAATGCAGAAAATCTGATAAATTAAATTCTTCTGACATGCTGCTTCTCTTACCTTCTGTGGCGAAGTATTCAAGATGGCACAGTGTTTGCTCCATGTACTGAGAATCTTTTGAAAGCCTCTCAAAAATGACGTTGTCCTATTATAACCAAATTCATTACATCAGAGTTAAGTCTACATATGAAGTTTCCACTTGCGTATTTACCAGCTCAAGTGAAGTTACCTAGGTGGACTTCCTTATATTAGAACCCAAGACCAAATTTAAAAGTGATGCATTTGGGTTTCAGAGACACTGACTCGAATAATTATCTGGCCTGTGCCAGTGGCAGAGATACTGCATCCACTGTAAATAATGAGGATGGAAGTACACTCTGCCCTCCACACCCTTTGTCCCTAAAGTGGTGGTCCCCTCCCTCCCCATCAAACAGTACAGAGCACTCCTTTCTGAATTAAGCAGAAACATTGATTTTTCAGACAACATGAGAGTCTGGTCTTACTCAGTAATCACTGCAGACCAGTACAGAAGGGTTTCTTGCAATCCTCTCTAGAAAAGATTCCCACTGATGTTAAAAAGTATAAAAAATAAAATATACAAATTTAAAAATATATATTAGATGTTTAAAATATATTTTGAATGAAGTTATTAAATATGAAAAATTATGTTAAAATAGAAGATGGAAAAAATGAACAGGGTCTACCTCAACATTACCTTGGAAATAACCTTCCTCCCACAACTCTGTACCACTAAATCAAGTGAAAATTAAATGCTTAATGACGTGAATGACAGCTGCAATCAAAATGCAGCAGCACCACTTATATATCTAGAGTCGCTAGATTTTATTTTGGGACTACCAGAAATTGCTACACATATGTACAATACGCAACCCCTAAATTTGCTTAAATATGTACTCCTCAGCTAACTAAGCATACAGGCCTACATCTAGCACTGAATAGAGACACGCATACAAAACAATTTATGATAAAAGCATCACAACAGGATGTTTCCATCAGAATGTGGCAGGGTTCATGTAGAACAGGCATTTCACTTAAAGTTTAGATGAGTGGTAGATGCAGCAGAACACCAGATTAAGGCAAGAGTTGCAGCAGTTAGAGCATTAAACATTTGATCCTGCTCAAACTGAAGACATCAAGAAGTTTTTGACTAGAATTTTGTTTTCCATCCCTTCCTCAGCCACACTACAAGAAACTGTTAACACAGGCAGAGCAATAGCAGTGTCTGAAGACAAACAGGTGCAGCTCACTGAGGAGCTACTATGCACACAGCTTGGAAGTACTGCAGAGCAAAAGTAGGCTTAACTCATTCCCACCACAGCAGCATGAAGCTGGGACCATCTTTGCCAAATCAGGGGAGTTAACCTGAAGCAACAGAGCAGATCCTTACCAGAAGTCAGAAATAGTTTTCCATGTAGCAAAAAGCCATCTTCCCTCCCCATTTTCCACTGAAATCAGAACCACTCTCCAGCAGCAGCCGATGCTGGTTTTACAGCCTTTGTATTCTGTTAAGTTATTGCTCTTGTCAGTGAAGACAGAAGCACAACATGGTGCAAGCCATGATGACAAATAACAGCAGGTGCAGAGATGTGAGAGAGCCAGATCAAGAGCCAACCACTTGAGAACGAAACGCTAGTATTAGGTTCACACGACAGCATTTAGTCTAGTTCCTGAACTGCTACTGCACAGCTGGGTGAAATCCTGCCTTTGCTTCAGGAGAGGGTACAGGGTACTGCTCCCACTAGTTTCGGGATTTCACTTGGGTAGTAAATAGCCTAACAACCTTCCTGTCTGCAAAAGAAGTCAAAGGAGAAATTACAGCCCTCCTAAATCACTTGGCCCTACACAAAAAGCCAACTGGTATTATGTATGAGACATGGAGTGCCAGCATCAGCCACAGCTGCTGAAACAATAACTGGTAGTATTAGCTCTCCATTGAAGCACCATAATTACTTACAGCCCCTTTGCAGTAGAGCCGGAGTTGTCCTCCTGGAGTTCGAACAATCACTGACATTCTCTTCCTGTTACTATTGAAAGAAAAATATTTGTTTTCATTAGTTATATTGATGAGGATTAAGCCCTGGTCCAGCCAGTGAATTTTCTCAGATGCTCATAATGCATCAAGGATCAGGTGAGATGGAACAGCGGTAACTTAAGACCTCACTAGCCCAGACAGCGAAGAAAAACATTAAATTGCACATTTCCAGCTTGAGCCCCGTGGTTCCCATGGGCAAGCACTTGACCAGAATGCCTAGCCCTGCAGCCAAACACGAGCAAGAACTTGGAAAAAATCAGGATGGCATAACAATCCCTTCGAAAGGAGAAGAATCTCATTCACTCTCAGCTTTTTCTTCTACCTCAAAGACAACAGTTTTGGGGAATCTGGCTAGAAATGGAAACATTAAGACTGAATTTCTATTATTTGTAAGAATAACAGATATTGAAATAACTACCCACTGAGACACAGGAGCAGTTATTTAACTTTCTAGCTCAAAAGAATGCAGAACATGCAGAAATACAGAAAGGAATCAGTACAGACCAGCTCTTGAACTCCCTACCTTTAAGGCCGTGCATCAAGGCAGTCAAGTTTGGTATCTTGAAACTAAAGGTAAATGGTACCATGCCCCACACAGGTGTTTAATAGTGGAAGGGCAATACTTATTTATTTTTAAAATAAATATTGGCACTATACCTATCCACTTCTCCTTTAAAAGGAACACTGGAAATAAAAACAAAGCTTGTAAGAGGCAGAGACAAGCTAATCAACTCTCCTCAAGGGAACTTCCGAATACCTGTTTCTTCGGGGTTCTCTGTAAGCACACTGGGATGCATCCCTGGAAGCATTCACAGTCAGGCTGGACAGGGCTTTGATCAACCTGATCTAGTGGAAGGTGTCCCTGCCCATGGCAGGGGGCTTGCACTGGGGATCTTTAATGGTCTTTTCAAAAATAAAACATTTTATGATTTTACATAATTCTTTTCCTTATCAAGAGGAGACCTAACAAATAGATGGAAGCCAGGAGCAGAGGCACCCTCTTTCTTTTCTTGCAAATATTAACAAACAGATCAGAGTGATCTGTTGAAGCGAGTGAAGCAAGTCTGGAAGGACAACAATTAATTAGGTCCAGAATTTCCACAGTAAACGAGTGATCCTGGGCAACTTCCCTGTGCTTTTGGAATGGAATTACAGGAACTTCGTCAGGGGTCATTTGGGTAAGTTGGTACCCGGGGAAGAAATAAGACAGCGTTTTCTAGAAGTGCTGCACACAGGCTACCGATGCTCCTGTCTGTGGAGAGCAGTCAGCTTGTCAGAAACGCTGAAGGACTCGTTCAGCCCTTGTCAGGTATTCCCACAGGTAGCCTAAGTAGCTACATTCAGAATGAAAAGGTAAAAAGGAAGCAATCTTTGTGATCTCCACTGATGCAGAGGCCCGATCAACCACAGGCAGCTTCTCACTACCCAAGCAGCAGCCTGATGAATTCAGCATGCCTGCACGGCTCAGCTTTTCATAGCTGGGGTGCTTCCTACAAAGGCATGCCAAAAAGCCCTTCAGTAGGAGCCTCCATCTGCTGAAACGGAACACATGCAACTTGCAAAAGCACTGGAAACGTGCAATCTCAAATCAAGCTCTTGCAGTAGACAAGTGACAAACGAGGAGATGAGGCACAGAGTGACATTTCCAGGGCAGCAACTTCACAGTAAACACAGCCTGAGTGGCAGGGGAGACCTCCATGCTCACAATCCAACAGCTGCCACCAGACACTACTTTGTAAGAAGCTCTTTTATAGTCTTACAGTGGAAATATGGAAACTTACCTGGAAAACTCCAGCACGTTAAGAATTTCAAAGGTTTTTTCTTTTCCCAGCTACAAAAACAAGACATGTACTATTGTAAATACAGATTGCATGACATTTTTACACATGTAAACTCGTGAGTTACTTAAAGCATCTTTGCTTACATACTTCAGTATAAATAAGCTATGCTAATAGCTCCCTCTCCTGGTACAAGTGATGCAGAACCTTATTTAATAAAGACACTCAAATTTAAGACTGACACTTGCCTTTTACTATTTTTATACTATTTCAGTCTTGGATTTTTGATGAAAACAGAGGTGATAACACACCACTGTTCTAGTTGTTGCAGAGCAGCGCTCACACAAACCCAGGACTGTTCAGCTCCTGGTGCTGCCCTGCCAGTTCGGTACCCGGGGGTGCACAGAGAGCTGAGAGGGGACACAGCCAGGAGCTGGCCCAGACTGACCAGAGGGATGTGAGAAATAAAGTTTCTCACAGAGACAACCCATACCATGTGGTGTCACGCTCAGCAATAACAGCTGGGGTAAAGGAGGAGGAAGGCAGGGAGTGATGGCTTTTGTCTTCCAAGGAACTGTTCCGTGTGATGAGCCCTGCTTTCCTGATGTGGCAGAACACCTGCCTGCCGACAGGAAATAGCAAATGAATTCACTTTTTGCTTTGCTTGTGCACGCAGCTTTTGCTTTATCCTATTAAACTGTCTGTATCTTAAACCAGGAGTTCTTGCACTTTTTCCTTGCTGATTCCCTCCCTCATTCCACCCGGGCAGAGTGAGCAAGTGGCTGAGTAGTGCTCAGATGCCTGCCAGGGCTAAACCACAACATTATCTTGCTCAGACAATTATCTTACTTGGAAGAAAAGATCAATTTTAATAAAAGGAATTAAAGATTTAGAAGTACAGCAAGCACTAAATACAACTGAGTAAGGGAAGAGGTGCCAGATGTGAATTTCCTTCCTAGGCAAGCGTGCTCCTTTGTGCTTCCCGGACAAAGGAAATATTCTTCAGGCACAACTGCTGTCATTTACCATCAGAGAAGGACAGAGGCCTTTGAATCTAAAACAGACTGAGGCACCTCTTCCAAACTGCAAAAGCCTTTTGCACAGAGCTTACTAGAGGCCCTCCCAGTGGCAGCTTGCAGGAACCATACAGGAGGCATTCACACCCTGCATCAGTTTGGCAGTCAGCGAGCCATGCACATCTGCTTACCGCATCAATGATAACCGAGTGTGGAGTCCTTCCTGTGAAGACATAACCAAGTTTCTTTGCTCCTTTCACTAAAGCCCCTTCATCTGTCAACAAAGGAAAAAACTGGTATTTAATACAGTATGTAGAGGAAGAAGCCTGCAAAGCCCACACCTAAACATGCCCTATTATGAAAACAGAAGCCCCGTTTGCCCTATATTCAAACTTCCTATCTGACTGCTCCAGTAGCTCTGCAGACACTTTCACAAGGACATTCACATTTTACTCCTACAAAGGCCATTTAAGATCAATTAGACCAAGTTCATTCTCAATCCGTATAAAATGTCCTGCAATTACTGAAGCATTAAGCTCTATTGTTGTGGAGGAGCCGTAGTTTTCTTCTGCCTGAAAAAAGGGAAATCCCTGTTCTGAAAGCAAGATCAAAGCCGTGTTACCCTATATTCCTCAAACATGCCTTTGATCCGCTTCCTGCTGTAACGGCACCAAGTTCTTGCCCTACAGAAATACAGCACTGTCTTCTGGACACTGAGCTGGGCACTGTCATTAAGAGCTCGAATAACTAAGCTGAAACCAGAGCCACCACCTCTCGTAGGTACTTGCACTGCATTGCTAAGGAGCAAGTGGCATCAAGCCCAAACACCAGGTAAGTGCCTGGCTCAAGTGACCCTCACATCGCTACAGCTCCCTCGGTCTTCTCACAGCTCATTAACACCGTGAGACCAGAGCTGCCCTGCATGGCCTCCTTACCCTGCTCCTAAAGCACTCTATTAAGGCATTAATAGGAAGCATTACTGCTTCTTCACTAAATCACTACAAAACTTGTAGAAATATCTGCAGTAATGGAGATAATTTGATGGGAAGCAGGGTTCTGCTGTTCTGCTTTTGCCATTCTTTACCTCTTTCAGTGCTTCTGTGCTTCCTGAAAGAAGGAAAAAATGGGTGAAGGGCAGGCCTGGATATGGCCAAGACTGCTCTTTAGTGTATTGTGTCCTGTTTCAGAACCTGTTACCTGCTTAGAACAACATGGGAAGCTACTAGATCAAGAAAAATACATACATTTGCTCTCATACCAAACAGATAGGTAACTGCACATGGAGAAACAAATCAGTACTTCTAGGTAAGGAAGACAAATCACTGAAAGTTTTTATTTTTCTCTTTACCTCTGCAGAAAGAGGCCAGAGAAAAAGACCTCATGAGAGCAGGAGGGATGATAAGCCAAGCCCTACAGAAAAATAACGGGACTTAACAGCAGTTCTGCAGTAGACATTAAAAGCAGTGTGAACTGATGACAGAAAAGGGCAGATAGCATCATAGAAAACATCTTGCTTTTAAAATTAATGATCTTTTCAAAAAATTTCTGGACGTTCCTTCTATCCCCATCCATCCACTTTTGTTCCCTCACTCCTCCCCTCCCAAAAACAAAAGAAAGCAGCAACCAACCTGGAGAGGATGCCTGGTAGATTATTTTATTTCCTTGTCTCTCGGGAACAACAGTGTGACACACGGCCAGCAGAGTGAGGAACTCCTGTATGTGCACAGCTGTGGGCTAAACACAACGTCAGGAAAGTCAGTTTTACTATGAGACACAGAGGCAGCTGTCCCCTAACCTGAGATGACCTCTTAGACCACAGAAAATAAAAATAAAAAATGATCTATTTCTTATTTTAGTTGTCTCATTGTCTCCAGAACATCAGTGCAGCAGAGCTACAGGCCAGCATTAGCCAACTCTAATGATAAGCATCAGTTAAATTGCAGAAACCTGTGAAGCACTCGGCTCCCAAATACAAAGGTACCCCTTCTGTAGCACACCTTGCTTAATACAGGCAAAGCTGTACACCGTAAAATGCTGATAATAGCCAAGCAACAGGATCTACTACGACTTTGGTGGCTTCCATGACAGTTTTTAGTAGATTCAGAGTAACCACACCAGAATTCAGTTCATTGCAACTGCACTGAGTGAGATACTTCCAGAGCAGACAGCTGCTGCCTAACCAGCAGAAGGCACCATCGTGTGTCGTTCCAGAAGAATACATCTTCCAGCCAAGCAAAAATGTGATCAATGGTCCCTGCGTGCTGAGCATCACGAAAACACGAAAAACACAATGCTGTTCACAGGCTGCGCAGTCACGGGTCATGTCTACAACGCTGAAAATGGTGCAGCACTTAGTCACAGGCCTTTGATTAGCTACAATTGCCAGAATTTGCTGCAGAGACTTGAAATAAACCCTCCCACCCCATTCTTGCCTGCTTTCCACCCCTCCCCTCTTGCTCAGCGTTTCCAGTCTCACAGCAGCCAGGAATGGCACTCAACTGCCCAGCTCACAACCCAGCACATTAGGTTCGTCCACAGTTCACACGGACTTTCTTTGCTAAAACAGTTGGCTGAAACTGCTTCTGTTCAACTCTGCTCTAGCCATTAGAGCAGAGAGCTGGAGGCCAGCTGGCCTGCAGCTCCCTCACGAGGGGAGCAGAGGGGCAGGCGCTGAGCTCTGCTCTCTGGGGACAGCGACAGGACCCGAGGGAACGGCATGGAGCTGGGACAGGGGAGGGTCAGGCTGGGGGTTAGGGAAAGGGTCTGCACCCAGAGGGTGCTCGGGCACTGGGACAGGCTCCCCAGGGCAGTGGGCACAGCACTGAGCCTGCTGGAGTTCAAGAAGCATTTGGACAGTGCTCTCAGATATGTGGTTTGATTTTAGGATGGTCCTGTGTGGAGCCAGGAGTTGGCCTCAATGACCCTTGTGGGTCCCTTCCAGCTTGGGATATTCCATGATCATACGATTCTGGTAGGTCCACCTCTGCAGAAGTCCCCAAAGTCATCATTTGCAGTTGAGCTTGTGAACTTTCATTAGAATTTCAGCATGTGAAAATGCCACCTCATTTCCAATGTTCTCATTAGCATAGCATATTTTATAGATACTTTCACTTAACAGAGCCACTGTGAAGTCCAGAGCATTACAAGAGCTGTAAGCACAACATCAGGCCAAAAGAAACACTATTGTAATGTTAAAAACAAGATCTGATGTAGAAAGACACCAACTTTAAAGTTCTTGTACAAGATTGTAGTAAAACGGGGAAACTGTTGGGTTTCTTTGTTTTTGTCTTTGGTTTTATTTATTTAATGTACAGAACACAACCTACATACTTGTATGACAGAAAGATTCACTGGCAAAAACAGGATTTCTATTAGAAGAAAATAAATTACTACAGAAGCCACAGAAGAGTGGCAACTAATACATGCCGTGTTAACACGGCTAAACAAGAAGTCTATCAGAAAAAGGAAATGTAATGAAGTCAGACTGCAGAGCCAATATCCACAATCTTGTTTTACTTCACATATTTTGAAAAAACATGATAAAGGAAGTGACTGTTTCACGGACCTTTATCTTTGCACACATGCTACTGAACTGTACTGTCACATGTCCCTGCAGTAACAGCCATCACTCTGCACAGGCTGGAGTGCAGAGGCTGTGTTCAGGAAAATGAGAGATTGCACATCAGCAGGAGCGAGAGAAACAGCCAGTCCACAGCAAATTGCTGGTCAGGAGGTCACTGCTGCTCCGTTATTTCTAGTGAAAGCACTGCAAGACCTTCATCTCCACAAAACGAACAGCCTGCCCGATTCTCATTTCAGCAACCACTGCTGCAGACCTTTAATGTCCTTCTTACGAGTGTCTCACCTGGCCTCCTGCATGCTTTCATGCCACATGTTCAACCAGCTGGAAGCAACCTGGCTCTGGTGATGCCACTGATTTTGCTCCTTCCCACATCTATGTTTCTGCTGTCGAGCCAGCAGTGTAGTTTGGTGCTGTTTTGGTACATTCACAGCTCACAATGGGCTACGTGGCAGCCTTCCAGATCCACAGCAGCAGATCAGCAGAGGCCCATGTCAGCTCCTGCACACAGCTGTCATTTGTTACCTTCCTGTGTTGTTCCAACACTGACACAATATTTATTGCACTGGCATGAATCAGGGCAGAGTGTTCAAATAATTGCTTCAGAGCTGTTAACAACCAACCTTGTGGTCATACTGGCTTATGTGATCTCACATCCCTTCCAGCACGCGAAGTTTAACCCCAGCAGAAGATCAGTTAACCCACAGGACTTAAAGCTTGCTTTATTATTTATTTTCCTCTATAAAAGCAAAGCTCAGCAACTTTGCTAATCAAATTCTTACTGATTGTCTGTGAGGCATTCCTTGCCTGCCTTTTGTTTGAAGCTCAGCTTTATTTTCCTGCTCCATTTATCTGCAGCAGGAGCAAAGGTTGCATAGGTCGGGCTTTTGCTCCTCTGCCCACAGGTCTCTCTCCTTGTAGGTTCCTTCTTTCCACCATTTTTCTCCCTGAGAACCAACAGCTCTGAGTCAAAGCCATTGCTTCTCTTGGAACAAGGTCGGTGTGGAACACCTGGTTTATAACCTCCTGCATCAGTGACATATCCCACTGATTAAACAATTTAAAAGCATGACCTACAATGAAAGTAGAGTTGCCTTATCTAGAAGACACAGCATTATCCACCATGGAGCAGGGCACGGACCACTAGTCAGGAAATATTATCAAAAGTTCTCATCCCTTTGCATAAGGTGCTCTTCTGTAGACAGAGGGAACAAACAATGGGGTGAAACTCAGTCTTCTGAGGGGCAAGTTGTACTCTGCAGAGCTACTTATCTGCATGCCACGTGCAGTGATCTGGGTCTCCTCACTCCTAAGGAGTGACACTGCACCACTCTAGCGAGCTACTCACAGCCAGATGAAGTTACAAGGAAATTATATATAAAGTTAAGGGTTACATTTAATCTCTATTCACTTCTAGCAGCATCAGATCAGTCTCTCTGTGATATTCCTGGGTTAGCTGGACTGAGAGGTTTCTGAGCAAGAGGCCTAGAAATGGACAGCAAGATATTAAGGCACAGTCTAACAACTTGACCTTGCTGCCTTGAGTGAGTATGGCACAATCTGCACCAAGGACAGCTAGTAAAATACTTACTCATGTCATTAACAGAATTAATTACGACTCTCCTTCTTAAAGAGATATAGAAAAGTGATCTTCCTACTGTTTTGTTCATTAAAATATTTTGAGAGCAGTTGAGGAACCAGTCATGTTGGGCACCTGTACAACAGCGAGGCTGGTAAGGTTGGAGGCAATATTCCAGGAAAAGACTCAATATTCCAGGAAAAAGACTCGAGGAACACGTGGCACTGGCATATTGAGAGTTAAATGCAAGTTTATCTTGTCCAAACCACTGCAAAATGATCAATGATTAAGATACGGCCTTGTGCTCGAGTAAAAGAAAAATGCTCAAGACCCATACATTGCGAGGGCAAAAGCTAAGAGTGACAAGTATTTCTTGCCAAGCAACAACAATTTGTGAGCTGTAAAATGACAGTTTTACAGGCAACAGTTACTTGCTGAATTAAAGCCTTCCAGAGCTTCTTACCACCTAAACGGTGAGATTCCTACTGTACCTTAAATTCTAGCTTTTCACAGAATCACAGAATCACAGAATTTCCTAGGTTGGAAGAGACCTCAAGGTCATCGAGTCCAACCTCCAACCTAGCGCTAACAGCCCTCCACTAAACCATATCCCTAAGCTCTACATCTAAGCGTCTTTTGAAGACTTCCAGGGATGGTGACTCCACCACTTCCCTGGGCAGCCTGTTCCAATGCCTCACAACCCTTTCTGTAAAGAAGTTCTTCCTAACATCTAACCTAAAACTCCCCTGGCTCAACTTAAACCCATTCCCCCTCATAAGCAGCGGTACGTGTTTCTTGTTCTCCTTTCCTAAGGAAATACAGTGGTGACTTTAACAAAGTCTGAAGGACTAAAAGGCTCGGTTCCCACACATTTCATAAAATTAAGCAGACATCAGAGAGCTGGAAATGAACACTTTCACTGAAGCGAAGGCTCAACAGGAGCACAGGGGTTATCTGTTCTGCCTGGCCAACTGTTAAACTACTCAACACACATACTCACTGAACAAATTCCTGCATATGTAGCTACTCCATGGGCTTGCTTCTTGTCCAAGTGGTAATTTGGGGGCCAGAGAAGAGAGCTGAGATGAGAACTGGAATTAGCAGAGGAAGTTAGGAAAGAATCCAGGGAGACAGAGGAGACTAGGACAAGATCCAAGGTTATTACTCTTTGCTTCTTGACCATCTTCCCTGCACTCTTCACATGCAGATGCAAAGGGGGGTGTAGAAATCCTGCCTCTCCACTCTCAGTTTATTCACAGTGTACGTGCAACTCAAGCACTAAGATAAAAAATGCTTTGCTTAATCACCAAACATTCTTTTAAGTCTTTGGAAATTCTTGCTCTTTTCTTACTCTAATAGCTTATACTATTTCCCTGTAGAAACAAGACAGCAGCGTATTCTTGGCTCTGTCACACAGTTCACCCATCCAACAGAAGCTGCTACTAAAAAGGCACAAGCAGACAAACCTCGGTACTTTCTGCTACACTAAAAGCCCAGAGAAACCAAGAACCTCTGCACCTTTTTCAGAAGTTATTTTTCCTTGGAGCACTTCCTACAGGGCAATAATTCTTCCACTATTAGTCAAGACTGGACTTGGCCATCAATCAGGCCTTACAAAGCAGTGGCCAAATAGAGCTATGAAACTTAGAGGTGCTGCACGATGTTAAAATCTTCCTACCAGATGGAAGACAGTCTCACGAGGAGGAGAAATACATTATATTTTTATTTTTGACTTGGAAAGAAAATTACCTGGCACCGAGACAGCTCTAAACTAACACATGCAAGTGGATTGAAAAAAAATGCAATCTTCAAGACCAGAGCAGTAAGCAGTTATTGAGTGTTTGTGGAAGATATCACACTGACAGCTCCATCTGCAAAAAGGCAAATGTTTAAAGGGAATTCGTTGCCCAGCTGAGTACAGCAGCATCTGACCCCGCAGGGCTGCTTGTATTAGAAGATCCATTTCATTACCTCAGTTCCCTAAATGGCTGAAGATTGTCACACAAATTCAAATAGCATCTGCGTGTATCAATTAGCTATGAAAACTAAGACACTAAAGAGATTTATGTAGGAGACAATTTGTACACTGCCATAAAGCAAAGGGCCAGAAACATGTGAGTATTCACTCTCCCACTACCCTGCAGTCCAGCCCTCACATCACTGATGCGGTTTGACAACCAGACCTGGATTTTATAAGAATGCAAGAACTGCATGCAACACGTTTTTTAGGTCTTGTGCCAAATCATCACTTGTCAGTGGGCGGCATCCATCCCTCCAGCGCAGCCGAGTGACACAGAAGATGACTTCCCTGTAGACCCCTAAAAGCAACAGCTAGTGAGTAAGAGCCCAAGCACACATTATCTGCAGGCTGCGCCTGAATCAGTAGCCTTTAATGCAGAACTTGGAACGCGCAACTGCCATAAACCCAACTGTAGCTACATCTTAACAAATGGAACACAGGAACAGGAGGGAACCCACATCTCGTCTGCAAGTGACCTGCTGATCTGCACTGCAAAGTCTTTCTGGTGCAGATGACTGCAAAAGCCACACAAGAAGCCACTACATTATCCTGAGAGGGCCATCTTCCTGAAGGTCAGGTAACAGGAGCCATCTTCAGGCTCAGACACCTTGACAAATACGCTGCAGTGCACAGTAATTAAATATTCCTTGAGACATCTGCATCATGTTGCATTTCAAGTTAAGTACTGTAAAGCACAGCAGAAAGCAAAGCTTTGAACAGTATGTTGTAGCTTTATTTCTGTTGCTCATACTAAACTTAGCCAGCCCAGTTACAGATGTTACACTGTTTAACAAGGTCAGCTAACCAAGTTAGCTGTTCCAGATTGCACTTGCAGACAATGTCCACGTCCCCTACTGTGGGACAACTTCTGCAGACTAGAACGGTTGTGCCTTTTTTTTCTTCTTAAATGCAAGCAATACAAATTGTCACGTGTGCAGTCAAATGCTTTGTAGGTGCACATTTTCTGAATAAGAATGGAATTGACAGTCCTAAGGACTAGGGACAGCCCTTTCAGACACAATCAGACTAAAATTAATCATCACTTGAAGTCTCAGCCATTGCAAGCTTAAGCTTGCAATTGAGCCTTCATTTCTTATGCCCTTTCCATCATTTCCATCATTTGCAATATTTGAAGCAGTTCTCAACAGAACCACCTTGTAATGCCTGGGAGTATAGTTAAAAATGGTATTTTAACAGGAAGGTTAACAGGAAGGATGTTTGAATAGTCTTCAAATAAAAGGTGATAATACATTAAGTCGTTTTTCTTTTAAAGGTTTATACTTTGTAACATCAATTCCTACAAGACACCATCTTCCATATACTGCTGTATATGAAGCTGTTTTATAGCTAGCACTCATATTCAGTGTCATTGTTTCTTCAGTTCAGTAGTAAGCCAAGTGGTCAGGAAGAGGTTGGAGGAAACTATTTTGTTTCCTATTTATCTCTGCTTTCATCTGTTTTACGTCATACCTGCAGAGCAAACAATCACCCAAGCAGATGTGTTGAGCAGTCAGTTCCAGACAGACCACTAACAGGGTGTTCAAGAGACATGTGGCATTCAAGAACTGGACTTACATGGTCATTTTCAATGTTTTGCAGCAGTCTTGGGTCATCAAATTCACATGACTCACTGGTGGGAGGTAGCTGGCTGTGGAGCAAGAGGAGACAAATATAACAATGTCAGTATTTCCATTCTTAATCATCTGTTTCTATTATTTGATCTATATTGTTGGAGACAAAACTAAAATAAAAATCCACTGTCCTTGGAAATATTGTGAAAAAAAAAATCATATGGCTAATACACAAAATGCTGAAAATGAGCAATAGTTTCTTCAGAACACCAACAAGAGGCCTCGAACAGTTATGCTTAGAAGTGCATTTCAAGATTCAAGTGTCAGCATACTTCCTAGGACAGATGTAGCAGAAACAGCTTTTAAATGTTCTTAAAACACATAAATAAAAAGTCAACTTGAAATCAAGATAGGCCAAAGATCAATATCCCTACACTTCCTCTCTAGTCAGTGAGTTTTGCTTTAAATTGATCCCTGGAGGATTTTCAGGCCAAGTACTCCAAGTTACTATCTGGAAGAAACTCTTCAACAGAAGAGGAAGCATAAAGGAGAGAAAAGATGGCGATGAAGAAAGCCACAGCATAGAAGAGAGGCATTCACAGAAATTCCATCTCAGCAGAAATAACAACACATCATACCACCTTCTTCCTAAAAGGTGATGACAAAAGTTAGCAGGATCACTAGAGAAGTATAAGAGCTCATCAGGAAGTAGTTTCCAACAACACTCAATCTACATGTTTTTTTGATGGGAGCCCACTTAACTGTATTTGATATTCTAAAACGTATCAGCCCTCTTTGGCTCTTTCCCCCTTCCTCTTAACCTGAACACGGTACAGTGACGCCTCCTGTGTAGCACTTCCTTTTAGGTTTTCATTTCAGTCTGTGGAGTGGGAGAGACACTTCACCTCTATTCATTAAATCTGAGTAAGAGTGCTTCTCGTGACATCGAATCACTGAATGGTGTGGGTTGGAAGGGTTGTTACAGATCACCCAGTCCCACCCCCCTGCCATGGGCAGGGACACCTCCCACCACACCAGGTTGCCCAAAGCCCCATCCAGCCTGGCTTTGAGCACCTCCAGGGATGGGGCATCCACAGCTTCTCTGGGCAGCCTGTGCCAGGGCCTCACCACTCTCACAGTAAATGACATGAGACGTTGCCACATCTAGTTTATCTATTAAAACATAATATTTTAATACAGGGGTTCTTTCATTTTCCTTGTCAGATTTGAACCTACTGATGCCAATGATTAGCAGTACTCTCAGATCGAGAGCCTGATTGTAAAGGTTACTCTTACCTTGCAACTTGGTTGTTGGCAATTGTAAATAAGCATTAGCATGCATCCAAGCCAGCCCAGCCACTGTGCATCCCCCACCTTCCCTTCTCCCATCGTCTCTCCTCTGTGCAAAGCTGTGTCACCACCCACTAGCTCTGCATAAAATGCTCTTCCAGTAGGAGCCTCCACACAAACACATTGTTCCCTTGGGCTCTTTGCTGTTTCAAATTTGAAAGCAGTCTGTTTATATAGATCGTCTACACAGAATAAGACATCTTCAAATATATTTACCTAAAGTCTTCTGATGAACGTTCTCTTTCCAGCTCTGGAAAGTGACTGAGGAGTAGGAGGAGGAAAAAAAGAACATTTATTCCACTTTGCAAACTAGAAGTAGATAGAAGGCAGATCAATGAGTCATCATACATATAAACACTGGAATCATGGGTTCAGCTGTTCAAACACTTGAATCAAGTTCTCTACCTTATGAGATATCTGATTTAGCTACTCTGAAACTCAAAGGCTAATTTGCATGGAGATCTTAAGACTGGTCTTTTAAAATCTAGCACAAACAAAAGATACAGTACTGGAGAGTCAAAAAGCCAAGTGCTATGAAATATCGGTGTGACTGAAAGGGATCCCTTTGATAAAAACAGAACAAAAACAGTTTAAGTGTGCATCCCTCCCGTGCATGGAATATTCAACTCTTGCTTTTTGACGACTACAATTACAGTTATATTGCTGTAGTGAAATCCTGGTTATTTGAGTAAGTCACAGAAACACAACTGATGATTGTTGTTTTTAGGCTTCACCTTCTTCCCTCTGGAAAGGGTCAGAAATTACTTTTGGTTTACTTTAAATTACAATCAGACAAGTTAAGAAACAAAAAAGATTTCTCTTTACATGTAGAGTATTCTCCGGGTTTGCATTTCAGTTTTGGTTGCAGGACGTGAAAATGAAAGCTTTAAACTGTGACCGTAAAATATGCTGCAACGTAAACTGAACAGAATGTTCTAATCCTGTTCTGATACCCCAGTATGTATCATCAACATGCACATATTTAGCTAGAGAGTTTCTAAAGTCATACCTACCCATATGTCACTCCAGCAATACTGCATTTCTTGAAGTTCATGATATTACATGTTAGAGTACCTGTTTTATCAGAAAACAGGTATTTTACCTGGAAGAAAAAAAAAACTAATTTTAACTTGCAAAGTAACAAAACCTGAAACAAGCCAAAAACATAATAAGTTTCAGGAAAATTTTGGAAGTGACATAAGACCCAGAAATATCATAGTATTGGCCAGTGGAGGTTTATTACAGGTCAGTTTGTTGTACCAAAGCTAAACAAAAATCCATCAGGAGAACCCTAATGGCATTATTTCTTATTTATGTGTAAATGAATCAATGCCCAAGAAGTAGGTATCAATTGCCAAGGCTCCAGTGTATGGATGTGCTGGCTTACGCTACTTGAACATTCACTGAATCTTTCAGCTGTATTAACATCATACAGAAAGACTGGAATTGAATTAAATGTTTTTTTCATGTTCTTCAAGAACTGCTAGAGTTTAACACTGAAGAAACTCTGTTTTCTAAAGATCACCATGTGTTTTTCTCCCCTACACCCACAAACACTGCTCTGCAGGGAATATCTTTGAGTGGTATTTCACTGGCAAGCAGAAGCTTTTTCTGTTATCCATGAGCCAGTCCTGAAGTCCGAGATACACAGCCATCATCAGCTGTGCAAGCCAGAAGTCAAAGTGGGTACCCAAAATCTGAGGAACTTTGAGATATTAATAATTTTGACATATACCAAAGTTTTAAAACACATCTGATCAAGTAGTTAACGAATCCAAAAACTCTGGCTCCTTACAAGGAATCAATGGTAAGCTATTTCTGAAAACATCTTAAGGGCCAACTAGGTATGTTACACCATATCATGTAATTAATTTCAGGCAAAAGGAAACCTTCAAATTACGGTAGTAACTTCACAACGAAGCAGTGCAAATACAAATCAGATTTTAACACTCATAAAGAAAAGCCCCATTTAATTCAACAGCATGGATACTGACAGTTGTCCTGCTGAGCTGGACACAATAATTACATATTTTGCATACATAAATATTGTCTCCAAGGTGGAATACACAGGAACTTCAAAGTTCATGTGGTTCAGTTACACACTTATGATTTTGGTGGTCACAGGAAAAAGCTTGCATTTCTCAGTGGTACTACAAAACTTCAGTGGCAAAGCTGTGTTCTGCAGTAGCCTTGTTTTGGAAAACCCTTCCATTTTGAAAGTCTCACTTGCAGAATTGTGCAGTATTTGCAATAAATATCTAAGAACTACAAGTTAATATACAATAATCATTACATGAGAAGAAAATGGAAATGCTTGTCAAGGAATACAATCTCAATTAAGATTAAAACTGCATCTTTTTTGACTTGCATTTCTTGTTAGGCAGTCAGAAACTTGAAGAACTAAGAAAGGCTAAGGCTGTTCTGGCCTGCTCTTTAGACAAGCTTCATCCTGTACATCTTGTTTTGGTACACACAGCTCAAGGACAAAGTCAGTTTAGAGCAAAGATGGGAAAAAATAAAAATAAAAATCAGTTCCTAGGCTTATAATTGCTTGTATGACCTTGAATTTATCTTGTGATGTCTCATACTGGTAAGACTTGGACTAATGAAAGTAAAGAAGTTCCATTGACCTGAGCCACGGCGCAACAGAACACAGCACAGCTCACAGCGTTCATGCACACCTTCCAGCTTCCCCAGTCACAGAACAACATCATACATACCTAAGTTTTTTCTTACCTGCCCAAGTTCCTCATTAAGGTTTGAGGTTCTGGCCATTGCAGGTGTGTCTGTCTCAGGATAGTACATATCTATGTCCTGAAATGAGAGCAAAGTTAGACCCGTGCTAAGCAAATTAAATACTGCAGTCTCCAGTCTTCTTGTGTTGAGCTCCAACTTGGCTTGGCTGCCTTAACTCCATCGGTGGAAGTTCTGACAAACAGCAACCAAGCTGATTAGCAGGGCTTCCTTTCCACGGGGTGCCTCCCTACTGCATAAACATGAGAAAAGTCTGACTCAATTAATGGTAATTTGGTATTTTCTTCATTGCACCCCTAGCTTAAGAATTACATACAATGGGAAGTTCTAACAGGCCGCTCTAAATATAGGTCTTAAGTTACAAGAACAATACAATTTACTGCAACCCGTGATTAAAAGAGACAATTAGTGACTTAGTAAAATCAACCCTTGATTACTATATTTAATTGGAAGGGTGAACAAAATAGCTGCTGTAAGCAGTTCAGAGAACACACACAAACCAGATCTTATTTACTTGCGTTTTAGAGGAACCTCTCTAACCTTACTGAAAGTCCAAGTCTTCATGCATACCAAGACCAGGAATGTTTCTCCTCCACTTGTTACAGTTGAGCTTAAGACATCTCTAAAGTATTTTCAGTACATAAGCGAAGAGAAACACTTCGAAGTCAGCGCCTGCACGAACAGAGGTATCACCACTCTGTAACAGAAGGCACCACCAACTCATCTCCTCGGAGAAACATCACGACTCATACCATGGTGGACCTGACTACCAGCCTCAGGGTTTAAAAAAAGCACAAACAAGTTCCGTCTTTCCTTCTGCTGTGGCCAAGAGAAGCTACAGGGTACCAAGGAGTTTTCAAAAGCTATCTAACCAACCATGAATGAGTCTGCTGAACGACTTCGCCCATCTTGAAAGCCCAAAATATACAAAAGCAATCATTTGTACAGGAGAGCTTCCTGCAACTACATCTTGTCCTTTCTTAGTGAGCACAGCACAAATTAGATCTCCTGAACTTCTCCCTGCCTTTCCCAGAAGTTGCATCGGGAACTCACCAGAAAGTCTGGTAAAGATTTCAGGTTTTTCATGAAACTTTGCCAAAGTGATGTTAATACATCTTAGTCTTGTTACTTACCCAATTTATAAAAAGAGCCTGAGTAAATTTGACAACTTCCAACGTCACCAGAAGACTGATTGGAATAAGGTTGTTGTACAGGATTATAAATGTCAGCAGATTGTATCCAAAGTTGACAGACAGCATTTCTGTGGACCGAAAGACACATCACATCATACAGATGGCAGAAATCTAAGTGACACAATATAGGGGTAATCATCTTTCTGTAGTTGCCCTAATCGTATGTAGTAGCACTAAAATAACCAGCAATTGTGTTAAGGCTTAGCAAAAGGGTCTTTCCAATACTGATTTCAATATTAAATATATAAAAGCACCCAAAGAACATGCGCCTGGAGACACAGCATACCACGTCAGGTGAAGAAGAGTGAGATTGCTGAGGATATGTATTAGAGATCAGAACACTTGCTGAATATTTTTTGCTGAACAGATGGCAAGATGTATGATGTTCCACACTATAACCCAAATTTAGTGATTTATCCGATGTGTCAACTACCCTAATTAAGAGCCACCAATATCACTAGTAGCTTAACTTCACCCTTCAGAAACAGTGAATTAAAAACAGAGCAAAGAATAAAATTTGTTCTAAAAGTTGTCAGCATCAGCAGACTTGAGAAGTCACTCACACTAAAGAAATAAGTAAACAAAATGACTTCAGACATGGGGCAACAAACTGAGGCATCTGGCTTAAGTAGAAGAGCTGTTAGTAACAGTGACAATGTCAGCCATAAAGGGAAGGGAAAGCGTTTATGAACAGCAGACAGGATCAGAAGTGGTCCAGCAGAGCACAGGGCAGCATCTCCTGTCCATGGTGCCAACCACAGCCACTTTCCATACATAGTCTAAGCGCTTGCATCTGGCTCTGCAGCTTAGGGAACCACTTCAATCAGCACAGCACCCAGTGCAATATGGTCATAGCCCATAACTATGGGATTTTTAGTGTTACAAATGACTTGGGACGAAGGCAGCAGAGCAAACTAGGAGATAAACACCAAGGAGTTGTAGTTTGGACTCAGGAACCTCCTCCAAGCATGAACACAGATGAATTCCGTATCTTTGCTCAGTTAACACAAAGAACAGAAGCACACCTGGCTGGAAAATACCCTTCCTAATACAGCCCTTATAGAAATCAGACATTTCAGAAAGATTCCAAGTCTCCCTATCTGCCTGAAGAAAGCATTTCCCACAGTTACTGAAGCGATGGAAATTGTGTGTTGAATTTAGAGGGAAGCATCCATACAAACTACTGCCTCACACTGCATTAAAGGTTGCATCTGTTTCATATTAGTACAAGTTCAAGAGTTTGTTTCATTCATCTTTTCCTTCTGTCATTTGAAGGCACAAATTTGAACTTCCTCATTAAAAGCAGGGTGAAGGATAGAGAATAAGCTTGGAGTCACTGATATTGCTACCAGAAGACACTACAGCTACCAAAATTGGAGTGAAGTACAAGGCACTTCCATGTACTTCCTATAAAAGTTCTTTTTCCCCCATTACTATCATGTCTGCATTTGATTTGAACTCCTGAAGATCCCTTTTGCCATCTGTTTTTACCATCACCACCAGAAAGACAGTTTGCAGTGAGAATTGTTTTCAGATTTACATCTCCAGGTGTTTGTAACAATACATTTTATACCTGGATAATACAACCCCCAAGACAGAAGTCTGATGGGCAGCACTGTATTTCTTTGCTAGGCATTTGCATAAGGCCCATCTTTGATATCTGAACTAATAAATTCAAGGAGTTAAGAATAAAAACAAATAACCCCCTTTAAGCATGCTAAGCAGTTTTCTCATTACTAATGACGGAAGTCAGAAGCCAAAGCAACTCTGAAACACACAGCAAATACAAACATCATAAGATTTAGCCTGCATTTCAGTTCTCTGCAACAGATTAGCATATCTCATTGAAAATCAGGAAACAACACAGCTAGACAAATCCTTTTCTTCTGTACACAAGCATGAAACCCAAGTTAGCACCATATATCTGGGACCTGCTACCCTTTAGTCACGTACATGATATGTACGGACATGATAGGCAAGGCAGTACATGACCTACTCTAAAACCAAATTCTGTGGAAATGCAGATGCATGGTATCTCCACAGCGCTGAAACTTGAACAGCCAACACCACTCTTGCCAGTCTTCTGATTCTTTCCTGCTCCCTGGGTGGCAACCCACTGACAGCTACCTAACCTTTCAAATGCTTTATTAACAGAAGCCTCGCTGGCAAGTTAATTTATGCCAGTCCATTCTAAAAAAATAATAATTAAAAAAATAATTGGGCCATCAAAAGTTAGCAACAGGCTTTGTTTCTCATGTGTCTTTCTTTTTCCATTTCTTATTTTATATATCCAGGACACACTCTGAGCACCCTGCCAGCATACTCACTGTTGGAGCCAAGGTACCAGACGACCTCGCCGTGTGTTCTGTTCCACAATAAGGCACCTACAGAGCTCACGAGGGCCATGACCAGGAGAATACAGAACAAAACCAGGATCTGCACGTTGGTTACTTTCTCCACGTTTGATCTCTTCAGAGGTGCTTTGGTTGAATTCTGAAGAGCAGCAGAAAGAGTCTGATAATGCCTTGAACAGTATCAAGTAGCAAAAGCAAATTCATTCTTCGTTTTTAGTCAGTTACACAACTCATTGCTTCAACTCTATGTAGCTCGATATTGTATGCAAAGGCCAACAAGGTCCTAAGAGGAGCCAATACTCCTAACGACTGCTAAATTGACAGAAGATTGGACAAGAGAAACATTCAGTTCTAAAGGTCTAGTACACATCTCCTTGCTGTACATGCCATTGATGGTCAGAGGTGAACAGCACATACATGTTTCTGGACTCTCCAAGCCCTCCCCATCATGTAATCATTAAGGTTGGCAAAGCCCTCCAAGACCGTCTGGTCCAACCACCCCCCTACCACCAATGTCACCCACTAAGCCATGTCCCCAAGCACCACGTCCAACCTCTCCTTGAACACCCCCACAACGGTGATTCATTAAGGCAATACAAACTGTAGTCTTAACCTCACTATCTCCAAGTGCTAAAATTGTAGGGAGTCTTTACTATTTCCTCAGTAGCTAACCCTCACTTTTAAATGCTGTATAGCTAACAAGTTATAATACAGTTAGTTTACTGACACAACGAAGTGTTGTGAGACACATACCTCCATAAATTTTTATGCACATACAACTTTAAGTTCAATAGCATCCTTGTACTCCTCAAGATTTAATTTAAACAGGTATGAGTCAAACCATGTCATGAATTCAAGTCTAAATACAGGCAGAATACAGGGAAGAACGTCAGCTTCTAGAAGAACATGCTCCAAATCTTTAAAGGTATACCTGCATGAGTTTTGTATCATGTCCTGTATACACGACAATACCCAAGACCCATTGAGTGTTCCTCAGCTGTGCACCTCTTAGCAAGATCTGGTCTGGACCAACAGGAACTGGGCTGCAAAACAAGAAGGATGCAGCTCTCAATTCTGGACAATGCTTTCGGGAAATAGCCTTTCAGCATTACTCCCCCCTCTTCAAAACAAGAAAAAAAAAGTATTTTAATGAACTTATATTGCCCACAATCTTACATTATCCATGCAACACACGGTTTTCAGTGCTGTTTTGAAACCCTAAGCACAGCAGAAGGCGGGCGATTCAAGAGAGCTGCTGTAATTGCCCAGAACTTAAGGCAGCTCTAAGCCTACTCTGTGCTTCATTTTATTAGCCAAAGTCTCACACCCATGACAGAGAAGCATCACACTTGCAAACAGACAATCCATTCAAAGCACACTATAGCCTTACACATGTCATTTCAGAAACATTTTGGTAAAGTTGCATTACCCATGAGACTTTTTCAAGCGAGAAGCAAGTGATCTGACACTATTTTTGCATCTGGCACTATTCAGCTTACATAGCCAAGTGGGATACCTTTGGTGCAGGAAAACAAGTACAGCAAGGCAAAACCTGTACGCTCCTGCTGACTCTTCAAGTCGTACTACTTATAGTATTGCATGTATATTCTCAGTTCTTTTCTTTCATGAGTTGCAACAGATACAAGTCACACTGATAAGACTCCAGATTCTGGAATCATTTTCCTGTATATATATCAACTTGGTACAGCCTTTGGCTCCTGTTGGATAGTAAAGGGTTCCAGTTTCCTTTCCATGTCTCCTGTAGCAGGACACCCCTAAAAATACAACCATTTCCTCTGCTCTTTCTTAAGTGTCTCTTTAGACTAAAAGAAGAGCTGATTCCAAAGAAGCCATGTCTTGCTTAAAAAGCAGAAGACTCCACAGAAAGGCAGAACTATGTCATCTTACACTGGCAGATGCTCTGACTCACAGATGATAATTGTTTGCCTTGTGCCCACCCCACCCAAAACAGGCATCTCATCAATGTTGGAGACGAAAAGCACGCAGGAACTATTTCTCCCAACCAAAAGAGTTTACGGCTCTGCTGTCAAGCTGGTACCTTTGACCGTCTAAGCGCAAGTTCCCAGTGAAGTCGTAGAGATGGCGGTTCGGCCCTTCGCACTCGATCCTCCCAGATACCTTCATCAGTTCTTCTCTGGACTGGAGACTAGCAGTTTGAGACAATCCCTGCACAGACCAATCCAAGAGAGGTTCTTGTCAAAAAATAATTAGAAAGACAACTAGGAAAAAAAATAATTTCTTCCAATAATTCAGATAACAAATGTGCTTGACTCTGGGATTTTCTCTTTTTGTGTTTGTTTTTAGATGAGTAATCAATAACTTTCCTGCAAGACTTAACTATCATGGACGTACATGAGCCTGCTTATATAGGATTGTCTTAAACCCCTCTACCAAAAAGCCCACAGGATCTCTGTGATGAAGAGGAAATTCACATCCACAAATGTTCACATGTGCAGGAGGAAGTAGGATAGAAGCACCATGAAGAAGCTTGGCTTTTCTCTCAAAGTGTAGCTCTGCTGATGTATTACTGCTGCTAAATATAGTCCCTCTTAAGTGTAGTCTCTCCTAGCTCACTACAGCCATTGTGCTCTGACCCTGCTCAAGGTTAATTACAAACCCACAATGCAACCCTAACCTAACACATCACCACTCCATCCGAGACTGCACTCACAACACTCCATTGCTTTCCATCTGATTACCTCCACTTGCTAAGAGCGATCCATTTTTCAGTTTCTCTTGCCAGAATTTGACTGCAGCACTGCAAGCCAAAACAAGGCTTTAAGAAGAAACCCTCCACAACCTTATTTTTGTATTTTAAGCATGTGTCCAGAAGGAAATAAAATCTGACAAGAACCCCAATCTGACCTATCAGGCTGACCCAGAACAGGAAATCATGTTTCCTCAAGTGTAGTAAACAAGCTTTTAAACCATATTTTTTATATATACATATATGTATACATGTATATATCACTCAGTATATAAAAATTCTAATCCAAACTCATTTTTCCTAACTCTGGGAAAGAAGGCAAAGAGATTCTGAACTCTTTCTAAACACCATAATGAAAAGGATTTCTTCAACAAAACTAGAAACATCAAACTTAACCCCACTACTTACCACCAACAGGGAACAAGTTAACTGAAGCATAATAAAAGGTTCCTTTGAGCACTCCAGAGGGAGAAGCAACAGACTGGCACATGTGAGAGCAGAAATTGCATCTCTGACCACAACTACAAGATTTTTTTGTTGTTGTTGTTAAATACAGCACTTTACCACTTCCATTCTGCTTACTCTTTATAAGCAGTGTGTATCAACACAACTTCTTGCTGAAGTTCTTTATATTAAATTAGTAAGAAATGCCTGGGTTTCCCAGTAAGATCAGTATTATCAAATAGTTACTTGATAAAAAAAACTCATCCATCAATGGGCACAATTAGCTTCATATTTCACTCTCAGAGTTTCAGAGCACTAGCAGTGTTACTCTCTGCTTTAGCCTAGACTTTCACTATCTCTCCAAAAATGGAGAAAAGTCCAAAAAAAGTTTAAACTCAAAAAAAAAAAAAAAAAAAAGCCATTAAGCCATTATTGTATTCACTGAGTCTTTAAAAACTCCACCTTTGGGGAAAAATTTATCATGGCTTAGGGAAAGCAAAAAGGCACCAATAGATAAAAGACTACCTGAAAATCTATTCCAAAAGCTGTGTCAACAGATCCCATTTAGCAAGGGAGTAGAGAGCAGATGCATAGTACGTTCACAGTTTCTAGTTTTTAATAATAGTTCTGTAGCTTTTGCATCTCCAATAAATACTAATGCAAGAGCTACAACTCATTCTCAGTATAAGCCATCCACCAGAAAACCTACACTAGGCTTCTCCCAGCTACAATGCTATGTGCATTTAAGAGTGGATACCTCAACATCTTCTCGGGATTAGAGATGAGCTTGACTCTAAGAGGCAGACGAAAAAATCTAAGTATTTGGAGTGTTTCACATTATTCTGACAGAAGTTATCGCTATCATTAGCAAGCAGTAAGATTGGGAAAAGTGCTCCCTGCACCTCAAGCAAAACACAGCCAAGGTCTGCTTGATTCCTCTTTTAGGCTTATGTTCCCCCCTTTCCTCTGGATTAGTTCCTTCGATTTGTACATGAAACATTATTGCTTGGGTTTGTATCTGTCAGGAAAAAAAAGGCTTACAGCAACCTGGAAAGAGATGCGTATTTTATTGTCTTGTTTTATTTTATTTATTTTAAATAGTACGAGTATTGCTGTCATGCAAGCTACCGTCTGCCCTGCAGCTAACACTAGTACCTAGCAGAAAAACAGCAAAGTTCTCTTTGTTTTACCTGTCGTATTTTAAGATTCGTCTCCCCATCAAGATTGGCTGTTTCGATATAGCACATGGCTTGAGGTTCACTGTAAGGAGCACAACAAGACTGTCAATATTGAAAATTAATTACTTTTTATATACTACTTTTGCAGTGAAGTGGTCCATGATACGTCTTCAATACACTGCAGAAGAGAAAAATCAATACTCGTGGCATAAAACCATAAAAGAGCCAGCTAAGAGCACATATTTTTCAGACATGCCTTCGAATATGAATGCTCTAATATTAAATTATACAGAAAGACAGGTCTAAAGAATTTTACAAATCACAATTAACTTGGATGCCTGAAAAAAATATTTTACACTGTAGTCCGTAATATTGCTTCAGATTGCATGAGCTATGGATAAATGCAATGCTAATTAATGAGGAGTGCAAGAAGTGGACACGCAACGGGATGAAGAGGGTGGTGCCCTCTACTACTGAGCTTTGTCTGTGAACCATGCACACACAAGGTTGTGGCCACAGGACCACCTTTAAGTTGAGAAACTTCTGGAAGTACACGTGAAGTCACTGCTAAGCAGTGTTTATTTCACCCCTTTAAAAAAAAAAATGAGAAAAGGTATGATAAGATTGAAACTGAGAGCTGCATCTTCTAGCATAGCAAAAAATCTTCCTCATAGTTGTCCAGATTTGCTGTTAGTCGAGGTCTTACCTATATCTGAAGTGGAAAATCTCTGCACAGAACAACATTACCTTATTACAGTACTACCTAACACCAATTATTTCCCGACACACTGCTTAAGATTTAAAACCTCTGTATGGAACCACCAAAACTGTTTTTACCACTGCCTTTTTAGGCTGTTAGGGAACATCAGTTTCATGCCTGGACCCAAATCATGTGCTCCTTCAGCATATCACTATTCATACTCTTGAGATGTTGCTATTTGCTTTCCAAAATAACCAATTACAGCAAACATAATTAGCAGAAGCATCAGCAACAAAAGGCTCCTTAGGAAAGTATTGTTAAGAAATGTACAGGTACACATGTAACACAGTAAGTAGCTAGATTTTTCTCTCCATTGATAGTTTCTTCAAGAAGAAAGGTGCAGAGACTGTCCTTTACCTCTTCCTATAAGATCAACCTGAACCCAAATCCAAAGAAGTCATAGTGAAAGTTCAGCTTGGTTCCAATTGTATTTGTTAGAAACAGTTTATCCACAACAACTGGAGTGGTTAACTCCTGAGGTAGATCTCTCACAAAGCAATTCCTTGCATTTCCACAGAAATGTAGAAGTGTTTCCATACAAAGCTTTGTTTGGGTTTAAATCACTTCATTTTTGTTTCATGTAAACTTATTCTGTATGTGAACTTCATTTGATGTCACCTTTCTTCTATGAAGCAAAAAAAAAAAAAAAAAAAAAAGAATCAAGATAACAAACAATCATCTACTTCAACTCCAACACTCAGTTCAGACAGAAAAGTCAACACACAAAAGAAACTCTCACCCATTCAGAGCATGCAATGCCTTCTGGTGAACTGAGGACACTTAGCATCATCATTTAAAAGACTCATGGAAATAAAACCAATTGTATAGCAGAACTGCCATAGAAATTGCTATTTATTTCAAGCAAAGCATCTCCTAAAATCAAAATACTTTGGGTTTAATTCTTCAGTTATATGATTAGCAATGATAACAAGTTAGTAGAATAATATAGAACAAAAAGCTGACCCATGCAAGTTAAGGTATAAATCAGAAATTAGTGGGTTTTTTTTGTTGTTGTTCTGTGGTGGTTTTTTTGGTTTTTTTTTTTAGTTCTAGCAGAAACAACTATTTCTCAATACTGAAACAGAAAGTTGTTTATGTCTAAGAGTAGCCTAATTAACTGCATGTGAAGGTTGACAACTGCTCATTATAAAAAATTGTCTGTTTTTGTTTTAAAAAAAGATACCTCTACCCTTGATCACATTAAATTTGCCTCTTTTCAGTACTTAAAGGGGACTTATCAAAAAAAAAGACAGAAAGTGACTTTTTGCTCAATCAGATAATGACAGGACAAGAGGGAGACCAGAGCAACCTGTCAAAACCAGTCATCTCTGTCGAAAAGTATTTGTGTGGACTGAAGAAAATCATGAAAGCAAGGTGCCTGTCTCTACTTGGAAAAAAAAAAAAAAGCGAGAACACAAACAGCACTACTGTCTCTTGTTCAAATCTCTCTTGCCTGTGTGCTTAGTGGTGTTGATTTGACCCCTTAAAGCTGTCCAACAAAATATATAAGATAGTTCATCAGCTGAATACCACCTAAATGCTTCCTCGAATCACGAACTAGCCTTCATTTTTCACCATATCTGTTTCAATTGTCCCACATCCCACAAGAGGGAACGAGAAGTACTCGTGTTGCTGTTGCTACCACACTAGGGATGAGGCAACATATGCATGGCCCAAAGACAACGAGCATATGAACGAAGCCCAAAACCTATTCTGCTGGCTATTTATTTAGATGCCAGCTGGGCTAGCCTTTTGAAATTGTTTTAACAGCTTTCGAAGAAATCTTTCCTCGAGGGCAAGAAAATATCCTGGAAATTCAATGGAATTAACTGGAAGAAAACTGAAAATTCCTTGATTAAATGGAGGGGTCCTCAGAGGGCCACAAAACAATTAACTGCACCAAGCTTGTGCAACAGACCTTCCATCTTCCAAACTCCATGATACACCTGGTGTATTACAAGTAGTTATGCTACTAAGTCTTTAAGAAGCCTTCTTTCTTAAGAACCTATCAGCAATGCTAAAAAAATAATAATAATTGCCTATTAAAGCATGTTTTGACATTGTTGAAGTCTGATTTTAGATGTGGAGGAGACGTAGTGTCATCTGATGTCTGTTTTTACCACTAGCAAATACAGAGTTTAAAGTCCTCTGCACCTCAGTTCATCAGACATTTCCACACCCACTCAGGATACCTGGAAGATATAATGATCATGTCTGCTGGAAGATGCTGCCCATTGGTGACCTTCACAATATCGCCTACTGCTACCTGGTGAATCAGGGGCAGGAGAACAGTAGCATGGAAGAGAAAAACAAACAGTATGCTCGTCTGCAATGTTAGTTGGTTATTTTCCTTCACCTAACAGAACATCATGCACAAAACAACTACAGACAGTGCTACTGGAAGTCAGAGTAGTTTTCACTGCAAATTTGAAAATCTGGTGCCAAAACCTTCCCTTTTCTGAACGCTAAATAAGGTATTCTCTATAGAAAAACTAAATATATACTCTATTGAAGAGTGTAAAATTCTGTGGCTTATTTGTAGAAGCGATTGGCTTATTCAATAATCCAGCTATTATCCAAATTTGAGTTCATTTCTTTAAGTACAGTCTTATCTAACCCACAGAAAGATTTCTCCAGGTGAAAAAGTACCTTAACTTAAAGGTTACACTCTCCTCAAGTGTCTCTCATATTTTTTCTCCATATTACTCACACACCTAAGTAATGCACAAGGCACTGCTTGTATTAGTCCCTAGCAAGAAGCATCGTTTCCACAGATAGACAGCATCAACTAGTTCTTCACTGGCCTGGAGTCACTCGAGATTCACAAAGTTATAATTTCTGGAGTACAGAAGACCTAAGAGTTTCCAGCACCTGTAAAAGGTGTCACATACTCAGTCCTTCTTACCAGTGAAGTCCCTTGCAACTCTCAAGACAGTAAGCCAGGACCACCCGAAGTATATCAGACTGGTGAGCATCCCCTGTATTGCCCATTGAAACGGGCCTAAAATACTTGAACGCGTTAATTTATTAAAAATAAAACAGATGGCATGTTTGCACAGGGGAAGTCATTAGTCCTGTTTGGATCCCACTGAAAACAAATTCTCTTTTATTTCAGCACAAAAAATATAGGAAGTCTGTCTCGGAGTAAACATGTTGATAGCACAGAACAGTTCATCTCTAACAACATAAGCAAGCCTGGACAATATGCAGGTGCAAGACACAGACCGATCTGGGAAGTGCTTGAGAAGACGAAGGGTATAAACAAGGGGGAAGGGGAAGGAACAACCACAGACTGCAGGCTCAGCTTCAACTATTATCTTTGCACTCAGTATCCTTGTTATAAATAGGGCATCGACCAGCATAAACAAACACTACCACGAGGCTTCAGAATCCCCAGGAATCTTTAGTTTAGTTCTGTTATAGTCTAACAATTCAGCAGGATTGCATTGAGGTCTCATGAGCTATGTATCATTTCCCAGAGGTTATAAAAGACTGTACTTTTCCTTAGTTTCCTTTATTAGTTAACAGAGCTAATTTTGTCTTTAAAGGGAATTAAGAGCCACAGTTAGATCACTGCATCCTGAAGGATTTCAGCAAGCTCTACCAATAAATCTCAGCAGGCCCCAGGACAGGGCTGCTCACAACCTGGATTCAGCATGCTGCAGGGCTTCTCTTCCTTACTTGAGCAAACCCCTTACTAATTAGCCTCCAAACATAAGACCTTTTGAGCACAGATATCAATATAAGCCTGTTAAACTTCTCTGAGAAGTACAACATTGCAGTGAAAGTTCCTCTTCTAGACACGGGCAGAGAACAAAATACTTTTTGTACCCTGGAGCATATTAACTATCAAGCAAGAATACTTAAAACAGTTCATCAGCATCTGTCTGAAACATAGTACTAAAATTTTAAGGTTGGTACTCAGTGCCTTGCTCATGGCAATTTTCATTATTGTAACACAGAAGATCCCTCCCACCTCAGGTCACAGGGAATTCTCACGCAAGGCATGGTAACTCTAGGCCTCTTACTTTATTCCAGCAGTAAAAATTTGTGAACACCTCCTCCTTCCCCTAGTTTTACTTACCTCTTTCCATATAATGTTCTGCCACATCCCATTTCTTAGAACTGGGAAGAAAATGTGAAGTTAGATCAGAATAAATAACCAAAACACAGGCAAACTTCAAAAACTAGATCAGCGGCAGGGAACATTGACTGGAGTGAGAACTAGCGCACAAATCAGAAAAATACTTTTCAGAAGTTTGGACCACATTTTGTCCAAAGCTGTAGACACATGCATCAAAGAAAAAAATAAAATAAAAGAGGATTGTCTTAACGTTTACATGCAATCACTTGGTTGCCTGATAGAAAATAGTTGGTGGCCTGATTTCTTCTTGGCATTTCATTTGCAGGAGGTGGACATCTTTACTTACTCCTTAAATAAAAGGGCACCACTGCTCATTGTTAATCAGTACTGGGAAGCACCTTCACCATATGAGTCTTTTTTGTTTGTTTCTCATCTATTCCCCTGTATTTCACTCCATTTTCCCTCTGATCCAGCTAGCCTCACTACCATCTCATTTCACCACACAGGGCTTAAACTTCAGTGTCAAGCAGACCTAAAACCCTACCAAAAAGCCAAGATCAACTTTGACAGAAGTAGAATCCTAAGCGTCAAAGCTGAAAGGGATGGGGGAGAGGGGTTTTGGGGGGAGCAAGGAACTGAAGCAGGCCTTGGCTTCTGTAGGGCCCAGGTCCAATGGTGTCTTAACACTCATTGATCGTCTACTCGGGAACACTGTCGGCCCAGTAGTTCTCCTGCATGTACTTTATACATGTACGACCCTAACCTAAGCAGGAATGTCAAATATATTCATATATGCCCAGCCACTGTCAGGTAAGCAAGGCCAGTCCAGCTCTGAGCACATCACATACACCTAAAATAAGACCAAACCCTTCACTGAAAACAGCTGTGGCCAGTCTTTAGAGATGTACAGATGTATTACAGAAATGTGTGCAACAGATGAAGGTTGAAGAGCCTGGCCCCTCTATTTGAGGTGTGAACAATTTTCTCCTCAGTCCTATGCAATTCACACACGTAGCTCATTTGAACAGCGCACCAAAGTCCCCAGAAGGTACAGTTCTACCAGATACAGCCTCAGCTGTCCAACCCAGGCTATGCAATTGTGGGGAAAAAAAAAAAAAAAAAAACAGTTGAAAAACTTTTATAGCATCTGGTGGGTTTTGAACAGTCTGGGCAGTGTTCTGGAGGGGGAGAAAATCACTTAGTTTTCACGGAGGGGCTGAAAATTGTCTACTTTGGGCAACCTTGAAGTTATATCAGCAATTAAATTCTAAAAGCTTCATCCCCCCACTTCTCACCCCCAGGTGTGACACTGTCAGCATCAATCTGAAACACTGTGTAAGGTTTGGTGCTAACGCACCTAGTCCAAAAAGACATTCACTCACTACCATTATGATGGTTTAAGCAACAGCACTGTTTTTTTTAAAAAACATAACATGTTCTAGTATTCAGTATTTGCACTTCAAATATTTAAAATTTAGTCTTACCTACTGTTTTCTTTTTATTCACTGCACTGTCTGCCTTATGCCTTTTCTGCAAGGAAAAACATTTCATTACGCCTCATTACAATTCATTAGATTCTGAAACTATTAGAGCTAGAAACAGGACAGACTACAAGAGGATACTCCGACCTGGACTGATAGCAGAAGACTTAAGTCTCCAAAACTGTTTTTTTCAGAGAGGAAAAAAGCAAAAGTAACAGTGAGCGACAGTGTAGTTAGGTGATGGTTGGAGAATACGTGCTGTGTGTTTAAACTATTTTCTAAGTTATTCATCAGAACTTTATAATAAGATCTTCTTGCTTTTCAAAGAGTATCTAAGGAACTTGACACAGATTTTCTCCAAAACAGTTTGCTTTATGGTAAAGTGGATTTTTTATTTATTATTATTATTATTATTATTTATTTTTAATCTCGAGTGTTTAAGATCAACTAAAAAGCCCACATATCTGTCGGAACTCTGCAGTGCCAATATAATAACACTGGCTTTCTAGCCAGGTCTTTCTAATGAAAGCACTAGTAAGCAAGTTTGAAGAAGTATAAAGAATCATTCCAGTTTTCACTAAGTTGCTTCCATACAACTTTTTTGATTGCCATTTAGCTGTAATGGAAAACACTTAATTTATCTCAGTATGCTACAGAAATTCTAGTCGTGTCAGCATCTTTGAAAATAAAACGGTACTTTGCCATCATTCAGCATTTGAATTGACTTAGAGATGCACAGCTTTATGGCAGTTTATGGCTTTTTGAAGCACCCCTTCTGTTGTTAGCACAGATTCCCCATATAATAATCCATACTCACATAGTCTTCTATGATTTCTTTGATGCCAGCAATAGTTAGAATAAATAGCAATGGCACCAAGGTGGTATATCTTCCTGTTGGAGAGACATCTGGAATTTGCTGTGAAGAGGGAAAAGAGAGATCCATTCTATGTTAAGAATAAGTTTCCAGTAAATTTATCATTTTATGCAATTATCTCAGCGGAGAGATGGTAGAGCTTAAATTCTTATTTCTGTGTGATCGACATCCAAATTCAGTAGACAAACTATCCTAAAAGATCTGAAGAAACTACTACTATTAAATTAGATGATGAAGGTGTTGTATAGGCCTGTTATTTTGATTCTCCTCACTTAATAAGGAAAGCATTCAACTGATGTTTATCACTGATTCAAAGCGAATACCTGGACTATCTAAACAAGGAGCAGCTTCACACGAATCCATACATGCTATTTACAGTAAGGTCAATAACTCCATATTTTGTGATACCTCTTGTTTTCATTTATTAATAATATAGCTATCTTGATTTTAGGAATTATGTTGAAAAAATATCTATAGTACCCTCTAATTTCAACTATTAAGTATATACCTTCTTAATATTACTATTTAATATATGTTTAGAACATACAAGCACGAGGATTCAAGTTATTTAATAACTGTAATGCAGTAAAAGTTCAGTAAAACAATAAAACTCTACCTGCAGTAAGGCAATGAAGAGGAAGAATGCATTTGCAGCTTTTCTTATCTGCTCATACAGGAATCGAGGTAGAAAAGTCACCACGCTGTACTTGGCTGTGCTGCAGGTCAAAAGATATTGATTTTAGGACTTCATCTGAACATCATACAGGGATTATGACAGAAAAAATCAAGTAGGTTTCTAAAGCCATTGTTAGAAAAAGGTTTAAAGCTCATACAGTAAAGACAAGTATAGAATATGAAGGGATAAAGTTGTCTGTGTTTTAAGAAAGAACTGCACAGAACAAGAGGTAACATACAGAGCCAGAAGGCTGACGGTCCCTCTTTAATCAGTAGAACCTTTATTACTGGAAGAACCATCATACAACGTGCCATCTGTCCAAACTCCTGTACCACAAAGAGGCAGCCTTTCAGTTGAGGCTGAAGCACCTGAGTGCTTACCCCCATCATAACCTGGATTGTAACACCAGGGTAGGCAGAGTTAAACAACATTAAAATGAGAAATTCGACAGTGCTATTTTTGCACTGCCTCTTCTCCTAGCTCAGAACCATCCTAGGTTCAGTTATGCACAACCTTCCGTAATAACAATACACACTTTTTTAGAATAAGCTTTTCTTTTTCCACAGGTAGTGTTTTTTGTCCATTTTTTAAAAAGGTAAAAGAAAAGTACAGTACACTGACTTGTCTCTAAGCTATGCAATTACTCATCCTCCTCACATCCAACCCAGCTATGGCTGTTACAGTAAGCATGACTACAATTTCAGGAAAAGTGCCCAAGATGACAAGAGAGTTTAACCCCTGGATTTTTAAATGAGTTATATCAGCCTCACCCAAGTTGTCAAATTACCAAAAAAAAAAAAAAAAAAAAAAAAAAAACAGCTTAAAAGAGATCAAAAAGAGATCAAGACCATTATATGCAAGCCCTTGCTCCCTGAACACGATTTACTCCATGATCTACATGCTTTCCTGACAAAGGTTCTGCAGCATGAATTTTCTTGCACTGTCTGAGCAGCATGAGAGAGAGTCCATCCAGCAGCATCCACACAGCATTGCATTATATGAAAAGAAAAAAATATGCTTTTTACAGTTACAAAAGCAACTCTGACTTATTTACTATGGAATTACCACAGCACCTTCCTTCCTTTATCATTAGCATGAGCTGGAACTTGAAAAACCAAGTGCCTGCAGCTAGAGTGCAGCTGTATCTTCCAGACACTGAACGTAATCCCTGCAAGAGCCAGCCAGCGACAGGCTTGCTTTTTGGGTTTTCAGCTTTTAAGATAAAGGTGGTTTATGTTTCCAGGGAACAGAGAACCAAAAGATCATCCTCCTTTCATGAAAGGAGAAATTGTTTCCCGAAGCACCACTAACACAGCCCCTCAAACACAGAAAAGATGCTGCTTTATTGAAGCTTCCCAAGCCACAAGCACCATGTTAAGTGTGAACCTCTTTGCGAAATGTTTTGCCGATTCCCTCGCACCTTTAAGCCTTTCAGAATAAAAGCAAATGCTTTGTCTACATGATCTGCCTTTCACAACCGATTGCTGTGCACAGAACTTACTACAACCTTGATCAACAGGTAATTAAGTACAGCAGGAATCTCTTACATTTATCTTTGTACGTACAAGGTTGGAGAAGGGCATTCTCCAAGACTGATCTATTTGCTTGAACCACTTTCTCCCTCTTGTCTTTCCCCAGCCCCAGCTCCATGTCATTTAATGAGACTCCGCTGCACCTCCTGGAATAAAGCAGTGACAGGAGAGGCAACAGCATCATCTGCTCAAAAAGCTCTGCGTTGGGCACTGGAATACAATTAGTGGGGGGAGCAGGAGTCAAAGTGATGAGATACAAGCCACCAAGATCCGATCTTACTGGGCTGTGGGAGCTGTAGCTCAATTTTATGGTTTCCTCTTTAAGCGACCCTGGCTAGGCCTGATGCAAACCAGTGATTACTTCAACTGGATCTCCTAAAAAAAAAAAAAGAAAGCATACATACAGCACACGTAACAGCACTTCTAGCACTACAGGCTACAGACATCCTGCTGGCCCTATTGATCTGCAGAGTCCTGTAGTAAATGCTCCAAGTGGTATTTCACAGGAACCTCAAGGGGACGGATTTCAACACAGATTACACCCCCAAAACGAACTGAATCAAAGCCTCCATCTGCATTTAAACATATTAAGCAGGACGTTTATGTCTTTGAAATGCTGTTAGGATTTCCAGCAGTAGGATTTTTTTTTTTCCATTTGAAGTTACATTCCCTTGGTCCCAAGTGTAACAGCCCTCCTACAACACAGGATATAATTAAAGACATTTCAGTGGTACCTTGTGTCTTTAAAAAATGGTTTAATTAAGTGAATAGTTTAGCCCTGCCCCACAAGTGAATTCCCCAGGCCATACTAATGAGAAGTCAGGAACTGGCAGATTTCAGAAAGATGCCTCAAATTCCATATAATGGAATTTACAACTCCATATAATGCTTTACAGGCCACCGAGCTAGCGAAACTGCATGATATGCCACAGAAACACGTTTTTGTAACAAAATGGCATGCCCAGAGCATTTGCCACGATTATATTAAAGCAAGAGTTTGCCTGATTGCAATCAAGCTGCACCATTTATTAACGACACTCTGCCATTTCCAACTTCCAGAGCTAACAGCTCCAAACTGCATTCCTTTTCTCATGGTTGTGCTAATGAAAACATAATAAAGCTTTTTTGAAATAACTTAATCCGAAGCAAGTTCTTCCATTCGTGTGCTTTGTTACTTAAGTAACATGGCAAACACCTGCAAAAAAATAGGTATGGCTCTAACCAGCAGTGCACATTCAGCACTTACCACACAGATCAGGATCAATAATCATCTGTATTTATACGCAGTAGGTGTGCATTACTATTTTTAAAAAGTTTCTCATGAAAGGCTACGTAATACACTTGCTCAGCTCAGAGTCTTACTGGATGAACTGGGCTCTGAAGAGGAACTTTCTAAAAGACAAATACAATGCTTGTAAATAAATTATCTTTGCTCCCTCACAGCGATGCATGTTGGCCTGTTTTCGGCTAGGATCGAGTTAATTTTCCTCATAGCAGCTGGTGTGGTGCTGTGCTTTGGATTCAGGCTGAGAATAATGCTGATAACACAGGGATGGTTTAGTTGTTGCAGAGCAGCGCTCACACAGACCAAGGACTGTTCAGCTCCTGGTGCTGAGGAGCAGAGCACAGGCAGGAAAACAACAAAGCAGCACTTCCTAAAGCAGCAGCTGTTAGCTCTGCACACCTTGCTCACCTGCGGGGCTGCACGTTTGAACAGGTGTACAAACATTGGAAGAGATCTAGCTCCTTGATAGCTGCAACTTCATTCATGGCAGTTATGCTTCCAGTCACACCTCTGGGCAAACTGGGACAAACACCACCGAGCCCTGCTAGAGGAGTTTGGGTACACATCAGCTCAAAGTCTGGCCCTACTTCCTAGCAAAAATGCAGAGACTCCTCTAAAAGGCACCATTGTATAATTAAAAAATAAATAAAGTTGAATTCTTAACTCACTGTCATACCGTAACTCATTATCATGCTACAAGAAAATACTAACTATTAAGTATTTTGATAATATCCACGTGAAAAGCAGCAAGCAGTGAGCTGAGAAACTTGATGGTGGTGTGACCAATAAGCTCATCTAACTCCTTGTCCATACCGAAGACCATTTTGATCATGAAACTGACTGAAGGACATCAATCGGATGCTTACGAATTCCTGAAATAAGAGATCAAAGGCTTATAAGGAGCAATTACTTGCAAGCCCATCTCACTGTGCTGTATCATGGCCTGTACGCTTCCCTCAGCTAAGAAATGGGGATGTGATGCTCAAATACTCGAGACAGTTTGAGGCAGCCTCAGGTCATAACAGGGCAGTAACAGCAGCCCGAAGTGCAAAGCTTGAATCCTACAGCTGTCATTGCTCAAAGCCGAAGTGCCTCACCAGTGCAAGGCAAGGAACCAAAGGCCACCACATCTGACCTGGGGTGACCACTGTGTCCATGCTCCAAGCAGCTGTTTTGTTTTGTGAGCCCTTTTCTGCTCTCCCCTGCTGTTTCCCTATGGTTACGCTGACACCTTGCACACAGGAGATGTTCACACACCGCCCCAGGACAAAGTGGGTCACAAAGCAGCTCAGGCCTTTGTTTGAAGGGCGTTCTTCTGCCCAGCCTGCAAAGATTTCCCAACAAAATCTTGTACAAGAGGAATAAATCTGGGCTCCTGAATTACCTGAGCTGATGAAGGTGATTAGGAATATTCGGATGTATTCAAATGACACACAACAGGATGAAAAAGCAGCAGAGAGCTGCCAGCTGGGCAATTGTTTTCAGCAGCACTTCACACAGAGGGCAGTCCGCACTGGTGCGGACATCTCAAAGACACGCTCCCAGTTAGAGTAATGAACATTTTGAAGCATTGCACTGCAGCCCAACGCCTAATAAAAAGGCAGGGTGATGGGTATGATGGCCTTGGCTTCTCCTGGCAAGCAGTGCTGCTGCCCTAAGGCATGAGGGCCACTGGAGGAGTGCTGGCCAGCTTCACAATCCCAGCTTGGCTCAGCTCTCTGGGCTTGCTCAGAAGCTGCATGGGCAACAAGCTCACCTCCAGTCACTTCGTATCAAGTGTTAACTTTCTATAGACCTGTGTTAAGACAAAAGCACGTGAAAATACATCACGAACTGCTGCCCACTGGAGCATGACAATCCTGCTTCTCTCCAGTTCAGTAAGAGCAACCAGAGTCAGGGAATGCTTTATCAGAGCTCCGAACCTACGGCTCCTTGCACCAAGTTAACCCCGTTATCAGCAGGCCTTGTGCCACATATAGGCAGTGGGAGACTGCAAAAATTCATGTCGTGTTGCCAAAGTGCTCTGCCACTAGAAAGGCCTCCTGCAGCAACGCTCATGGCAGTCTGAGTACAGAGCAGGCATTTAACACGACTGCTTACGCTCGGTTTAACTGGCAAACAAGGTCACGTTTATTACAAGTGGTAGCATTTTGACTTCCAAATCCTGTGTGCTGGAGGATTCTCCTAAAGCTGACGCTCAGAACGGGCCTTTCCATTTGTTCTCTGTTCATGTGATCCCTGCAGAGGAGAGAAAAGGCTCCCGGCTCTTTTTCAGGAACAAACACATCGAACAAAGAATGTTTAGAAACCGGCACTAAAAGCTCTGTGGGCATGACATTGTTTCAGCCAGCTCCGATACTGTCAGCTCACCACTACAGAAACGTGCCCTTGCTTCTCAGCAGCCCTGCTGGCAAGCACAGCTCGATAAAGCAGAGCTGCCAAACAGTTAACCTAGAAATACTACTGCCTAAGAGATTCAGCTCAAAAATACGTTCAGTTACTGCACAAACCCAAAGCAGGCCTCACGCTGAACACGCTGCACTGATGTGAAGATGGCTGATAGCAAGTCACAAGCTGGCCTGCTACAAATGATAGCCTGTCTCTGGGTTGTAGCACTACATTCAGTTTTAAAGCCATTGTTTAATTCAAAGTGGCAGCAAAACTTCAGCAGCTGCTGCTCCATTGACAGGCAGAGGGTGGTAGGAGAAATGAAGACTTACTGCTCTTCCAGAACTGAACAAGGATCTTTACCATCCAAAACCTGGTATGGGAAGCAGTTTTTAGTTCTTGAACTCTTTAGAAAAACATTAGAGAACGTCTTACTCTATTCTCTTCTACTCTTCTACTGACACAAGCCCAAGAGCAGCTGATAATCTGTTGTTTTTGTTTGGTTGGTTTTTGTTTTGTTTTGTTTTGTTTTTTTAATGTCTCCTGTGCAGATCCACACCAGTGGGCAGTGACGCCTGCAGAACTAAGCAGCAAACTATACTTCAGACCAAACAGCAAGAATGGGACACTTCAGGAAACATCATTTATTGTACACACCACCCCTGCAAGCCCTGGAAGATGCATCTGCATTAACTCAATCCTCAAACTACACAAAGCATCACCAAAGAATTAGTTTCTTCCTGTTTTCATTTCTCTGGACACAGATCACTAGCAGTGGAAGAAGAAGTAGAAATGCAGCGTCATAACTGAGCATATACTGCTGAACGGGAGCCAATATTTATTCAACAAATGTGGGAAAGCAGCTTTGTCTGCACAAAGTCAGACTGCTTTTAAACTCTGGCTCCGGTGTCTGAAAGATGCTTAAATAGTGAATTTACCCAAAGGGAGAAAGAGACCCAGTTTAATTCTCCTGCTGGGTTGCTACCGCTGACACGTGAAATCTCTCCCGGAATTGGGGAAAAATAAAGATGAGGATGCCAGAAAGCTCAGCATGCAGCAGGCACGGGGCACCACAGCTACCTTGCACCTGTTCTTTCTATTTAGGCATTTTGTCCAGGCAAGATCCAATAATTTAAGTGTCGTGGGGCTCAGGAGCTAGGAGCAGCCCTCTAAGAAGCAAGATGCAGCAGCTTTCAACACCCTGCCACAGTCTAGCACGCAGCACTGACACCGGGCACACAGCACTGGTTACTTTGGGTGAGTTTTACTGGCTGAAGCACTCCTCCTATAGCTGTACCCAAGCCTTTCCAAGACACTTTTCTGCAGTCAAGCAAGTGCTCTGTTCACATGACAACAGAAAAGATTTCCAAACGCCATACAAACACCACCACAAACAACTACGGTGCCTGAACCCCAAGCAGAACCGAACACAAGCAGTTTTACCTGAGGAACATTTATCTAAATAACTTGTTAGTGCAGAAGGAAAGCCTTTCTATGGCATAAATGCAAATGAATGCCCCTGCACACAGCACGCTTCACCATTCATGCTTTCAAACCAGATCACAGTGAACGTTACCTGGGATACCTGCATCAGCTGGGTCAGCACCGATGGACTTTTGAGACCAGCAGCACCAGCAAGAACCTGCCCACACACTAAAAAAGCACACGTGGCTTCTACAGTGCCTATTTATAAGCTAAGAAAGCAATGCACCTTGTTTCATTTAATGCAACATGCAACTGAAATTCAAGAGGAATCCGGGCTGGGGCACAGCTTTGCCACCGGGAAGCATCCTGCAAGCAAGCCAAGTGACAGGACAGCCTGAGACTGCAGCCAGGCTGCCTGTTAGCACGGGTCTTGTGGTGTTACTGGAAGCCTTGTTTCAGCTGTCAGTGCTAAACTCCTTGTGAGAGTGCTGCTGCCTTACAAAATCACAAGTTCCTTCTCACGGTTCTGCTGGAGTTTTAAGGTGCTGCTCAGCTCAGAAATGGAAACCAAAGGCTTCTTGCTCACCCTTCTAGCACAACTTAACTTTGGCCTATGTTCACAACTCTCTGAACACGGTATTTTCTGGATATCAATGCATCTTCTGGGACCTTCTCGATAGGTCGCGTCACCAAACCCTGTTCTCGTGAGCAGCCTTTCAACAAAACTTCTGGATTCCAGACCCACTGAAAGCACAGGAGCAGAGTTTTGTCTTTATTCTGCATACTACCAAGGAGGTATTAGAAAGGATACTTATGCCAGTTTTATTCATTTCAGAAGTACTGACACGGCAATCTAACTGCTGTCATCATGCCCCATCTTCATCCTCTGTTTTTACAGAGCCCAACACAAGTTTGTTTTCAAACTATAAAACAGCGGCTTGTGAGTCATCTCCCCCACTGTTCAGATAATCACTTTATAAATCATACTTAGTAAAAGAAGCTATGATTTAAATCGTTCCAGACCATCGAACTCAGGTAGCAAAAAAGGTTTCCCATCAGAGCTCCAACCATGCTGCCACTTCTGCACAGTTTTTTTTCACACTATGCTGATCTTCTATGTAATCCGGGCAGAAACCACCACCACCAGTCACTGCTGAATCACACCAAAACCACAAGAGTCACAGGTCAGGAACATTCATGATTCATTATAATTTTGTGCTTCACACCTGAATTACAGGGAAAACGAAGTATTTAAAAAAAATAGAAAAAAGCCTTTCCCCCCAGCCAGTTGAAAATGGAGAAAAAAAGCAGGCTGGGTGCTGTAAGTAGCACAGAGCGGTGTACAAATGGCTAGAAGTTTTCAGAATATAGATTTGTTTAATTTCATACCGAACTTCAAAATTAAACACAGAAATACTCCCTATTAAATAAAAAGATGCATGCTTAAACTGTGCATCTTGAACAAGTCAGAACAGCTACCAGTTAGTTTTATAAAACTACAAACAACGCTGGAGCTACAGGCATGTTGGACAGTAATTAGAGTGATTACATTTGTCCCATTTTTGCATGTTTCAAAGCTTCTAAAATCCCTCAGCTAAAAATAGAACATTATTTACCTTTATTTGAAGCTCCAAGTTTGGCGTGAACAAACTTTCAAACTGAACACATTAAGCGGTGAAAACAGCTAAGCTGCTCCTGCAAACAGAATTACTGCTGCTACAGTGTAGTGAGGAATGGTAATACATACAAAGGACCAAACCAAATCTAACCTACGGTACATAGAAAGTGTTATCACAGAGTTTTGATTTTTTTTGTGTGATAAAAGTTTGAAATGCACAATAAAATTGCTGCTCCTCAAATTTTCACAAGCTCATTTTTTTACACCATGAAGCCCAAGGACAAAAAAGGATAGAGAAAATTTCTTCCTTCTACATCCTTTCACTTGCACTTGAGGATTTTCAGAAGAAGTGTTAGTGCCTCATCCTGTTTTGCCATTTACTTAGTTTCTGCATCAGTACTGCACACCGCTTATAAGTTGTACAGGGAATCATCAATTTTGCAAAATTCATCAAAAATAGAAGACACGGACACGTATCACCTTTTCCTTTTTCTCCCACAACAAACAAGAGCGTTCACTTTTAATACTGCCTGTCTCTTGGAAGGGAGAACGAATAAGGATGCCCAAGCTAATTAGAAAATTTTAAACCAAAAGAAAAACCACATCACTCACCCACCTTCTGCACCTCCATTTCTTGCCCTATTTTGCTCAGCTTTGGGCAGGCTACTCCATATAATGCATTACGGTTTCGGAAACTTCCTATGAACATCCTGAAACGCACACTGGAGTTCAAAGAATTCTTGACAGTTACCAAACACTGACAGGAGTCACATGAAGTTAAAACAACTTCACATGAAGTTAAAAGAATGGGGAATGATCAAAACTTTCTCATTAAGCAGGAGCAAGCTATTAGAAAGTGAACTTAATTTCTAAGTGACACTGAGGAGCTAGGATTGCTGATTAGGCAATGCAAACATCTCTATTTTCCTCACCGTAGTACCTGCATTTTGTCCTGTTCCTAATATGCCAATACTCCTTGAGACTCAGGGTGCCCTGAGGAAGATGCAGAAAAGCTACTGGAAAACTTGTATAGCTACCAGAGGATGGCTTCCAGACAGTGAGTGGAACACAACAGCTTGCTCAGGTGTTGGCAGTAGGACTACCAAGAACAAATTTCTAGTAACGTGTTTCCATGCGATTTAGCCAAAACTGTATCCCTTCAGGAAAACAAACTACACGTTTTGCCAACCTTCATTCCCTGGTTCTTTCTGTAAAGCAGGAAAGATGCAATTATCCGTTAAAAAAAAAAAAAAAAAAAAAAAAAACTCTGGTCATATTTCACAAAGCAAAAGAAGGTTAAAAAAACATGTAACATTGCTGCCCATGTAGGAAAAAACAAAACCTGAAGAATAGCTGCAACTTAAACTCCTCCTAAACCATAGCCTTTTTCACACAAATACGCAATAAGATGCGTGGAAAACCACGTACAAGTTGTTGCACTACGCAGAACACCAGCATTCTTTCTGAAGATATTCTTAGAATTGCCCTTGATGATATACACACACAGTAAATCAGCTAATGGAAATCACCATTTCAACAGGATATAACGTCCTTTCTTCTTCTCACAAAGGCGCTCATTGTGTAAACCCTTCCTTGAACAATGACCCGAACATCTGTATTAACAGAAGCCTGCTAAATAACGCTGCTCCTCAGTCATGACAGGGGCCATCTGCTCATCTCCATAACGGACCAGTGCCATGTTTGCACATCTTACACATCCTTGTACATTTTTCAGTGCTCATTATTTATGTTTCCAAACTGATAGTGCACACCCGAAACACACATCCCTACAACGAAAGGGCTCCAGCTACCAAAGGAAACTGTCATTAGTCTAATGAAGACCGCAACTTGCTTCTTGTGAAGAAACACAACTTGACCACAGCCGTGCATGCACAGGGCTGTGAGCTTGCAAACTGTTCGTGTCCCACTGAGACTGGCTTTTTTCCTTGCTTCCTATCCTGTGCTGGCAGACTTTGACTAAGTTATTGTTACGGCTGAGCATCGCTCCTTTTCAGACAACGCTCCGTGGGGTTTATATTGACATTTTCATCCCAATCTCATGCTAGATTGTCACGGGTTAACTCCTTTGTCTAAAAACACCGAATTAGATGCTGTTATTCCCACAGGCAGGGGAGCAGCGAGCCCAGACCTTGCCATGCACCTGAGCTCTGCGGGCTCCGGCTCTCCCTGCCCATGGCACCGAGCCTCCTCCTGCAGCCGGATCCGACCCCAATACCTCTGCCATGGGGTCCCGGGGGGCCGACAGCCGGTGGCAGCACGGGGGGCAGGTGAAGATCCCCCTACCTGACCCAGTTGTCGCGGAACTTGCTCTGCTGGGGCTGGTTCACGTAAATGGTGCGGGCGGGCGCCTCGTCCAGATCCGCCGAGGACGTGGCTCCGGACATCTCATCATCCGCCTTCTTGTAGCCCGCGGGGGAACACACGGGTCCTGTGGGGAGAGCGGGGCCGGTCAGCGAGGGGTTGAGGCACGGAGCCCCCATCCCATCCCATTTACCCCATTCCATCCCATTCCCCCCCCCGCCATCCCCTCAGCCTCGCACCCCGCCCGGAGCCCGGCGGCAGCTCCCGGGGCCGCGGCGCCTCAGGGCCGGGCCACAGGCGGCGGTAGCAGCGCCCTCCTCGCCGCTTACCTCGGCGGCTGCTGCTAAATAATGCAGGGCCGGGGAGGGGGCGGCGGAGCCCGCAGCGAGCCAGCTGGCAACGGGGACACCGCCAGGGCCCTCGGCCCGGCCCCCAAAAGGGACCCGGCCCCCCGGGAGGGACCCGGCCCCGCGCCGCCCCTCGGCCGCCGGCTGAGGGGGAGCCGTGAGGTGGGCGCCTGAGGGCGGCTCTCCCCTTCCCTTCCCTTCCCTCCCCTTCCCTTCCGAGCCCCCCTCCTGGGGATGCTTTGTGTGACTTACAGCGATTCCCGTGCAGTCTATTTACAGCTCCAGAAACAAACCGTGGGTTTACAAGGGCTCTGGACACAGGAACAAGGCAACTTTTTTCACAAGAACCCAGCATAAAATACCCAGAGGTGTTTTAGGATTACTTGAGAAACCCATCGTAAAATACAATAGTTCTCTCACAGCGTTAATCCAGCAGCTATTTCCAATTGCTGCACAAAGCTACGGTTATCCTGCAGACTGCCACCAGAGCCAAGAGGCTAAAAAACACTCAGTGTCTTTTTCAGGGAGAGCCCGCTGAAATTATGTCCATCTCAGCTACAGCTTCAAGACCAAACAGCAGCCCTGCCACAGCCTTAATACATTCAGCACTTACATCCTCGTACCACTGGCACTTGCCTTGGCTATTTAATTAATAAAAAGGCCACAGCCTAAGCTGAAGTGCTGCTCTTCCCTCCCAGCCTTTCCCAATGATCGATCCTTGATCAGCGGTGCAAACAGGTTCTGTCTCCCCTAAACATTAACCACTGGAGGGCAACATTACCCACTTGTTTTACAAAATAGTTCAGCATCAAGAAAACTTCACCAAACTAGCAGCTGGCCAACAAAGCTGGTGTAATTAAAGTAATATGCTAACATATAAACAAACTGACAGCACTGGCTGTTGCCTAATGCAAGTGTTGCGTACCGTGAGTTCGTACTTGGGATGTACTAAAATCAACTCGTGTGCAGAATTGTTTCTTTGTGAAAAACCAGAAATTTCAGAAATAAAATCTGTCACACCATACATTAAGCAAGACGATGCCATTAGAATAATACATTGGGTTACTCGGTCTGAAGAAACTCGCCGCAACACAAACGATTGCTCAACCTTGCTGCGGATTTTACCCTTCAGAAACACGGAGCTAAGAGCACTGCTGGATCCTCGCTGTTCTTTCCCATTGATTTCATGTTGTGTAACTGCAGCGGAGATCAAACGACAGTACCCTTAAGAGCATAAGTGCAAGGAAGCAGCTTTCATCTATTTTCCTAGTCAAGCTCCAGAACACAAGTGCAATTATAGAAGCACACTATACAAATTGTTGGCTTTTCCCCCAGAGACAGGTTGATTTTTTTTTTCCATATGACTCCCTTGAAATCTTTCTGCTTACTAGTTGTCCTCGCTGTCAAGTATCAGGAAGCTGTGCCACAGCTTTAGGGATGATAGATGATCAAGTATTTAGGTTTACTTCATGTACAACGTTCTTGACCACTCTGTCTCCAGGACAAGTAAATGCTACTGTCTTTCTGGCTCCTTATTCTTCACATTTACCAAAAAAAACTTCAAAGCCAGCCTGTGCATGTGTAGAAACAGCTGTGCTAAGAGAGGTTTTATTTTTTTGAAAGTGGCTCAAATCAGCTGCTTCGACTGTTAGTGGAATAAGCCTCATTTTGGAAGATTATCCACTAATCCTGCCCATGAGAAATGCCTTCCACCTCCCTCCCCTATTACTAAGCAGATCATAGCCAGGAGCCCGCAGCAACCTATGCTACTAGAAGCACAGATGCCCTCATTCCCCATATTCCAGAAGATTAAGGAGCCCTAAACTTCTGAAGGGCTCCTGGTGGGCAGCAGACCCAGCGGCTCCTGAACACCAGAGTGCCCAGATGCCACCTTCAGAAGGCATCTCCCTCCGGGGAACCAGACATCACGTCAACCATGTGAAGGCAACTTGCTCTCCCTCAGGGCCTGCACCTTCTCTTATTTCCCCAAGATCTTGCAACACTGCTACCAAATTATTTTTTGAGGGAGAAACTAGTATGACCTAGCATGATTGCAGTGTGTTAATATTGTGGCTCACCTCGCTGCTTGAACATAACCATTCGGTTCAGCTCAGCTAGTATCCCCTTAGCTCTGCTGTTCGTCTTCTGAGTCTTCTTCCCAGTTCCCTCCACCCTGTCCCAAAATCACAGAAATCCATTCCTAGTGGCACCACCTTCTCAGAAGTCTGTACTTCAGGGAGAACAGAAGCAGAGTTTTTGTACCTGGCCAAAAGCTGTCACTGAGCAGAATGAAAACATGTCACTAAGTGATTCTTCCCACTCCTCTTCAGGAAAGAAGCCATGCACAGTCTCACTCTCCTTGAGTGGAGCAGAAATCCCTTAAAAAGTTAAGGGAAGAACCAGACAGAGAAAAAACCTCTGGGGATGCTAGTGAGCCTGTCTACCCATAGGTACCTGTGAAGGTACTAGAGAGCTAGTAAAGGACCATGATTTAGTAAAACATTATGATTACTGCTTATTTTTAATAGATTTGAGATCCCGATGGAATTTAAACAGTGCCTAATATATCTGCTCTCAACTTTGAGGCATGAGACACTTACTGCAGGAGTCTAATACAGTTTCCCACTGTGCTTTCCAAGTTCCATCAAGTATTTTATAAAACACAGTTAAGACTTGCTTCACACTGTTTAACAAATTTATTTTCTAAAAAAAGATGGGATTAAAGCTTGACAAAATTTAAAGAGCCTTATTTTATAGCTTTCTCTCATCATTAGGGCATCAAGCCTGATTTTTCTTGACAAGTTCACATTGTACTTGTTATCGCTTGAAAACCAATGAGTTAGAATTTAATAGTCTTGCTTCACTGGGCCTGCAAAGGTGGTATTTGCCATATATACCTGTCCCCTTAATGTCTGCTCATTACTAAGCATAGCTTTTCTATGATTGAGTAAACAAAGTGTTGTGAATTCTGCAGTGTTTTTATAGATTAGTCACTCAGGAAGCTTGCCAACCATCACAAGCCACAAGCAACTCTTGCAGCAATGACGCTGGTTTTCTCTTAAGTAGCCAGCTAGTTACCACTTCTGTCTGGTACCTCGTTAGTAGAGCAATCAAGCACCTTACCACGTTCCATTTTTGAGAACAAATGTTAGCACAGCAATTTATCTCATCAAAACAGCAGAACCACTAACTATGAGAACAGCAGGTCTGCAGTGGAGAAGTTTACCAGACTGGCTTCATCCTGACAGGTGTAGATCCTAAAGCAATGCTGAGTGTGACGGCCAAGAATAATCCTACTGATATTGCTCACACTGTTTGCAGGACTCGGATCTAGCAGAAGAAAACACTGAGCTGAAGAAACTGTCCCTGCTTGAAGCGAGTTGTTTTCCCCCAAAATACATACCATTCCTTGCACTATTTCATCATCTCTATTCCACATTCAACAGCAAGGCAATTGGAAGGCTTCTACAGTACTCAGTAATTTAAAACTTTAGACAAGAGTATGAGAAAGGAAGTTCTGGAAATTTTTTGCAATTGAGCCTTTATTTTCTAGCTCCTATCTCATCAGGGGGCATTTAAAACATGCTTCCCTTCTTTGTTATTAGGTAAATGTTCTGCAGAATAAGGTGCGGTTAGGTCATCTGCATGCAAGCGCCAGGGTTCGTAATAACAGCCTTGAAATTAATCCTGCAGCTGCAAACTACCATTCACTTCTCCAACAATTGTGCAAGAGCTGCTCTACCTGAGGTTACTGGAGACAATCGGTTTCACTTGCTAAAGGAGAAGCAAGAAGGGAACAGTATTCCTGCCCAGATGACATTTACCTATGTTTTAGGAGTAAAGTTACATTAAAAAAAATGTAAAAAATGACTGTGGAGAAATACCTAGCCCTTTTCAGATTTGTTTTACCTCGAGCTGATTTCAAGTTGTGTGAAGAGCAGAGTGGATGTTACTAACGCAACATCTTTCAGGAACTGAAAGCTTTGAGTAGGTCCAGTTAAGAAGTCTGATATTCAATTAACTTTGATCATGGAAACAAGAGCAATCTCTTCAATTTTAATAGGCAGTTATAAAGCAAAGTGGAAGAGGATACATTTCCTCAGCTTTCCCAAGGGTGCTCCTTGGGGGTTTGAGGCCAAACAGAACTCCTGTAGAGGCCATTTACTAAAAGCAACCCTTTATATGTGACAGTAACAAGTACGAGGTTTCTGCAAGAATGCAAATGGTGAATTTGAGAAAGAAAAATAGCAGCACACGGTGTCTTTGTATATTTTAGCCTAGGACTGCACCCATGCTGAACTTCTGCTCTAGTAGTGTTTCATCAGGCTACAGGGTTATCAGAGTTACCTGAAGAGTGAGTGGTGTCAGCCCTGCTAATACCAGGGCTAAGCCTAAGCATTTAAAGTCTTTTAGACTGGAAAACTAACATTCAGCACTTCAGTCTAGGATGACAAGAAGGCCATGAGAACTTCTAACAGAAGTTTGCTAGCTACAACACACTCAGTACATGAGTATGCAAGCTTTAGAGCATCATCGGGAAATGCTCATGACCCGGGACCTGAGAGGTTTCCCTCTGCCTCCATCATTCCAAGCATTAGGAACCCTGCAAGCCACCTTTTACACTAATAGGATAAAAGGTTTTCTCCATCACACAACCCTAAGAAAATGGACAATTTGTACAGTGTGGTGCCTGCATTAACATTTCAGTAATTGGGTGACTGCTCCCACTCAGATTAGCAGCTTGTGCAGTAAGACAGAAGCAGCACTACACGAAGTGGAGCAGTCCCAGGGAAAATACCATTTTTCTTACTGGTTTGTGACAGTGTAAAACAGAAAAGGTGGAAGTGAACTCAGTTCTGACACTAGAAAACTTGTAGGTACTTCTCCAAATGCTGGTGGTTCAACAGAACTAGCAGGATACTGAATGAGCAAAACATCATGTTGGACTTCTTCCGTAACACGTTTATTCCTCAGATTTAACCTGAATTGGTGTTTGTCAACAGCTCGAGCTACAGTGGGCAAAATCTTGCATTCAGATCAAACCATAGAGATGGCTATGGAAGGGTTCTGTACCAAGCCAAACCTGGGGTGCTGGGACTTGAAGCTCTCAGATAACCCTCCTGTTCAAGTCAGAACACAGAGACATCTGTACCTTTGTAGATGTTTCACAGATAAACAGCAAAGAGAAAACATTTTTATGCACAGCAGAAAAATCAGATTTTAAGACAGGAGTTTTTTTCTGTGCTAGATCCAGACCAATAAGGAAATTGAGACACAGATGAAGACAGTGGCCCCCAAAGGATATTAATAGTAAATAAAGCTTCAGATGTGTGACAGAGATGATTGAGCAAAGGAAGCGTATTTTCTGAACTCCAAGATGCAGGAAGAAAGCTGTCATCAATCAAGCTAACCCTGGCATCACAAAGGAAATTAAACAGACAGCAGCTCTATAACATCTCTGCTGCTCTCTGCATAGCTATCCAATGCACGTAGCCTAACAAAATTAACAAAGACAAAGAAGGATATTGCTGGGCACGCCAGGTACCCAGTTGAACACCGCTCAGTGTTTCCCAAGTTGCTTAAAACTAGAGTAGCTGCCCAAGAATAGCCAGAGTATTGTTCTGCAAGAAAAGCTGTCGTGTTGCAGAGGTCACTTGTTGCCCTCCTATAAAAAAAAAAAAAATGGACAATGTCATTTAGTCACTCAAAACCACAAGACAGATGCGTGGCCACTAGTTTGTGCATGCTGACAATCCAGGCTGGAGAGCGACACGTGGCTTACAGCAAGTGTCATTCTTAAGGATGCATTAATCCAGTCTTCGAGAGCTTAAATAGTAAAAATCCTGCAGTACAAATGCCTCACACGGCTCTTTGGGGATCAGCGCAGAGACGCCTACTCTAAATTCGGAGCTCAGCTAAGCTGAAGGAACAGCTTGCGTCCATTGGTCAGCCCAAGGATGACCGATTCGACAGCTCTGACCTCCCGAAGAGTTGAAGGCGAGGCCCACAGCTTGTTTTGGGCAGCAGGCTGCATCAGACAGCAAACGGAACTGCACGCTGCAAGCGGAGACAGCTGGAGCCTGAATCCTGATGCACGTGACCAAATGCAGCTGAATGATGAAGCCAAGCGCTGTCACTAATGAACAGAGCAGATTCCTAGCAGAAAGCTGGAGATAAATCATAGCACTAAGCAGCAGAAAGCAGAATTAAGCTACTAGAGGAATACAGATTAGCACAGACCACACAGGGAGCACTCAGATGCACGGTCACACACAAGCACTGGACGTGTCGATAGACACAAGAGGGCTCTTATTGAGGTAAGGGGTAAGAAGTGAGTCCACCCAACAAAAATTCACTTTCTGCAGGAACACCATGCAGCCACGTTAATCAAATCACAAAACAGGTGGCAGAATATCAGGTACAGGAAATGAAAGGTGCCCTGGGTCGCCCACAGCCCGAGTGAAGGACTCATGGGTGCATTTCTTTGTGCTTCTCTGAATGGCAGAAAGGCCTGGTGTTTGTTCCCTGTAACAATCCCTGCAGGCAACCTTGGTGAGACCACAAGAGGAATAGCACTTTGCCTAAAATAGCTGTTCTCCATCTCCCAAGTCATTTTGTACTTGCCCACTTAATGTCAAAACCAATCAGCTTCTGCTGATAATGCTGAGCTAATACAACTGCAGAAGAAACAAACACAATCTATTCTTATTCTGACCCATGCTTCATAGCCACAACTGTCAGCTAAATTCTAGGGCTGAGCCTGTATAACTGATAAGAAAAACATGTCCCTTCTTCCCCTGCCCCATCATCCAGATTAAGTTTACAAACACTGCTCCCCAGAAGAAAAACAAACCACGTACCTACCGCACAGGCTCAAATCTTTAAGTGGAAGACAGGACAAAAATGGCCCTTCTAGACATCACTACTATTCCTCTCTCTCTTCAGCTGTTCTCCAAGCTCACTCACATATTTGCTAGCAGCTTGTCACCGTAACCTGGACTCGAAGCACTTTTTCCTGGTACACAACATTGTGTCTGCTAATGATGTATGGGAATCAATACTTCGTGCCTAAAAATGAGTCTCAGGCAGCAGATAAATGAGATTTAATGACAATAAGTTGAATATTCAGCTTCACCAACACCCGTTCAACACCAGAAATTTCAGTAAGTAATAAGTTCTACAGCTCCAGAAAGCTCGAGGAGCCTCCCAAGCTGGCCCTGAAACTCCTCAGATCCAAAGCCAAAAACATCTTCAAGTGCAATCGGTTTTCTAATAGCTGGGTCTAATAATAGGCTTTTCTCCAACTTGTAGGCAACTTTCAGAGTTGAATCCAAGATCCACACGCTCCAGGTTTGCAACAACTTCGCAAACAGTATAGAGGCACTAAGGCTGAGTTAAAGGTGTGCTGCCAGAAGTTCATCATCAAGTCCTTCAAACTAACAGCACATCCCTGAAACAAGCGCTGTAAGAAGCACCAGTAAGGTGGGTTTGAAGGAGATGATGGAGAAACTGTTTCTAAAAGACACATGTCCTAGTAGCAATGCGTTAGCATGCTTTGTTGCTTTCCATTTTCAACTTATCCAATATCCCATGAGAACTCGGAATACCAAGCACTGGTGTTTCCTGCTTGGGGATTACCCAGTTTTGAGACTGTGGAGATCTGTGTTTCTGCTCACCTGCTGATGGCATTGCACCTCATCCACCATCGCTCTGCTCTTTTCTCTTGTTCTAATAACCCTGAATCAGCATTGCCTGCTAACTCTTAGTGAAACTCCAAACACGGTTGCACACATTAGAATGCACTGAATACAAATCCTTGAGAGGGTTTGGAGAACACTGGGTTTAGAGCTCTTTTATTTAACATAACTTAGAAACCTTTTACCTAGAAGGCAACAGGCCAAAGGCAGATTCCACTATCCATATGTATGAAAACACATATCATGTCCATCCATTCTGTACAGACTTCCAGCCTCTCAGATGAAGCCAGTTTTACAAAGCTCGTTTTGGATTTTCAGCTCAAAGAAATCCTCCTATTCAAAGGAACAATCTTAACTGTAACACCGAAACCACAGCACCTGAAAACGCACAATTGCAATTCTGCTCCCTTCCTCCAGTATCATTATTTGCAGTTCCTGGAATTTTATCAGAAATTTGTTTACTAAAGCAATTTAAGAAGCGAACATGAGGTGGCAGAAGTTACAACTAAACTGGATTCTGATACTCGGAAAAAGAATAAGCATCTCTTCTGTATAATCCCACAAACCAAGTAAGACCCCATATCTGACAGAAGTGCTAAAATGCCACCTGAGATAACTGTAACTGGTAATTCTATTCGTGGGCCATGCATACAAGTATCAAACATGATGGATCTACTACGAGTTATTACGTGAATATTTCAAAAATGGGTATCAGAAATCTCCCTAGCACAAGTCACCACTAATCCTTACAGTTAAGTCTGCTCTCCTCCCACCTTTAAGGCACGTTTCCCTGTATTAATATTGGTTGAAGCTAAAAATATCTTCACATCATAATTCTGTTAGCATCCTGGCACACAAGTGCCTTTTTTTCATTTCCATAATGCATCTGTTCCTATAACAATTTACTAACAGCTTTAAACATATCAGCTGCAAGCACAGCTGATCTTGATTTCTAAGAGAACAATTTAAACAAGACAGAAATGTTTTCCTCTCTGTATGCTGATGCTGTAAAGCTCTCCGTATCTGATGCTTCCCTACTAAAAGCTCTGAGGCCTGTGACACTGGCTTCCAGCCAAGGCCAGATTAGAAAGGTTTACCGAATACACGCTGACCTTTTGCTCTAAAGCGTTCCCAAAGCTGCTGCTGTTCCTTCTGTCCACCCACAGCTCGGAATAAAGCACCGGAGCAGCTGCCCGTCGTACAGTTACCTATGGAGACGCATCTCTTCCAGCGATGGCACCGAGACATGGTGTTCGCGCCGTCTTGCACCAGCTGCGTGAAGATGAAAACAGCAGCAGTCCTTCAAAGATCTCTACAGCATTAGCAGGTCTCAAAGCTGATTAAAGTGATCCTCCTGGCAATCTGTGAAATATATGTTTTGCACTTTCAAATTGCTCTGCATTCAACTCACAGTAGGACAGTGTGGATTACGTGACTGTGGATTGCCTGTGCACAGAGACCCCTGGGGCTCTCCTTGGAGCACTCTAATATATTTCAGAATAATAAAAGGGGAATTCAACATTATCCTGTATTCCTGCACTTGAAACAACCATCCACCCCCTCCTGGACTCTGACCCTTCCAGACCAACTTTCAAAGCACAGATTCCACAAAGTGAAACCCTAACAGAAGGACACTACAGAACTCCACTTCTGTTCCCTTTGAAGCTGCTATCTGTAATGTCAGAGGTTATGAGATCAATTCATCTCTGCAGGTAGAAAAAGCATGTTCTTTTTTTAAACTTTTCCTCACTTCTGAACAAGTATTTTGGATATCAAACGAAAAGGTTAAAAACCTATTCAGCTCTCACTTCGGCTATTAAAAGTCCTTTGCCTTTAAAGATGGAAAGTAGTTTTCACTTCTTTTTCACCTGTAGTAAACCTATTAGTATGAGCCTGTCCTTAGAGTCACGGGGACTTATATGGCCCCTACGGCAGCTTTACAGGGTCCTTCCCCCACCACTGCCCCCCTGCAGGCCACTGGTTTGCTTTTGGGATAGGGATTAGAAAAGGAAGCATCAGCAGCATGCTAAAAGCCTCACAAGACGCCCTTTTATGGCAAAGATTTGGTGTTTTGGATCATAACCTGAGTTACCATTCAATGTATATGATCTCCAGGCCACATCCACCTGCTCCACCGGGGGCTCCTCCACCCATGGGGGGGCTGCAGCGTGGAGATCTGCTCCATGTGGGACCCATGGGCTGCAGGGGGACAGCCTGCTCCACCAGGGGCCTCTCCACAGGCCGCAGGGGAACTGCTGCTGCCTGCCTGGAGCACCTCCTGCCCTCCTGCTGCACTCACCTGGGGGCTGCAGGGCTGCTTCTCTCTCAGCTCTCACCCCTCTCTCCCATCTGATGTTGTGCAGTGTTTTTTTTCCCCCCCTTTCTTCTATCTTCTCTCCCAGAGGCCCAACCAACATCACCCATGGCTCTGCTCACGGAGGCCACCCCTGCAGCCCCCCAGTACCAAAACCTGGCCACATCCCTCACCCTGGGCTGGGAGCCGGGCAGAGCAGGAGGCCTGAGCATCACCTGGCAAGTGGCACAGCGAAGGCTGGTAAGAGATCATCAAGTAAAGGGCATCAAATATTCATGAGCAAGACAATGACAGGAAATCATGGCAGATACTGCTAGCTACAAGTAAGTGTTTGTTTTTTTTTTTTCCTCAGGAGAGGAAGATACTCAAAATTTTAGTTGCTCTTATCTAGCTTTCATTAGGGAAGTGCTGCATAATGCATGAGGAAAACATCTGAGAACAGTGTTTGGGAACACTATCCATTCCCTACACAGATGAATCCGGGAGCAAGAAGTATTGGATCTGTCTGTACTTGGTGTGCAGCTGAACCCAGGCTAGCCCGGATTAGTGATTCCCTATTACAGGGCACAAGAATGATTTATCTCAAACCAAACCTGCTTATCTCACCTTCTCCAGGCCAGCAAGATCTGAAAGCAGACGGCAGCATTAGCACACACAGAGGTAGGAAAGCTAATCACACCGGCTTGGCCTGGCCCAGCTCCGTCCCAGCGGGATGCCAACTGATTCCTGCCCTGGCTTTGACTTGCTCCCTACAGCCTCAGAGCTCTCACAGCCAGCCCAGATTCCAGCACCTGATCTCAAAGGCTCAGCTACAGCTGAGGTGGCCTCCATAACACCTGCCTAAAATCGTTCTGGGTGAAGTTAGCCAAATTGTTACTATTTTTTTAAACGAAAAGCAGCAGAATTTGTACCTCATGCTCCCTAATGAAGCTTCCTTCAGATTTTTCTCAGCTTAGTAGCTGCTGCTTACATAGATGGAGCTCTTGCCTGGTGTGTGTACCTGTAAGCCTGATGTGTGTATTTGGGGCAGAAAAAAACTGCTGTAAAGAACACATGATCAAAATACAGGATTATATGAGGATATAGTTAGATCGCTCACCTTTGTCATGTTATTTCTTTTCAAAGACAAAAAGCCTTACCTAAATACTTGTGCTGCACTGATATAACTTCAAATCTCACAAGATAACAGTTTTTCTTTGATATAATAGACTGAGAAGTATCTGTATTTGATGGGACAGAGACTGACCTACCCATGCTATCATTTTCTATACTGACTGATTTTGTGGTTCTGAAGATGGGCACGGACTTGGTACATTTTATTTCAAAGAACATCAGTAACAAAAGGGTACCTCAGCCTATACTTGCCATTAGCCTCTGGGACTCTTGCAACTACTTCAAAATCATTCTAGAATAAAAGTAGAAAACAAAATTCATGTTCCTCCACCTAAAGTGTCCAGTATTTCTAATCAGGCAAAGTGCTCCAGCTCAAATTCCCTCTGAATTTATCTGTTGCTAAACCTCTGAGACATCCCTTGGTGGCTCACACCTACCCCCTCTGCATTACTCAGGACAAGTAGGGGACAAATAAACCATCTGCATGGTACACTTGAGAAAAGGCAGCAGTCTTTTAGGCTAGTACTGTTGGCACGTTTACCACCAGCAGTGCACTGCCTTGTATCAATACTGCTTTTTATTACGGGAAATCCTTCCATGGATAATGCTGAGTATCAGCCAGGCAGCGCTGTCAGCTCCAGGAACTGAAAGAGTGAGTCAGTTAAAAAAAAGTTTAATGATGCTGTGTTTGTAAAACATCATTACATTTTAAAATGATGGCTTGGGGACTTCGTTTTTGCTCTGTAAAAAAAACAACATACACCTTATCTTCTCGTTCCTGACACTTTACATTAAGAGGGTCGTGTTTTCAGGGTTCTCTTCTATCTCAGCTCAATTGCTTTGCAGTGCAGGTTCATTTCCCCCTGTGCTACCTGGAAATTGTGCTAGAGCTCCAACATGCAGCTGGGCTGAAGTATCATGAAGTTGAAGCAGTTGGAATTTGTTTTAACTCTGAAAACAAAGTTTGGTCCTGACGTAACAGATGTCATTGCATGAAGGTTAGCGATAATTCAGTGAAGTAGAAGTCCTTCTGATTCTCTGGTAAAATAGCAGACTTGAAAATAAGCTTAAATTAGTGTACGCAGCCACACCAACCTTTTACCTGCTTAGTATTCACTCAGTATCCCATTTATTGGGGACATTAAAGAACTGTAAGGACTTGATAAAAAAAAAATCATGCTTGCAAACAGAACAGAAAGGTAATTCCTCACTCGAACAAACTTATTAACAACCCCAGCGAGTAACTAAATACCAGGTCAGCTGCAGAATTACACTGCTATCAGCTCCCAGAGCGACCTTGTGATTACCCATACAATCAGGACATGCTAGAATAAGCCAGGACCGCACAGCTGGATTTACTAACGAAGCAGGAGGCAACCGCAGATATTTCAGACAGTCACCAGCAGAAGCACACCACAAGAAAACCTCTAACCACCTACAGCAGAGATTTAATTCAGTCTCAGTCTGCCTGGCCCCCAAAAGACGTCTCCTTTTTTGCAGCCAGGGCATTTGGCACAAAGGGTTGAGGTCAGTGAGAGCTGCGCAGCCTTTTGGCAGCACCAGAGATCTCCCTCAGCTAACAGGGCCCAGGCCCTTTCCAGTCACTTCCAGCATCCCTATCTCTGAGATCAATACATCAGACATGCCATTTACAAAATTCAGCTAGTCTTTGAGTCAAATACCATTAAATGTTTAGGTACTGAAGGAACCCAGTAGATGACAGTACTTAAATAATTTCTGAGCTCTTCGGTTTCCCAGAAACCCAGCCCCAAGAATTCGAGCAGGTTTTAGTCCTCCCCTGGCCCTGGTTCCCTGCAAAACCAACCACATCCCTTATAGTATTTCGTTATAAATCATGGGGTAATTTACGAGCCATGTTTTATGTTTGGGAGTGCTTTGACCTTGTCTTAAGTTGTAAAGCATCCTAATATTTCTTCAGGGCAAGAAAGCTTTAACCTCCTGACCAGCACGGCTGTGGCACTCCACAAACACGAGTCTACACGTGATCCTCAGCTGGGCCGCCCACACCATCTGAAAGACCAAAAGTTTTAGTTCAACGTGTTCCTGGGGAACTGCACAACACCCCTGCATACACAGCTATCGCTGCAATGACTACAGTCGTTGAAATGTCACAGAGTTGGGAGCAGCACTTAGCTCTCCTCAGGAATATTGTATACGCTCGGATAAAGCACACTGGGTACGAACTCAAGTGAGGCCATATAAAATGGAAAGTTACTGGGAAATTCTGCTGGGAACCGGGCACAGCTCTGCTGCAATTCCCACTGCTCTTGTGCCTCCCTGCCTTAGGGCTCTTAAGAGAAGCAGCTAGCAGCCAGCAGCTGGTTCACTGTGAGAGGCTGTATTAAAAACAGTCGTGCCATTTGCGACCATAAGAGCTTATTGGGGCCTTACTGAAACACAGAGGCTAGTCTATTTTTGGTACGCATCCTGATATCCTTAGGGAAACTTCTAATGGGGGCCAGAACGCTGGCCTCTTCCCCCCCCACTCTCCATTTCCCATGCTGTGCTCCTTAAGGCAGCCCGAGTTTCTCTGAGAGGTGCCAAACGTGCTGGAGCAGAGGTCGCTGCACCTGTCCCCTAAATACCAAAACTTGCAGAGGCTGCAACTCACCTAGCTCTGCTGGCTGCTCAATCCCTAAACAAAAAAGAACCTCATTAACTGGAGTGATACCCAAAGCTTCACTGCTGTCCTTATTTTAAATGTTTTGAAGTTAAGTATATGATGGGTAAGTTAATGAGTATGTCAACTGTTTTCTCTTATTTGGAGTTTTCTTACAAGGACTCCACGGAGTTTAAGCTGCTGAACATAATTCAAGCTCAGATCTACTACTCCCATGCCCCTGTCCTGAAACTCACGACCACTTCACTGCAGGCTGAGCCCTCCAAACCTTCATTCCACGTGGAGGAACCTCTTAAATCCATCTCCACAAACTGCTGGTGAGCTGTGCATCTTCGCTTTGCCCAGGCAGTACAAGGGGCAGCACGAAACACAGCACAGCCCTGGAAACCCTCTGCAGGGCACGCCGCCAGCAGCACAGCTGGTTCCCCAAGTGAACAGAAAGTCATAAAGCGAGCACTTCAGTCCCTCTTCACTCCTGGCACGTCACTGTGGAAAAGGAAGGAAATAAGCCAAGTTTCTGGCAAGCCAATGAGAAGGACCACGAGCCAGAAGGAATGCCACAACCGGCTTAAGTGCATTTATTCCTGCTCCGGTGACTCCCTGAGTACTGGCCACAAACCATACTAGTTAGCAATTATTAGGAATAAATCGCTGTCTGCTACAAGAGTTAAGACTCGGGAATTATTCTTTACAGCTCTGTTTAACTAATTGTCTTTGTTATGAAGCCATTTGGACCCTGAGTACCTTACAACAGAAATATCAGTGGCATTTGGTTCACATACCGTTAGCAAGCCTGTGTCGGAGTAATTTCAGGATAGATTCAGCACAGCTGAAACCCACAGGGGTTGTGCTGGGATGCACTGGGAAGTTCTCCACCTATTGCATGTCACAGCCCCATCCAGAATGAGCTTACCTGCTAGTTCCTTCCAGGGGGTCAGAAAGCCCCGGCAGCTGTCTCAGAACGGAGAAAATGGGTGGGGGGAGCACCTAATTACATTATTTAACCCTTCTCCTGCTGCTCAGTGTCAATGTTTGTCACACAAAATATTACAGTGATTTAAGTTTACTGGTAGATCAAACCCCAGAGGTTCAAGTTCAGCTTTCCCAATCACGGGACCAAGTTTTCAGATGCATTTCAAGTGACCACGAGCAGGGCTGTGGCTTAACCCAGCCGGCAGCTCCCCACCACAGTCTCTCACCCACCTCCTCCCAATAGGGCTGGGGAGAGAATCAGAAAGGTAAAAGCACGGGCACTCGTGGGTTGAGATAAGGACAGATTCATAAGGAAAAAAAGATGCAAGGGAAGAATAAAAGCAAGAGATGCACTTCGCAATTGCTCACCACCAGCCCGTCCCAAACAACAGCAGCCCCCATCCAGCCTCCCCCCCAGTTTTATTGCTGACCATGAGGCCACACGGTGTGAGATGTCCCCTCGGCCAGCTCCTGGCTGTCCCCTCCCAGCTCCCTGAGCACCCCCAGGTACCTCGCTGGCAGGGCAGCACCAGGAGCTGCAGGGCCTTGGCTCTGCACAAACACTGCCCTGCAGGAACTAAAACACAGGGTGTTATCAGCATTGCTCAGCCTAAACCCAAAACACAGCTCCACAGCAGCTACTAGGAAGAAAATTAACTCTATCCCAGCCAAAACCAGGGCTCCAGGGGATTAAAAGCTTCAGCTACTTGCACCTGAATACCTATCCCCAGCCAAATAGTCAGGCATCGCCAATTTCTGGCTATTTGCTCTTAGCTGGGCCTTCAAATTGAGAAGCCTGCTCTTAGTCTCCCTCTGGTATTTCTCCCTCCAAGATTTGTACAAAGCAGCTACTCAGGGAGCCACCAGGCAGCACTTGGACCCAGCTTTAGGAAGAGGAGTCCTCCAGCAAGCACTTGTTATTAACAAAACATTACGTGGAGGTTTTCTTTTAAAAGCTTATTTCCCTGGCTTGTATAATCAGAGATTCCTGGTCTGTACCATGTGCTGGAAAGGGAATTAATTCGCCGAGCAGCTCAGCACACAGGGAGAGCGTAGCGTAACCTCGAGTCATTTCGTACGAGGATTTTCAATTTCCAGATAATTTTTAATCAAACAACCCCCAGGTTACTGACAGCATGCCTCAAGTCAGGGAACAGCAAGCACATGCATGCGAACACACGCAGGATAAATATGAGGAAAAAAAAATCAATTTCCAGTCTCCTGTTCTGCGCTCTGCTGGTGTTTGAGTAAGATTAATGTCTCCCATGATGAATCGGTCAATTCATCTGTTTATGGATTATTATTTTTTTGGAAATGGAAAAATTGAATATTTTTTTTAATTATATGTACTAATTGTGCACCAGAGCGCATATTGCCACAACATCTACAGAGGACTCAGCTGATGTTATAAAATAAAATCTCTAAACACGATATTTATTAAAATCTAGTAACCCTCTAAAGGAGGCTTTTATATTCCCCATCTCCACAAAACCTTTGGTCTGTAAGAATTACTTGGCACATTGCTTTCTTTTCAAAAGGTGGGAGGTAAAGAAGTGAAATGGGAATTGGTTTCCCAACGTAAAACAGGAGCCTGAACAGACAGCCAGGTTGAGCTGCCCCCTGTTTTATGACCCATCCTTCTCCTAGAGATTAAGGCACCTGCTGCCATCTGCTCAGCATCTTTTGGGTTTATAGCAGGCCTGACTCAAAGTCAGCTTTTCTGTTCCCCTGCAGCCATTTCAGCTGCATTCAACAGGAGAAAGACGCTTGCAAACTAATTTTGTATTCAAGGTTATCACAAAACACTGCATTGCAACTTTTGAGAACAGAGTTTGAGAAAAATAAGCATGATGGAAACCCTGTTCCTGTACCACAGGCTTCTCTATAATGGGCAACACCAGCTATACGTTGCAAGCCGCGTTGCTTTTACACATCACTCTCGTCCCAGTGCAAGTGAGGATTCAGACTGCACCCAGAACTGCCAGGTTTCAGCTGAAGGAGACAAAAATTGCCTCACCTCTCACCATTCACACCTCCTGCTGGATTCATACCATCCTCTTCCCTCATCTCACCTCCACTTCTTTCTGCAGGAAGCTCTCCCTCCGGCCCTTTGCTCTCTAAACAAAGCAGTCAAATCTGATAACCAGAAGCTACAGATGTGATAAAGCAGATCTGGCTTTCAGAGCTTCACGCAATAGCTATGACTTCAGGGCAAGCTGTCTTTGCTTTGATCTCCTTTTGTTGCAGACACCAATGCTCACTTCATTCATCTAGCCACGTAGCACGCACAGCCCGGGAAAAGAAACCTGATGCTGTTGGGAGTCCTGCCTGTAAGAAAGCAAAAAGCCTGTGGGTCTTCTGCAAAGATAAACTGCCACAGTGGCAATGGAGAACTACGTGATAAGGCTTGGCACATCCACCCTCCCCGTGCTGGTATCAGCCCCATATCCACCAGAACTGGGAATGAATTTGGACTTGGTCAAGGCCAGCGCCTGGGCCTTCCCGTCACACAGGAAACACAGTCCCGTCTATGCATATTTAAGGGCAGGTAACATCCTAAAAAACTTCTTTAAAAATTTTAATAAAATAAATAAAAATCACCCAGCTTGTAAAGGAAGAGAAACTCCCCATAAAGCTGCATTTCTTACCAGCTTATGTTGATACTACCTGCGTGTGGAAAAAAATGCCCTTGCTGTTTACAAAGTGCTTTCAGCTCCACAAAGAACAATTCAATGAGCAACAGCAAAGCAACAAACCAGTTTTATCTTTAACCTGAGATAGGATAACGCTCACCCACATTCCTACACTAATGTCTGTCCCTGCCTTCTCTGGCCATTAACTGCTCTTACATGGTGAAGCTCTGCTCTGCAAGCTCTCCAGCAGCCTTCCAGTCTTGAAACCGAGGAGAAGCAGGACCACATCTATGCTCACTGCCAGTATGTCCACCCCTGTAGTGCCAACATATCATGTGATGAAATACATGAGCTAGTTGCAACTTCAAAGCCACTTCTGTACTCGTACGGCAAGACCACCCTGCTGTGTATACCAGAAGTACAGCTTAATCGGTTGATTTCATCTGTGATCATTGCATTTATGGAAGCATAAAGACACCCAGGACTACCGGAATACAGCTCTTCAAATACGCATTTACAGTCACTCCAGGAAAAAAAAAGCTTGCAGCACGAACAAATTTAGATTTCACTAGTTGGACAACCAACATTTGACTCAGTGTCAGCCAGCTGAAATTTCCTCCAGATCCACACACAGCTCTCACCTTCACTTACATTAACATGGACTAAGTTAACATAACACCAGTCACAGAAACCAAGCCTTTAAGTAAAGAGGAGTGATGCCTAGGTACATCTATTATTTAAAAATATTAGTGAGCAGTTACAGCGAACCATTACCCTGACATCTACCTTGTGCTCTACTACCATCCTGGGAACCTCCAAAACATAAGCTGAGGAAGCATGACTTAATATATATATTAATATATATATTTATTATATATATATATATATAATAAATATATACCTTGTGATTCACTTGTCAATGCTTTTGTCCCAAAAGCATTGCTTCCATATTAAATAAGCTTTCCACTTTAGAAAGCTGAAATATTGATGTAGATAAAGAAGATGAAGTACCTGCAAATAATGAAGCACCATCAATAAAAGAACACTTGTTTATTCCATCCTTCTGTTCTTAATAACCTATGGAATAAAACCAGGCAGAAGTATTTACCTTGTTAAAGTCATTCCAGTTTAAGTAGCTTGAAGTCATTACAGCTTCTTGCATTTATTTACACATTACATTACCTCACGTCAACAACACTACAGAGTCAATTCAGTTCGCTATTTCCAGAAGCGAGAACTGAGGATTGCCATGCAGGGGAAAGGACTTCAACAAAATCTGCTCAGAGACAACGGGATAGAGGGAAGAAAAGCCTTCCTCATGCCCTGGGGCAGTAGCATTTGGCCCACACCTGCCCTGAAGCCCTCTAACAGGCCAGAGAAGCCATCTGCCTGATGAGACACTGTACAGAAACTGCTTATAAAACTCAAGGCCACTGCACTAACCCTGAAGGCAGCTACATCCCTTGTCAGCTCATGCCTAAGAAGAGCACAGGGCCTAACCTAGAGCCCTCAGCCAACACCCAAATGGAAGCTACAGGCCCGAAGATGGCGAGCTGGAGGTTAAGCACAAGGCCATGCACGGCCTCAGCCCGGCAGGTTTCTCAGGACGGGTTTGGTGCAGGGCTGAGGCCCTTCAAGAAAGGTTTGGGGGCTGGCAGAGTCACAGAAACTCCACACAGCAAAAAGGATGGCTTTGAAGAAGCTGAGGAACATGCAAGCAGGCAGCCTGAAAGGCGAGGGTAGTTGCCGTCTGGCATCTGCAGATGAACAGTCTGACAGCAGGTCTTGGGGAAAGCTGGTGTCAGCTACCAGAGAGGAGATCCAGAACTGCTGAAGAAAGCCCAGAAGGGATGGAGAGCAGCCCTGAGGAGAAGGACCTGGGGGTGTTTGTAGATGAAAAGCTCAACATGAGCCAGCAATGTGCACTTGCAGCCCAGAAAGCCAACTGTACCTTGGGCTGCATCAACAGCAGCATGGCCAGCGGGGTGAGGGAGGGCATTGTGCCCCTCGGCTCTGCTCTTGTGAGACCCCTCCTGGAGCCCTGCGTTCAGATCTGGGGCCCCCAGCACAAGAAGGGCAAGAACATGTTAGAGCGAGTCCAGAGGAGGGCAACAAGGATGATCAGGGGGCTGGAGCACCTTTTCTATGAGGACAGGCTGAGGGAGCTGGGGTTGTTCAACCTGGAGGAGAGAAGGCTCCAGGGAGACCTTACAGCAGCCTGCCAGTGCCTAAAGGGGGCTACGGGAAAGCTGGGGAGGGACTCTGTCAGGGACTGGAGTGATAGAGCAAGGAGGCTTGAAACTAAAAGAGGGGAAGCTTAGATCAGGTATAAGGAAGAAATTCTTCCCTCAGAGGGTGGTGAGGCCCTGGCACAGGCTGCCCAGAGAAGCTGTGGATGCCCCATCCCTGGAGGTGCTCAAGGCCAGGCTGGATGGGGCTTTGGGCAACCTGGTGTGGTGGGAGGTGTCCCTGCCCATGGCAGGGGGTTGGAACTGGGTGGGCTTTAAGGTCCCTTCCAACCCAAACCGTTCTGTGATGCTATGAGTCTGTAACAAGGAAGGATCACATGCAGGAAGTAAAGATCAGGAGCCTCCAGAGTTCATTTTGGCTCAGCTATTGCAGAAACAAGGTTTAACTTTACCTGATCCTGCCTCTGTTCGACGATGGGCCTGCTACTCAGTACAGTCTTACACAGCTTAATCATCGTAGATACTTAGACATGCATTTGGATGACCATGGAGCAGATCCTGCCTGCAATGTGGAGGTGCTTCACTGCTTGCACAAGCCACTAAAACGCCTTTGCAAGGCACTCATCTTGCCCAAGAGGGTACTCCAGCATTGTGCTAAGTTCTAAGGATTGAGTGTTGCACTGAAAACAACACGCTGTAAAAGTAAATTCCCTTACTACTGCATCACTTTAGCCTTCCTTCAAGTGTGCTTAACACAGAACCACGTGGATACAAAAGAAAAGGGGACAACAACCCCATTCCCTATTCTCCGCATTGAAGGAACATCTTTAGAAGAAAAAGCAAACCAAGAGACCAATAAAATACTTTGTAAATCAGATGGAAAACCCGACTGCGTGGTACCATTACCACCTCTCAAGACAGGCAGGCTTGTGTGGGTTATGCGGCTTACTGTATTCATTAAAGGTTCACTACCACTGTTAGTGGGACTGCTAATGGAAACATTCAGGGGAGGAAATTGGCAACTAATTCATTGCCACTAATTGCAATCTACTTTCAGCTGCCTTATGCAGCAGCCTTGCAGAAAACAGCATCTTTGTAAATGCCTATTGTAGAAGCTAATAAAGAAATCAGGCTATCACGTTCTTAAAAATATTTAACTCGTAAGCACCTTTTGCTAATGTGATACCTACCAATTGTGGTGAAGTCTGGAGCGATGCAAGGACAGGATCAATGCTGTCCTGTTCATCAGACACCGTTTTAGCCATCCACTGTCGGACCAAGGACTGCCAAGCAATCCTAACGAGGTGGAGGGGTCATTCAGTGTGTGTGCAGAGCTCTCCACTGCACCCCAGAGCTAGGAGCAGCCCCGCTGCTCTGCTCCAGCAGGAAAAACCAAGGAATAATAACATCAATGCAGAGTGGACAACATCGGGGTGACTATAGACAGAAGCTGAATAATTTCAGGCTCTTTCAGAGCTCTAGGAGCAACAGGTATGCTGCCAAGTGACTGCTGTTCTACATCACCATCACAATACGATGAGGGCATGCAGGGAGGTAGCACGTTTCTCAGAGATTCATTTTTTGTCACTAACATGCATTTTCTGCCCTCTATGGGACCATGAAACAGAAGTATCTATGCTGATGTGAAAATTAACAGCCCTCTTCACTATCTGGCACTTTCCAGAGGATTTGGAGACCTGATTGAAACCACCTCCCAAGAAAAAAATGCTGCAGGATATACAAATGCTGCAGGATATTTGGGGCTTGGAAGAGTAGTTCTTGTGCTCTAAGCCTTACGCACCAGATGAGGAATCCAGTGCCGAACATCCTGTGTTGCTCACAACTTATCTGCATCACTAAGGGCTAACAAAACCAGAAGACAGCTAATGGAGTTAGAGACAGCTTAAGGAAGACATACATCTGTACAAACCTCAAGGCAGACTTGTGAACGTTAGCTTAGTAATAACCTTGAGTAGGAGAAGTTTATTTTAAGCTTAATGGATGTAGAAGGCAGACTTCCAAAACAGGAAAAAATCTAACAGCAGTTTGTTTAACCAAGGACAAGAGAAAAGCTACCAGCACACGCCTCTGCCTGCCCCCTGCTGCAGGAAAGAGCCCTACTGGCAGATAAGGGGGGTTGCTGCTATCAGCCAGTCTTATCTCTGCTCTACAGCCATGGTCAGGAGATCGGATCAGGGATGAAAGCAAGCTTATTGAGCTAGAAACTTATGTGGATCTTTCCCTTTGATGCACGCTATGTGAAAAATACAGTTATTGGTTGCTTTAATACTGCAGTACTAAGTACTGCTATCCCCCTGCTGCTCTCATGCTGGAGTCCTGCATTGTAAGTAGAGCTAGAGAAGTTTTCCCCCAAAGCCCAGCCTAGATTTCTCATGCTGGTGTTGCTCCCTCCACCCCAAACAGCTCTCTTGCCTGTAGCATCTGTATGGGATGAGTTTTAAAAGATACCCTACAGGCTGTTCTAGGAAGCCTGCAGTGTGCATCCTGAGCTGCTACAGCCTGGAGAAGGTGAACGAGATTTCAGCAGTGATGCTGACTGCACCAGCTGGGGTGTGACCACACAGCGCCCGTCACTGCCAAAGCACTTCAGGTTTGTTTTCCAGCAGATCTGGGCTCAGCTTGCCCTATTCCATCACTGCTGAGGATTACGTATGTTTGTACTGCATCATCTCTCAGCCTTCAGACATGCCAGTCCCTGGCTGCGATGGGCACACGCTGTTTTATTCAAACTGCTACGGAGCGAGCAGAGATGAGAATCACAGGCCTCCTCAATATTTAATTATCTGCTACTGCACTGTGGATTTAGAGGAAATTATGCTTCTGACTCATGTGCTCACTTGGAGGAGTTTTTCACGGCCAAGTAGCCCTGGGGAGGAAAGGGAAGAAGACCCAAACAACCAACCCAGTGCTTAAAGCTGTGTACCACCACCTACCTGACTGCATTTCCAATGACAGCACAGTCATTTGTATGCAGAGAGCACCGTAGTGTCATTCCTAAAACAATCTGATCAGCTAGACTTCAGCCACCCTGCTCTTCTGTTCTGTTAAGTACAGTAAATGGGTTCAAGATAGAGTCCAGGACAGGTCCTAAACTCCCTCAGGCAGTTTCAAGCAGCCTTCAGACAGTGCTGAGCTGTGTCTGCTCCTGGATCAGGCAGAGGTTTTTGAAGTTTCTCCCTCTGCCATGAGGGAAATGAAAAAACATCCTTTGAAAGGCGAATAGTCATTCCTGTCCCCCCAATATATAGATACATATATCTGTACCTATATATCTACCCCTAACAAGCAAGAAGGGGTCTCTGTGGCACATGAAGCACAATTTTTGTCTTGAAGTTGGCTCCTACCACACAGCTGTAACTCTGATATTTTTAAGTCCTATCACATTCCTGCCATGAAAACATACTTTCATCTTTTCTACATTGAAAAGGAAAATAAAACTGATAAGCTATCAATTTCTACCCCATCTAAAACAGAAAGTTGTGAATATTATAACAAGAATTTCTTATAGTTTTAGTTTCCTCCTCCCCCAAATTCACCTTCCTGAATATCAAAGCTAAAAAAGAGCAAGCCTCCTAAATGTTACAGCCTATCGCACAAAAACCTCTACAGATGTGACTTTCTGCTTCCTTTTTCCTCTTTTAAAGTCTCATCTGTGTGCAGTAGCTTCTCTCAGCCTACAAATTAGGGTGCTGGGGCTCATTACTACACACTGAGCGGTAATAATTAGCAGCAGGCAGAGCTTACATCTCGTTAGGCTTGCTTTTTGCTTTCAGGCAGAACTGATTTAGCTTTGGGGGTTCCTGTGTCACCCTGCCAGAATGAGAGTTTTCAGATAACTTATTTTTACCATTCCCTTACTTTTGTAAGCACTGATGTTATTCTGTTATTCTGTAAATGCTTTACAGCTTATTTTTTAATTTACTTGTAATAACACCCATATTAATGTCTATGTGAGCAACCACAAAAGGCAATTATAATTTTCTCTCATATTTTACAGCTTGGTCCTTGATCTCTTAATTGGCTTTTTATTATTTAAGTCTTCTTTCCTCACACTGTGAACTGATTTTCTCACATTGTGAACTGATTTTCACAGGTGTATATATTAGGAAAGCTCCTTAAATAGCTCTTCCTAGCTTTTGGCATATGAGGCAATCTTGAGGCACTTCAGTATTTTTTTTGTTTTTTGCTTTGACCTTAGTTTTAGTGACTTGCTTTTCTTCTGTTAATCCAGCTCTATTTTTGGCTCCAGCCTCAGTCACAGCACAGTGACGGAAGGACTGCCAATCTTCTTAATGTAGGATTTCCCTCCCCCCTTCTCTAAGTTGTTAATCACTTGTCTCAAATTTTCGTCTGTAGGAACTGACATAGCAATTTCCTTACTAGAATTGTTTATGGAGGAGTGGGATTGTTGTTAAGAAGTAATTTTAACAATAAGAAATACAGTGAAAAGGCTACAAAAATGCAGCTTATAAAATGCCCTTGTAAAAATAAGCCTTTAGAAGATGTAAAGGATTAAACAAAAGGTCGTGCTCTGGTTGTCTTTTCCAGAACATCCACGTGGACCTGGCTTCATGATGTCCGATACCACCAAAGCCAAAGAGCAGCTATGAAAAATACTGACACCTGAGAGCCCATCTGTCTCAAGAAACCTTTTCCTATACCACCTTTTATCTCCCCAGCACCATACAAACGCTGTGCAGCTATTTTATATTATTTTATTATTTATCATATTTTATTACTGAATGGCAGTTTGTGCACTTCGTTAATTCTGCTTGCAATAAGGATGGCTGTTTGCAGAAGCCTGCTCCTTAATTAGCGGCAGCACACGCTCTGTGTGTACCATCTGCCCTCTCTGGATGTGAACTGGGCCACAGGGACACGAACCAAACCCCCTCACCTCCTCCGTGGGCATAACCCAGGCACTGATTGGATTTGTAACTCCTAACAGGACGAGGCAGAAATTCAGCAGGACGGCTGCATGCAAAGAGTCTGGTGCCTGAAAAAGGACATTACAATTAAAAATAATTAAAAAAAAAAAAGGCATTTAATAACAGGTTATCTTTAGAGATCTGCAAGGAGATGAAGATTTTTAAGAATAGGGAATGCCAGACAGTGCTCAACAACATTTTCAATGTGGAAATGGGAGTAATTAACAGACTCCAGAGGAGATATGCAGACTATCAGGACGCCACGGGGATCCTTCTACCTGTTCCTCTAAACCCTGTGCACTATCTGCTACAGGGACAGGAAAAAAAAAGGTGTAAGGTTAAGTTTTGATTCTGTTTTCCAGGCATCTCTGTATATAGGAGATTCCGCTGACACACTGACAGCGCAGTTTCAAGGCTCTTTGAACAGCAGCAATCCCAGCAGAAGCACCCAGCACCCAGCACACAGAGCCTGGAAACCTGACTAATGAGCCAAAGTACCAAAAGGAGTAGGAAATTATTTAAATCCCATCCTGTTTTTACACTAATGCTAATCTGCACTGTCTCAACAAAATCATATCAGACCTATTATTGCAGCAGATTTATTCCTGGCTTGTTTAATGGTCTCTTTGGGATTTGGGTTAAAAAAAAAATAAATCAACAACACAAAAACGTACTCCATGTGTTTTAGGTAATCAACAGGAAGGCCAACAATTTGACGCACTCCAATTATTATTCCAAAATATTGCCTTTATGCACTATTTACTATTTCCCAAAGCAATTATTGGTCATCTTTGAGTGAGAAATGAATCTGAAACTCAGGTGTCAGCAGGCATCACAGCTCATCCTGCCCAGTGGTCAGGACTGCAGAATTTCCCCCCCCTTCAGGGCCTCGGGTGTTTTGACAGTGAAAATTTGGGATCATCAAGGTCTCTCCTGCTGATCAGGCTTGGAACATCTCCTGCTCTCTCCTCTGCTAGGTGCAGCCCTTTGAATCGAACTCAAAATCCTACCAGAACTACAGTGGGTGGGTAACCAGCATTAATGGAGACGGCACTTAGTTGGTGATGAGGCCTCACCTTAGACAGGAACAAAAGAAAACCAAAAGGTGAGCCTGATGTGAGACATAACACACTGCCTTGTCCTGCTCCTGTGGAGGAAGGAACTGAAGAGACCTCCTTGGGGCTACTGTAGGACCTGGGATTTTGCAGATATCCTATGATCCTGCACACTAAAAAAATGGAAAGGCACGAGCTCTCTGCCTTTTTTCTGTCATTAAAGTAGTACAGTTTGTAAGGACAGACATTTTCTTCTATAACTTCAGACTACTTTGGACAACCATGGTCATCTTTGAGTGAGAAATGAATCCGAAGCTCAGGTGACAGCAGACCTCACAGATCATCTGAATCCCAGCACAGTGAAAAGGAGGTGCTGGGATATGCTCTGTTTGATGGTTGTTATCATTCAGAGGAAGGCAGATATTAAATGCTGGTGCTATTTTACAACCTGCTCCCAGAGAGACCAATGTCTCAAGAGACTATTTTCTGCCCACAGTTCCTGGTTCTACTTGGTGTTTAAAAACAAAGACCTAGAAGCAAACACTTGTTTAAAAGTTCAGATTCTCCTATTCCAAATGCTTGTTTCATCAACCTTTACACATACCAAACAAATTCAGTTATGGGAACAAGCTACATTTCTTTCCTAATAGTCCTATTTGTAAGCCATTCTGAACAGTTGTCTGATATTTAGGAACTGGCTTCTTGCTTTCAGACTAAATGTCTGAAAGTTTGTTCCTGCACCAGCACCATCATACAGTTGAAATAATTCTCTCTCTTTATGTGTATGGAAACTTCATTGTTTAAATGATAGCTAGGCTGACAGAAGCTTGCATTTGGTAGCTCGTAAGTAAAACACCAAAATACTGCGAAACAATAGATATAGAAGTATTGGCCAAACTGAAATGGCATCTGTAGTCCTGAAGAGCTTCATCATAACCAAAACAGCCACTGAGATAAAATGAAGCTTAATTCTTACTGCAGGAGCTAAACGCTGTAATACAAAGCCCTGAAATGGGGTCCAACTCCAGTTTCTCACGTTGGAACGTACCTAAATTAAGTCCACTGAGTTAATTTGCAGATCTGCATGCTAATAAATTTACCAATAATGGCACTTTTCTGAAGTGTCTTAATTCGGACTCCAACCCCACAAATCTTTTTGTTTTCTCTGTAAGCAATCAACTCTTTCATCTGAAATCTTTCAGATCTTTTTAGACGCTCCTTTCTCTTTCTGAAGACCAATCGCTCCCTCTTGGTATCCTAATGAAGATTTATAGCGATAAAAATCTTTTAAAAGAACGGGTAAGCAAATATCAGACTTGTGAATAAAATTACATCCATCACAACCAGAGGGTGAGAACCTTTTCACTTGCTGAAGATGGTGGGAAAACTCCAGCAAGGGTCAGGATTGCAGCTAAGGAGTGCCCGGTGAACGGACGCTGCTCTTCAGGCAGAGAGGTCCTCTCCTCAGGCTGGGTCACATCTGCAAACTGTAATTCCTCTCCTTCTGTCCCTCTTCAAAACAAGGGCTGAGGTTTGTGCATTTCATCCCATATCCAGCACCTGGAGTGCTGAACACTGAAAGGCATCGAGCAGGAACTTCACCGAGCCTTTTCCAAACAAACTGCACCTATTAAGTCATGATAAGGTGACATTTGCCTGAAGTATTGAAAGGCACACAAAAGCCTGGGGTACTCGATTCATTCATCCTTTTCACAATCACTGGGCTGGACGCTCCTAGGCACAGGATGTTCGGTTCCCTCCACGGGGCTTGAGGCAGAGCAGTGCTGGGGCAGCAGGAGATAAAGCCTGAGCCCTCCTTCTATTCAAAACAGCAAGTGAGGAAGGGTGGCATTACTGTCAGGAGATAAACACCTCTGCTTTCACTCTTTATAGCTGCCTACCTGTCTAATGAAATCAAATCAATGGCTTGGGTCGCCTGCATTCAAGAGATTAGGAGTTAAAGATCAAGCGAGACCTTCCAGTAAGTTTTATTATATTCCTTATAGAGCCTATACACTGACTTCAGTTGTGCTACTCCTGATTTACACCACTCTAAAATAAGGTAGGTTCGTCAGACAAAACCTGTGGCTGAGATAAACTGTCCCATTTTGTAGGATTGATTATAAATTACAGGTCTGACCCCATCGTGGCTCTTCCCTTTTAGTCAAATGGAAGGCAAGATCGCGTTCACTTGTACTTTGCAGGGATACCCCAGGGCAACAGCTTTGAAGTTGTTAAATAGAACAGAAAATAATAAAAATATCCTTTGTCAGGGTGGAAAGAAGTGGAAATATATTAAAGATAGACAGTACTGCTTGGGATTCTCCATTTCTTTATACAGGAAAGAAACTGCCCAGGAACTTCTCTAGTAGACAGAATTCCTTATGAAAAGGTGGCAGAAATGCTAATCAGAGTTGTGAAAGCTTTCCTAACAAATACTGAAACACTTGTTCTAATAAGAAGCTGTCAGTATTGATATTTCATTTTTTATTTTGCAACTTTTAATGAAAAACATTAAGACAATTTTACTTTTATTTTCAGAAAAATTTCATTTTTTCCCCTCGATCTCCCACCATGTCAACGACCTCTCACGAGTTAGCCTTTCAGTGTGCCAGCTGAGAATTGGTTATCTGAAGCTTTCAGAGCTCATGTCTCATGTACCTGCCATTGCTCCAACAGGCTCAGCTAGAAAGATAGCAGACTGAAAGGAGAACATTTATGTTGATGAAAAGGCCAAGCCAAACTTAATTAATGACTGTCCCAGAAGCAGAAAGCTGTTGCTGCAGAGATGTCAACTGCCTTTTCGACATCTTATATATTTGCTCTGCTCTACTAGCTACAAGAAAGATTTTGTGATTGACCATCCCTTAATAGAACCTGTCAGCCGTCAGGCTCTGCACGTACCATCAGTAACAGACATTTTGATATTTGTGTGAATACAAACTAATTCGAATGTGCCACAGTGCAACACAGAACAAGAAAACAAATATGAGATGACAATGTAATAGAGTAATAAAGCTAACACAGGCGTCTAGAGCACCACTTTGCAAGTAGGACATCAGTCCTCTGATTCAAAGATTACTTAGAGGGTATACCTGACGGCTCCAAGAAGAAAGGTGAAAGGGAAATGAGCCGGCTGAGAGCATCACCATGTAGTATGTCTATGGAGCATCACCTGAATACCTTCCAGAAAAGCAGAAATGGCTGATGTGGTTGCTTGTTGGGCTCTCAGCAAGTCTTCACTACAATGAAGAAGCCGTGTGACACGGTAACTAATTGGTACAAAGAGGGATCGTTTTGAGGTGGCAGCATCAATGTTCAGGTGACCGTTCCAAACTCCACGTGCAGTCAATGAGAGCTGTCAGCTTGGAACTTGTTGGGGAGGGAAGAAGAGGTAATTACTGAGAAAAAATAACTGCTTTAAAACAGCACTGCTTCTGAAGCCTGAGGTTTCCATGTAGAAACCACTAGAGAGTGGTAAGATCAAGACCGTACTCAACCCTTATGGCAAAGCTAAAGCGTTGTTTAACAACTGTTCTTATATTCAGCAGGTGCAGTTTCATTGCCTTTGGGATATTCCAGGAACGTGAGCAGGCAGGCTGGCTTCCCTGCAACCACACCACTCTCACGTTACGCTCACGTAATCCTGCATGCAATTACCACAGCACCACTGCTACATCAGAAGGGCAGGTCAGCACCTTTAGATCCACCCAGAAAGCAAGAAAGACACAGACTCACCCTGCACAGGGCAGTATACCAGGTGCAGATACTGCTAGGGAGCTAAAATCTGGAACTAAAGTCCTGTATGGAGAAAGTGAAGCAGGGAATGAAGAAGTAGTTAGCCGAAGAGGCAGTGTGTGTGTCTGTTTTCAATGGAGTTGTGACTGCAGTCAAATAAAAGACTACTGGCTACACGGTAGGGTTGAACTATTTCTTTTTATTTAATACATATTAACTCATAAAACCAAAGGTTAGCTAAATCTGTTTAGCTCCTAAATAACTGTGTCCCCCTTCATCTGAGCAGTTTGATCTTTCATGTCTCTTCATGATCTCACCTCTCTCTTCACAAGACGTGTTTCTACTGCCACCACACTTAAGCCCTTGCCTATTTAAGAAGTTAGTCCACAGAAACTGTGCATTCAACATCCTTTTCTAATTCAGTGTCATAAGCAGAAGTATTTTAAATTCCCTCCTATCCCGACCCAAACTAGGTTTAATAGCTGGACAAGCTCTAAGCGCGTTACCCAAGCCACCAGGAGCAGGGTTGGCCTTGAGTTAGCCCCATCGTTGCCACCAGCTCGGCTCACGCCTGACCAAGAGCTCGCTCGGCTTGAGCAGACCCCGCTTTGTGCTCATATAAAAGCGCAGTAACATAGAACATGAGGCTTATTGTGATGCCATCCTGCTCAAAAGGCGTAATTGTTAGTGATGCTTGTGAAAATAGGGTTGGGCCTTTGATGTGATTGAGTAAGCTGCACATTATACAGTTAGGTGCCAGTTAGACACCAGTGAAAAGAAAGGGGAATTCAGTTATGCTGATAGGTAATTACCACCACACATTTACAGAAACACACACATACTTTAGCCCTCACCTGGAAAAACATCTCATCGCAGGCTACAATTTCCGTGTGCCGATACTGTTCTTACAGCAGTCTTGCCAGATGTGTCGGGTGCTCCTTTTCATTTTCATGGTCTTGAAATGCTTTTGCTGGGCCCTGAACCTCTCAGCTCAGCATCCCTACAACTGCCAGGTCTCCCTCCCACAGCAGAGCAGGGCTTTTGCCCTGTAAACGACTACAGGTGAAAGCTTTGAGCAAAACACAATCGCCTTTGTGCAATTACAACTGCTCCATGGGACGCTTCCCAACGCTTCACTCAAAGGAAGATGTTATCACAACACAAAAATATGGGCTAGCCGAAAGAGACTGCAGCTTACGCAGACATTCCTCTGACAAAGAGGGATCCTTTACAACCAGAGGGGAGTAAGGCTCTAGGAGACAGACGCTGCTCTTAAGACCAAATGCACAGCACAGAATAGCAGCAAATATTTAAGAGTAAATGTAGATAGAAAAGGCATACAAGGAGTATGGTCTCGCACCACGAAATGCTGTTTACATTCCCGTTCCTCATGCCCTGGGAGAAGACTCAAGACCAACCTCTGCACCGAAATGATCCCTCCTTGCTGATGCGCAGCTCTGAGACGTTGCAAAAGACCGCAGTAAATGACATCAGGATCATTTGTACCTTCAATCCATTTAAAGTTGGAATTCAACATTTTTTGCCCTAAAAATAAAAATGCTACTGTGTAATTATTCGATGTGTTATTGACAGTTGCTTATTTTTAGTGACTTGAGGAGACAGGAAAGAGAAGAACAGGTTAGGCTTTGATGTCTGTGGTTCCAACAGCAAAGAGCTGGAGACTTCTTGGAGAATAATTTAAATCTAATCAATTTAGCCCAGCTGGTACAACATTACAGCAATAAAGAGATTTAGTTGTACAAAGCAAAAAAAAAGAAATCGATTAATGAGCAAATGCATAAAAAAGCAGAGGACTGATCATTTGAGTGGCAGGAGGTGACTCGCCATCTCTAATTTCTCCTTTTCACCTCATCTGGTTTTCTACAAAGACCTCTGTACCGCTGCTAAGCAGGTTTAAAACTCAGTATACTAAGTATACTAATTACATTTTATCCTGTTTAAGTAGATGTGGAAGCAATGCTACAAAACACAAGAGGGTAGAACATCACAACTGGATTTGACGTGGAAAGACATCATCGGACCGTCACTGAGGTACAGCTCCTCTTGGCTGAAGTACATCCATAAGCTCCCGAAATGCCTGACACAGCACGAAGAGAAATCTCTGTGACTCAAGCTGAAAGCTAATACTTTCAGATCACTAAAACTCTCGGTAAAGTAAACAGGACTAGCAAACAAGCTACAACTGTTTAAAGCAATAAGGATCTTTTTAGAAAAGGAAAGCAGGCAGAATATTCACAAATGTTGTGCGAAGGGAACTGCAGTGGATTACAACAAGGTTACTTGACCCTTACTGAGGATGACGAAAGGGTGACCTATCCCTCTTCACACCATTCAGCTCAGGGAAGGCCTTCAGATTTTGCAGTGCCATCACACACCCACATCTGAGTGGATTTTCAGTCTCCAAACATGTCCTTGGCAGCTGGTTTCACCCAGCACAGAGCCTCTCGTGAGAGCCTGTTCAGTCCACACAGACAGCAGACTGCAGGACGCAGGAACAAACAGAGCACTCCTGCGTTGCCCCTTCCCTGCTGCCATTTGGGATCACACAGACTGGTACAGAGCCACATCAACACTCTGCTGGGTGACCATGCAACCGTCTGACTGCTGATGACAGGTGACAGGCAGGACACTCGTGCTAAGAGGCAGCCCACAGGTAGCCGACCACCATCATCTCCGTTAATAAACCATGTGTTAAGTTACACAAACCTGTATTATGTGAACTTGTATAGGTAGAATATACACCCCTATAAGGTTATCCTCTGTTATCCTTCACAAAAAATATTCAAAATGTGAAATACAAAACTCATTGTTCAACAACTGAGAAGCAGTGACAGCAATGCTAACCAGCAACCCCTATTGTTCTTCAAAGTATCGTCTAATTCATATTTCTCTTACGTGAAAAGCAGGGTACATGTGAAAGTCTGAAGCCGGTTATAGATAATTAGAAGATCCACTATGACTCAGGCACACAGACATGCCTGAGGTGCAACTGAGCCACCTAGATCCCCAAGAATGATTTACAGAAGTTGAAGCTTAAACTCGCTGTGTGTCCCACGTTCAAGCCAAGCATTCTCCGACTGCCAAGCGTTGTGCACCTGGGTATCGTTTCGAGGGCTGGTTACAGGTAAGTACACCTAGGTTGGGACTCCAAACATGGGGCTGCAAATTAACCTGATGAACTGCAGCTCTGGGGAAAGGAGCCTCCCTGACACAGCAGGAGAAGATTTCGGTCAGACTGCACAACTGGACACAACCCCGGCTGCTGGACAGAGCCATCTGCTGAACTGGGGCTGTTTCCACCCGAACGTCTTACACTGAAGACGCATAAAGCTTGGTCAGGTGCCAAATCCCAGACTGAAACCTTACCGTGTCCTGTGAGGCAGCATTACAATTACACACCTCGCTGCTTACTGCCCTGCTTACTTCAGCAGCTCTGCAGAGGTCCCTGAGGTCCTGTCCTTGCGACCAGCAAGGCCAAATAGGAGAACACAGCGGAGAAACCGGGCTGTGCAGGGGAGCCAAAGGGCTTCTCCTTCGAACTACCTCCAGCCCGGTTCGATGGGCTGGGCGGGCAGCAGAGGCTGCAGGGCTCCTTCCAGCTCAGTGCCATCCAGAAGCGATCCTGTACGTGCCCCCAGGGTGCTCTGAGCAGAGCAGAGGGCTCAGGACACGCTGCAGGGTCACAGTGGCGATTCTGCAGGCACCTTGGCCCCTCAGACACGGTGCCAGGCCCAGAATCTCCCCTGAGAGCTCCCTTTGTGCCCACCTTCCCCTAAACCACCAGGGGCAGCGCTTTTGCTCCCCCTGCACCTCCTGAGGCAGCTCCTCAGGGGGGCACTCGGAGCCCCCCGGGGCCGCCCCCCGGGGCTCCGCCGCCCCCTGCCCGGCTCCCACCGGGCTCGGGGGGGGCTTCCCCCGGCCTGAAGGCGGCTGCCGAGCCCCCGAGGACCACCGCAAAGCCCCGATAGGGGCTGGAAGAGCCGGGAAGGAGGCGGCGGCGGCGGGGCTATGGAGACGCCATCCCCCCCCCAGGGCTCCCCTCGCTCCTTCCTCCGCCCCCCAACCTCCAGCCCCGCCTCGCCCCCGTTCTCCCCTCACCGGCCGAGGAGTGGATCTTGGAGGATTTGCGCTGCAGGGACATCCTCAGCGCCGTGCCGAGGCGGGCCCCGGTCGGCATGCCGGGGCCGGGGCCGGGGCCGGGGCCGGGGCGGCCGGCGGTGCTAGCAGGGCTGCGGCGGCGCCGGGCTGGCCATGGCCCCCCCCCGGCACGCAGACGCCGCGCTGCGGCCCGGTGAGGGGGCGGGCGAGGCGAAGGTGCCCGGCTGAGGGAAAAAGGGGGACCCGCAGCCTCCTTCCCTCACGGCTGGGGTCGAAGGGGAGCCCCCCGGGTAGCGGGGTGTCCCCCCTTTTAACCCCCTGGTCCCCACTCCGGGGAGCCCCGGCCTTGCGGCCCCACAGCCCCCGGAGCTCCTCGGCTGAGGCGGCGCGCACGGTGCGCCTCACGGATCAAGTCACCAAGAATGAGTGATTGTGTATAACACACCAAAATAAGGGCCTGCTGGTTTCTAAAGTTGTCCACCTGCAACTAATATGTGGCATTTCAGGCACCTGAAGCACCTCAACAAACCCCGTTTAGGATCTAGGGCCATAAGCAGGCTTCTTTGTGCTGGTTACAAGGACATCCAGTACTGGCCTACTGCCAGCTGCTTCACAAAAGATGTCGTTCCTGCTCAATTTAAAACGTCTGGTAAATCAAGGATGAAAAAAAAATATAGGAAAGATTAATCAATATGCTACTTAATTCTTGCAGCGCATCACCTTTCTCTTTCTGTGCAAAATACTTGCAACAGTAAGAGTTTGCCCACCAAGGACAGGCGGAGAAGGAAAGAAATTAAAGGACAAAAATAAACTAAATCGAAGTATCTCAGTCTTTATAGAGTCTAGTCTCAATCAGGCATAGCCAGCAGTGGTTGCCCCACCTTCCAGGGTTTGCCATCTCCAAATGGGGGCCTTTTCTACCATGACTTTCTGGGGTAAGCTTTGTGAAAAGAGGCAGAAGCTCCCCAGAGATGAGGATATACTGAGTTTTGGAAAGGCTAACTGCACAAGAGAGAGTCTCCAATACCTTGAAAAAAAAATTACCTTAAAGCAGGATCTAAACTACTCCACCATGTGGAGTTGGCTAGTGTACCAGATGGGGGGTTTTGGTGCTATTTCAAAGATCATGAATATTGCCAAGCCACCGAATCTCGCTGTACTTCTGTGTCCTCACATATAACAACGGAAACTGATAGTTCCCAGCTACAACTTCATAAAAAGTAGTATATATAAGTTTAGTTTACAGAGTACAGAATTGCAGTGCTTTACACTGACTGAATAGACCACAGTCCGCTGGAGAGGCTCCCTTTGAGCCAGGGCTGCTGTAAAACTTCCTGGTCTGTGCGAAGCTTTTACTCCTGTGGATTTTATTGCTCTGGAAGAAGGCTGGCCTGAGAGCTTCTGAGAAATCATCCCATAGGAACAATGCTGAGTGCTGGCTTTCCTGCATGACTTTACCATTTTCAGCCCATGACATAGTTGTTTTTTGTTGTTGTTGTTGTTGTTGTTTTTCATTAATATGGCTTTCTCTACCATCTTACTCTTTTGCCTCTCCGGGGATTATTTTCTGCTGTGGTCAGTGTTTTTGTACCAGTAAGAATTGCCTGGAGGACAAAAATCAGTTCACATATGTTGCTAGCTCATCCACAAAAGTGAAGGTCGCTTTGGGTTAAAGCTGTCAGATCAAAGTGAAGGAAAGTGCTCAAAAAATGACCAAGAAAGAATGGCACGTCCTGGTTCCATGTTTACTTTTTCTTCAGAAACTAACCCTCAGGTGAACTATGTTTATGGCACACTGAAAATATTGCCCACTGTAAGCTGTCCACACTGTGTTAAGAGAAAGGAAATATGTTGTTTGGTTGTGCAGGCCTCACCTTTGTCATTTTATTATGCAACGCCTGGCTTTGTCATTCAGCTGATGTGCCCTAAATTGTGTATTATCGGACCGTGAGTCATGACAGTACGGTTCCCTGAGGTCTGTCATAATGGCTCCATGGGTTGAACGATGTGCTGAAAAACAAAAAGGAGCTAGTATTCTTCAAATTACAATGTGCTCACTTTTCTAGTATTTATAGCAATGTACTTTCAAAGAGCTCAGTATGCATAATAATTATTTCAATGTAATAAATAAAGCAAAGGCAGGAAGAGTGGTTCTGTGGTTAATGTGCCAGACTGGGAGACAGGATATCTTGATTCTATTTCTGACTGTGCCAGATACTCTCTGGGACCTTAGAGAGTTTGTTCAGCCCAAATTTCCAAAAGATGCGTCCTTCATTCCAATTACTAATGTCACACACATTTTGGTTATGAGTTTGGTGAAGAGAAGGAGAAGGAGAAGGAGAAGGAGAAGGAGAAGGAGAAGGAGAAGGAGAAGGAGAAGGAGAAGAGAAAACTTTATGTAGAATTCCTTAGTAGTAAAACAGAAAACTTAACAGTCTAGTCAAAGAACCAAATAACTGTCAGGTGAGAGTTTATGATAGAAAACAAAGAAAAACAAAGAAATCTACTACAAAAAAAACAATAATGTAATCCATTTTTTTATAGTCATACTCTTCCTCTGTATCCCTTTGCTGGTGTTGTGCTCACCCTTCAGCCATCCCTCTGGGGTCTGAGGTTGACAGTGCCAGTGTTCCTGGAGCAGCAGGTGTCACCTGTGTCTTGCCAACTGCTTTGCTGGGAGCTGTGGTGTGGTGGGGTTTCTTCTACCTCTTTTCCTTCCTCCTGTTTGGATTAGGGCTAAGCCTGGGGCTATTTTTATATGTTTTCTAAAATATTTTTACACCTTGCTTTTTCTTCACTAGTCTACAGCTTTGTGTTACATCCATACTTACTATGTGCAACGCTGTTTATGTGTGGTATGTATCTGTTCCTTTTTTTTTTTTTACCCTGAAACCCATTCTTGTCCAGGTTCCATGTCTGCACTTCTCTGGCTGGTTACTGGAGAGTTGTTTAGAGAGGTTTTTGTTTGTTTGTTTGTTTTGGTTTGTTTTGGTTTTGGTTTTTGTCATCCTATGCCTCCCCTGCAGTGTCCTGTGCTCAGCCTTCCAAGGGACTCTGCTGTCACCCCAGGCTTGTATTCTTCTACACTACGTTATCGGGTTAGAGATAAACATCTCATTCTACACAGAACAACTCTTGGCACTGTCCACGTGAAAGTTTGTATCAAACTAAGTTAAGCAAAAGTTAGACACGGCCATAGCCACCTCAATAACAGATACTGTCCTTACAACTAAAGACAGTCAAAACAAAGCCTCACCCTGGCCAAGAAAAGCTCAGACAAAGCAAGCTTCAGTCCTGAAGCCTTGCAAACTCAATACAAAGTTTGTGGCTTGCTACTGGTAATGGCACTATCCAGTTACAGGACAAGAGTAATTTCATGAAAGTTCTGCTTGCTTAATTCCTCTCCCTTTAAAAACAAAAGCATAATCAGACTGCCTTGGTCTTAAACTGAATATTTGTGCTGGGACAAATTTTTTTTTTGATACTTTTTACATGTATAGGATCAAAGCCAGCACAATGTAAAGCATGCTGAAGTATACATGCAGTATCTGTTATTCATCGTGACAATTTTAGAAAGGTCAGAAAGCCGGCAACAGCTTTCAAGATTCCTAGAGAAAGCTACTTGCAGATCCAGAAAGTTTGCTTAGCATCGCTGAACTTAGGAAAAAGATAGGAAATCCTTTATGGACCTCCTTTGCAGCACCACCGTCTCTACAGACAGTTAGGGGACGTGACTGAAGGTGTGGAGCAGCAGGAAGATATTTTATGGCCAAGTATTAACGTGTGCACGGCCCACCTGTGGCCTCCCAGAGGATCTGGTAGTCTCCTACATGTCCTACTGCAGAAGGAACATCACTCGGTAACACCCTGCTCTTACAGCTAACTCATAGTCCAGAGATTTAACTGGAAAATGGGCAAAATTATGGTGAATTGCACGTGAAATGGGGGTGAGGGGGACAGGGTGGAGTAGGGTAAGCCATTACCTGTCGGTGCAATGAGGGGAAAACAGAAGGACAAGGATGTGGAAGTGCAGGACACTCTTTTATTTTTCAAGTCCCATTCGGAGTTCATTGATGTTTCCTGATGTACAGTTGTTTCCTCTTATTTCTCTTGAGTTTAACGATGGAAATTAATCAGCACTAGACACATCAGTGTTTTCCAGATGACTTTTGAATAATGACACTTGTAAATAAAATTATAGTGAGTAGGATAATTATGTTGGAAAGTGAAATTGGTACTCATTGTGTAGAAGGATGTGATCTGTGATTTGCCTGAAAAATTCTGAAAAACTGAAAAGTACTGAGCCTTTTCTATATTAGTGCTCACAAACCAGGGAAACTAAATAATGGGGAAAAAAATGTAATTTTGTGTTGAATACTCAAGACTAAGTACTACTTAATAAAACAGCATCTGGGGCTCCTTTACACCTGCATGCTAATTCAGGAAGCAAACATTACTGTTATTATTTTACCAAAATAGCTCCAAATTTGTATGTGCATTCAAAATACAGTGAGTGAAATCAGATCAAGTCATTTTATTCCACGATAACAGTGTTCACAGAAGGAATTCTTCAGGCTGGCAATTGTCAGAAGGCTGCGTGTAGAGCAAACCTTTCAAATGCTTTGCACAGCAGACCACAGAGGTTTCCCCAGCTTTTAGTGAACCAAGTTAGTAATTTCCTAATAATGAAGAAAAAAATGGTTATTTGAAGCAAAGAAGAATAATGCTGAAGAAATGAAAAGCTCGATAAAGGTAAGTTTAAGATACATTTGCAGAATGTAGGCAGTACTCACAGTGCATGAGGAGTATTTCCATTATTTTCACTCAGGTCCATGCGCAAAGGCAAGGTGCCAGAGAGCTGGCTACATGACCACAGCGTGATGGGATGTGATGGGATGTGTAAGTTGCGCCAGGGGAGGTTTAGGTTGGATGTTAGGAAGAACTTCTTTACCGAAAGTGTTGTTAGGCATTGGAACAGGCTGCCCAGGGAAGTGGTGGAGTCACCATCCCTGGAAGTCTTCAAAAGACGTTTAGATGTAGAGCTTAGGGATATGGTTTAGTGGGGACTGCTAGCGTTAGGTCAGAGGTTGGACTCGATGATCTTGAGGTCTCTTCCAACCTAGAAATTCTGTGAATCTGTGATTCTGTGCTGTGCACCATCCAAGACTGGTCCTGGTGCAGCACCGCGGACAGCTCCAGGCCCCAGCCCGTCCCGGGGCACCACTGCAGCAGGACAGGAAGGTAAATGGGGGCCTGCGATGGGTCAAGGTATGGTAGGGACACAAGGGATAAGGGGAAGTGAGGGATTGGGATCAGCTGGGAGGGCAGAACCCGTGATCGAGGTCTGAGTACGCGCAAAGAGAGTTTTCAGAGTCTGCGGACTGGGAGATGCCTTAAAACCAAACCAAAATAAAATAAATCACAGCGTACATTTTAGGAGCCTGTTGGCGAAATAACCCTAAACTCAGGTTTCCACTTCTGAGCAGAAACTTTCACACACACACACAAAAAAAAAAAAAAAAAGGGAAAAAAGGAAATGGAATTTAAACAATCTAAAAAGGAGGAGGTCTCACCTGCTGTGGCAGTGGGGACAGTGCCTACATACTTATGAAGTAGCCCATCTGAAAGACTGATCGGATACCCAGATAACTGATACTTCTACCTTAATCATTACACCATTATACTTGCATTCCCCCCCCCCTTTTTTTTTTCCTACAGAGTTCAATTTATGTATGTATATCGTAGAATCACAGAAAGGTTTGGGTTGGAAGGGGCCTTAAAGCCCACCCAGTCCCACCCCCCTGCCATGGGCAGGGACACCTCCCACCACACCAGGTTGCCCAAAGCCCCATCCAGCCTGGCCTTGAGCACTTCCAAGAAGGGGATTTATGTGTGTGTGCATAGGCACACGTATATGCACACAGACAGAGTGCTAGGCAAGAAGTAACACGATTCTTCATTCTCACTGCGTGTATACCCAAGTTAACTGCTACACATCCATCCCCCAACTCCATGCTAACTCTGCTCACACACAGCGGTGTTTCTGTTCTTTCTGTACAGGCAGAACAGTTCTTTGTATGTCCACTGAAGGAAAGAAATCAACTGTGTGCAAAAGCAGCCAGAGGAATAGTAACAGCAGCCCAACCGCTCTGTTCATGCATCACTCACTCAGCTAAGGGCAAGACCTCACTACTAAAATAGCAATGTGGTGCACTTTCCTGAGCACACACGCTTGAAGGTAAAGGAATGAGCCATTACTAATGTGGCTGGGAGCTGTGTGAGCTATAAAAATAGCTTACAGGGTGTGTAAGATACGTGCAAATGCTCAGCACAGTGGAAATGATGTTGCATAAGGAAATATATTTTAATGGGACTGCCCTAGATGAAAGCTTAATACTCGAGATGGGACAGAGAGGTCCAACACAAAAATTGAAGCTTTTTTTGGAAGTAGCAGTAAGTGATATTTCTGTCCCACTTGACTCAGGATAAGAACCCCAACTGTAGGGGTCAAATGGCCTTTACAAAGGGCTGCTAACAATAATGGGATGAAGCGATCCCCCACTACAGCTGTTCAACCTGTAGAAGAAAAACAAAGCTGTGTTTGTTTTGTTTTATGTCTATGTTTGATGCTTGCACTTCAGGCAATTTACATTACACTGCAGATAAATTTAGCGGTGGGATAAACACCTTCTGGAGTGAGCGTGAATGGAAAGGAGCAGCTCGCACGGAGTTTGTAGGTGCCGAACCTGCTCCGGGTCTTATTTTAACTGGTCAAAGACCTGTGTAAACTGAGGGGAAATAAAATAAATGTTGCTTTGAGGTAGCCTGCATCTCCAAATGTTGGGCTAAGCCCATTCCCCCCAGAGCAGGCTGCGGGAAGGCTGCAGAGCTCACCTCTTGCTGATGGTTTCCATGTACAGGCTGAAATCAGATCAGCTGCACGGCATCTCAGGAGAGCCAAGGGTACACTTCATTAAGGACTTGTCTCTGGGCACAGCACTGTTGGCTTGCCCATTTCTTCTGCTGCACGTGCTGCTCTGATGAAAGCCGGGTACGCATGGCTTCATTGTCACAGCCACACTGTGGGACTGGATACCATTAACAGAGCTTTCTGCCATTCACCTCCTCTCTCCTTTAAAATCTTTGTCTTTCATTTGTCTTTCATGCCTCGTGATGCATGATCAGTGTGCTCAAAAGGTGAGCCAGGTCTCAAAGCCTCTTCACAAACTGGCAAACCCTACAAACTCAATAAACGTGATGCCACTGTCTGGCTTCAGTGGTGTATATGGAAAGGAATAATCCTTAAATTTTAATGGGATGCACTCCGGGGCACTGAGGAAACCGGCATGAGTACTCTCAATCATTTCATAGAATCATAGAATCATAGAATATCCTGTGGTGGAAGGGACCCTTAAGGATCATCAAGTCCAACTCTCGACACCGCACAGGTCTACCCAAAAGTTCAGACCATGTGCCTAAGTTCACAGTCCAATCTCTTCTTAAATTCAGACAGGCTCGGTGCAGTGACCACTTCCCTGGGGAGCCTGTTCCAGTGTGCAACCACCCTCTCTGTGAAGAACCCCCTCCTGACGTCCAGCCTAAATTTCCCCTGCCTCAGCTTAACCCCGTTCCCGCGGGTCCTGTCACTGGTGTTAATGGAGAAAAGGTCTCCTGCCTCTCGACACCCCCTTACGAGGAAGTTGTAGACTGCGATGAGGTCTCCCCTCAGCCTCCTCTTCTCCAGGCTGAACAGGCCCAGTGACCTCAGCCGTTCCTCGTACGTCTTCCCCTCCAGGCCTTTCACCATCTTCGTAGCCCTCCTCTGGACACTTTCCAACAGTTTCATGTCCTTTTTATACTGTGGTGCCCAGAACTGCACACAGTACTCGAGGTGAGGCCGCACCAGCGCAGAGTAGAGCGGGACAATCACCTCCCTTGACCTACTAGCGATGCCGTGCTTGATGCACCCCAGGATACGATTGGCCCTCCTGGCTGCCAGGGCACACTGCTGGCTCATATTCAACTTGCTGTCTACCACGACCCCCAGATCCCTCTCTTCTAGGCTGCTCTCCAGCGTCTCATCGCCCAGTCTGTACATGCAGCCAGGGTTTCCCCGTCCCAGGTGCAGGACCCGGCATTGCTCTTATTGAACTTCATGCGGTTGGTGATTGCCCAGCTCTCCAACCTGTCCAGATCCCTCTGCAAGGCCTTTACGCCCTCATTTGAGTCCACAACTCCTCCAAGTTTGGTGTCATATTTGGTGTCTCATTTGTGAGACAATGATCCAGAAATCTCCTGGACAGCTTGTGCCCTGCTGTGAGGATCTTGCAGCAGGTGTCAGCACGGTTCAAGTCCCCTGTGGGACCAGGGCCTGTGAACATGAGGCTTCTCCCAGTTGTCTGAAGGTCCCATCTACTTTTTTTTGGTCCAATAACTTTGTTTTGGTGCCAATAACTCCAGAAAATTCTCCTCGTATACATGCCTGTGATTCCTTTCTTTACACTCTTACACGTTTATTTTTCATAGTTTAGCACTCTGCCTTCTGTTAATAGACCTGGGCTGTGCCATTCTGCTCGGCTATGCAAACCCAACCATGCTGACACCAGATCTAAGCCAAACCTTGCTGCTGCACTTCCATTACCATGATTTAACCGTGCCTGTGCCTTAGCAAGAAACCTGGTATTAAAGCCCACCTGATAACCTATCATATTTCCTGTTCTATTTTCCATTGCTACTGTTTTTAGATCAAAAGTTTAAATTTATACTAATCATATATCAGACAACCAACCATCCAATGAATTAATTCCCTCTTTGTATTTATAAAAACCTTAAAACATGAAGAGAATGAACACCTGACACTGAGCCAAACCCAGAGAGGTCGTGCAACCCATCACAGCAACTCCAGCGCACCAGGTGTAACTTCTTTGGTTAGGTTCAGATCAGGGTGTGTGACAAACCTCTCCGGTCACAGCGCAGCACCTACACGTTGTACCTCTGGCCTCACAGTTCTCTGTTGCTTTTCTGGTTTCTGATGATAAACAGACATTGCTGATATGGATCTAATATTGGACATATTGGGACATGAAAACAACGTGATCCCCTTGTTTTAGTTTCGGAGCTATTCTGGGATACCATGCGTTCAATAAACGTGAAAAACTATGAAAATTAGCAGGGATGTGCCTATGATCCCTGATCATTTCCCTTTTTCTAGACATGTAAATGACTCACATGAACTTTTCAGAAGTGCCAGAGGAACAAGCTTTGCAGAAATAGTCTGCTCCTAAGATGAAAGAATGAAAAAAACCCTTGTAAATGGTTGCAGGTATAGAAAAAGATTTAATTAATACTGAAAGAAAAGAAAAGGAAGATGGAAAGAGTCTGAGGAATAGGAAGAAATTAAAGCACTTCTGCCTAATTTGCAATGATTTTGTAACAAAGGAATCCATTTCTAGTTTATGTATTATTAAAGGAGAGGCTATTAGGGAGGCATACAGGGCCAGAATAGCAGCTGGAAAGTCACTGACAACATAATACATGTAAGAAATGGAAAAACTGATTAACTTAGCCTGCAAGTCCTCTGTATCTTTTCAACATTCTTGTCCAATTCAGCTCTGAGTTATTTTCAGATTTAAGGCTTTCTAGACATGTTCTGGATTAGCACAGCCAGTTGACCTGAATTTAATATTTCAATTGAAACAAATTGTTATTTTTAAAGCTTCTGCCCATGATTTTCTATTTATTTCCACAGAACTAAAATTACTTTTCTTAATTTCAACAATACAAGTCACTTAACATCTTACTTCTTCCCGAGGTAAGCCCAGGCTGATGCCAGTACGAATAGCTGTGTATCCTGAAGCAGATGAGCAACAGAAAACGTCTATTAGATATTAACCAAAGATGGCTTAGAAGATATTTTTTATAGTTTGAGGATACGATGCTGTTCATCTTTAACATTTCTTTATTTTTAGCTTTCTGTCTTGCCATACAATTACGTTTATGTAAACCATACCCTATTAAATTTCTGAATAGAAGACAGTCGGCTGGAGAAATAATGCTCATTAAAAATAATGAAGAAAAACTGAGATAGATGGTAGGAAATATTTCTAAGTACAAGGCAGATTCTTCTCTCAAATATATTGAGGAGATGACCATGAGCAAAAAGCATCACAAATTAACTTATGAAGAAGTAAATTCTTCCCTTAAAGACAAGGATTTAAAAGCATCCAGTAAAAGACTCAGAGTCCAAGAACAAAAGACAAAGAAAGATTTGACAGCAGCTCAGTAAGTGAGCTTGGTGCTCTGAGGGAGGCCCATTTGTACTGAGAAATAATGGAAGCGTGGAGGAGCACTAGAAAGCCAAGCTGTGTTGGCACAGGCAGCCTCCCTTCTCACGTGTCCCAGCTTGGTCCTACTCAACTTCACAACTCCAACATTTGAGCACCTACTACCCGTGACTGCAGGTTACTCTAAGTCTTCAGGTAATTCCAGTACACCCACTGAACATCAAGTTACTATCACTTTTGTTGTCTTATACAAGATCTTCCTTGTATTTTAACCTTCACAGTAAGATTAACGAGCTGGCTGCAAAGATCTCTGGCCACCCATTTCACAGAACCGGGCACAATCTCTCTGACTACGACGACAGACACAAGAGCTGCAAACATAGCTCTGCTGTCAGCTTATGGCTTGGCGAATAAGCGTTGTCAGCGCATAGCAAAAGAGGATTCTTGTCACTTACAACAGGTAGGCACCTGCCTGCAAGGCCAAAGAGAGTTTCCCATTCTCACTGCTGCTGCTATCCCCATGCTTGCTGGAAGAAAGCCACTAGAAATAAATCCATCTGTATTGTTTGAGCTTTCTTTCGTACAGGAACTCTGGGTAGCAAAGGACTAGTGACCCCTCTGCCTCAGGGCGGGCTTTTAGCTCCACTCTCACCCGTTCCTTACCGCCGCTGGTTTCTCACTATCCTCCTGCATCCCTTTTACTCGAAGTTTGATCCAAGCCTGGCCACCTCCTAGCACACCTCAGCACCACAGTGCTCTCTCTGGGCTGGCAGCTTTGCACTGCCAGCCAGGTAACACACAATATGTGGCTGCACATACTTTCCAGTGGATGTTTTTATAGCAAAAAGAGCTAACCTTGCATTAATTGACAGGCACGAATGGACAGGTCACCAAATCATCACATGTTCTCTAAATCACAAGCCTGAGAAGCGCAGCATCAGTCCAACAGGGCAATCACTCACACCAGCTGGTGCTGGAAATGCTGCAAGAAAAGTGTGCGTGGAGCCATTAGCACATACACATCACACCTTCCATACTAGACAATAAATACGGGAGAATATGAGTTTTTGAGGCTTCCTGTACTGAGTACTGTTAAGATTGCACAGCCTCAAGAAGCCTGGTTGCTGTGACACAGGAACAGGGCTGGGAAGTGTCCGGCTCCTGCTGCCTCCAGGGTGACAAATGCAGTTCCACAGTAGCCAAAGCATTATTTTAAACAGGGGGGCAAATATGCTAATGGATGCTGCCAGAAAAAGCTGAGAGCTTCACTAGGGAAAGAGCTTCTAGTTGGGATGTAAAAGTCAACTAAATTAAAATGTCCACAGCAAATTATTGAATATGCTGAATTTTAAGAGAAAAGGAACACAGTGGATTGTTGGATCATTTGTCTTAGCGAGACAGAGGCTTGACAATTTATGAGGGAGGAAGGAAAGAAAGAAAAGAACAAAAACCTGTGGCATTCCAGAATTTGAACTTTTGGCTTCACTGCTTTGTTTTGTAGAAAAGACTAAATAAAACTCAGGTACAAATCCTGGACCCTAAAACCCAATATTGCGTCAGAACTGAAGTTTTCAAAACTACATTTTGGATAATACCGGAAATGTTAGATAACAGGAAATGCTGATTTTCTGCATTCAGGTAACAAACTGGATTTCAAACACCTGTATTCCATCCATTTTCCAGACATCTGCACCTTTAATGCACCTGTGAACAAAAGCTCTTTGAAAAATAAACCTATCATGGGCTACTTTGAAATGTTAGATGTTTAAAGTTACTCAAAGATTGACTGATATTGCAAAAATGATGAAGCTACTAAGAGTTAAGTGAGTGGTCCCAGTGTTCTTTATATGCTCTCGCTTTAGCACCTGACCTCAGGCTGTTCTGGTGATAGCAGACCACAACACGAACTGGATGTTGCTCTGGAAAATGAATGATGCACAACGGTACTTTGATGCCTTTATACACAAACTTGAGTAGCCCAAGTGTCATGTCACTGTCCTAATTTGCATATCCTTTTTTTTTTCTTTTAATAACATGACATGACTTTTTAATGACATTTATAAAGCTGTATTTAAATATCCAAACCCGTGAAAAAAGATACAGGCAAAGGCTATTGCACCTTTACATGAAATATGAGAAATAAGCAAGTATTATTCCTCTCCTCAGCCGCTTGCAAAGGATAAAACATGCTATTGGATCACCTCACGGGATGGAAATCAGGGATACCTACCAGGATTTAATAATGAACACACAAACTTCAATCTGAGGGTGCTTTACCTGGATTTCAAGTTCTCAACAGGTAGCATCTTAAGGATAATTACATATTTATTGTCCAAAGTTCTTCATACATTTACTTCTACTCTTTCATTAAAAAAAAAAAATAAATCACAAGTTTACTGATTAAACAGCTATAAATAAACGGTTAACCTTTGAACTAGAAGGCACTGCTAGTGGAAATACCTGTGATATTTAGTGCATGTATAAGGGACCAGGAAAAGAAACAAAGAGTGTGTGATAGAATCTGCAAACGGTACAGAATTAATGCGGTACTAAAAGTAAGGACAAATCACAGAAGGTATGGTGCCCAGGATGACGAAAGGGTAGAGGAAATCTGACTTACACAAAACAAAATAATCCAAGAGGGAAGAAAAGAAACCTGCACACTATAGTACATAAAACCAGCACGCAACAATCAGTTCAAGAGTAGCAATCAGCATTCAGAAAAGAAATTGTGAATCTTTTTGCATGACTTGTTAAGGTATCAGCTCAGTGTTGAGCAGCTATCAACATCAAAAACAGAGCAGTAGGAATTATTCAGAAGGCCGCAGAGGGGATAAAAAGGTGCTATTGGATCACCACATAATGCTTACTGCATCCACATCTGGAACACTGCATGAGTATTAGTCCTCCCATTATTAAAGAGCAACAGGAATAGTTACAAATAAAGAATAGCTTCTATGTAGAAAGAGATGAATTAGGTCTCCTAAGTTAAAAATAAATTACAATAGTGGAGAAGGGACATTTTTTTTTTTTTTTTTAAATTACAATAGTGGAGAAGGGACATCTATAGGATTCCAACTAGCAAAATGAAAAGGGAGATGTTATTTTTGGTGACATTGCATCTTAAAATACAAGAACTAGGAGTCTTAAAAAGTAAAAGGTATTAAACCAAAAAACTTTTCATACCAGAAACTCTAACTCTGCAATGGGAAGCTGCAGGGATCAAGAACACTGATGGGGTTGAAAACTGCTAGGAATTGCATGGAAAATAAATGAACAAAGCAAGCCCTCGAACACACAGATGGCTTGGATCAAGGAACCCACAAACCGCTGAGGAGGTAAAATAGTATTTGGGGGTGGGAGCGGAGAACTGAAGGAACGCCACAGGAATACCAGCAACAGAAACCAATGCCAGACTGAACCGCTGAGGCTTTATTTGGCCCTACCCACACAATTTGCTGGGGAAGGGAGATGATGAGCAAATGACACCCATTCAAATGAGGTCAAGGGTAAACATGAGACAGCTCATGTGCAGCAGGACAGCAATATAGCATGGAAGACTTCATCCTTTCTACCCAGTAGCCCATGATTTCTATGGAAAACTAACCATACATTTGAATATTCCCCACCTGTAGCTCAGTTACAGGTATCCTGTCCTGAACTGTATCAGAAATCTTGCTCTTACCATTACACAATGAAATCCCATCTTAATGAAAGAAGCCATGTGCATCCTCCCTCTAACCTGTAGGGCATTAGTGAGCACGTAAGCAGAATTCGAACTAGTTAGTTAAAAACAAACAAACAAACAAACAAACAAACAAAAGCTGTATTTATATATATTCCCCACAGTAAGGGATTTAACTTCAAAACGTCTTGGAAAGAACCAGTCAGCAAGGCATCAGGAAGTCAAAGGCCGGTTTCTACAGATGTGGGACCTGAGTGAGGGAGCTATCAAATATAAAGGAAAACCAGACAGAGAAAAGGAAGTAGCAGAAGGCACCCACGCATTTACACACTGTCCGTAACAAGAAAAAAGAAAAAAAAAAAAGTAGTTCTGATAATAACATTTCAGTCTCCTCACTTTTTAATATTGCTAAGGAGGCACTTAAGAAAGGTGTTAACATTACTAATAATTAGCAGTCGAAATCACATCAGAAGAGATCTTACTAATATCCTTAAGCTCATTTAAATCTCTGAAGAAATTTCTTAGAACTACTTTTAGGAATAGAAAAGCACCTCAAATCTGTGGGGCTTCTAACACAAGCTTTTCATGTGCAAAACTGAAAAGGACATAGATTAAGATGGGATTGTACCATTTCGTTTCCCTTCAACGTTGTCATGACGACATGTCGTAACTGAAGTGTGTCTTGTCAAGGCAGTCCAAGGACTAAGTCTTGTTATCAATTGACAGGATATGGCTCAAGAGTAATTCACACAAAGCCTCCGTTATTTATTTTGTAACTTTATTTCTTTATAAGTTATTGGTATAAAGTTTAATATCTAATTATACAGTAATCTGGGAACTTTAAGGGAAGCTTATTTTGTCTTTTTTAGTGTCTTTTGCCATTTGGTCCTCAGACATGTTTTAAGAGGACTAGTAATACATGTACCTTAAAATTCTGTACAAAAACACTTCAAGCCTTTGTTTTGTTTGTTTTTTTTTTTTTTTTTCTGAGTAGGATGCACAAAACATGCATATTGTAGACAATATAATGGTTAAGGAATTATTTCCCTCTTTAAACTAAGGCAGTCAAAAAAAACCAACATGAATATTGAGTAATTTGGAAGAGTAAAATGACATCCTCGGTGCTCATTTATTCCTTGAGCAAATATCGTGTTGAGTAAGACAGACCCTCTCGGAATTGTCACTGATTTGACTGCTGTCTGTACTGAAAAGACGGCGATTGTCAAAGACAGCATTTAATTATGTACATTTTATAACGTCACTAACCCCTCCGCTTTTGAGTATGAACTTGTCAGCGTTAAGCATTGTGTAAAACCACATGCAAAAATTGCCATAAAAATTTTAAATAGAACCAAATTGGCAAGTTTTTTGGAAAGGATATTTCAATGTTAAAAAAAATATATTGTATATTAAAATGAGCACTTCAAGTAACTTAAATATCTTTAGCAAACATATCCAGCAAGAGACTCTCTGTAAAAGAAATTGTTCTTAGAACAAAAAGCTAATGGATGGCTATTTAGACTCTAATTTTTCAACACAGTGGTAGGTCTGTGTGAAACAATTTGTCATCTAAATAAAGTGAGTCCATTACACTGTTAAAAAAAACATACATTAAGCAGGACTGATTAACTATTGCATTTCTGTATTTACAAAAGTGCTTAGCATAACAAAATTACCTAAAAAAATATAAACTTTACCGATATCATTTGGTTCTATGTGTACTCCTAGATCTGCACTTGGAGAAAAATAGTATTTACATTGCTAGATTTAGACAAGTTTCCTATTATTTTTAAAGAAACCTAACAAAACTCCCCACACAAATGGACCCCTATGCAAGTCAACTCATTTGATCTGGCTCATCAGAAACAGAGCAGAAGTAAACCCTTGAATACTGAGCAGTATAAATTGTTTTAGCCGTTGTCTGTGGCGTTAGACCCCAAAACAGGCTGCCGACAAATCGGGCAAGTGGAGTTTTCAGAAAGCCAGCGATCAATACAATGAATATGAAACTCATGCATGCAAGGTAACTGCCTTAGCTTATTTCCTGTTACGTATTCATTAATGCAAACACTACACGTTTTACTTATTTCATCTTCAGTGTGAATATCCCCATAATTCCGCGTGGAAAGATTGTCAATCTGCTCTTTGGTTAAACCTCTTAAACGCTCGTCTTCGTCATCTTCGTTCAACAGGAAGAAGTGGGCGAGACGAAGAATGGGCAGCGTTCCATTTTCCACTAGGTTGTTAGCATCTTGAGACTGCCTGCTATCTTGGTTTTCATTGCTGCGGCCGTAGTGCTGAACATCATCGCTCTGTCCGTTTGTTTCGCTCCCACCTTCTGCCGCGTGCCCATTCCTAGAAGAAAACTCACTTGGATCACTGCCGCTGTTGGCTGCACCGGAGTTATTCTGCTCCGCGTGTACATCTGGTAAGTGATGGCTGCCTCTTTGCATTTCCGAGTTAGATTCAGTTTCCATTAAAGAACTCAGTTCTCCAAAACCGGTCATAATCTGCCTAAGGATCGATCGAAGGGCCACCGATGAAGGTTCACCGAGCCCGGTTTCTGAAATCCGGCGAAGAGGTATCCGTATAGTGCTAACGTAGGTTCGAATACCCGCACGTTCTGATCGCGATATCGTGCGCCGAAATCCCCCACTGTCACTTTCAAAGGTAACTGTGTTTTCTGCCATTCCTACTCTAGAACGAGTCCTGCTAGCAATACTGTCCCGATCTCGGTTTTCTCCAGGCCGAATTCTTCTCACCTGAAGATCTAGTGTAATCGTTGGATGCCTTCTAACAGCAGCTACCGGCCTACTAGATTCCTCCTCCTCTAAAGTTATTCCCAAGGACGGGGCTGCACTGGAAACCTGAGGAGTCTGAGCAGCACCTCTTGCTTGTTCTTCGGCAGGCTGCGTAGAAAGCTGTGCTGTTTGTCTTCTGGTTCTGGTGGCTTGCTGTGTATTTCTATCCTGTCTCTGCCCGTGTTCCTCAGAACGAGCAGTGTCACCTTGCCTTTGAAGTGGGGAGCGGCTTCGACTACTCAGAGTAGATCTCAACCGCAGAATTTCCAGTCTTTGGTTTGAATTCATCCGAACGTTAGTTCTAGATCTGCCTCTTGTGACTCCTGCTGAAGGACCTCTTTCTGGCGTTTCTCTCTGCTCGCCAGCAGCTGTAGAATTATTACGTGTAGCACTGGTTTGGTGAAGGCCTGCCAACTCCCTCGTTCTACTCCTGAGCCTCCCTGAGACTGGGTGCGAGGCTGCTTCGGAGCTCTGCGCCACAGAACTTCTTAAAGACCTGGTCCTCGCAGTGCCTGAAGTCTCACTGTTGGCCTCTCTCGCAGTCCTGCTCCTCGTTCGTGTGGTTATGGGACTGACAGCTCTTTGATGTCTTCTTTCTAAATACACCCTGCTACTATCTATACCCACGTACTCTTCACCAGCAGTTTCAAAACTGTTGTGCTCATGATTTATGTTGATTTCAAGACTAAATCGAAATTCCCCACTGTTTGGATTTGTTCGACTCACAGCTCTCCAGGTTTGGTTCCCACTCTGTCCACTGCGAGTGGCATTGCCTGTGCGACGAAACGTGTTCAGCCATTCCAGCAAAGAATCGCCGTTTGAGTTTTCTCCAAGAACGTCAGAATCTGAGAGAAACACAGAATCGTAAATGTTCATACAACTGTGCTCAACACACGATGATGCATTCCAAATCCTCTATGCTTGCTGAGCCCCGACTTCAGCGATGTTACACTAGCAGGACAGCCGCCTTTCTACGGCTAATATCATTTTGCTGAAAATATGCTATATAAATAAAGTGTTTGGTATATTCCCTCTTCCCCCTGAGTTGACTATTCCTTTCCTAAATCTGACAAATTGGCCAAATAATTAAGCCAATACTGCTGGGAAATAAGGACAGCATATATAATACCAACCTCACTGTTAAAACAAACAGAAACAGAACAAAAATCAGCACAGAGGATAACAGTTGTCCCATTAATTTCTTTTCAGTTCTAACTCCTCTAACATACAATAAAACCTTTTAAGAATTAAAAGTGAAAATTATTTCTGTGCTCTTAGATTTACTACCAAAGGCAAACCAGAAAAAGAGAAACCAATCTGTGGCTCACGTGGAAATATTTCATGAGAACTGATTCTAAGTTCATTTTCCATCTCTACAAAATCTCTCTTAATTGGAGAACATTTCACTGAGGCAGAATGGGTAAAAAAACATGAAATGGCTGGTTCTGAAGTTGGCCAGCATTTCCATAAACATCCATACAGAATAGTATTTACGCATCACGTACTACACAAACATACAAACGAAGTCTATTTACCTCCAACAGCTCTACCTTCACCTTCTCTGTTTTCCAGATCAGCCTGTGATGCCAGACGCTCCTTAGCCCCCTCCAAACGTTGCTGCAACTCTTCTGCTGTTATTTCCCCTGAAAAAAATTTACATTTTGATAATGCCGTTAGATAAGACACTTATTGGCTCAACACAGCCATGAAGAAGTAACGGTGTTTTCTATCTTGAAGAAAAATCTTCAGAAACTAGGTAAAATTAATTAAATTTACAGAGCACCAGCGTGAAATTGGAAGACAGGTAAACAGATAACAGAGGAAGCAAGTACAAAGGAGGGGAGGTGTGTGGATGCTGAATGTGTTGCCAAGAGCACGCTGGCTTCCAGCAACTCAGAAGCCCAAAAAAAACAGCACGGATGAACAGCTACTTTAGTTCACCAGAAGTTAATTATTTGGGCTTGGATATCACCAAGAGAGAGGTGTTGTGCTTGAGAAAGTTCTATTTTTCTTCCAGCTTGAGTATCTTGTTTAAGGTAACTTTTATTGGCTATCATTAATTTTAAACAGAAATGTAAGATTTTCCCCCTTTTCTACAAAAAGAACAGCTGCCAGGCTACTGAAGTTGTACAAGCACATGCGGTGCCTGATGACAGCAGCATTACTTCACATTACAACTTCTCTGCTGAGGGCACCCCCATCTTACCAGGAGTGCCGAGCAGGTTGCGGTCTCTCATCAGCCTGTAGTCTTCTTCGTTGAGCTCATTGATGAACTGGTAATAGGCTTCCTCCCTGCTGAGGCGCTCCCGCTGCCGCTGCCTCTCATCCTCGCCGTAGCTGTGCTCTCGTGAAGACGCCTGCTCATTGCCGTTCCCTGCACGGTGCCGAGAGCGATCCATAATGGGAATGCCAGGTTGTCCTGCACAAAATCGGAAGGTTAGACTGCAGAATTATTAAGGTAGGAATTTACCAAATTTACGAAGTTCCCAGCATTTTCAATTAAGTTAGTTTATTAATAAATAGCTAAAGATGGTTAAGATGAATCACTTTGTGCAAGTATTTTGCTTCTAACTTGCACAGAGACAGCCAGAAGTCCCTTTTTCCTATTGAAAAGGCACACCAGTTGGTACACCAACTTTAAAATACAATAGCAGAGTCAAACTTATTTTTAGCCAAGTAAGGATATTATAGGAAATCAAAGGGTAACAATCTGTTTCCCCTCTCCTGAGGGAAATACAACAGCAACGTGTAGTATTTTAGAGGCTAAAATATCACTGAAAACACTGCTCTGTGATTATTCAGTGCAACTTCTGACAACCACAGTTACTGCTTTGGAGAAGCCTATCTTCCGCTCGAAACATTTACTGATAAGCACGTGAGACTACAGCATTATCTCAGTCACTACCACCACGCCCTTAGCACAAAGCCTACAGATACATTTTTGATGGAAATTATTCTTGTGACATTCTGACATTACTTGTACCCTGCCATCTTTAATCTGAGGATTAGCTAACAAAGGAACACACATCTCCAGAAAAGTGCTGTGGGAGAATAAAGGCTGTGCTTACCCACAGATCTTCTGAGCACTGAACCAGCGTGGCCATGCCCTGAGAAGGCACAGCCAGCCAGCCTCCTAGGAGCAGGAAGAGGCATCATCCCTCCTGATTGCTGTGCTACTACCTGCTCTCTCTGCTTATGACTCAATTCTAGGCCACCTGAGAACTACCTGAAGAAAACCTGTCCTCCAGTATTCAGTTTAAGAGAGAGCAATGCCTTATCCTTTCAACAGGGCTTCAGATTTTTACAGTCACCTGTAACACCTGCTGAGGTAGACAACCGACAGAGCAGATCACTCCTAAAGAGGTCGCCTGGCCAAAAGACTCACCAGATAGCACCATTCCATTTACTGCAGAGAAGAAGTTATTGGTTACATGCTTCTTTGTTTGCTTTCTGGGGGGGAGGTGTGAGTTGACCCACATATCCAACTCTCTCCAAGCATTAAATGGGGAAACAGAGCAGCAATCTCAGCACACTCCCACTCAGTAATTAGTCTTCCCAGGAAAGCTCATGAGCCAACAAACAGACCAAACCACCTAACTATTAGACACATTCAGTACAGAGCAAATCTTTGTCGATGCTGCCAAAAGACACGAAGAATCAGGAAATGTATTTGCCACGAGCAGACACTGGCACACATTTAATGTACCTTGCTTACATTCTCTTGTGGATCCATTCTGATGCATCCTTCATCTCCTCATTTTCCATCCCAAATGCTACTTTTCCCCCCACCGCAGGTAACTGTGCTTGCAAACGTCCCTTCCCAACCAGTCTTGTCATTCACCTCTATCCTGCATCCAATAAGTACGTAATGCTTCTCTCCTAGCTCCTTAACTCATTTAACTTAAAGTCACATCCAAGTATCTCCCTTTCAAGACCTTTTCTATTCTGATGATGTTTGTGGGGGCTGTTAACTTACTCTCTCTCTCTTTGCTCAACCTCACAAGCTAAGTAATCGCTGACTTCTGTTCGTGGCTACATTCAAATCAGGTCACTTCTCCTATCACACTCTGAAACACCGATTTCTCAGCCAGCTCTTATTACCGTGGTTTCCTCAAAGCAAATGCAATTGTCTCCTCCCGCCACTCAGCACACGGTCAGAGCATTATCATCATCCTGATGGCACCAACTCTTGGCTGTTGTCAGGAAAATGCCCAACCCATCCTGCACCAAACATTACAGAAAGTGCCTCTGCCCTTAATGACTTACAACTTGAGATAAACAGAAAAGGGGAAGAGGACAGATAAAATTCATTTAAAGCTGTTATTTAGATGAAAGCCTGACAGTAAGTGCTGCTGTTTGCCCTACCAGTAAGTTAACTGACTTCCTGGATGTATCGCCACGTGCTGCACAGAACAGTCCCAAGTAAGCTCTAGAGACGGAAAGTCCATCGCATGCCGTCTCCCTCGATCTACATTCCAACTGTTGCTCAAAAGAGGCTCTTCACTTTTCATTTTGCATCCATACAAAACCTGGAAACCTCTTCCTCAGTTTTCGTGGGTGGTAGAAAAAAAATACTGCTTTGTTGACAACTGTATGGTGGGGCGATTAGTCACACTCTTTAAATGACTCACTTAGAAACGATAAGAAGTGTGAAGTGTTCGGTTGTCCCATCTGTTTGCATGGCATCCACTACCCATAGTTATTATTATCAAACATCAAAACGAAGTGCTTTGGCCCTTGAAGTATTTTAGGGTATTGAAATCTGCAGGGTATCAAGAGCACCATAACGAAATGCTCTGGCACTCAAGATACTCAGAGTATTGACGAGCTGAAGGGTTCTCAGTGGTAAGGTGTAAAAATGTGGAATTGAAAGGCCTTCATGACTCGGAATTACTCTTGCATTGCAAAGAAACAGGTGTCACACTGCAACAGTTCATGTTTGGTGGAACATTTAGCCTGAGACTCTTTTACCCCTTAACTGACAGCTACTTCAGCGCACTCGCTAGGACACACGTTCGTTTTTACCTAAGCTCCATATACCTTAGGCTTTCAGGTTTTGGCCCCCTTCCGCGGGTTCCTGTCCCCACCTCCCTCGGGCATCCATTTCCCGCAAGGCTACCGGCTGCAAGCAAGGACGACAAGCGCGTTTAGACGAGGGAACCGGCGGCGCCACTTAGCATTTCTGTCACACTCCAGCCTCCGGGCGAGATGATCTCACCGAATCGGAACAAAAAAAAAAAAAAAAAGGGGAGAAAAGAGACAGAGAGGACCCACCAGCCCCTGCGTGAGGCCGGACAGACAGACAGACAGAGCGGCAGCGCCGTGAGGCACCGACCCTTCCCCCCCGCCCCCCGGGTCGGTGCCTCAGGGGGCGGCGGGCGGCGACCCCCGGCCCGGCCGCCTGAGGGAGGGGAGGCGCCGCGCGCGGTGATTGACAGCTCCCGCGGCCAATCAGCGGGCCGCCTGCCGGCCGCCGGCCAATGGCGGCGGGGCGCGGTAGGCCGCGGGCCCTGCCGCTGCGCCCCCTCCCCCCGCGTTCTAACCCCCCCCCCCCCAACCGCCACCAACCGCCACCAACCGCCGCTAACGGCCGCCGGGCCCGGCCGGCCTCCAACGGTGCCCAGCAGGGCCCGGCCAAGGGGGTGCCGGGGCTGCGTGCGGCCGGGCAGCCCTCACAGCCCGGCCCCGCTCCGCGTTCTCCCCCTCCCCTCCCGGCCGGGAAAGAAAATGAGGTAAAAACGTTGAAAAACAGGTAAATAAAATAAAATAAAACTCCCTCCTCACAACCGACCCGTCGCTGTGCGGGCGGCGCGCTCCAGCCCCGATTGCGGTCCGGGCGGCTGCCGGCAGCCGCGACGCGCAGGTTCCGAGCCCGGCCCCGCTCCGCCCAGCGCCGCCCTGCGCATGCGCGGCCCGGCCCGGCCCGGGCGCGCGCCGTGGCCGTTGGGGCCAACGGGCGGGGCGCGCGCGGGGCGGGGCTGTGAGGAGAGCCCTGAGGGGAAGGGGGGTGGCGGCGGCGCCTCAGGAGCCTCGCCTGGTCCTGCAGCGTCTCCCCCTCAAGCATATCCCTTCATATATTCTCAATAAATATATATTTTTTTCTCACTTCTTCATTTTTTTTTTTTTCATTCCCTACCTTGTTCTCCGCATTCTCCCCCACTCGAAGCGTAGAGCCGTGTAAATTTTTCACACCGGTTGCAAACCCTTTTACAAATCCCACATGATGCTGACGGCGTACACAAACTTTCCACAAAAAAAAAAAAAAAAAAAAAAAAAAAAGTTTTGTACACAAACTTTCCCTTCTGAGTTGCTTCTGCAGATTGCTCCCGACAGGCGCATTTCACAACTCGTAGGAACTGTTAGCAAAAGGAGAGGATTTCGCAAGGATACCTTAGCTCTGTAAAAGCACCTCCTTCCTAGGATATCCAAACTGCTGATAATTTTGTTCAAATTTCCTTTCAGAAGTACACAAAGTGTGCATATTTGTTATGCCACTGCTCTTGATGTAAAAGCGACCCCTCTGCAATGCGTGAGGTGAGGGGAAGAGCGAGGCTCTGGTGCCCAGGACGATAACCTCTGCTCCCCATTTTAACAACAAGCTCCAGGATTTGTTTATTCTGGTTGAGAAAAGGGTTTACAGACATGCTACATTTTGTTTTCTCGTTAGATTACCCTTCTTTTGTGCCAGTAACTGACTTCCACCAGACAAATTGACAGCGTGTGGGGGGGAGATTTTTAGCAATGCGGCTATGCGTGGGGCCACTCCTTTATATTGCGTGTATAAAAGAAATGAAACCCTTGTTGTTATTCAGGTTCCTTGCCACACCAGGAATAATTAGAGATTACCACATTATACTATGATTTCCCTGGCCTGGCATAATTAAAATAGTCTTTCCTGAGCACCAATTTTACTTTGGTAATAAAAGCCAGAGTACCTGCCTTGTATACAAAGTAGTATACAAGGCTCTCTTAGAGAAAAAAAATGGTTTCTTCCCACAAATTTCCTTTGCCTTGTTATTAAAATCTTTTTCTCTCATAGTCTGATGTTTAGCAATCACAGTCAAACACAAAAACTTCACTTCTATCAAGCCCATATACGGACTGCTCATCCAGAAGAAGGTTATAACATATTTTAGGAAAATAGATGAATAAACTCATATATCCTTACTCAAAGCTTCTACTGAAATACTCCTTTTTCGACTTTTTCTACTGACCTTCCCTACAGTGCAGAATTCTCTGTTCATTTTATATTCATGCTTCACAACAGTACAGTATAACTACGTGCAGTATTTGCTTATTTTATGCCACATAGTTAGCACAATAATAACAACAGTAGATCTTTCTTTCCTCGATTATTATTATTATTGCACTGAAGGGATACTTTCCACAATAAAACACTTCCTCTGCAATAATAATAAAGGTAGCCTTTAGAGGGCAGCAAACCTCAGGCAATTACTATTTTTTTTTTTCAAAGTAAATTCTGAAAGTCTGCTTTAATTTGATTGTTCAGTCTTTTAATTTCTTTAGAAAGTAACCTTATTAGATTTATTACATATGTAAGTAGAACCTTTTAATACATAACTTAATAATACAGTGCCTGGGTTGGGGGTCTTCAGTGGAACAATATTGATACTGAAAAATATTGGTAAGCTGCCAATATTTTGGGAGCTGAGCAGTGAGCACCAAGACGGTCATGGGCTGGAGCACGTCCATGTGGGAGACTGTGGGCACCAGGGCTTGTTCTGCTGGGAGAAGGGGCAGCCTGCCAGCACTGGCAAAGAAGACAGGGCCAGGCTTTTTGCCCAAGTGCACAGCGGGAGGAGAGGCTGTTGCCATACATTTGAAAGAAGGGATGTTTAGGGTAGGTATAAGGACAAGAATTTTCACCCTGAGGACAGTCAGGTCTGGAGAGGCTGTGGAATTTCCCTCCATGGAGGTTTTCAAGACAGAGCCTCAGGCAACCTGAATTTAATAGTAACCCTGTTTTAAGAAAGATATTGAATTAGCAAACTTCCAGAGATCCCTTTCTATGATGCAGTTTGTTGAAATAATATAAAACAATAAAATAATAGTCAATATTAGGGTTTCTTTTCCTACAGTAAGGCTCTTTTCAATAATAATAATAATAATAATAATAATAAGAAGAAGAAGAAGAAGAAGAAGAAGAAGAAGAAGAAGAAGAAGAAGTAAGCTAGGCAGAATTTTGAAGATCTGTCAAGATTCTTTAGAACTGATTCTCTGGCTTATTCACTTTACAAACCAAACTGTTTGCAGGAGCAGCACTTTAGCTTTAAGTAAACTGCGCTCCTAAATGCTGCCAGTGTTCTGCTGACACATCTGCACATTAGCAACTGCAAGGTTTCCAGAAGTTGTTCATACTGTGCTAGTATGATTTTTTTTCTTTACACACAGAAAAGGGGGGAAAAAGAAAAAAGAAAGACCAACAAAGTGGACATTCTGGCGGCATGGGGACGTGTGATTGAGTATTGGTTGATAAGAAGAGCCCGTGTGGGACCTGGGAAGGAGCCCCAGACTAAAAAGTCTGTGCAAACAGAGCAACGCAGCAAAAAATGGATTTATATATTAGTTGCGAGTGGCATTTAACGCAGCTGGCAGGGAAAACTAACGAAAAAAATGAACATTTTGCAGAGAAGGCGGCCCCTGCCCCCGGTCTGCTGAGCTCCCTTCATTCTCTGAGGACTACATTTCCCAGCGCGCCCCGCGCTCCCGCCGCCGGGACTACCACTCCCGTCATGCCCCGCGCCGCGCTGTGCCCTCCCCACCCACCGCACTACACTTCCCAGCATCCCCCGCGCCGCAAGGTATGCCGGGCCGGGCGAGGGGGCGGGGCCCCGGCGCCTTCCACGCGGCCGGCGGGCGGGCGGGGAGCAGGAGGAGGCGGCGGCGGCTCCGCGGCGGGGGTTTTGCGACGCCGCTTTGCGACAGTGCCGTCAGGCGCCGCGGCCGTATTCCGCCGGGGGAGAGACCGGCTGGGTGCCGCCGGGCGGGCGGGGAGCGGGGCTGGGGAGGGAGGCGGGGGGCGGCCCGGGGCCTTCCTCCTCCTCCTCCTCCTCCTCCTCCTCCTCCTCCTCCTCCTTTTCGTCGTCTTCCTCCTCCTCCTCCTCGTCCTCGTCCTGCTGCCCGGGGGGCGGGGGGTGCGCGGCTGCCTGTGTGGGGGGGGCAGCGGCTGCTGCCCGGTGTGGTGGTGGCTGGGGGGGGGGGGGGGGCGCCGAAGATGGACTATGACTTCAAGGTGAAGCTGACCGGCGAGCGGGAGCGGGTGGAGGACCTCTTCGAGTACGAGGGCTGCAAGGTGGGCAGGGGCACCTACGGGCACGTCTACAAAGCCAAGCGCAAGGACGGGTGAGTGAGGAGCCGTGTCTCTCCCCTTCTCCCCCCCCCCCCGAGTTCCGTGCCCCCTCCGCCCCATTTCTCACCCCGTGCCCCCTCTGGGGTCCCTTCGGTCCCTCCCAGCCCGGCCCTTCCCGTCCCGTCCCCTCCGTGTGCCGACGGCTTTTGTGACTCGCATCCCCGGCTGGAGGGGCGCTGGGGGAGCGAGGAGAGCTTAAAGCGCTCAGCCCCCCTTTGCAGAGCGGGGAGCGGCTCCTTTTTTTTTCTTTTATGGGGCTTTCCTGTCTGGGTTATCACTTGTAGGCACCATTTTAGGTGTTCCTGCCGGCTGCTGCTGGAGCCGCAGGCTGCTGGTCCTTGCAGGGCTCTCAGATGCGTTCAGGGATCGTTATTTGTGGCACTGCTTAGCACAGACTGGAGCAAACAAATTTCTCTGTGCGGATCCTGTAGAGAAAGACAGGGCGAACTGTCAGCCAGCTCCCACTAATCCCTGACATGGCACCAGAACAATAGCGAGTGGGAAGCAAAAGAAACCGGGGAGGCAGGGGCTGTGCTAACAGGTCCTAAATCCTGGGCTGCATCCACCCGCTATTCCGGGGAGCCTGGCGGCAGCGCTCTGTGCCCTGGCAGTGAAAGAAAGCCTCTTTGGGAAGTCTGGGCGTCATTTCTACCTTTAGGTAAATAGCTGCCCGCAGCCTGCTTTAACTTCTCGCTGGAAATGGGAGCAGCTTCTTTCTCTGAAGCTTTCTCTCCAGCAGTGCTCGAGCCGTTGTCTGCAGCGGGACCGGCTGCGGCTTATCTCATCTGCTGATATTCATCGCAGCGCAGTTATTTCGGCGTGAATTGGGCTTGCTGCTATGAGTCAGCTAACCACTGCTGCTCGCACGGGTTGCCTCGGAATCCTGCAGGCTGTGTACAGCAGTCGCTCCCCAACTCGTCTGATTTCTTATTTATTTCATTCGGCAAAATTATCGGTCTGCTTGGTGATGGGAGGGAGAGCGTGGTCTGAGTTGGTGGTGGAGGTGGTGTTATTTCCAGAAATTCCAGGGAAATGGGATCGTGTGCTTCAAAAGGAGAATTAGAGGGGGATTTGAAGCAGAATTTCTTGTGTTCTCCAAGTGCATGTGATTTTTAAATCCTCTCTCTCCAGGAGGGTGGGGGAATCAAGATACGGTGTTTAACACCGCTTTAACAGCAGACTGCTGAGCTGCAATTACTGTCTCCTTTTTTTTTTTTTTTTTTTGCCTTATTGTTCCCTTAGTGCTTCCTTTCCTGCCCCTTTCCCTGGCACTTCTCATTTCCCTGCCAAATATCTGCAAACTCTCTCTGAAATATGCCTTCAGACAATCTCTGAAACATTTAAGACGTAGATATCTGTGGGTATTTTTATGGCTTATGCTATAGCTGCAGATAGGTGATGCTGAATCGAATGGCTGGAATTAGGCTCGAGGTAAAAGATTCCATTTTGATTCCCGTATCAAAAAGAGAGATTGCAAAAGCAAACCCAGACTAGCAGTTCAGTTTCCTGATAACGTGCCTGTTGCAGCAGTGGGTGTGTGAAAGGTAGAGTACCCCGCTTGTGCGTTGTTACATGCCAGACAGCGCTGTTTAAACACCCCGCAAACGTTTCATGCTGCCGGAGGAATAATCAACCCCCTCGGTTGCTCGAGCTCACGCAGCTCCAACTTTCTCCATGCTTTAAGCTGTTTGCTGTCTTCTGCTTGAACTCACGTAGTTTTTTTTTTTTCCTGTGAAGATGTGCGTTTGCCTTGAACTGCATTATATAATTCTAAATCTTATTTAAAGTAACCAAGTTCCATGTCTGTTAAAACGCATCACGTGTTTTAGGGTACTTTGAAGTTGTACCTCAGGACTGCAAATGTTTTGTTAGAAATACTGAGGCTGCTCTTTCTGAAGTGACATTCTACTTGTGGATGTGCAATGAACAGAACAATTACAGAGGAGAGCTGTGTTTGAGTAGTGCCCTTTGTGTGAATCTGTGTCCAAAAGCTCTTGGTGATGAGGATCCAGGTTACGTGTCCTAGCTCGAGGAAGGCAACTGGACGTCCTCTGAGCTACAGGGGGGTCTTTTGGGGACAGGCAGGCAGCCACCTCATCTTCAGGCACTGAGAATGCTTTTAAAAGGAGCAGAGAGTTCATGGGTGACCTGATGAGGGCATAGCCCAGCTTTTGGCCCCGCTCTGACACAACAGCTGCAGCCGTGCTGTGCCCTTTGCCATGAAGTGGGGCTTTGGGCCAGGCTTAGTGTGTCGAGAACATCCAAGGGGAATCTCCAGGCGCAGTTCCACGCGTGTTTGGTAGGTATTTGGGCCCAGTGCCTGACCCTGTTGGCCCTCACCAGTCTCGGTGTTACAGCCGAGCTCCGCGTGGTGCTTTGCCCGTGGCAAAACTGCGTGTGGTTCTCCACTTTTCACTTCAGTTCCTTCTGTTAGGAAGTTTGTCGTCTCTGTGGCTGAAGAGAGCCTTCCTGGCTTTGTGTCGAGCAGCGCTGCCTCTCCGATCCGTGCAGGACCTGCAGCAGGCTCTGAGACGAGCCAGGATGGTGTTAGAGCAGCAAGGGACAGAAGGCACCAGACTTTGGATCAAGAAACCGATCCTCATGTTTCTGGTGGCACTGGGGCAGTTCACTTTTATTGTCTAGAGAGCTCCAGCTACTTCCTGCATAAAAATCTGCTTTGTGTGCCTCCTGGGTGCTTAAAAATGTTGCTCAGCCCAGGTTTTAAAGCTACCTGTTTGACTTACGCAGGAACAGAAAAATACACCCGCATTTTTTAAGCCTGTTGGGCTGTCACAGAGACGTGAAGGGCTTTGCTTATTTAAATGACCGGATCAGACTCCTCCAAAGTTGATCAGGAACCGGCTCCCAGGTATTTGCCTCGGTGCACCAAAGCAGTGGGACGCTAGAGGGCTCGCAGGGGAAGCGTGGGCTCCCTGCCTGCTCCAGCACCCACGGCAGGCACTTTGCTGCGCTGTCAGGCTCTGCTTTCTGCGCCAGTGGCAGCGAGCTGATACCTAAGTGGCATCTCGTGTCATGGGATTGATCTTGCACTGTATTTTCCCTTGCTTCCCCTTCAGTTTTCAGCAGGCAGCTGCAGTCTGAAGTCGAGCAGGGATGCCGGTTTCGGTGGCGATTTGGAGCATTGCCAAATACTCTTTTTTTTTTTTTTCTTCTGCTTATCGGCTGTGGTTTGGATGAGAGTAAGAAGCTATCGAGCGTCGCTCTTAGGCAACGTCTAGCTCTTTAATTACAACAGCCAAAAAATGATATAATTGAAGATCTCAGACTGGAGCGATAGCCCCCAGTGCGTTACTGGAAGCTAACGTGGAAGCCAAGTCGTGTAAAATAACGAACAGTTTGGGTAAGAGGTGGTGATGCCGCTCTGGTTTCATAGAACTTGAACAATTTTTTTCTGAACAGTAAAATAAATAAATAAATAAATAAAATTAATCCAACATAGAAAAACTGTGCAACCTGTTGTCAAAGGGGAAATGCAGAGGAGTCGAGAGCCTTTGGTTGCTTGAGGGATTTTGCTTTCAGAAGTTCTTGGCCTTTCATAAGGTTGACACTGAAAGAGTTTAAGCCTGTTCCAGGTTGTATTTACCAAGTTATCACAACTGATTTCTAGCAAGAGGAACAAGGAGTTTGGGAGTGCAATGAAGAGGCCAGAGGGGGAATTATGCTCACAAGAAGTGCAGTAACAGGTCAAGACTTAGAACTTCTTGCTTCTCCCTGCATTGAGGAGTTGTGCTGTGAAGTTCATACCCCTAGTTTTTGGTATAACCTGCTGAACAGCTCATCTTCTGCTCTCCAGACATCCTTTTTTGTCTGTGGTTGTATCTGCGTGCTGCGGTGTGCCAGCCCCAGCTCCCTGCAGCAGCAGCTGATGCCTGTTGTGCGTGTGGTGAGAGCCGCGGCCGGCACGCGAGCTCCTGGCTGCTGCCTCCATGACGAGCAGCGCAGAATTCGGGGGTGCCGCAGGCTGGTGGTGCCCCTGTGACATGTCCAAGTTACCTTGGTGAAGTGTGTGCCCCAAATCTCTTCTGGATCCGTTACCACAGTCGTTAGAAAGCTCCTAATTAAACTCTTATCTGTATAATGAGACGTGCACTGTGCTGCACGGTGTCTTGGGCTCCTTAGTTTTTCTTGTGAAGTGCTCTCCTAACTCATTTCCCATCTGCTTCCTGCCCTTCTCTCCCTGGCAGGTGGCTCCAGGGCTCTGAGGTCAGTTGAGCAGCCTGCTACCTGAGTCCTTCTTGTCCCCGATGTCCTGATTCATTTGGGGAACCCACGCGAAGGTGGAGCTGGCACAGCCTCCAGGGGATGTTTCATTGCTACCTGAAGCCATTGGCAAGGAGGGTGTGGGAGCTGTTACAGAAGAGCAGATCTGTATCTGCTTTTTCCTGGATTAGGAATAAGAATAATGCAAAATGTAAATAATGTGGCCATGTACTGCTGCGCTTGGTTTCTTGTGAGGGAATAGAGGATAGCTGAGGGTGCTGGTTGTGGAGGAGGTGCATTTCCTGGAGAAGGATGCTCTTGGAGAAATGATGAGGCAGTGTGCTTGATCTAGCTCTTGCTCTTCTTTGATTCCCATGTTTTAAAACTCTTAGAAATTAAAATAAATAAATACAACAAAACAACTGAGAACCTTTATTACCTGAAATCTGAGGAGCTCTACCACGGAGGCTGTAAGGCAGGAATAAAAATGAAGAGACTTCAGCCCCTAGGACAGCCTTCAGTCAGTTACCCGTAGAGCAACATCTGAGGCTCTGCCTCAGGGAATGAACGGGGAGGGAGAGGTGAGTCAGGAATCTGGCTGTGGGAGCGGGAAGACAAATCCTTCAGCTCGCTCCCAGTGCTGGGTTCTGAGCAGCCCAACAGGAATTATGGAAAAACCCCAGGAACAACCAAAAAAAAAACCAACACTGTAAGTAAGCGCAGCGCAGGTGATTCCCTGAGTAGCAGCAGTTCTGTAGTGAACAGGCTGGAAGCAGACCCTGAGAAAGCGTTTCTTGACATCTGATCAAGCTTAATAACACTGAGGGGACTGTGGTGAGCCTTTCGTGCCTCTCTTGCATCTGCAGGAGCCTTTCTGGCCAGGGCAGGTTCTAAAAGAGCGACCTGGGGTGGGTGAATATCCGCCTGTAGGACCCGGCTTGTTCTAAGCAGTACAGCTTGTGGTCGCTGGCGCCTGCGATAAGGGCTCTGCGGAAAGCACAGCTCGCAAATCAAGATCAAACCCAACCACACAAAGGGGCCTGGTACAGCAGCCTCGCTCAGAACCTAACTCTGACACTGAGCGAGCTCAGGGTTGCTGCGTGGAGTCGATGTGCGACCGGCTGCTGGAAACAGCGAGGAGCAGGTTGGTAACATCATAAAGTACTCCGAGATGTGGACTCGGATTTGATGTGGATGGTGTGAATCAGTTCACTTCCCTCTGTTAAATTAAGCCTTAGAAATGCCCTTCAAGGTTCAATACAGGCATTTTTATCTAAGTTTGTTTAAATAAGGTAATGAGGCTGAGGCAGGAGCATGAAGATCGTTGTCTTTGTTGTGAATAAAAGCCTCACTGGTAAGTGGTGGCGGGGCGAAGCGTGGTGTGCTTACCTCAGGATTTGCAGGAGGAAGTCTCCAAATCAGGATTAAAGCTGCAGAGATGTTCTTGAAAGGACAAAACGTTCAGGAGAACACAGTGATTTTTCTCAAGTACAGCTGGTAGCCTAAACATCCAAAATTCAAGTCAGGCTTGGAAAAAAACCCGCGCGTGTTCTGCGAACGTGGAAGCACACAGCTAAAGGTCACTGGAACAATCTGCCTGTTTTTCTGGGAGTGCTCCGTTCTGTGTGCCTCTAACACCTTGTGTACAAGATGTTGACATTTGAATAAAGGACACTTGAGAATTACAGTAAAAAAAAAAAAGCCTCAATTCATTACTGGGTGTGTGAATACCGTGTGCAACTGGGAGCTCGGCCTACAAAGGGCTCAGGATTGCGCTCAATCCCCTGATTGCCCCTTGTGTTTCTGGCCTGGATGTGGTTCCTGGGAAAGCCAGGACCTTGTCCTGTGAGGGAGGGGCCTTGCTGCAGGTGTGCTTGCAATTACAGATACTGGATAATCCCCCAGTGAAGCCTATGAAAATCAGGTTTCGTGATCCCTGTTGTTCTCACGGAGCTACTGTGCGAGGTACGGAGCATGGGAAGAGAAATGGAGAAAGCTCTGCCTGCTGGGCTCCAGGACAGCGAGGCTGCAAGTGTGTAACTTGAATCTTATCTAACTTTTTGTATTTGAGCTGTCTGCTGTCCCAGCTCTTTGCTTTTTGAGTGAACGTCAGTCCTGTTTGAGCAGGGTTGAACAAAACAACCCCTCATGAGGAAATGTGCTCTCGCTGCCATTTGCTCTGAGGTTCATTCAGGTCTCTGTTAGCTTCCAGGTGAGGTTTTTACGACTGCCAGATGAGTGTCAGATAACCAAATGCTCAATTCAGAAACAAAAAAGGACCTACTGCAACACTGAACCTATGTGGGTAGAATCCCATGCACATGTAAGGGGGGAAAATAGCATTGGGTCTGCGTTTCCATCAGCCTGTGTGAGACCAGAGTGGCTGCAAAGCAGAAAATAGTCACGAATGGCTTGTTCAACTAATTTAGGCAGATGGAGAGACACCAAGAAAAACTTTGGGCTGGTGAGTAACGAAACAGCCGGTCAGGGGACACGCAGCAGGAGAATCACCTCGCAGCTTGGCCTGCAGTGCAATGGGAGGGCAGATTCAAGCTCTTGCCACCGAGGGCTGTGACAGACACGTTTTGTGCTTTGCTCCTGGAAGGATGCTGAGTCTGAACGAGGCTAAGAAAGCCGCTGAAGTACCACTTAACTTCGTGCATTTCTTTATTGGAAAGGGGGTGGTGATGGGAAGATACAGCTGCTTAAAGTTGGAGGAGCTGAAAAGGTGAAACGTTGCAAGCTGCCTGGGGACAGCCTTGGAAGCTTAGTGGCTCTCAGGGGGTGTGTATTGCTCACCAAGATGCTCTACCAGCAATTAAAGTACCTGACGTGGCCCAACAGAATACAGGAAGCCCTTGGCACTAAGAATATATTCTCTGAACAATTAAATCAAAAATTAAATGATGAATATTGAGAAGAATGACAGTAATGGTAGGCTAAGTATAAAGACATGATGGGATAGCCACTTGGCAATCCCCTCCCTCTCCCATAACCCCCTCAAAGCCCAAATCCCAGTCTTGAAAACCTACTTGAAGGGCATGAGGGCATGGCATTCTGCTCCCATTTTCTCCTCCCTTTTCTGATCAATCTGTAGCATGACACAGTCTGTAGCACCAGGGGATCGCTGAGCTGCAGGAGGGGTGTCTTGAGGAGGTGAAAAGACAGCAAGAAACGAGCTTTGTTTTTGTCAGGGCTTTATGAAAGAACTTAAAAGTTAAGGTAAGGAATGCACCAGATCCCAAAAGGCAGTGTTTGGAGAAGGGGCTGCTTGAACAAACTCATGTGAGTAGTCACTAGTCAACATGAGGCACGTTCACACGGGTGAAGGAGCTCGGAAATGAAATAAGCAGGTAATTAACTGGGATGTATAACTCAGTGCTTTGACTTAAGCTGTAGAAGGCTGGAAAGGGCAATGGTGACTTTTTTTTTTTTTTTTTAATAAAAATAGTGAAATAGTGGAAACTACCTGCCAGAAAGGTGGACCAGCAGCAGAGGCAGTGGAGATGTGAAAGGTTCTGAGGTGAGGAGACATCAGCTTTATATAAGAACAGGCTGAGGCAATGCAGTTGATGGAAAGGGACCTTATTTAACACTTTTTGGAAATCCAGGAAGATTCCAAAGGCTAAAACTAACCATAAGCACCTTCTCTGGGTAGAGAAACAGCCAAAGTTTAGGAATTAACGGGGCCTTTAGTAGTATCTCGTAGCAACTGGGCTGCTCAAAAGTTTTTAGGTTGTTTGGAAATCCCTTGTCATGAATAGCTGGGAAGCAGCTTGGCTGGTGATAGCTCTTTGGGGTGGTTGTGGAGGCTTGGGGAAGGGCTTTGTGATGGTAAGGGCGGTAATAAATGACGTGCTGGTGTGAAGTGATCCACATGCAAAAATGGTTCTTGACTCGCACAGCGCTGGCCTCTGATTTTATTATTCCTTAAGAGGTTTTTTGGGGTTTGTAATGATGGTTTTGTGCAAGTGCCAGCTCAGCGCAAGTAATTTTTAAAAAGCAGGGAGTCACGGGACTTATTGGCAGTGATGGAGAACAAAACGTCACGGTTACTGTAAATCAGGTTTTCGGCATTGTAGGCAGCAGCTTCGGCTTTCTCAAGTGCTACAGACACCGAGGTGACTTCAGAGGGGTTAGAGAGAAGAAAGGGTAAATTAAGTCCAGCAATATTTTCCTTTAAAAAGAAGAGAGAGGTACCTCGTGTAGTGCTTTATGTAAAAGTAGGGTTGAAGCTGCTGCGTGTTTTAATAAAGCAGCTCGGGGTTTTTATAGTCAGGAGCGAGGTACTGGTGCTTGCCCTTTAGTGCAGGATTTCTCCGAGTGCTGCGGTTGGTTTTGTCATAGAAGCAAGCCTTGTGATTGTGCTGTGTGAAAACTTAGACTTTAGGCTGGCTGTGAAACAATAATTTTGTGGGAGAAAGGAGAAAAAGGCCCTTAACTGCACCCCAGGCACTGTGGCCTCTTCAGGTACTCTGTGCTGGAGCTGATTGCAGGGATAGGTGGAAGGCTGTGGTTTGTAGTGTGTTCTTTTTGTTTGTTTGTTTGCCTTTGCCTCAAATTTTACCAATTTGAGAAAGAGGAAAGTAGGCAGAGAGGTAACTTCCCCTTCTGTGCCATGTCTGCCTCTCCTCATCCATCCCCTCCTTGCCTTTTGCTCTTACCACGTGCTGTGTTGCGGGTTTGGGGATACCCTTCTCATACCCTACTAGCGTAGACTAACAGGATTTATTATTCCAGGAATGAAGGTAGCTTGTTGCTGGTTGCAGGGGATGAATCTGCTGGTGGAGGAGCGTGGCACAGGCTCAAGCTGTCCTAGAGAGGGGTTTTGTGGCGAGGAGCAGGAAGGGAGGGATGTCAAGGAAAGGCTTTTCGTTTGACAGCAGCAAATTCTTGGGTGGGAAGAGCCCCATGTGTAGTGTAGCACTGAATTTACTGCTCTGCTTTGATCTTCTTGCCAAACTGCGTGTTGTGGCAAAAGTTTTTAATTTAAAAGAACACAAAGAACAAAAGGAACGAAGTGAATTGCTAATTGCCATTCACCGCACAGCATTAGCTGTCTCTCCGAAGTGTTATTTATTGGCTTGCTGCGGATGGGTTTTCCTCCAGCTGTGGGCAGTGACCTTTTCTTTCTCCACAAAAGGTCTGATTGCTGCGGGATTTGTTTTGAAGTAGAAAATAGTCTCTGCACAAGCCTTTCTCTCTGATAAAAATGATGGTGCTGTTCTGGCACATCAGTGGTACCATGTTCTGGAAGTATTTTGGTGCTGGAAGAAGTGCAGGTGCCTGAGTTAGCCCTCTGCTTGAGACATTTACTTCTGCTAGAGCATCTTGCTCTGCAATGCTTCCATTGTGCCAATGTTTTGGTGAGTAATGAGGCTTTTTATTTTTACGTGACATGCTGCAAATTTTGTTGTGAGCCCATGAAGTGGGCTTCATTCCCAAGCTGTGTTCCTTGTATGCTTTAATCTTTTGTCAAGGTTTCTTTGTCTTTTTATCCAAGCACACTCCATATAAAAATTGCATAGTAAAGTCTGTGCAAGACTGAGTCATGCTGATAGACTTCTTTCAGGATAAAATGTGTGTTTCTGGGGTGGAAGGCAAGTAGCAGATAGAAAGAAATGCAGAGACTGCCTTCTTTTCTCCCTACCTTTGAATATGCTGTTTTACCTGCTTGCATTTATTGTGAATCATGGATGTATCTTAAAGAAAAAAAAAAAGCAGGGTTTAGAAATATTACCATAGAAACATATCTTTAATTTTCTACTTTGCTAGATTCTTTAGTATTTAAGTGATTTTTCATTTAGTCCATAAAATGTAATTAAACTAGAAATTATAGACAATCTGATTGTAGTATTAAGGTAGCTATATCTGCATGTTGACTCTCTGAATCAAAAATAAGGAAAAGGGAAAAGAGTAAAATTCAGATTTCAATATGATATTTCTGTCAATAGTTTCTGAGCTTTGCAATGTATTTAAAGATAATGATATGTTTATCCAAACACTTCCTAACTCTTCAAAACTTAATGTGTTCATCCAGCACACTGATCGAAACTTGAAGTAAATGATGCTGAGGAAAATGAAGACGTGCTCCTGGAAATACATCCTAGGAGAGAGGGGTTGTGCAGGTGCTGTGGTCTTATAGGTCTAGACCAGAACTGAACGTGGTGGAGGAACCAAGCCAGGTGAATCTGGGAAGCAGGTGCTGATGATGCTGGCAGCCACCCTGTTAGAAGGGATGTGAGGTGCTGCTTTTAGTGGTGAGCACAAGTAAATAGCAAATAAAATATCTTAATGTCCTGTGAACTGAATTTATCTGTGTCTGCAGATCAACGAGTAGGAACCATTCTTTATTCTTTACCTGCAGGAAACTTCGTAGAGGAGGCAACAGTTGTGAGCTACTCTTCTGAGCTGAAATCCTCTACAAAATAGCTTTTTTGATTGGTTTGCATTATTATCCTTTATCATTTATTAATACATAAGAGGCTTTCATAACAGAATCTGTTTATCTGATTTTTGACAGATATTTTCTGTGCAGGGAGCAAGCAAGTATCTACGATGGGATAAACTTTAAGCTGGCTGAAAATACATTTAAATACTCTGGGCTTGAATAAATCTGAACTTTCCAACACAACCAGGCTTTGGCTGTGTGGCTGAAAGTTTGTAACGCAGAAGATAGCGTTGACTTGTTCTCTGTAAGTTTAGTATATGCTATAAGACTATTCTATTTTTCAAAACGTTTTTAAATTAAGTCAAATGATGAACCAGGAATTTAACCTCACGTTTATCTTCTGGTCTTGCTTTATCCAACTTGTTTTAGGTAATATAATTGAAATGTTTTTCATTTTTTTTCCTGCTCTTGAAACAACAGCAGAAAAAAACCAAACAAGTGTCCCTTAGAAAATTAAGTCTTTTTAGAATACTTTCATTTTGGAATGATATTTGTAGAGAGAATCAGTACAAGTAAAATCACTTTAAAGTGACCCTCAAACAGCTCGAAGTGAATGATAAAGTTGCAGGTGATTTTGTTGCCCAATTTTGAAGTCATCTTTAGCAACGTTGAACTTTTCCACTAATTAGAACTGTTTCTGCAGCAGATACAGTGCCCAGCTGTGGCTTTCTGTGGGTGTGAATGCACTGCCTTGTGCTGCCTTGGAAGGCACGTAGGGGTTAGAAGATGAACCACGTTCATCCTGCCTGTGGATGAAGCAGCTCTGCCTCCGCCGTGTCTGCTTGTTCTCTTCCCTTGGACAGCCTCATTGCTCATCCGAGCATTCAGCGGTGCCTTTCAGCTCTAATGGGGCAGAAGACATACAAAATAATACCTGTAAACAGTTTGCCACACTCTGAATAAGCCCATCTCCAGCTGAACCCTGGCTCCAGCACAAAGGACAGGGGAACATGTGTGGGGCTGAAGGTGGGATTCCTGCAGCACCAAGCCCCTGACTCACATCAGGCTGTTGTGCACACCTTTGCTGTGAGCTTTCAGCTCCTGCTGTAATGTAATTTAAAAACACTTAAATGTATGAAATGTAATAGGCTTTGTGAAAATGGGATTACAAGCAGGTGAAGTGATTATCATTGCATCACTGTTAGTTCAGGCTTTTTATTTTTTAGAGAATCAAGATTTTTCTCAAGTTTCTCTGAAGGTACAGGATCATCAATCAGCCTTGCTGTGTGCACTAATTATTTTGACAGAAGTTTGGACTCAGTGTGCTTTCTGGCAAGTCAGGTGCCTATGATGTAGCTTCCCAAACTTCGTACCATTTGTACCAAGCACGTAATACTTATTTTTTATATGGTTTATGCTCTGCTGATGCCTGTCATCTGCATTACTCTATTGTTGGCCTCTGCCCTCACCGACCTGTTGTGTCTAACACTGCCTAAAGAGTAGATCCTGAGCTTGTTTCGGTTTGTCAGTTGGATCATAAATCTGAGCAGACTTACTACTCTGGTCCTCAGTTATTGAGGCTGTTTGTCGTGGATGTGCTCGAATAAGTCTATTTCTAGAGTGCTCTGACCTTGTCAGCACGCAGTGGTCTTCGGGGATGTAAGTCGACTTCCCTGAGGGGTGAAAGGGTTTTGTTTGGTCTCTGGTTCGGTGTGTAAGCTCAAAGCACACCGATAAGTTTGTGGAATCTGTCAAAGCCATTGAATTCCAGTAGGTGAAATGGCAAGGCTACTCAGTGCCATAAATGGCATCAGAAGGGGAAAAAGGTAATTCTAGAAGTTTTTCCTTCCAAGTAACCAGTTGAAAGGGCAGACCAGCACCCATATCTTTCTGGGCCTTCCAGAGAGCAAGGTGTTATTTTGGTGCCTATGTAAGTGGTTGTGTATACAGCAGTTCTCCTGGTGTTTGGTATACATGTGTAAATCTTTTAAAGATTTAATCCATATTACTTCTTCACTGGATGTCAAACGTACTAGGCTGATTTTCAAGTCAGATTTTTGAATCAAATGAAAGCAACAAAGCCCACCACCATTGCTATGGCTTGGGGCAGGAAGCAGGGAATGATTTTGCCATGTGAAAATGCCAAATAGGTGTCCTGAAGGTTAGTTTTCTGTCATAAATGGTTCATTCTCATCTTCTAACCTACAGCTGTGTGATGGCTAAGTTCTTCAGCCCATCTCAAATCTACAAATTCAGTAGGGCCATAACTTATACTGAAACTAAACAGAGTAAATATTTCTTCTCCTCCTCCCCTAACTTGAATGCTACAATTTAATTACATGTTATCTTGTTCTTATTTGTAGCTTAAATTTGATCTTTGCTGTTCAACACAATTCTGATGTTTGTAGGTATAATAAAACCCTTCAGTTTCCACGTGATTTATTGAGGTTCTAGTCGGTAGTGGAGCATTTCATATTTCTTGCCTTTCTTCCTAGCAAATATGAAAGCTCTGTTCCCAATTTTGCTGTTAATAGTGAGGATGTTCAGCTGGCTGCTGTTCAGGGGTCAGTGTTGCTTGGTGTTCACCTGGGTAAGTTGGTCAAGACCAAGATGTTTTGTAGCACAAATTCACCTAGTAAAATCCAAGGTGCTGTATTTAAGGCATTCAGAGAAATTTTTGGATTAATGCTGCTGAGGCTGAACCACTCCTATACTACTACAACAGCTGTACTTACTCAGGGTGTTTCACTTCTATTCCTAGTGATGTTAATGGAATTCTCAATGGTAGAATTAAAAAAAAATCATGTTTTGTTAGCATGCTTGTCTTTTAATTATCGGGATTTTCATATTCTTTAGGGAATAAGAACCATAAAGAATTAACGGGTTCATTAGTTTTCTACAGAATAGATGCTGCATTTATAGTTCCCCGTGGTAGCTTTAAGGCGGTAGAAGCTGTTTCCCTCGGATGTTTGTCAGGCTTTGAATTTCCTTGTTTTTAAAGAAAAATTGTTCCTAAGTTTTACACCAGTTAATTTCGTATTTGAGATTTCAGACCATAACACAAACTTGGATTAATGACCATTGATTTTCAGGCTGCTTTTCTTCGTTCTGCTGTTTTACAGCTTTACCAGCCTTCCTATGCATGCTGTTAGGCAGAGCATCTGCCAAAGTTACTTAACGTCTTATTATTAGGCAACTGAGGAAGTGGACAGGTTTTCCCAACAGGATCTTTCTGTTAAAAAGAAGAAATTTACAATCAAATTATAATTCAAGTCTTCCTTGGCTATTAAAATGAAAGCTGCTAAATAGCCAATGCTGCTGTTTAGTTAGCTGTGGAAGATGCTTATAAATATTTTATTTTTCTTTTTTGTTTCCTGCCTTGTCACCCTGAACATATTTTAATTTTCAAAGAATGCAATTGCCCATGTCCAAAACCACAGAGAGGCCTTTTGGGCTTTGTTTAGATGAAAACAGCCTCTGGTCAATATATTTTGGAAGTTGCCTAAAATAAGGTTCGTCACTTTGACCTTTCCTTGGATTTCATAGCACTTTTGTAAATTCCTATCCCTCCATTAGAAAACTATTCCCCCAATTCCCATGGCTCCAAGGAATTCTAGGAAGTTTATGTGAATAAAACTCAGCTTGGCTTAACAGAATTTGGGGTTTTTGTCCTTGGATGAATGGAGTAGTTTTCTTTATCCTCTTTCCTCTACAGTGGTTGAGTAGGTGGAGAACAGGGCAGAGACCGCTTGCTGTGAGTACAGGAGCGCAGCAACCTGGCAAGTGGGAAGAGCAAATTAGCAAGTGGTTAACTCCAGGTGGCTGTCAGGGCACAGCGTGGCTGGACACAGGATCTCTGGATCTCAGATCTGCAGCTGCCTTTCCATGTTAAGAGTTAATTTTCCTCACTAACTTTTTTTTTCATCCACTGTGAGTATCCTCTTGTAAGGAGAAAAGTGGTTTGTTCTTAACCCCACGGCAAATTTCCGTGTTAAAGTGATGGTTGTAAAAGGCTCAACATGCGCAAATGAGTGTTTGCTTCCAGTTTTGTTCTAGGAAACAGCTGAAGTCTCTTTTTCAAAGAATTCCCAGAGAAAGTCTGCCATCTGTGATGGAAAATTTGAATCCGACTTCTAATTTGGCAAGAATTGGATTGGCTAAAAATAGAATTTCACACTCGTAAACGGGAGGCGGCCTGAACTACAGTCAGTGCTACCTGAAATGCTCGTGATGATGGCAGTCGTGTGGCAGCACTTCTCTCTGTGCTGAGTTCTTCAAACCCCACAAAATGGGAACAGGCAAGCAGGCAGGTCACTGAGTAGCCTCTGGTCACACCAATTTTGCTCCATGATCTGAGGCTGGGAGCGCTTGTAATAGCAGCAGTGGTGTGGCAGTGCTGCTCATGGGGTGGGGATCTGCTCAAATACCTTGAAACTGAGTCTATAAACAAATAGGGCAATGAGAATAACCTCCTGTCCAGTCCGTTTTGCTTCATATTTATATCTGATAATGGTTGTGAGCTGTTGCCAGTGAAGGGAGGTAGAAAAAGACAGGGTAAAGAAAAAGAAAAAATCTTTCCAGATAAAAAATTGTCTCGCCAATCCACCATAAATGTGTGTAACTTCATTTCAACTCCACTTATGCTTTTGATCCTTACAACAGTGTCATCGTTAGGTACATTTCAATGATATGCTTAATAACAATTTCTTGTTTTCAGGCTTCATGCAGCTAGTTTTCCTGTAAGGTGAGGAACAGGGAATTATTCCCTACTCACACCTCCTCTGGTCACATATGAATGAGTTTGTGCTCAGTATTGGCTCTCTTTCTTTTCCAAATCAGGGCTTTTTAAGTTTTATTTTTATAAAATGGAAGCTTTTTAATGTCTCCTGTCTTTGTCCTCCTTACTCTTTTTTCCCCCCTGTTTGTTTCAGATCTTGTATTCCCCCCCTCGGATTTTATCTTGCTGATTCTGTGTAATTGCCCTCTTACTGAAATCTGCTCTCGCCCACTCGCAGTTTCATTCCACGTTTCCTCCCCATTAGCTGTGTTTGTGTTTTGCCCATTAATCTCCTACTTCTTCCCCTCTTCTGTTTGGAACAGTTATTGCTAGCAGTGGGCTGTCTTTGAACCCCATGCAAAATCTCTTGGACGGGACCTGATAATTTGAGGGATTAAATACGTAGTGATGAATAGTGGAGAGCGTTTCATGTTGCAAGACAGCAATTCAAAGCCTTACAAATTTTAGAGAGAGCTGGAGTAAACAAGTGCATGTGCTTTAAATGCTTAACTCTAGGGCTTTTTTTTTTCTTTTGGGTGTTTGTGCTCTCTGTTTTTGCAGGGATTTTCCTTGCAGCTATGAAAGCTTGAAGCAGAATTCCTTAAAAATTAATGAGGGTTCTTATATAACCCAAGGATTTGGGTCTGTTTGTATGCTCCAAGTATTGAAGGCGATGCTGTTAAGTGCTGTGTCCTTCAGGAGTGCTGGGGATGCCAGCCCAAAAACCAGAAGGACAAGCACTGTGTGTCCTAAGTTAGAGAGAGCTCTTTGAGGATGGCAAAAAGGAAAGGTTCCTTGCATTTTAAATAAATGAATGCAAGGTATAAGCAGGTTAAAGTACAGGAGGTTTTTGTTTTTAAGTGTCAGGTGTTACTGAAGCCGACAAACAGTGCTCTAGGGATGTCAGCTTGCACGAGTACCTTGTTGTTGTTCATCTTGGTGGTTTGGTTAGTTTGGTAGAAGCACAGTTTTAGGATGTTTTTTGTGACCCAGGGGAAAGAAAAGGTGCTACTATGACAATGTTCTTGTGCCACTGAAGAGCTTGTTAAAATATGGGGAAGTTTTTTGCCTCATCGGGGTCCCACATTTATAGGAGATGTACCCCTAGCTAGACTTGGAGAAACTTTATTCTAGTATGCACTAAATGTTTGTGCTGTTTTCTTAGTAACACAAGAAATGAATGGAAGAAATGATGATTATAACATTTAAAAAAGTCAAAATTGCTATGTAAGTAGTGAGAACGCATTTATATTTTGCCTCTAGCAGGGTGGTGTGGTTAGCATAAGGCTTAGTGCTCAGCTTGTATCCAGGCATTAAATCAGTAAAAAACTGAAAGAAAATAAGGTGAAGAATATGAATTAGAAACTGCTGAGTGGTGATAAAGAGCTCACTTTAAATTCACAGTGCAATTTTTTTTTAAAAAAACTTCTTTTCTTCTTTCACAGGAAAGATGATAAAGATTATGCTTTAAAGCAAATAGAAGGTACTGGAATTTCTATGTCTGCATGCAGAGAAATAGCAGTAAGTAACATCAGTTCTTTCTACTAGCAAACAGATTTATTAAAAGTGTTGATTTGAGTGCATGCTGTTTTTGTTGGCTGAATCATGTTATTCTACTATATTTTCATTACGGAGGTATAAAATAAGTACAAATGGCATGGAAGATTTTGCACCTGTTACACTTGCTGTCTAAAAATGATTTTTTAAGTTAAAATGTACTGACTGCCTCAGTGCAGATTAAATGCAGCAGTTTAAAAACATGATTAGAGTCAGTGGTTTAAATTAATCTGACTTTTGCATTAGTGCTTCAGTTATTTTCCTAAAGAGGTCAATTCTTATGAGCTCCGAATGATTAAAACCTGTTGGGTTTTGTTTAAATTAAGATTTCCAATCAAACAGGCATCATCATTGCCTCACGGGCTATAATATACCCATGAATATTAGTCATACATTTTCCTAGATTATTCAGGTTTATATTTTTATATTTCATGTTGTTAGAAAAACATAAGTAGCTGTGGATTGTGACAAGTTTGCACAGAAACTGAAACTCAGTGGATAAAGCCAGTATATAGAAGGTTCTGGTTAACTCCTGTATATTCTTATTTTGTGGCAGTGCTTGGATTTATTTATCTTGAAATGTTTCAACTGAAATTGATGAATTAGGAAAGGAAATAACCATAACTCATGTGTTTGAGTAAGTGTTTCAAACCCACAGTCTTGAAGGATTTAAAACTAGTAGATCTACTCCAATTTCATGTTTGATTGAAGAGCGTATCAGGATTTCAGACACTGTTGACTTCAAGTTGGCTTTGATTTCAAACAATTTAGTCCTTGAAATGAGTGAGGTGAAAAAATGAAATGAAACTATATTCTGCAGGAGAAGGTAATTGAGCAGTTTTTGAAAGCTGAGCCTTTTTTGCCATGCTAGATAGACATCCACACGGAACTGAAGGAGCTGAAAACAGGGCCTTAAATTTGGAATATCCCAGCCACTTTGGCAGTAACTTTCCAAATATTGTGACTTCCTCGGGGTGAATGCTTTTGGAAAGTGTCAGCTACCATTTCAGAAGGATTTGTGAGAACATCTTATTTGTATTTTTTGCACTGATTTCCCTGAAGAGTTTAAAAGAGTTTATTCTATGTGAAGCTGGCAGGAGAAGCTTGTTAGGGAGGTGTCTCTCTTTGCTCGGGGAAAGATCCTTACTCAATTTGTATCTATTAAAAGAGAATTACTAATTTGGCTGACAGTCAGGAACGACTTGGCCTCTTTGCATAGCTTAAGGACTGCTGTGTAATCATTCCTCTAGGGCAGCAGGGTCCCCCGTAGTGATAAAAGAGGAATGAGAAGCAGGGAAGCTTCCTCCTTGCTCTGAGCTGCTGCAGCTGCAGCATTGCACCCTTTGAAGAGAACAGCAGTACAGCTCTCAGCCCGTGGTGGGAGAGTGGTAAAGGTGAAAGAAGGGCAATGTTCTGAAAGCACCAAAGGCACAGGGAAGGCAGGCTGAGAGTGGAGTGGAGCCCAAAAGCTGGTGTAGAGAGAGAAAGTCAGAGTAATCTGCAACAGCATTCCTTGAGCTGCTCTTGGCTCCGCTTCCAGTTTTGCTTCCAGGCTTCAGCTGCTGATGTGGCTGAGTTCTCCTGCAGTTGAATTATTAACCATGGACTTCTAGGGTTTGAGTTTTTTTCCTTACTGTTCTTGTGATGCTTTTTTTGAAGGTAAGAAGGAACATTGCCCCCCAAATTCATTGTTCCTCTTGTTTTAATTCCACTAAATATATATATATATATATATACACACAAATATATATACACATATATCATATTCATATATATATATATATATATTTCCATTCCTGTGAATTAATATCATAAAGAAAATCAGGAACTTCATATAGAGATTAGCCACTTGAAGAGTAATACCTATATTGTCTATATTGATTATATGAGTAGTGTATATATGAAAATACTACTGAGTTAATCAGCAGTGTTGTACCCTAAAATGTAATCTGTACATTTAATTAATAAATTTATTTGTGGTAATACTTAAAATTCAAGACTGAATACCAGACTTTGTAACAGTGTGGTCTAGACCATCCTGATGAGTACTTTTTTTTTCAAGTGTGGTGGTATTGAGGAGAGGTAAGATGACTTGCATTGTGAGAGATACGTATCGCTTTCAGTTTCTCAGAAGAGCTAAAGTCTTGCATTTTAGTCAGATTTTCTGGCAAGAGTGCAGTTTGATAAAAATCAAAGTGAAACTCTTGTTTTTACAGCTATACAATCAATTTTGTCTTGTTTTATGATGACTATCTTCAGTCCAGGAATGTTGAGTAACCTATATGTTTAAAAATGCCCCAACCTACTTTTCTGAGGCTGATAAGTGACAGTGTCAAATTTTCAGAAAAAATAAAGTAATTGACCTACTTCAGTGGAAAGAGCTGTGAACCAGGGCAGTGACATGAGGTGAAATGGCTGACTTGGTTATGGGATGAGCTCAGCCTCTACAGGAATATAAAACTCTTGTGTTTTAGTACTTGTTGCAGCCTGAGAATTTAGACCCTATGTTCATGAACTTAGCTCATTTCTTATTCTGTTTAAATAAGAGGGGTTTTGTAATGCTTTTATGTAAACTGTTACTTTTTTTTTTTTACAATTATGCTAATTGATTAATATTGAGATAGTTGTAGAGCTATAGCCTTTCTTATCTTCCCCCATTCATCCACCATGTGAAATGTTTGGGAATCCTGCCTCACCCAGAACCTTTTAGCTGAATGTTTGTCTGTTCTTGTTCTCTATAGAAGTGAATGCTGCCTGGGCTTCCTAATAACCTTTCTATGATATGTGCCTTCGCTTTCAAGAACTAAGCGGGCAATAAAAACTGCATGCTCACTATACCAAGAGTTAGATTTTTATTAGATGGGAGAGTAGAGGGTTAGAATGGTGAGAAGATGTGTATAAAAATGTGTAGCACAAAGTCCCAATCCCTCAATTCTTAGATCAGTAGTTTAATTACAAGGAAGAATGTTCTTAAAAATTATCTACCTGGAATAATATGGTAAATACGATGTCACAGTTCACAAAGTAGGATGTTTTTTTGAGGCTGTAGCAAACTGGAGTAGTTAACCAGGCTTCATGTAGTTTCAAGCTTATGATTTTGGTTTGAGAAGTTTCCTGTGCAGGAGACTTAGGCTTTAAAGTAATCATAAAATGACTTGGGTTGGAAGAGAATTAAATCACCAAACTCCAACTTCCCTGCCATGTGTAGGGACATGTCCCGCCACACCAGGTTGCCCAAAGCCCCATCCAGCCTGGCCTTGAGCACCTCCAGGGATGGGGCATCCACAGCTTCTCTGGGCAGCCTGTGCCAGGGCCTCACCATCCTCTGAGGGAAGAATTTCCTCCTAATGTCTAGTCTAAATCTATCCTCTTTTAGTGTAAGACCATCCCCCTTTGTCCTATCATTATCTACCTGAGTAAAGAACCCTTCTCCATTTAAGTCCCCTTATAAGAATTGAAAGGTTGCAACAAGGTCTCCTCGGCCTTCTCTTCTCCAGGCTGAACAACCCCAGCATCCGAACATCTCTCAGCTGTGCTGTGCTCTGTCCTGCCTGCCTGTTGCCTTTAGAGCACGGCAGCCAGCTTTTACAAGTTAGAACAGCCTTCAGACTGATGGATCCAGGACAGAAAATTGCAGAACAATAACTAGCTGGCGTCTTTGTTTCCATTCTTTCAGTCTGCCTTGGAGGCATTTGGATTTCCTTCGGATTTTGTGGTTTTGTGTTAAAACAAATGCAGACTGTTATCACAAAAGGTGATACTCTTAGTGTTGGATCTATTAGTAATATGGCTGCAGGATAAGTTCATTCATCTTGACCCAGTGGAAAATTAAGTGTTGTTAGTTTTCTGTTGTGTGAGCAAGCCAAATTGACCCATCCTTCAGTTGTGCTGTGGCTCAAAGTGCCTCACGGGAAGCTGTAGGTAAAACAGACAGATAAGGCAGATGTCCTGTGCCCCAGGTGGGTGAGAAGAGAGCCCAGGTGCCATTCAGTTGGTGGCCTTCACTGAGTTGACCTCAGTGGAGGCTGCTGCACGGGTTGGTCCTCTTCCTCAGGCCTCTTCCTCTGATGGAAGAACGGCTTAAGGGCGTTTTCCAGAGTCAGTGTGAACTAGAGTAAGGACTGTGAAGCAGCACACAGCCATTGGAGACACCTTGCAAGGCAGAAGTTGAAACCTAATGACTCCTTGATTCACCTCATCATCATCTTCCCCGGGTAAAGGACCAAGTGATTGTCCCAGTGGGTGGAAGAGATGCTGCACCTCACATTTCTTGTCTGAGTGCTGACAACGTGCGGCCCAGGCCTGCTTTGAGTAGATCATGTTCAGAGCAGGGACCCATGCTGCAGTGAGATGGCCTTTGCTGTGGTTTTGTGATATGCAATGGGGAACAATTTGTGGGTGCAGGTTCCTCACGTTAAGTATGGGTGGCTGTCCTGTTCCTTCTGCATTAGCAGTAGAGGCACTCTCCTGCGAGACAAAATGCAGAAATTACTTAAGCAAGTACAGTCCTCGTGTTAGAAGTACTGGTTTTCTTGGCAAGCCTTCCATGTGGTGAGAAGCAGCGAGGTACTGAGGAATACGGGTGTTTAATGTGACTCCATTTGACCAGACTAAACTCTCTAATTCTTTAATAGTAGTATGGTATGTATACAAACAGCATTCTTAAAAGTTTGTATAAAAGGAGGATAGTAGTAGGTTTGGTTCTGTTCAAGTGGGATGAAAATACTGAATAAATGAGAGAAATTGTAATCCTTAAGAATTGTAACAGTTTCTGTGAAGTGTAAAATCTGCTGAGCTTGACAGTGCTGGTGTCATCAGGATTCTTCATCCACCTCCTTACTTTCAGAGAACCTTCAAGTAGTATCTCAGTAACTTCTAATAATTTGAATATTCTTGAACTTGAGATCCTGATAAATACTGACGTCTGTGTGATCATGTAAGACTCATTTCTTCTGGAAACTACAAAAGTTAAATCAGAGTCGTGCGTTTTCTCTCTTGACATTGTGTGTTGTCAGGCTTCTTTTTACGACTCAAAAATTTAGGACTTGAAAAACGAAAAACAAAAGGACAAACTAAATCAACAATTTCACAGTTGTAAGTCTGAAGAACTGTAGTTTGAAAAATGTATTGTCAGCCTCATAATAAATTCAGAGTGCACAGCATTATGACTTTTTCTGTTACATTGCCTTTGTAAGCTTTCATTTGAACAATTTTGAAAGGAAAACAGCATGTTTTTTCAGTGGATTTTTTGTTCTTTTTTAGTACTGTGGAATATCTGACTTTTGAGAGTATAAAATGAAAATTGTATTTACATTGAAAATAAGATCTGGAATCTAATGGATAGCAGCTAAGTCAATGTGGGATTTAACTTTAAAATAAATTTGCTTTTTAGAGTTGAAATTGAAAGTTTTTAAAGTACTTGAGTAAAGGTATACTTTTGATAGGAAACTAAGAATAACAATGAAAACTTTTAAAAAGATTTACTTAAGGAACGTAGAATTAGATGATGCTTCTGGAGTTGTCATATTCTATTTCTTCAGACAAGCCAAATGCACCTTCAGAATTAGCAAAGTACAAGTTAGGCTTGTAAGGAGAAAAAAATCTCTGTAGGGAGACAGTCTCATTCCAGTTTGTAAATATTAAGCCAAAATTATTTATGACTTCAGATTCATATGTACTTGTGATAGTATTGTCTGTTAGAATAGCTGCTCTTAGTGTTTTTTTTTTGTTTTTTTTTTTTTTTTGGTTAGAGAGAGTTCTTTCTCTGTCTTTCTTTTTTTGCAGGCTATAAAGATTTTGGTTGTTTGTCTCTTGTCCTGCTGTAGCCAGGAGAACGGAGCCTGTAGGCTTGGGCTTTCTTTGCCGTGTTGTAGTTGGAATTCATCTTCCCTGAATTGGCTGGAATTGTGTGTAGTATTTCAGGTGATGTCTTAGTAAGCTTGTACTCATCTATCCTAGCAGTTGTTCCACTGTTTTTTATCTGTTGCAGAATGACAAAATCTTAGTGCTGTCCTGGTCTGCCTGCCTTTCTCAATGAATCATGGTCTGCTTTTTCTTCCATCCCCCTTTCTTTCTGTTTCTATCTTAAGTCGTGGCATGACTACAAATGTACAATTTGCTTGGTCAGTTAGTGGGACTGAGCCTTTTTGAGGCGTGAGACGATTGGATTTTCAGTTTATGCCATCAAACTGTCAAGATGACACAACAGTGATTTTTGCTTAACTGAATGTTTCGATTGATATTGCATAGCTGCTTTATGTCCAGCCAGCTTTCTCATTGCCCTCTGCTTTAGGGGCAAAGTGTTGTGTAGCTCTTACAGGAAGGCAGTGAGTGCAAGGAGTGACCTTATCTAGCCTCATCTTGACCTGCCTCAAGCTCTGAGAAGGGCCTTGAGAGAAGCTGTACTTGTTTATTGAGGTAGACGTGGCAGCATTGCAACACTGAGTAATTTACCACGCATAGTAGCAAGCATCACGAGTGGAGGTGGAATGGCATTTGCAGTAAAGCTAGAAATTCTCATTTCTGGAAAGAATGCACTCATTCAGCATGGTCTCCTGGCTCATGAGAGGTGTCTGTAGTAATGAAGAGTTGTGCTGCAAATGTGTGAGTGTCACCAGCTGAAGGAGACCTCCACATTCATGGAGACGTGTGCTGAGTTCAGCTCATATTTGATATTAAGGTAGTTACTGTGGTGTCCCTGAGCAAGAACAGGTCTGCAGTGGTAGTGTGGTAGCTATTGATTATTTAATGATGTTCTGTCTTACCTGTGTTTGCCCTTCTCCATGAAGCAATTCAACAATTTCACGTGTTTCAGGGCACTTTTACTTGTCCCTCAGCTGTCCCATGGCTGTGGAATTAGTGTTTCTGCATTTGGAAAGGGAGACACAGGAATTGCAGTACAGGCCCGAGCCTTGGGCCTGTAGGGATGCTGGTGCCTTTCCATGTCTCGAGCAATATTTATGAAAACAAGGGAAAGCCTAGATGGGAGCAACGTGGGGTTTTGACACTCGGGTCAAACCAGAGGTATCAGCAGCAGCATCAGTTGCACATCTGCACTTCTTGAAGGTGAACTAGGTCTCCCTGCCTTATTTAAGGGAAACCTTTGTCGCTGTGGAAGTCATATGAAATGCAGGTTAAAAGTACAGTAATTTACTGAGGGCCAAGTGGACAATTTTTCTTTTTCCTTGTGTTCTGTAGAACTGAATTAGGGTAGAGAAGAAGGTACCAGAGTCACTAGGCCAAGAAGTGGCCTTTGTCCTTAGCAAGCACCTTGCTGCTGTTTCCTGCAGTCTGCTTTTTCTTCCATGAGCTCTGTCAGCTGCTAGACACGAGGAGAGTCATCTGGTAGAAAAGGCGCGTGGCGTGCGGGCTGGAGAGGCCTGGTTTCGGAGGGTGAGGCTGCTGGAAGTGTTGCTTACAGCCCACGTGGTGTTATCTGCATGAGCTCTTTCTGTCCTGCAGACAGCATTTGTGTTTATTGCTCTGTGTTGCCTCTGTCCTGGAGCGTTTCAGCCTTTCCAAGACAGTGACTCAGGGATCATCTGTCATCATTGCAGCAATTATTTCCTTATTCCGGTGGTTTTGCTGCTGTATTTTAGCCATCCTCTTCACTGGGATGCGTGTGGCTATCCAGCTTTGACCAAACACTTAAAACACTGGCATGCAAAAGGAACCATCATATCACGTTTGGTTTGATGTGACGAAAATGGGTTTTTAAAGTGGGAAATACCTGCCACACAGGGAACTAGGGAGTAGGATGGACTTGAAATGGGATGGAAAAGGGTGAACGAGGGGAGGGTTACACTTGTTTTTTGGAGCCATGACTCTGTCTTCCTCTTATTGAGAAGCAGTCTGTATCTGGGTGTAAGGAATTGGAGCGCTGGTACAGGTGTGTCATCAGAGCACAGAAAATATGCTGAAATTTTGGTTTGGGACACGTAGTTGCTGCACTGTCACAGAATGTTTGACATAGATTTGACTTAGCACTGTGAATTTATACTGAATCTCCAAGCAGTCCTTTGGGCTCTAAGCAGTGGACTTGATGATGTTGGAGGTCTTTTCTAACCTAAACGATTCTATGATTTTATAACATCCCCTACGAAGAGGCTAGCTTCTACCTTTGGTCTCTGCTGCACTAAGTCTGGCTGAGATGGAGTAAATTTCTTCCTAGCAGCCTGTGTGGTGGTGTGTTTTGGATTTGTGACTGAAATAGTGTTGATAACACACCAGGGTGTTGACTGCTGAGCAGCACTGGGATAGCATCAAGGCTTGCTTTCTTTCCTTTGCCCCAGCAGTGAGGAGGCTGAGGGTGGGCAAGAGGCTGGGAAGGGGACACAGCGGGGACAGCTGAGTCTGACTGACCTCAGGGATATTTTATGCCTTGTAACATCATGCTCAACAGTAAAAAATGAGGAACAAGGGATTTGAGGGAGGTAGCCATTGCTGGGAAACTGTGCATCAGTCTACGTATGGGAGGTGGTGAGTGGTTGCTTTTGCTTTGCTCTTTTCATCATTCCTTTGCTTATTGAACTGCTTTTATCTTAACCCAAAAGTTTTCTTCCTTCTGCTCTTCCTCATTATCCCCCATTCTTCTGGGGCTTAGCTGTTAGCCAGGGTGCACCCACCACACCACCGATGCCTCCCACCAGCAGTTAACAAAAACTGCAAATAGCATTTCTAATTTTTTTATACTTATCCATAGTAGGAATTACAGGTATTTACAGAATTCTACACTTGTTCTTTCAGATCATGGCTTGAAATTCCTCTATATAACTTAAAAAATCTGAAGATAGTAAGTTAAACATGCTGAAACTATTGCCTTCTGTACCGATCTCTGATGTTTCCTCATCTCCTCAATTCTCTGTCTCTGTTTTGTCTCATACTTGAGACAAATCTGTGTGGAGCTCAGTACTCTTCCTTGCTCAAGAAATACCACGCTGAAACCTCTGGTCAGTGAGTAGGAGTGGGAATCTGCCTCAGATGAAATGGAAAAGGAGGACACAAGCATATGCAAACATGCATATTTTTACTATCTCAGTAGCAGCTAAAATGTTAGCATGTGTGACTAAGGTATCAGTGGAAAGGAACTCATTATCTTGTTCCCTCTATGCAATGGGATAATTTTGTATCTTATATTAGATTCAATCCCAACATACTAATTTTCTATTTTCTATTCAAATACTAGTTTGAATTGTCCTTGGTATCCACTCTTGAGAATAGTTTGCTGAGGTACTTCTAAAGTTTTTTTTCTTTAGCAACCGTGTCAGTACAGTGAAATTGTGAGATGAAAGGAGAGCTCAAATATACATTCAGTCTGCATTCAGCTCTTGTGCGATGCCCGTTGTGTTTTCCTTTTGGTGATGATTAAATCTACAGTTTCTGAAGCTGCTGAGCTGATTTAATGGCTCGCTGCTGCCAAAAAGTTCTTGCTCGGAGCTGTGTTGTGTCCCTCTGCTGCTGCCGGGTCTGCTGGTAGTGCCGTGAGTCATTGCAGTGCAGGAGCTCAGCAGCAAATTATCGCCCTTGTGTGTCTGGGTTGGTTTTCTCCTGAAGTGCTGAGCTGTTCCACCGACAGTTCTGGCACTTCCAGAAGCTGGTGTACATTGTGGGAGGGAGTTTGGACCTTCTTCGCTTGGTGGCGTTGACCTTTCAGAGCAGCTGGCTCTGTCTTGAGAAGCACATCTTCATTTAGCTGCCTGCATTGACACGTTCTACATGAGTCATCCAATTGAGCCTTGAGTGACTGCATCCAAAATGCAGGCTTTCCGAGATAATTGGGAGCCAGGAGAAAATTGATGCCCCAAAATGGCTTTATCAGAGATTAGAGCCTGTAGGAAAGGGCAGATGCCACAGCTGGCTGTTTATGGAGTTGTCTTGATCCTGCATAACAGCGAGGTTTATTGAGCCTTAAACTTTTAGGAAATAAATGGGAAGTGAATGCCCTAAGGGGGGTTATGACTTGCTTTCAGCTTTGGTTTTAAACTAGTGACTGGGTCTGTCAAAAAAATATTTAAAGAAATGCTGTGTTTTGTGTCTTGCAAATTTCAACCTACCATATTTGTATTGTATAATATGTAGCAAATACTATTATTCATCTTTCAGCTCTTCCACTGCTCTGGATGTATGGATATAATTGTGGACTTTCTTTATTTTGCAGTTGCTGCGAGAGCTCAAGCATCCAAATGTCATTTCTCTGCAAAAAGTGTTTCTTTCTCATGCTGACAGGAAGGTGTGGCTTCTCTTTGACTACGCTGAGCATGACCTCTGGGTAAGGTGAATTATTTGTTGATAACAGACATAGTTTTAGTTACAGAAAAGAGACAAGGTCAGGAAAGTATAGTTTTTCACCCAGAATGTTTTTTGGAAACTCTTTCAGGACCAAAGAAAAAGCAATGGAAAATGTTAGGCAAGCACACAACACGGTTAACCTGTGACCTCTTACAGAAGATAAAATCTGCATTCAGCACTCAGTAGCTAAAAATCTAGTTAAATGCAGATATAACCCTTCACTACAGCTAAAATAAAGCGTGTGGGGGAAAATGTAATTGGTTATGCAGGTGGATTGCCTTTGAAAAATTGCAAATGTATTGGCTGAATAGGGTAGTCTGGAACTTTGCTTACACTGCATGTCATCAGTGAATAAATGAAGTGAGTGTAATGCCACTGAATATAATTGAAATTTCATTCATGTGTTCCAGTGGAAAGAGCTTGTTATTCAACTCATTTTTTGAAATTCATGTATTTGTGAGGAAGGCTGTTCATTCCTAATTACAAGATACAGCTTTTAATTATAAACATGTTGGAGGCAAAATAAATTTGTTTTAAGATATGTACCCTTTTCCTCTGTTAGCTTCATATTTGTAACCTCAACATCCATCTAAAATGCTTAAAAAATTAAAGCAGCATTGTAAAGAATGCAAAATCCCATGTAGCCTCTACTTTCCTGAAAGAGAAAGGTGTTTGTGTTTACCAGAATTAAATTTGATATGCATTCTGAGCATTACTTTCAGTGGAACAAACAGTAGAATATTAACTTTGAAGGATATTAAGATGATTCAGATTAAATGGTACAACAGAGGCAATTTGAAATAAAATGGAGTTCTTGAGGTATGTGTTTGTGCAAGACTCACGCATTACGAATCATGAGTTGGTTTCTCCTCTGCATGGAGGTTGGACAGACAGCTAAGGTGTATGAATCAAATTAAAACTAGTTCCTTTTGAAAATTGTATTATTTGAAATTGGGATGAATTCAGGTATTGGATTTGAGTTAAATGTCTTGGATGTTCTTACTAGTTATATTGAGATTTTATTCCCAACATAAAATTGGAACGAAGTTATCACACAGCTGAAATGTTGACATTTTCTAAAGGTTGATTTAGAAAAATAAATAAATTTTTGAGGAAGTGGTTTGTTTTTTCAAGTGCAGAAAAACCAAGCATGTTATTCTTTTCACTGCTCCCTCCCATCTTTATATGTTAAGCTAGAGAAGCTTAGGAACATGTGAATTATTTTTTAATTCCAAAATACGCTGTGAGGCTCTGTGTTAGGATATGTCTAGTAGTGACCTGTCATTGTTGGCATTTTTAAATTTCTGCATTGCTTCATACTTGGCTAAAATTGCCGTAGAAGCACTTCGGTTAATGAAATGCTAGCTTATGTATCATTAACTTAAGAACAGCCCCCACTTCTCATCTTTGTTGGCATGCACACTTGTGTATAAATGTGGGAGCTCCTCAGCTGTACCTGTTCCTGGCTGTTCTCTGTACCTGGCTGAGAGCGATTAGGCAGCATGGTTGTGCTGTGTCAGTGCCTGGCAGAGCTGGCTGTGGGCTCAGTTCTCCAGTGCTGAGCACAGCTACTGCAGCAGCTCCCTAGCAAGGCTGGGGAAAGGGCCCAGTGTCTTAGAGCAGGAGTAAAAAGGAGAAGGAGGTTGAGTAGTCAGGTACCGAACCGGCAGCTGGAACATGAAACTTCCTAGGAGTGTAGGAAATGGAGAGGCCCTTCCTCAGTAGGACGATGATGTGGTAGGAGTGCAGTGCCAGGTTTCCTTTGGACAAGGCGGACGGGGTGGTTTAAATCATCACACAAGTGTAATCCATCACAAGAGTGTGAATGTGTGCAAAAGCTTCTTCTGGAAGTTCTCTCTCAGACAGAAACATGGAAATGGTTACCATTACTGACACACTTTTTGCTATGGCCTAAGTGCTAGTGGCACCTGGGATTTGAGTGTTAGAGGAAGACGTTCTCTTGGACACTTCCTTGTTACTACAAGACAATATTGCTTGTGTATACAGTCAAAATCATGACAGTTTTTTTCTGGGGCTTGGAGGCTGATGTTAAGATGGACAGGCTTGTAGCTTTGCTCTGTCGACAGCTTCTCTTTGCTGTGATGCCTAAGGGGATGGTAAACGGAAGCCTAGATTCATTCCTTGTTTAATTTAAAACTCCTAACACAGTTTCCACGAATTCTTCTGGCATTACAGATTCAACGTTACAGTGTCATGGCAGTGGGAGAAAACGTAGAAGTAAAATGATATAGGAGTTGGGTAATTCACTTTTAATTCTGTGCTGTGCTATACAAGACGTCAGCCTCAAATGAATATATATCCCCCAGAACCTCTAAACCCTTAGAGGTCAATGATCTGCAAGGGAATTTGCTTTGACAAGTTAATTTTTGAGAGATTCCCTTGGGATAGTGTTCCTTTTACCTCATAGTATTAATTTTCTAGTACTTAATATACATGTTTCTAATTGGGAAAATGAGTGATGAACATTTGGAAAAGCTAAGACATGTATGTAAGGAACTGCTGGCAATATTTTTATGTAATGCTGTAGTGTTCTTTTTTAAAAAAGCAAACATTTTCTTTATTTTGATTTCTTTTTCCCCTTTACAGCATATAATCAAGTTTCACAGGGCTTCTAAAGCAAACAAGAAACCAGTTCAGTTACCTCGGGGAATGGTGAAGTCACTGTTATATCAGATCCTGGATGGTATTCACTACCTGCATGCCAACTGGGTGTTGCACAGGGATTTGGTAAGTTGATCTGCAGTGGGTTTTAGCACTGGGATGACTGAGGGCAGGGATTATTATTATTTTTTTTTAACCTCTGGGAAACCCAAACCTTTGTGCTAAGGGCAAGTGACCATTGTTTTAGAAATAAAAGCACTGTTTTTACAGTGGTCAGCCAGCCCTGTCTAGGAGAGCAAGTTTTTAAAGCCTGCTATGATCAAATATGCTTAATGGAAGTGAAGTGTATCAGATGGCTGGTTTACTTTTTTGATTTTTTCTGAAACTATTTTTGAATGTGTTCGTTTAAATATCAGGCATGTTGAAGTACAGAGTATGCCTCTGGTAGTATGACTGCAGGCCTGAGAAATAAATATTGCATGCGTGTAGGTGTGAGAAAGGATGATTGGCTCCAAGAGCTGCTGAAATAAAAACTGAAAAAATTATGCCTGAAACTATCAGTTTTACTTAAGAAGGTAACTTTTCAAGGCTGCTGTGTTCTCATAGCATGTATAATCTAGTAGAAGGACAGCCATGACAACTTCTGAAGGCTTCTGCAAATAAACTCATGTTTATCCTAACTGCAGTGTAAGCAAAAAAAATTGAACTTAAGCTACTGTTTCTTAATTGGGAAACCTAACCAATTCCTAGATATTTGCCTCTGAAATATACCCACAGCTTTTTTTTTGCATATGACAATGTTCTGTCATCTTAAAATCAGGTAGCTTTCTTGACCCAGTTGTTTACAGCTCTTACTCTGATAGCATTTTTTATCAATATAGTATACTATATACAACACCTCTAATTAATGAAATTTCATTAGTACGTGAGAGTATCATTAGTCTGACCTGTCATTCCCTTAAGTCAGTATTACCAGTGCTGTTCAATGCTTGGTATAATAAATCTGTTTTCCTTAATGCTCTTTAAGAATCACTTTCTTTGAAATACCTTTAATAGCATTCTTTGAAATGTAGTCAATGACTAGTTATTTGTCTTCTATTTTCATGCCTAATAAATGCTTTTACAGAGTGCCAGTCTCTGTTTAAACTGACGGTAAAACATTTGTCTTTGAAAAATAATAACACTTTTAGAACTGGAATAAAAGGAAGCTTTGTTTTATTGCAACAATTGTATGGATATTGCTTCTAACTTGCTCCTGGTTTTAGAAATCAAACAAAAGACTCAGCACTAAGAAAAAGTCAAAAAGCTTGTGGTGGCTTTGTCATGACTTGAGAAATAGTGGAGCAAAATGTAAAATAGAAATACCTAGTATGTGACTGCTTAGACACTTGGTTTTAAACCAGAATGTGATGTCTTAACTCTAATTACATGCCTGCAACCGTACTCTTCAGTATATTTTTGAGGCATACAGAAAACAAATGACCTGTCATCAAGAATCTGAATTTTCTGGTATTTTACTTCCTACAGCTTCAGAAAATTTATGAGCTTAAGCATTTAAAGTATGAGTATAATTGAGTGAAAAAACTAATGCATGTTAACTGGATGGCTCAGGAGATTGGTAATTTATTACAGAGCCTTTCACATCTAGGTCTGTAGCTGAAATAGTTTGTTGGCAACAGCCAAAAAAAATTACCATCTCATTTTCTGACCTATGTGAAATGAGTTGGTGGTCTCAGTCCAGCAAGCAGCTTTTTTTTACCAGCAAAAAACCACCATCACAATTGGCTATCTTCTGATAATCCGAGGAGAAAGCAAAAGCTTGAGGCAGAGACTGAGAGGTCATCCCGCTGGAAGCTTGTCAAGCCACGTTGGTGAGAAAGCATATCAAAGCTGTGCAGGGGCTGCATGTGCTGCCTTACTCAAGGAGACTGTGGGGGTTGTCAGTTCAAAAATGTTCAGTTTGAGCTCTTTAATTAGTGGAAAGTTTGCTGAGTTTAGAAGGCACATATTCAGTGCAGCGGAAGAGACAGAATTGTACGTCAGGTGCTTTCTTCATTTTTTTACAGGGTTCCTGGGGATAGCTTGAGTAAGTTCTTAGTATTTTGTCTTAGCAAGATGGGCATCTTGGTGCACGGTTGAGTTTGCAAGCTGAGACTTCCCTACAATGTGTATATTCCAACGCAAAGCAACCCAAGTTAATGCTTGTACTGAGGTGTGGGTTTCTGTTCCGGGATAACTGTACCATTAGACTTCAGGAATATTGCTGGTCTGTGTTAAATCACCAATTTCAACTCTGGGCTGGGTGGCTGGATAGATTGTTATTGAAACGATGTGTATTTTTATGGGAATACCTGCACACTGACATAGAGTTGCTCAAGTAACGTGCTTACTTTGTTTTCACGTGCTAGCTATGTGAGTGATGTTTGGGGGAGAAAGGGAGCTGAAGAGTATAATACTTTGGCAGAAAAATCAGTTCTTTGATACGTCTGTCTCTTAAGATCAGGAATTTTTTAAGGTTAAGAAAGCTCTTTTCTTGTAGAAATAATTGGCCTCCACTGAAGTGCTACTTTGTAGTGTTTAAGATGCCTTAACGAAGCTAGCATTAGGGTCAGGAAAGTTGTGAAGGTTAAGATCTTTCTGATTCTTCTAGCCAGAAATAAAAGAAAGCATAGGGAAACTCTTCTTGCTAGCACCAATGGGACAGGTAATGAAACTCAATGACCCCAGCAGCACGTGGTGCCCTGCAGGGATGTGCTGAGGTGACCTGAAGGGGTTCCAGGGCTGCAGCTCTGCGTGGGCCCAAGCATGAGAAGCAGTGGAGTCGTCAGCCCAGGGGTGAGTTTCAGCAGGGACCTCCTTTTCTTCTCCAGTTTCCCTCTGTCACTTAACCAGGACCCTGGCCCCAAAAATGCTTGGTCACTCAGAGCGTGTTATGTAGTGATGAGCTCCCCTGTGTGCTGGGGGAAGCTCGTGCAATGTAGTACATGGAGGGTTGGACATGATAAAGGCAAATAAAGGAGAGGAGAAGGTAAGGGTTGCCTTCCCCCTCCTGCTGCTCTGTGTGAAGTTTTTATCTGTCAGGCTCTCCCCTGTTGAAAGTAATATACATAACTTTTGAGTCCTGGATGGCTTTTTGAAGATGTGCTACCCGCCTGGGTTTCCCTCACGTCCCAGACGTGTCACTGTGATGCTGAGACGCATAACTCAACAAAATTTACATCTGGAAGCAGCCAGAACAGAGCTTAGACCTCTCCAGCTCCCTCATTATTTACTGCTTTCTGCTTGCTGACTTTCTAGTGTTTTATCCTGTCCTTGAATCCTGTGTGGATGGAGTCAGAAAAAAAAAAATCCACATTCCCTGACCAGCAGGCCTTCTTTCTGCAGCACAGGGGACTTTCCCAAGTGTGACAGTTGCTAATATTTATCTGTTTCCTTTAAGTTATTAGCACAATGCAGCTAATTGTAATGTTTCAGGTGCATTAAATCTCACTTTATGCACTCTTAAACCAATCAGGAAAGAAAAAAAGCAGGAGCTAGAAAAGCAGAGCACAGATAAATACGAGGCTCCAAAAGGAAAGGTAATGATGGCACAAATAAAAGGCACACTAATCTCTGCCTACCTTGCATGTTTATAAAGTGCTACCTTTGTGATAAGGTATGAAGGCAAAATGAAGGAGCAGGAGTGGAGTAGCTGAAGAGTTCTCTGCCGTGGCTTAATTAGGTGGGCAGCTATGGCTTTATCATCATAGCTTTAATTAACGGGCACTGCAGGGCCCGTGTGGTGAGATGGTGGGGCAGGCAGGGCTCTGTCCTGTGGGGCAGAGGAAGGGGCTGTGTGCTCTCCTCTGCTGGTGCTGCGCTCAGGACACTGAGTCTTAAAGCATTTAAATACGACTTTTGACAATAAAAGGACTCTGCTGGTATTCACAACTCACCTGGTATTCAAGATCTGGAGAGCATTTTTCCACAGAGCCCTCCTTGGCAGGTGGAAAAACCTCGGCAGAAACAGTGAGCTGGTGCAAAGACAAACTCCCCATCCCTGGACCCTTATAAGAAAAGCAGGATTTTTAGGGTCTTGCTTCAGCAAGAGGCTTTGGCCATTTGAGTGCACAGCAGATAAAAGGCAGAGGCAGGGATCTGAGCTGAACCGGCCTCCGTGCTGGCATTACGGTGCCGAGCCAATCAATCTCCATTAGAGTTCACAGCCTCTTTGATCAATCCATCTTTAAAAATCTTTCTTTTGTTGTGCGTTCCAAGGTGATGACTGTATAACGTGGACTCATCTCAGATCAGTTTTGGTGCATGGCTGGGATTTCTGGGTGCTTGCATATCTCCCTTTCCAAAGAAGGGGAACAGTGAGCTGTCAACCTGCCTGCTCGGAGCCCAGCTCTTTCCCCAAAATGTCTCTGAGGTCTGCAGGGGTGTCCCTGAGCATGGCCTGTGCCCTTCTGCCCCTTGCAAGTGCTCGGGGTTAGGTGGCACCACGTCTACGTGCCTTGTGGTGCTTTCATTTGCTCTGGTCAGAAAAAGACCACCTGAAAGCTGTGGTCTTTCCTGTGAGATGACGAATCCACATCGAGTAGACACCAAAGGCCATTGCCCCCCAGCCTTCGCTCTGTCTTGTGATGGCCAAACCGGGGCACTCCTTGATTTACTGGGTGTTTTGGCACAGTCCCACCTTGCACCAGAACACGAAGAAAATTTTTATTAGCTCCTTCCCTTTCCACATCAGTCAGAAAGCAATGATAGAGGGTCAAGGGAAGATGGGGCTCCCCACTGTTGGAGGGGCTGGGACACCTTTACCTGGTGTGGGACCTGCAGCTGCCACCTACAAAAATAGTTACACGGACTGGGCTGGACCTATGTCTCCTGTCAGGAATAAACATCCCAGGAGAGGAAAGGGTGCTGTCGTGAGGTGTTGGGACTAGAGGGAATGGCCTCAAGCTGTGCCAGGGGAGGTTCAGGTTGGCAATGAGGAGACATTTCTGCTCAGAAAGAGCAGTCAGGCACTGGGACGGGTTGCCCAGGGAGGTGGTGGAGTCACTGTCCCTGGGGGTGTACAAGGAGAGGCTGGATGTGGTGCTTGGGGACATGGTTTGGTGGGTGACATTGGTGGTAGGGGGATGGTTGGAGCAGATGATCTTGGAGGGCTTTTCCAACCTCAATGGTTCTGTGATTCTGTGTTACACTGATCAGAGGCTAGAGCCTGAGCTGGAAAACATCATGTGGGACAAGGTAGGTAAGGCTGTAATTTGTAAGGTCCTGCAGTTTTGCCACCTAACCTAACCCATAAAAGTGGCCTAAAAGAAAGCTGGAGAGAGACTCTATCAGGGAGTGCAGCTATGGAACAAGGAATAATGGCTTTGACCCAATAGAGGGGAGATTGAAATTGGATGTGATGTGAGGCAGAAATTCTTCAGTCAGAGCACAAAGCACATGTGGGTATTAGGGCTGAAGATGCACCTTGCTTCTGTTCTTTTCCGTAAAGAATAGAATGAAATTACCTAATAAACAGTGTTAAAAATATACCCAGGGCACAGGATGGGAGGTGCAGGGCAGTCCCTGTGGCCGAGGGGCAGCCTTTCTCTCTGGCAAGCCAAATGGCCCAGAAAAGGGGCCCTCAGCCCCCCAACCCTCCTCCTCCTTCCACCTGAGGGCATCATCCAGGCCGCTCCCAACACAGACGCCTTTGGGCCACTCGTGTTGGGCACCACAGAGGCTGGCTGAGGCCACAGTGGCCACCACTGCCCCGCCTTTGCTGTGGGCCCTATAAAACATGGCCCCTGTGGCCGGCCCACCACTCACTGAGCTTCTGGGCACGCTGACAGCTGCATCGTGCGGCATGAAGGAGAGCTGACAGGGGCCTGGGCCTAACCAGTGGCACAGTGGTGGCGTGGGGAGGAGGCAGGAGCACGCCCATAATCCAGAACGCAGCATGTCATGGGACCCAGCCATGGCTGTAAAACAGATGGCAGCATCGAACCCATGCGTGAAAATCAACCACCATTTTCTTCTCTAGTTCCAGTTTGTCTTTTACGAAGCAAACACATGCAAACCTTAGAAGAAACAGCAAAGAAAGTGAAGTTACTGCTCTTTCACCATTTACATGAAAGCCAATCCACCAGTTCTATCAGCGAGGGCTATGTTGGTTATATTATCTTTGAATAGTGCTATGCTCAAGTACTTAGCTGTTTTCATGCCTTTGAAACACACCCGTAAAATTTCTCAACCAATGAATGGCATTCCTTTTAAAGTTTCTTATTTGACTTGCATATTCTTCAGCTTTTTTTAATTCCATGACTGCGAGCAATTGGAAGCAGATTGTTTATTCATGCTCTGTCTGTAGCAGGAAGGAAATAAGAACACTTCATGTAATTGCCCCAAAGTGCATCAATTACGGTTTTAATAATATTGTGAGTTTAGTTATCAAGAATGCTTGAAACACTGCGTTTTGCTGACGGCGTTTCCTAGTCTTTGTTCTGTTTCATTATATCCAGCTATTGGACTTCTTCCTGTACTCGACGAGATTATTCCACACTAAAAATAAGCAGAAAACTGGCCGTAGATCTGTTTTCATCAATCTGCATCCTCAGCAGCATGAGGGAAGAGAGGGGTGGTCTTTGCAGTGTGCTTGGAAGACTTCTTCAAGTGCTGGGCTCAGAATAGAGGTCCCTTTACACGTCACAACAACTCTTATGCTGTGCCTGTTGACTTTGAGAAGTGCATCGCAATTTTTTAAGGCATGGTAGGCCTGGCCAAACAGGATTTCAGCCAAGAGACGAACACTCCTCCGTTGGTTTTGTGTGGTGGCAGTAGGATTAGGCTGGGAATTAAGCTGATTTTGAACTGCAAGTACTTAATGTGCTCACCTGGTACAGCAGTGCTTAAAAAAATGCAAAAAAAAAAAAAAATAAAAGAACAACCAAAAGCAGGAAATTCCAGCTCTAGCACAGCATCTTTAATGTGTTCCTAGCATGCTGCTCAGCTCAACTGCTGTGGTGGGATGAAAGCTGTTTTTTAATAAGCTTTCAGGTGGACAAACTTCTAATACGATGCTGGTTGGAAACCAGCTTCCCAAGAGCTGGACTCTTCCCAAGAATACCTGCTACCAGCTTTGGGATTGGCAGGAATATTCAAGATGTGCTCTCAACAATAAGTGAGGAGAAGCCACTGTCACGGCTTTTTTTTGTAGGCAACACCTTAGTCCCTTTCCAGGCTCTGGCTGTGAATCACTTATTTCACTTTGCCTAAGGCAGACACTTACACTGAACTTTTACCATGCCAATTTACCAGTTTCCACATTAGAGCCCTTGAATCAAAGGATGTCTCCCTCATCAGTATGCAAGCGCTGCTTCAGAAATACAGGAATGCCCTTCGGTCCTGCTCTGGTGCTCCCAGAACTGTGGTCATTTGCACAAAAAGCATAAAAATAAATATGGAAACCATGCCCGTTACTAGAAAGAAGTTAACAGCTTTTACAGGCAGGGTGGTCTTTGACCCTCTTTAAATGTATAACCGGATAATGGGCATTATTTTCTAAATGGCATTTTAATGACTTACTGGCGACTTGCTTTAGGGGGGAGGGGGGGAACAATCATAGCTCTGGTGTCAGCTGTTGCCTTTTCGAAGGTTTTCAATTCTGAGCTGTACTTTTCATTAACTGTGCTTGTTCCTGAGGTGGAGAAAGAACCGTGTGTCTGGCAGAACTTTTTTTGTTGCTTTGGTTATAATAACTTAGGCTTTGCTGTGAATTGTAATTTACTATAATTTTAGATATTCTGTAGTTAAAATAGTGTTATCTCATCTTTCTTACTGCTTTTATTTACAGTGGTCATAACTATTTCCTTGCCTACCTTTCTGAGCTTTTTTTGGCTTAGGTTAAAACTCCAAAACATTGACTGAAAGTGTGGAAATTATCAGAGAAGACTTCAGAAATAAGTATTCCATGCTCACGTCACTGACTTTGTGCAAAGAAAAGCACCTTGATGATCTTTCCCTTTTTTACAGACCAGCTCTGCTAATTAAAATCCATTTAGCTTGCTCTCTTTTTGGGCATTGTTGTGGCCAGCGGTGTGTTAGGTCAACCTCTTCATTTAGTAATTGCTGTCAGCTATGTACGGGTTCAGATTTGAAGCTAGAAACGCACGGTACTGCTGCAGTGCTACCAGCCTGCCGGTCAGAAAAGCAAAAGGCAGACTTCTCAGGTCCTTCAGTTCACCACAGAAAAGCTTACAGACTTATATAAAATCATTAGCTTCATATAATCAAGTCGTGGCAAGGCCAATCTTTGAAAGGTCACAGCAATCAGGGGAGGTTCCTGAGGGTGGAAAAAAGCAAATGTCACTCCAATCTTCAAGAAAGGCTAAAAGGAAGAACTGGGAAACAATATGCCAGTGGCTCTCACCTTGATCCCTGGGAAGGTGATAGATCAAATCCTCTTTGAAGCCGTTTTAAAACATAATGAAAGACCTGATGGTGATTGGGAGTGGTCTTCATGGATTTATGAAGGTGAAATCATGCTTAGCCAACCTGAAAGCTTTCTGTGACAAAATGCCTGATGAATGGGGAAAGAGCAGTGGATGTTGTTTATCTCGGCTTTAGTAAGGCTTTCAACACTGCAGCCCATAACATCCTTGTAGACAAGCTTAGTGAAGTACAGACCAGGGAATTGGAACAGTGAAATGAACTGAAAACTGGTTGAGCTGATGGGCTTAGAGGGTTGTGATTGGTGTCATAAAGCTGAGCCGGACACCAGCTGCTAGTGGAGAATCCCAAGGCTCAGCACTGTTCCACATCTTCATTAATGACTTGGATGATGAGGTCAGAGTGCACCTGCAACCAGCTTGTAGAAGATTTCCAGATGTCCCCTCCAACCTCAGGTATTCTGTCAACGTGTTACATCTTCACTGATCTGCTTTGGAAAGTTTAGCTATTGCTTTTTCACATTCTGAAGTCTAGCTCGTGATAAATCAATAGAAGAGAACCTGGAGGGCTGGGAGAGGGATGAGGAGGGAGAGGTGTGAGGAAGAAAAAAAATGAAAGATTAAAAGGTTCATACAGAATAAGAATCACTGTGAAGAAAGGACAATGAAAGGCAAAAGTAAGTTTTACATCAAAAGAAAACTTTTGCTGCTTATCTTGAACGCGGCAGGGTGAGAGAAGGAGGTCATAGTTTAATTTTCTTTTCCTGAGGAAAAAAGATTATGTATGCAAAGATGGATAGCTACGTGGCCATAAAATGGAAGATGATATTTCTGTAGGATTGTCAATTTGTATGAAAATGCAGGAATTGGGATTTGGGAGAAGTTCTTACACTAGACTTTAGCCTGGAATTTATTGTCATGTCCTTTAGGATGCTAATTCAATATGTTAAACATTAGGAAAATATAGGCTGAAGAAAATTTTGCACCAAGAGGGTGGTCGGGCACTGGAACAGACTCCGCAGGGAAGCGGTCATGGCACCAAGGCTGCTGGAGTTCAAGAAGCATTTGGACAATGCTCTCAAGACACATGGTGGGGCTTTTTTTGGGGGGTGTGGTTCTTTGGGGACCTAGGAATTGGACTTGATTCTTGTGGGTCCCTTCCAACTTGAATCTGCAGATATTCTATCATTCTATAGTAATAAGTGACTTTTCCAGCTGCTTGCTGGGGATAAAAAATGAAAACAAACTTGTCCTTATGTGGCTTTTCACTTCTACATTTGAACCAACTTTGGGTATGAAAGGCTTCCATAACCACAGTATCTCAAAACCCAAGTATCTCTTCCTAGAGAGATTTAAAAAAATGGCCAATTCTATACAGATTTAAGTGTCACTAATTTTTCTATTTTAGACTTCTCTTATATTAGCACTATGTCGCTTACTCTTGGGTGGAATACTATTCTTATTGTGCTAAAGTTAGTTAACATTGAAAGCAAATTGAAAAGATAAATGAAAATACAGTATCCACTCTATTTTTCTAGTGGTATTTGGTCTTTGTTCCCAGTGATTTTGCAAATCCGGTGGCTTTACAGGCAGTGAATATATTTTTTTAAATTTATAGAGCACGTCCATTTGAGCAATTGAATGTAATCTTTCACAGCTTTTTACAGGTTGATCAACTTCAAATCTTATAACCAAGTTCAAGGTCACTTAAGTTTTAGGTAAGGATTAAAAAAGGAGAGAGTAAAACCCCCCTATTGATCATGTGTCAGATCAACAGATAAACCTGAAAATAATTTTTTATCCAAACAACCAGTGTTCAGCAAAGATGGGATGCCAATCCTAAACATTTTTGATAATCTTTTATCATGAAATGGTGTTAGATTCCCATTAAGATGAAGTACTGAATAGGAAGACTTTTGGCAGAGATTTATCTGATCGCAAGTAAAAAGCATCTCTGTAAAGTTGATTCCGATAAAAACAGGAGTGCAAGGGAAGGTCACAAATCTCACAATTTCAAGAACATTTTCCATATCTATGTCCTTTACTATACTGCTTTTCTTCCAAGCCATATTGACTTCCTGGTCAAGTCCAACCTTATCGGAGCAACATAAAGAGTAATTTTTTTTAGCCTTTCAATTTCTTTTTCAGGTATTTTGAAAGAGTCCAACTGTATCAGTTTGTCTTGTGTATCGGTTGTTTTGTTTATTGGAACCTAAAATTAGATTCCACTGACTTTTTAGCTCAGAATTTATCTTCTCTAAATAATTTTAAAAATATTTAGCCCTCTAAAATGATAATAGCCCAGTCCAACAACCTTGTAATTTACAACTGGCAGCGCTTTTTGAGTACATGAAGTTCTCATGCTTTGAGAGTACAGTAAACCCAGTCTTTGTCCAAAACTTGAACTGAAGATAAAGGTAGTAGAACAAGGTAGAAATTAATAGAAGAACTTTAATAATTAACCTAGCAAAAAGGAACAGAAGGAAAACGTGGTGGTTTAGCTCTGGCAGGCAGCTGAGCACCACACAGCTGCTTGTTTGCTCTCCCCAGGTGGGATGTGGAAGAGAATTGGAAAGGTTAATGAGTGAGAACTCCTGGGTTGAGATACAGACAGGTAGGTAAAGCAAAGGCAAACCAAGGAATCCATTCACTACTTCCCATCAGCAGGCAGGTGTTCAGCCACGTCCAGGCAAGCAGGGCTCATCGTGTGCAATGGTTCCTTGGGAAGACAAACGCCATCACTCCCAACATCCCCGCCTTCCTCCTTCTTTACCCCAGCCATCACAAAAGTGTCTATGAAGAAAACTCTATCCAAGCCAAACTCATGAAATAAAGCTGCTTACTTAAATCTGAGGATGAAAGTAACTTCAATACTTGCATAACAAAATATTACTTTTGTTCTCTCCAGCTTCAGGAATGTTCTTTAAACCATTTACATCTTCACCTTACAGAGTGTTAAATTGAAGAAGGCCTCTTCAGGTCTTTCCTTTATGTCTTTCATGAGGAATTAAATAATCCCATTGTATTGGCTTTAGAGAAGTTTGTCCTTGTTCAGCTCAACATAGTTCAGTAACTGTACCACAAACACATCGATTTGGCTGTATACTGAGTACTGTTTTCTAAAAGTGAAAACAAGGTGGTACTTGAGAGCTTTTTCTAGGAGAAATGACAGCATTGCTACTTCAGTATCTGGAGAAATAGCCAAAAAATGCAAATGTTGTTGTGTGTTCCACAATACCAAACCTTTATGTTTGTCTCCCAAAATTGTGTGGCTTTAGGTTGGCTTCTTAAGGAAGCAAAGCTTACGTGAGCATACTGTTTGTTTTTTGTTTTGTTTTTTTTTTTTCTAGATCCCCATGTAACTTTTCTATCTATCAAATTTCCAAGATATTTGATAGAATGATATGATATCAAAATCATCAAGTTCGTAAAAACTTTATGAAAAACAGAGGTCAAATAGAGGAAGGCATGCGTCCTGGGAGGAATACTGACAGCTGTCCTAGGAGCATTTCAGTTCGCCTTGTCTTCCTTCTAAAGGCAGCGGTTCCCTGCTCATTTATACCACATGCCTTTTTTCTTGCTTGATCTATGTGGTCATCAAAGCAAAGCAAATGAGAAGGGAACTGGAGGATTCTGGCTGTGGGAAAGCAAGATAGGGGATGGAGCTGGAGGACGTGCCATTAGAAAAGTGGGAGAAGGGTCTAAGGCTCAGATGCTGCGGACTTTGGTTTCAGGAGCTGTGCCCATCTTAGAGCACATCCACTTGTTGAGATGCTCCCGACTGAAGGATGTAGTGATGAATTAGGGAATGGTGAGCTAAAATATGGAAGTGTGAAAGATGACTGTATTTTTTTTTCAGTGAAGGCTTTTAACAAAGGCTTCATATCTTTGCTTTTGAAATAGAAAATGTCAAGGAGTTTTGTGATGAATGTTTTATAAGTATACAGAACAAATTTAAGCTTTTTCTCTTCTTCTGCGAATACAGAAAAGTGTTTTGGAGGGTTTTTTGTTCCTCGTATTGCTTAGAACAGCAATCCACTTGCATTCCATGTAATCATATATTAGTTTTGTTGCTTTTCACCGTGAGAGGAGAATTAGACTACTAAAACGTTTGACAAGCTTCACCCAAATACCTTACTTGTGAAGATGTAGGAGCTCCTTGTAAAAATCATCTTCATGGTTTAAATTATGCAAAAGACTTGAGGTTTCTGTTAATGGTTCTCTGCTATGCATCTTTCATCAGTGAGCATTTAAAAATACAGTATTCTGAACATCTTCGGTCAGCTACCCAAGACTGCCAGACCGATGAGGGATCCCACCTCTCCGCACGTAGACAACTTGGCATTTTCAGTCACTCATAAGTGTGTTCAGTAGTGCAGCAGTCTGAGACCCTTTATACTGCCTTCATAAATGCTTCAGAAGAGAAAATCAGTCATTTGCAAGAGGGATGACGGTTAAAACTTGTGCTTGCTTCCTTCTGCCATCTAACACACAACATGGGAGCGAGGGGAGCAAGCAGCAGAAAGATGCAGCTGTTTGGATGTACAGGAAGGTGGTCGGGTGACCGTAGTGTTCTTCTACTTGCAGTCCATTTCCTGAGTATTTATTTTCTGGGCTGTTATCATAATAAACATGAAGATGTGGAAACTTTCTGTATTTCACAACTACTTTTTATTGAAATGTTAGAAAATGTTCTGCTTTCTTGTTTTCAGTAGCTGAAGATCTTTGCAGTATTAAAAGAAAACACCTTCCCACAGGTTGCTTTTCAGAAAGGAGGATGGCCACGTGCAGAACTGGCATTCTTTAATATGGTATCCTATCAAATTTGGATTTGCTAAAATGCGTTTAATACTACTTTTTTGAAGTTTAGAAATAGTTTTTGTTTATTTTTGTTTAGTGTATGCCTTGTTTTGAATTCCAGGGGATAGAAATAGATTAATAACTTAAATAAAACGATGTATTGATAATTATAAAGATGATATATTGAGGGATATCATTCATATACATATAGAAAATCATTATCTACAACATTTTTATATCTGTATGTATGCGTATATATATACCTGAGGATTTTTACATGTAGTTTGAATCTGTTTCAGTGTTTTCATTAGAAAAAGTTCTGTTTGAATTAGGTGAAATTCTTGGGATGCAAATACATAAACTAGATTTCTTTCTTGTCTATAGCTTTAAAGTTGTTCTTTTGTTACTAGCCTGGGTTTTAATGGCTTTGATGGCTTTGCAGGATGGCCAGAAGGCTGATTTTGGTGCAGAACAAACCCCGTGTTGCTAATGTGTCCACAGTAACCAGTCATCCTGACCTATGGGTAGGGTGATCACTCACAGCAAAATACACAGGAAATGTATTTGTGCAAGACTGTTTGGTTTAGTTTGTTACTACACATTTGAGTGATTTGTTAACCCTGTTTAACATGTTAGTAGAGTTTCCTACAAACAAGATGCAGAAATATATATGTATAAAATATATTATTAATTAATTTATTTGCTTATGGTATTCCCCTTCTCTTCCTTGGGGAGTTAGTACAGAAAGTTGCACCTTCCTACTTCTCCTGTTGTACGTTTTTAGGAGCTGGGAGGGTTTGCCTGAGAAGTGTAATTTTTCTTTCAGCAGTAATTCAGTTCCAATCAAAATGATAGAAAAGCCTTTGTATTAGACTATGCACAGGTTTTAATAAGTTACACTGTCCCACGTTTTCAGTACTTGAGTGCCAGTGATTGAAAGAAATTCTTGGAGTGTGTTCAGAGCATAAAAATGTAATAGTGAAGCCAGCAGCCTTCATCAGGCTGCAAGCGAGATTAAATATGCTGACGGTACCTAGCAGAAGGCTTCCCTGGCATGGATGTGGCATCCTTGTATTTTATTCTGTCCAATACTTTCTGTACTTTGAACATTTTTGATCATGCCTGCTTTTTTTTTTTTTTTTTTTTTTTTTTTGTTTGGCTGCTAGTGGTAATTTTAACAGTTCCTGGTTTAAATGAGAATTTTTAGATGCTCGAATGTTTTATTGTCTTAAGTGAACAAAAAGCCGTCTGATCTTTTTTTATAAAATTATAATTAATAGGATGTATTAAATTTAAATAGATTTTAAATTTTCCAGTGCTTTTCAGAACTTGTGTTTTTAATTAAAGAGACTTTAATAGTTAGATTTAATACACGTTGGGTTTTGTGAAGCCATTGTTTTCAACTGAATATTACATTGTTCATAGTGGTCTTTTGATGATAATTTATTTTAAAGATGCAAATCAGTTAACATGATGAAAATTAATTCTTTATTTGTAAATGCACATCTTTTCATTCAAGGAGAGAAATGAACTTGAGAAAATTGCTGATACTATCAGCTGAATAAATTCATACTGGCATTTTCATTGTGCTTGAGCACTTCTTAGCATTGCAGTAATCAGTTTTGTTCAAAATGGAAATGTAATTGAATTATTTTCTTTAAGTATAAAATGTTAAAAAAAAAAAAAAAGTTATAATTGCAGAGAATGTGATATGAATGTGGGAATGTGATGGGAAAATGTTTTGGTGTATGTTACGATGACTTGAAGAACAACCAAGTTGTTCACAAGCAAATGCAGCCGAAGAAGTGTGAATGCTTGGTGGGTCACAGACCATGAGAGGAGGGTGTGAATTTTGCCAGGACGTCTGAAGGCTCCTAGGTTTGTGCTGCACAGCTTTTCTTGTCACAGAACCTGTGAAGTGATAAATCAAATTAGTAGTTTAGATTTTTGCCGCTGTCACAAAAAATGGTCTTCCCAGAAGGTTACAACTTGACACTGGAAAACCCTTGCAGTTGTCTTTCAAAATCCTTCTTTCTTTCCACGCCATTGATTTACAAACTTCAAAGCAAGACATTTTTAACTTGTTTTGTGCTTCTTGAGCACTTTCTCACATACAGCTGAAGAAGCTGAATTTTCCTACAATTATGGGGTCGTACATTTGAATCTCTTCCTATACAGTTTAATATAATACTTCAAAGTCTGAATAGTAATTCTAAATCTTAATGATATCATTGTTGAAACTGATTGCAAAAATGCAGGGATAAAAGCACTGTACTTAATATTGTTCTTAAAGAAAACTGTTATTTCCAATGAAAAATGTTAAGCCTTTTCAGTTACCTTGGCTCATCACAAGCAGAAATGTCAGTTCTGGAAGCTGGTGGCATGGCCACTGGTGATGCACAGATGCTAGAGGTCAGCAGAAGTCACTGGTTTGAGTCACCCCATCGCCGTGAGCCTTCTTCTGAGCGGTGTGTTAGTAACCAGACTCTTAGATATGGGATAGTCCAAAGGAAAACTAGTTAGGATGATACTTAAACCCTACTGGAAGGTGCATTAAAACGGCAATACAAAGAGGGTCAGTCTGTTCTTTTTGTAAACATACATCGGACTACTGCAAATATTTAGTAATTGGCAAGCAAAAAAAGGTTGTTCCTCATTATAATACCATAGATAGATCAAAGGAATTCAGGTTATTAGCTGATAAATATGTTTAACCTTTAAAACAAACTAGTTCATGAACAGCCCAATAGCCAACAATATGTGGAGTAGTAGTTTCTGCAGGCCTAGTTTGGTGTCAAAAGTAGTCACAAAGCACCCCAGTGGCTAAACTTTCCAAAAATTCTCTTGTTTTCCTCCACACTGCTCTGATGAGTAAAACAGTGAAAGTAGCAACTGACCGAATGTTTTGCCTGGAGCACAAGAAAATGCCCTGTGATTTCTGATCAGCTCGTATGTGGATGTGGAATAAGTAATCACCTGCTCTTACGAGTAACTCGTTGTGAGCAACAAGAATGATGTCTTTTTTGATCTGCGATTCCATCTCATCAAGACAGATTGGTATAATTTCCACATTGTTTGCATTTTGATCTACAAAATATAACATGGAAGAAGTTTCTAAGCCCAAATTTTCCCCCGACTGAACACACACACTTTCAGTGTATGTTCAGAAGCAATATTTCACTGTGATGTTTGTTCAAATGGAGGAATGTTTAAAAATAAATAAATGAAGTAGCCATCCTGCAGAAAAGATGTGAAGAAAATACCTGGCAAAAAAAATTACCTACTAGGAAACCCTGAGCAGAAGAGAGTTCTAATCCATATACAGGGACTGAAAAAGGAGTAGGTCTTAAAAGATCTAAGAAGTTGCTCAAGTCTAAGGGGTGGTTGTCTTCACTTTGTGTTGATGTGTAAGACAATGGATGGAATGTCATTTGTTGTATTAGAAACTGATGAAAATCACTGTAATGGAGAGGAGTGAAGGAAGGGGGAAGACCGTGCAGCCTTTCTCACCAAACACTTCGGGATCTGGGTAAAAAGGCAGTGGGATAGGGTCTTAGGTGAGGCAGATGGAAGAAGTTCTGCCTGAAGTTCTTTGTGGATCTTTTATCCTGTCAGTATATCCTCCATTTCTTTCAGTCTTCTGTATGAATTTACCCTCATTCTTAGGATTTCTATGCACTTCACAGCTACCAATAAAAAATAGAAGTATATGAAAATATTTCAGTGAGAATCTTCATATTCAGTGGTAATAGTGATTAAATGCACAAGAATAGGATTTGTCTAGAAGTCAGACAAGAAGTCCTACAAAGCGAGATTTAGGACAAGACAAGATTTAGTGCTGTGCCATGGTCACAAGGCCATTCATGTAGGAAAATGAATTATTCCCTTGCTGCTAAAGGTAGGAGGTTTGGATGGGGAGGCATTTTTTCATTTACTTTTTTAATTTTTTTTTTTTTAACTCTATAGTGATATCAGAAAGTTGTTTTTTAGTCTCTGTGAAGTATTTGGCTGTACATTGCTGCATGGCTCTTTACATTTCATATAGGATCTCAACAACTTTCTTGTTTGCATTTGTCTGACCTGAGCAGTGTTTTACTTGAGGGCAAAACTAAATATGCTAGAGCAAAAAGAAATGACTTTTAGAAGTTGTTTACTAGTAGTTATAGAAAAGATTGCTGTTTTTTAAAAAAAATGTTTTTCAGAACACAAGATAAAAAAAATTGCTGAAAGATTTTTCTTCGCTTGCTTAACCCAAATGATTTGAATAAGCACTTTAAATTTTCATTTTCTCTGGATAATTAAAATGAAATGAAATTTTAATAAATTAAACCAAAGTTTGTCCAGATTTCTGCCTTCTGTCTCTAATGATTGCTTATTTTTCTTTGCAAATAAACAGGAATTTCTAATACGTATTCAATTTCTCCCAATCTGTCTTTTTGGGTGTTGTTTTTTTCTCCAGATGGTGGATTTGAGTCAAAGCTCTACAACAAGAATCCCTGACCCACGTTTTCGCTTTGTTAGTGGACCCCAATAGTTTTTGGGAGTCCTCAAATTGTGTGTTTAAGGAACACTAGCACCGTCCTTGTACTACTTTTTGATAGATATTCCCCTATGAAATTTAAATGTCAATAAACAGGCTTGTTTGGAAAATACTTTCAACTAACGATGTTGTTCTAATGTTGTTCCATGACTGTAGGAATGGGCATCTTCAAAATAAGACCTCTTATTTTAAATTTAATTGTTTTAATCTTTGACTTCACCTGTGATGCTGTTTCTCTTTACAGCGATGTGGTACGTGTGATAAATGTTGTCTGCAGTAAGAATCTTCTTTTTCAAACAGTGCTTTTTCAGTGAAGGGCTTTTGACTCTAGAAGGAGGTGAACTGCTATGAATGGTTGTTCAAGATTGATGGTTGAGTTTTTTTGTAATTTGTGGCTTCAGAAGACTCCTACACGGATTTCTAAATTGTCTGTGGATTAAAACTTTTTCTGTAAATCTTGAGAGGGAAAAAAAAAAAAAAAAAGAGCATGAATCAAGCTGTTGTTACCTATTTTGCTAACCAGTGCTGTCTCGTCTCTTTGTGCTCTCTCTTCTCCTCTGTACCTGCTTTGAACTTAGGGTAGGGGAACTTTGGGACAGGAATCATTAACTAATGCTGTGCTGGTTAGTTGTTTGTCATAATGGAGTCTGTGTGTGAATATGGCTCCTATCACCATCCAAATAGTAAAATTATTTTAAGGTAAAAGCATGAAGAGGATGTTAAAAGCATTTTTTGTAATGAGTGTTACCGACTTGTGAAAATGCAGGAGGAAAAACTATACTTCAGATCCAGATCTGAAAAAAAATATCAGCGCCTGTGTAACCAATTATTAATTCTACCAAGAAAAAAAATATTAATTAGGCATATGGCTTATTAACAGCCCAGATACACTGAAGCAGCTTTCATGAAAGATACGCACATTTGCACTTATTAATGCATAGCAATAAAATGTCTTATGTGGTGAAATTCTTTTTTACGTAGCCGTTTAAATTGCTTTCAACTTCAGCATTACCTCTGAATTGGAAGGTTTATGAGGCTTGCTTATTTCTGGAACTTGTCAAAACCGATCAAAATTTGATGCAAGTTAAAAAGAGGAAAGGTGGGGGTGGAGTTGGTGGTGTGGGACACAAGTTCTTCTGCACATCACTGAGCTAATACAGCACAAGTCTGGTCTGATGAGTCGTTACTGTTTTTGGAAAGACAACGGGTCACGTCTTACCTCTCTGAGCAGGCAAGCAGAAACTCTTGCTTCCTCTTTAGCCTGTCCTCAGAGAAGAGATGCAGCACCCAGACTCCTTTTACGTCTTTTATACGTGGATTGTACAGCTTCAGAAATCCATGCTGGAGCTTTTCATAAGCTGTAGTAAATTAGGTTCTCAATTTTTTTTTTTTTTCTGCATTATTATTTTTCATCTCGTTTTGTGCAATATGTATTACTACTAGATCAGTGTTAAACTGTGGTCATAAAACTCTTTGAATATGCTTCTACCAAAGCCTAATAGATTTAATAATGCTCCAGAATTTCCTAGAGTACGTGTTTGGTAAATCACATTTTTGTTCTCTAAAAGAGATACTAGGGTTTATTATTTTCATTTTCAGGCAGCCTAAACTATCTTCCTGGACTACTTTTTTTCTTCAGGTCTGCTTAAACTGGGAAAGCAAAGCCACAGCTGTAACTCAGCCCTATTACAATTCCTATAATTGACAACTGATCAGGACCCCCTGTTTGGTCCAAGAATTACAGTATGAGTGGCTATTAAAAAAGTCTGGTATAAATTTTCAGCTCTGGTAGTGAATTTCTTGACTTTCTCCCTCAAAGTAAGCAGTGCAGGCTGGATTTACGTACAGTGTGTTGGCCTGTGAGGAATCCGCTGGCTGCAGAAGCGGAGACTGGGCTCTAAGAATTGAACTGCTAGACAGAAAATAAAGGATGGGGGATGGATTAAGGATTGAGGGGTTATGTTTCTAAGCAGCGAACTCTAGCACAATCCTGTAACTCGCATCCCTAGTAAAAGAAAGGGGATAATCCATATTTTGCTGTTAAAATAATGGAGAGGAAGATGCTGTGAAGGGAATGCTTTCTTGTTTTGCAGCTCTCTGAACTGTTGTACACTTCTAAATAGGAATAATGTAGATGATTTCTGTCTCCCGTATAAAACTATGTGGTAACATGTTTTCTTCATGTAATGTGCCTGCAACGTGCCTGATGATGCTGGGCCTAGCACGCTGCAGAGCCGAGCCTGGCCTCTGAGGTGAAGGGGCCATGAGCAGCCACTGGTCTTGTCTTCCTCGTGCCCAGGGTGATTTTGGTAGAAATCCGGGAGGCTGGTGACTGCCTGCTCTGTGGGGTCAGGACAGGCAGCAGGGTGGCAGCGAAGGGAGCACGGTGCTGGAGCACGGCCGTGCTGGGAGGAAACGTGAGGAAGCAGCAGTCAGGGAGAGCCTGTGTCTGGGTCCTTGCACAGCTTTACCATGACAGAGAAACTTGTCATTTCTATCGAAACAAATTTGGTTTAAAACTGGCAAAAACAAAGCTTAACTAACTTTTCAGAGACTGATGTTTAGGTTTATCGTGGTATATGTATTGTATATTTATTTTTTTTTCCACAGAAACCTGCTAATATTTTAGTTATGGGTGAAGGTCCTGAGCGAGGAAGAGTAAAAATTGGTATGTTTATATCTTTGATAAGTCCCAGTGTAGCATTTAAGCTAGAATGTTCTGGAGGTGCGGTTGTACCCCCTAAAGTAGTTACTGTCATACTAGTATGTGCTGGAGACATTGTCTAAATGCTGTTTGCTGAGTGACTGGCTTCTTCATACTAGATCCCCCCACCAGTTCTGACGATGAAATGCTGTAGCCTCACCTATCAAAAGTGGAAAATGTTGTTATATTTTGTTTAACGGGGTGTTTGTGTGGGGCGGGGGATGTTGATGTGGGGGTAAGGACGAGAGCTAGCTAGGGGGAGAGGAGGAGAAAGAACTGGGATTTTAAAATTTCCTCCATTTAGCCCTGTAACGTCATGACATTATTTTGCTGCTGCTTCTAAAATCTAAATAGGGAACCACTCACTACTACAAACCTTAAATTTTGTAGCAGAGTCAAAGGTGGCATTTAGCCTGCAAAACGTTCTTGAAAGGGTAGACAGGTCCCTTGGAGATAAGCCCAAGGGATCCTAAAGTCCAGAAAACACAGTAATTCAGATAAAACATTTAGTGAGAACTACTACTAAATGCTCTAAAGGGCTGTAACAGGGTAGTCATGGCCCAACACTTCCCCCACTGCTGTAACGTTTTCTGGTGGGAGTTACTGAGTGAGAGGATAATTTGTAGAATTTCAAGTGTTTTAAATTAAAGTAAACAAATAACTAAAAATTAACTGTAGCCTAACAGTAATAAGCTATACCAGGCTGTGCATTAGCGTGGCAGTGCTCTGATAGCAGGCTGCTAATGCACAGCCTACTCACATTTGTTACAGGAATGCAGCCCTGTGTGGAAGGCTTTTTTTTAAGGATAGGTCATCTTTTTCACTTCCCTCTGGCTTTCCTTCATGAGATTACTCTTCTGCATTGTTGCTCTGTACTCTTACTGTTTTGTTCATCTGAACCATATCGTTAATCACTAGTATTAAGGCTAGGGGTAAGATTTTTCTTGGAGTGCTCAGTGCCGCTCTAGCTTTTCCCTCCCCTTTTGAGATCCAGAGAAGAGACAGGCCAGGGTTGAACACTTCTGCATGCCCTACCCTGAAAGATTTTAATGCCCTTCCAAGGTTTAAAGTCGACAGCAGAGGTTGAGGTCTTCTATGTACACGACAGGGACAGCACGGACAGCAGAAGTGACAATTTTCTTCCTATTGCCATATTCGTCATGGAGCAGTTGCTTCCAAAATTGAGAACATAGGTTCCTGGGCACATGCAGTTTCAACTGTGGTGGTGATGTTTGCTGTACACAACTATTTGCTAGTAATTGCACATAGACCACCCATTTATTTCTTAATGGATAGTTTCAAATTAATTTGGGAATAACTTAGAGCACAACTAAATTTAGTCAGACTGTTAATGGACAGGTGAAGGATTCTGTATCGTACCACCAGTCCTCTGAGCCATCCATTCCCGGGGGGAAGAGGGAGGGGAACCCTGTATTTCTAAGTGTGTTATCAAAATGTAGATTTTTTTTCTTATTTTCTTAAGATATTACCACAGCAGGAAAAGAGTGCAGAAGTTATACCCGTACCAAGGGCTTCCACTTTTCCAGTGTAACTAATTTATCTAAAAAATACATAACTGGTATTTAACTTAAAATAATTTTATAAGCTTTTTGTGTCATTTTGAGTCATAAATTCACTTTCTGCAAACAATTTTCCTTATTTTTCATAAGTACTAGTGACTTGATCATATCTTGAGTAATTGATAATGTAGAAAACTGTAAAATGTTTCTATTTTTAAATGCAATAAAACAATCATAAATAGGAGTGCATATGAAAAAAATATTTCATATTGTTTAGTCAAGAGACCCATATTTACACCGCAGTTTTCCCTCACACAGTGAGCTATAGCATGTAGTTTCTTTGCCCTCAGAATGGCTGCTCATCTCATTTTAGTTTTCCTCAGCACGTGCATATCCCTGCACCACAGAGTCTCTGTTTCTTGGGATTTGGGGAGTGGTGGGTAGGGAACCTGATCTGGTGGGAGAAGCTGCAAATTTTAGTCTCTGCCCATTTTTTCCTGTCTCACTTACATTGCCAGTTTAGACAGCTTTCTAGGAAGTTCTACATTAGCAAGTCTAAAAAGCAATTTTTAATGATACAATTGCCCAAACAGCATTTTAAAATTGTAGCCTAAATGGTATCTAGTACTGGTATCTTGGTGCTGGAAATAACATCGTGACAGAAAATCAATAGGGAGGCAGGTGCCATAGGCTTAGTTGCTTTTTTTTTTTTGTGAGGGAAATCTTGCTACAGCTAACTTCACGAGGAGGTAGCTTTTGTGGCGTACATGTATGTATTATAAATCATTCTAACCTTTGCAGAACTCGCATTTTGTTCACATCTAAAACGCTGCTTCTTGAAAGACCATGTGGTAATAATGGAATATTTTACTCGAGAACATCAGGTAAAATGAGTCGGGATTTACCAGTGTCCTGAGAGAAGTGAGTTGATGCGCTTTTTCAGAACAATGGTTAATTCTTTGTTCCAAATGGCTCATGTTAGTAATGATTTATAATGATATACTTTATAGGTGGTGACATCCAGTAACTTCTACAAAAGCTTAAAGAAAATGAAATCTGCTCACAGAATTCCTATCTGCTGCAGTCTGTGTTTGTGTTTTGTTTAGCACAGTGATGGTAGCAGTATCAAGTGAACTCAATCAGTTCATTTAAAAAGAAATGTGGTAATCTTCCTAAAATTTTAAAATGCCTCTCTTTGAATTTTGCAGCTGATATGGGCTTTGCCCGATTATTTAATTCACCTCTGAAGCCTTTAGCAGACTTGGATCCAGTAGTTGTAACGTTCTGGTATCGAGCTCCAGAGTTGCTTCTTGGAGCAAGGCATTATACCAAAGCTATTGGTAAGTAACACGGAGGATAACCTACTACATGCACAATGCACCCAAATATTGAAGCGTTGTTAAATAGTACAAAGGACAGTAGTGGAGTCAAAGGTACGTTACTGATTTCTTGAGGAAACACCAACTTTGTCAAATTGTTCAGTTTACTGTGGTCTCAGACTAGATAAGGGAATGAAATATTGCTTGTTTTTGGCTCCAAATGCCCTGCTGTGCAGCATAATTTGATATGGCTTCCACACAGGACTTCTGTAAATGCTGCTGGAAGTAATACACGATATGGATGCAGCTTCAAACTCTTGGTAAAATCCATATGATGATGCATAATGCATTATTTTTTTTGCAGATGTTTTTACCTAGTTTCATAAATGCATGAAATAAACTTGTGAAAGTACAGAATGGAAAATGTTGGCTGCACTGAAACTAATCTGTAACAGTGAAGTTTAATGCAGCCTGACATTTTATTTTATATTCTATACTTCTTGTAAATGTGAAAACAATATTGAATTTTCTCCTGAAAAATTAGAAATTCTAAGTTCGCTTTTTGGTGTATGTTTGCCATCAGTGGAAATGGTCCCAAGATGTAATTTTCCAGTAATAAGTCCTGCTCCATTCAAGCCTCTGTGTTTTGACCTCTTTGTGTATTTTCAAAGCACATGAATTGGAGTCGCTTGAGGTATTGAGATGTGGTCAGCATCATGCACCAGCCCGGGCTGTGGTGCTGCACTGGGCACACCCAGAAAACCTTCATCCTCACAGAATGCAGATGTGAAGATGGCATTAGTTACGTCAGCTTAGTGCTGCCTACTCCTCGCCTCTTAATTCCTACTCACCAATCTGATTGTTATCAGCTTTGGCATGGTGTGGCTGCCTTTGCTTTGCCAGCCTCTGTCCTGGCCAGTTTGGTGGTCAAGCACCTCCGAAGGCAGGAGCAGTCCTGTGCTGTAGCTGGAGGACAGGGGAGACTCCAGGAGCAGACTGGAGAGACATTCACCTTAATAGATGTGAGAGGCTTCGTTGTGGGAGTGAGTGAAGAGGACTGGGAAGTTTTTTCTGTCTAGAATAATATTTTTTTAAAAGATACATTAAAGCTTGACAAATGTTTCTGGGGAAACAATTTCCCCTGCAGCGCTCTTCTTATTTTACACAAACTGTATGTTGGCATATATCTTGTTATTTCTGTAACCTGAAGTTCCTTCCTCAGACTTCACCCTTGTTTTCTTAAAATCATATCAGAGTTTTTGTCAGAGATTGTAATCTTTGACTTAAATGTATTTTCAGCAACTCTTCTGTTAATGCTGCATTTCTTTTATTAAATATATTTTTATATGTTTCTTTAAACTGCTTTTTTTGTGGTAATTGCATTCCCTTCTGCTTGCAGCATGTAGAACTGCATGGATGGTCATGGCCTTTAGTACATAATTTCTTTTGGCATTGATAAAAACTGACTGTATGCAAACACTGAGTAATGGGGTTATGCTCTCTGCATCATTTGCTTTTGTCCTTGTTCATGACCTTTTCTTGTTCATTCAAGGCTCAGCGTAGCTTTACTTTATATAAGTTAGAAATGGCATTTGTAAATACTGGAAAAAAAATGGAAAAAAAAATCAGAAAAATTAGGCTGTCTTATTTTACAGGTTGGGACACAATGGTTACAACTGAAAGTATTTTAATTTTAAAAATAATAATGGCAAAAAACAAGGGGTAGAGGGAAAACTATCCACAGAGAAAAACACACACACATATATATTATATACGTATATATTTAAATGAATGTTATTTTTAAGAAAGGGTGGTGGTGGGGAATAAGGTGCTTGGGAACGGAGCAATTTTCTTCCTACTCTTTTTCTGCACAGTTTTATAGACAGCATTTTGCTTATTGCAATATCACTGCTTTTCAACTTGTATTCTTTAGGGATCTTTTACTATTTATTAAACCCAGGGGCTGATGAGAGAGAGCAAATGGGAACAGCCTGACCATGAATGGGCAAGATGTTGGCTAGCTCTTCTCCGTTTGTGTTTTGTGGACAGTTACCCAAATAGTTTACCTAGTTTTTGTTTTTTTTTTTCTATTTTAAATCAAATTCACTTTTTACAGTAGTGGTGACTGCACTTAAAAAACAAAAACACCAGAACAAAACACAAAACCAAGCAGGGAAAAAAACAAACAACCCACAAAACCTGTATGTTTAACGTTGTGTTGTTAACCTTGTGTTGTTACTGAGTTAGGAACTTCTCTCTATAGCTAACAGGGAAAGTCCAAGAAGTGTTGCCACTAGTACAACAGAAACTTGAAATTTGCAATGCAGGGACCTTATCTCTGATAACTTAACTAAATCTTACCTCACCAAGATGGTTTTGGAAAGATTCATTTGATTTTTATTTCTGTTCTCCTTTTCTAAAGATATTTGGGCCATAGGGTGTATATTTGCAGAGCTGCTAACATCAGAGCCAATATTCCATTGTCGACAAGAGGATATCAAAACTAGTAATCCTTATCACCATGACCAGCTGGACAGAATATTCAATGTAATGGGATTTCCTGCAGGTACATATTGTATTTTTTTTTTTTATCACTGCTGTTCAAAGAAAGATATCTGTATTGCTTTCTTTGCATATGAAGGTGGCAGCTGACGGAAGCAACAAAGCTGTTCAAACACAATCTTTGTCACAAGTCATCTAGAATCTGATGCTCTTATTAGATTTTTTTTCCGATTATTAATGATAAGGTTATCTTTGCTTATAAATGTGTCAATATTTTATAATTTTAAAAGATCATGTTTAATGGTGGGTGCTTAAAAATCGTAAGGAATATTTCTGCATTTCTTCATTTTGCTTTTTATATTCTGTAAAGTGAGATTGTATGAAACCAAGAAAAATGTGTACATTTGGTGACTATTATGCAGAAGCTTAACTCATGCTAAATTAAACATGATATATGGAAGTAGGGGATTTTTTTTTTTTTTTTTTAATTTTGGCTTCCCCCTGATAGAAAGATTATTATATGGAGCAAAAATCTTTCCTCCAAACCAGAACAAAGAACTGGTCTCATGAACCAAAATAAACTACAATGTGGTTATCTCCTGTGGCATTTTCCCCTCAGTGTTGGTCATATCTTTTGTTCTACAGGCATCTTTTCATTTAATTATTTGTTTTCCAGTGTTTACATGATTGTGGAAGCCAGAATAACAGAGGGCTTATTTTTTCCTTTTAGTCATCTTTCTCCTCACTGCTTGTGTTCCTTGTTGTCTATTCAGTATTAATAATTTTTTCCCTTACTGTTCTGATGGACCTTTTCCTTCTCATCATACAAGTTTGTGGTCTTTATTTCTATGTAATTCTATAATTTCGTTCTTAAATTTGCTCTTACATTTCCATTTGACTTTCTTTTTCCCCATTATGTAGTTCCTTGCTTCCAGATTGCTGAAGTGTTGCATTTGCATATTAAATACTTTTATTTTCATGAAAATACCCCTTAATCTAGCTTCTTTAAGCAGTACTTTCCTTTTCTACTTTTAGCCTGTTTTTTTTTTATCACTTTCTTATGCTTTCCTTTCTTCATTTGGATTTTATATTGTCTTTGTGTAGCTTACGTAAATAGATAATACTCTCATTGTTTTCTGATAGGTTTAAGTAGTGCTGTCTGACAGTCTGCACTTGATTTGGAAAGTCTGTTTCTTACCAAGAAATAATAATTTTCAATTAACTTCAGCATTCTTTTGCTCTTTAATTGATACTTGCCATATTTGAAAGTTTCAACTATTTATAAGGGACAGGGAAAGAAATAGAACAACTGGGAAAGAAGTGAACATACAAGGATTTATTTATTCATTTCAATATTTTTGAGCTTAGGATGAAATATTCTTTAATTTGAGTGTGCTAATATTACTTTGTCTTAACTGGCAAACTGTATTTCTTTTAGGTTGAGACAGGCACAGATTTATACAGTAACTCTGTGCATTTTACTGTAAGAAAACACAGTGCTATCAGAAGGAAAAATACGTTAAAATGAGAGTGTTTACGAGAGATCTGTGTTGTTCCTGAATAAATTAGGGAACAATTCTGAAGGCAGCAATCCTAGTGGCTGACACATTTTCCTTCTGTGTTGTCTTTTGGGTATTTGGGATCTTCACTGTAGTTGGCAGTTGCTTTTTAGAGTTCTTGAGTTAATCACACAACTGGAATCTCTTAGGTGTTGGAAGATTGCTTGTGAAGAGGTGATAAAGCAATATGAGCCAAGGAATACCAAGAAATAAGTTGCTGCAAGGTTTGAGAAGATGAATGAAAAAAATAAGGGTCACAGTGATACTTTCAAAGCCTGTGTTGTGCTTTGGAAAAAGAAAAATGATTAATAAATGCTGATTTTTGCAGATAAAGATTGGGAAGACATAAAAAAGATGCCCGAACATTCAACTTTAATGAAAGATTTCCGAAGAAACACGTAAGTCTGTGTTGAGATGAGCTTTCTTAAGGAAGGCTATTATACTTCCCTCCTACTCTACATTTATTGTTGCTTTGTAACAGTGAACTCGGACTGTTGAGTTGGTGTGAATCATATAAAAGTGGCCACACATCGACTCATGGCAGGTATGAAATCGGTGATGCCAGTAAGACCACAGACAGCTCTTAAGATGGCTAAGCACAGTTTATCACAGCTGTTTCCAAATCTGTGGTACTGGAAATGATTCATTTTCAAGAGCTGCATAAAAGTGATGTAGTAACCTTCCAACAAACTGAGTAACGTTTTCTGTCTTGGTGTCTAGGGTAGCTTATGAAAGAAAGAATATGGTACAGTTTTGCTGCCACATTGCCAGAGTCTAATACCTGCATTTAAGAGCCTACTGCTGTTTCCTTTTTGCTTCCCTGCTGATCAAGTTGAGGGATTTGAGACTTTAATCTTATATATGTGTCTCGCATCTGCAATATTATTGTAAGAAACCATTTAGAAACCTTATTTCTGAGCTTCTACTCAAAAAAAAAAAAAAAAAAAAAAAGGGAGAAGCTTATGGATGTTTGTGTGACAATCTGTGCATTGTAGGACAGTGTTAAGATTTATCTCCATGTGTGCTGCCATTAGAAATGCATCGAATGAAACTGTCCAGACTGATAGAGTAATGAAATGGCTAAAAGGCAATTTAAATCTAAATGATAGTTTGCTGTCTGTATGTGGGTTAAAAGTATGCTTTCTCTGTGGATGTGATATGTATTATACAAGCATGTAAGGGGAAACAGATGCATTTCTGTAGTATCTCAATGATTTTTAATCACTCTTCTGGTCTTGGTAGTTGCATTTCTTCCACTGCTTAGTGGATTAGCAAAGATGACTATCCTGTTCTTATGTTTCCTGAGTACAAAGAAAGCTTTGCAGGATCAATGCTTTGCATATTAAAAATTTCACATTTTTTTGCTTTTCTAGGTATACCAACTGCAGCCTTATCAAATATATGGAAAAACATAAAGTTAAACCAGATAGTAAGGCGTTCCACTTGGTAAGTTTCTGCATTCATTAAAAAAAAAAAAAAAAAAAAAGAAAGAAAGAAAGAAAAAATCTAAATCCTCATTCTGAGTCATTCATTGGATTAGCTTCTGTATTAGGCATATTAGAAGTTTTCGGTCTTTAAATCATACTAAATTTGTAGTTATATTTGCAGTATCACTGCAACTCATTGCTATTTTACTGCTTTGCATGCTTTTAATAGCTTGGTTTTGATTTTAGTGTTCAACTCATTCATTTTTACATATTAATTATTAAGCTTATCTCTTGTGCACTATTGAACACATGACAAAATGAACAAAAACCCACCAAACAAACAAAAAAACACCACCAACATCGTACTTGAGACTTGACCGTTTAGAAAACTCCTGCATCTCTTCCTGGTGCATTAATTTTTCTTACATAAACTTCAGAGTATTCTTTAGTATTCTTACAGTAGTTGTCCCTAAAACATAAAAATTCTTTTTGTTAAGGCTCCAGTTAAAATCAGCCATGTAATTTCATGTGTGATGGTGTTTTAGGAATTACTATATTGGGCCTTTTCTTTTGTGTTTTAAAGAAATTCAAGTTCTTGAAACAAACTGTATGTATGAAGAAGAAATAATTTAAATATATCTAGTTTCTGTGAATGGACATCTTGCCTTTCTTGATGTTTCCAACTCAGAATAAATGTTTCAAAGCTAGAATGGTAAAGTAACTGTACTATTTAAAGTGAGGGAAGAACAACAGAAGCTTTTTGATCTCAGAGGTGAGACTATTTAGCTTAAAAAGCTCAATTTTTTAAACTAACCGTGAAGTAGTTACACCACTCTCCAGTCTGCAGTGGAGGTTTTACCACCCAGCTCAGGAAAATTCACTGAGTATTTCAGGCTTTGCTGCAGATCTTGGCAGTTCATAAAAAATAGTTTCTCTGAATGAGAAGCTAACTTTCCTTAAGAACTGTGAGTGCTATGGCCAAATTAACCTGAAATTTCTCTCCCAGTCTTGCCAGTTTAGATATGACTTTGAATAGAACTACAAAATTGGGCACAAAATAATCATGTGAGAATAGCTTAAAACACTTCCTACAGTGTTTTCTCTTCTCTCTGCAGTATCACAACAGGGTGATAATGGTTTGAATGTTTGAATGTATTTTTATTCAGTATGCTTGCATTTATACCAAGAAGCACTGGTGACAGTAAAATACAAACTCAAGGAATGTTGTTGTTTTCCACAGAGGTGTTAGGCTAAAATCCCATGGCAGCCTCCCTCTGCTCTTTTCAGTTTGGAGCAGGAGGCTGGAATGTTCTTAGTGGCACGCTGGGCTGTGGCCTCCGTACATCTGGGTATTATATCCTGGGTTGTAAGGGGCTCACAAAGATCATCAAGTCCAACTCCTGGCTCCACACAGGACTACCCCAAAATCAGACTCTGTGTCTGAGAGTGTTGTCCAAGCACATCTTGAACTCCAGAAATCTCAGTGCCATGACCGCTGCCCTGGGGAGCCTGTCCCAGTGCCCGAGCACCCTCTGGGTGCAGACCCTTTCCCTAACCCCCATCCTGACCCTCCCCTGTCCCAGCTCCATGCCGTTCCCTCGGGTCCTGTCGCTGTCCCCAGAGAGCAGAGCTCAGCGCCTGCCCCTCCGCTCCCTGTGAGGGAGCTGCAGGCCGCCATGAGGCCTCCCCTCAGCCTGCTCTGCTCGGGGCTGAGCAAACCAAAGGACTTCAGCCACTCCTCATATGTCTCGCCCTCCAGACTTTTCCCCATCTTTATTGTCCTCCTTTGGGTGCTCTCTGATAGTTTTATGTCCTTCTTATATTGTGGCACCCAAAACTGCATGAAGTGCTTGAGATGAGGCCACACAGCGCAGAGCAGAGCAGGACAACCCTTTCCCTTGACTGGCTGGCAGTGCTGTGCCTGATGCACCCCAGGTTAGCCCTTTGGGCTGCCAGGGCACACTGTTGGCTCATATTTAACTCGCCATTGACCAGAACCTTCAGATCCCTTTCTGTAAGGCTGCTCCCCAGCCTCTCATCCCACCATTCTGTACAAATATCCAGGGTTGCCCTTCCCAGGTGCAGAATCCATTATTTTTTCTGTTAGACTTCATACTGTTGGTGATTGCCCAGCTCTTTAATTTGTCAAAATCTCTCTTCAAGACCTCTCTAACCTCGATGGAGTCAGCTGCTCCTCCTAATTCATTGTCATCCACAAACTTAGTATACCTTAAAGTCCTACGTCCAAGTCATTTATGAAAACATCGAAGAGAACTGGCTCTAAAATGGAGCCCTGGAGACCCTTCACATTTCATGGTGTTTAATACTGTCAGCTTTGTTATTAAATTGAGCTGTTGATACAGGTTGGATAACTTTTGGACTGAAACTTACTATTCAGTCTTAAAACACCCACTGGTTTTGATTGATGCACTCATCTGTGAACAAAAAAAAAAAACACAATTTCCCTGCCCCTGCTTTTTCCACCTGCCCCTCAGACACAGGCACTGGGAACATGGAAGCACAGTGGCTTGTTGCAACACCACCCTGCAATCCTTGGTTGTGCTGTAGTACTAAATGAGGAGCATAAAAGTGAGTTTGAGCGTGGGACCATGACTGAACATGTTGCTTAACTGCTAGGTCAGCCACACAATTACTCTGTCAAAACTGGAAGGTATCGTAGGTTTGTGCTTTCATTGAGGCTAAGCTGAACTGCAGGTGAATGAATTACATCCCTCCATCAGAGCCTGAAGTAATTCAGTGAATCTCTTGGCACCGGTTCCTGTAGACATACTCTAAGGTCTTCCTGTGTCACAAGCTGTCTTGCAACCATGTTACTTTCTGGATCAGCACAGATAAAATCGTATTTTTCTTGCATCCACCTACAATTGTAAAATACTCCAGACTGATAATTCCAGAGCTGGTAAATGCATGGATTGTTATGGTTACCAAGAATGGAATGTTTTTATTTCCCAACACAAACTAGAATTTTTCTTTCTTTACTGACTTCAATGCACATGATCCCTCGTCACATGCAGAAGTGGTGTTACGTGAGGCAACATTGGCTCCTTCCTGCTTTCAGCTTTTTTCCGCTCTTTATCTTTTCCTGGTTTATTTTTTCCTACTTAAATGTTTGTGCCCTAGAAAACAGACAGCTAGCTGTTGTTCCTGGTTAATTTTGTGATACTTTATCATAGATTTTGTTACATATAAACATTTTGGTCCATATAAACTGCAGTGATTGTCCTGTTGCTCACAGTATGTTATCACAAAGTTGTGTAAAGCATACTGTGTTTTTATTATGTTGCTCAGTCAGGTGGTCTTTTAGTTGACCAGTTCTTATTATAAAATATTTGTAGTAGCGAGCAAAAGATTCACTTCTTTGCTGGCACCTAAACAAAGGGACAAAATAGTTTCAATCTCTCCCATGTGATAACAACGCTTGCACAATCTTTAGCCTTTCTTTGTGGTTTCTGCTTTCTGTTGCTGATTATGACCAAGTTTGTTCACATCATGTCAATATGTGATGAAGGGCTTTATAACCCAATTGCTAGATACAGTGCCAGAATTTTGCAATGTTTTTTATGCTCGTGATGTTTTTTCAGCGTGTTGGCAATTCTTTTTTTTTTTTTATTTTATTTTTTTTTTATTTTCTTTCCTTTTTTTCTGGCTCCTGGGATTGCTTTTGAGCTGTTTGAGAGAACAATTCTGGTTCCCTCAAACTGACATTCTGCAAAGACTGCATGCAGACTCAGAGTTGAAAATACCTATTGTGCCTCCTTGTCAATTATGTGAAAAACAAAGCTGGATTGATGGTACTCACACGTATTTATTATATTCTTAACCATGTCATTACAACTGAAGGCTGACGAGAGGAAGTGTAGTTTCTAACTCTAGCTGTATGGTGGTTTTGTATGCTCACTTAGTAACTAGTGAGAGGAAATGACCAGCTCAGACATACATTGTGACACTAGATCTTTACAAAAATGCATTTATTTTATTTTATTTTATTTTTTATTTATTTTTCCCCCCATGAAAGTATGAAGAGCAAATGTGAAATAGATTGTTTGCATATGTAATATTTTGCACATCTGGTTAGATCTATGCATTGTTTAAACAAAATGTTGTAGGTTTAAAGTGTAGCGTTTCTTTTAAATATCATTGTCTTTGACAATACATCAGGCTGTAGTTTTGCCTTGGATGCTGCATTCCATGGTAAAACAAAGAATTTGTATTTTTATTTTCTAGTTATTATCTGAAGATCAGCTCCTTGTGCCCATATACCCTGCATGTCCAGCACAACCATATTCCACAAAATAACTGGGTGGGTGGGGAGACAGATATGCATGTTCACCATCCTTTTGAGTAACAGACAATTTTAGAATGCATTACTGCTATTCAGTACCGGAGTTAAATAGAAATCTCTCTGGTCTGTAATTCCTAAACCAGAGAAAAATCTTAACACATGGAAAGAGCGTGACTTCTCTCATATGCTTTTTATTGAAATTATTGAAAATCACTCTTGCAATGTGCAATGTCAGTGGCAGATGTCTAAAGGCCAGCAAGCTTCTGAAAATGTTCATGTAATTGCAAAATGAGAGTAGAACAGGAAACCAGTACAATGGTTGTTCTTAAAGCCACCTTTCAATCTCTAATGTGCTGAATTTAGACTTCATGTCTGTTGCTGGTATTTTAAATTAGTGAAGGTGAGTTTCTGGCTATTCCTAAGCATTTCTCAAAGGCTGTGTATCTGAGCAGCGTTGTTTGTAACTCTTTCCATATAAATGTTTCACTTTGTTTTGGCTAGGTCAGATTATTATTTTTAATAACTTTTCAATTATGCGTATGACTTTAGGATTTTTGTGCTGCTCTCTCTCACTGAAACATATGCCATTTTAAAAAGTTAGGCATAAAGCAAATACCACGTGTGCTTCTTAGCCCTCTATAACCACTTCCCAATGAGAGTGAGAAGTGCTGTCTCAAAGGGTAAGGTTTTGCTGGATTTTTAGTTGAACTCTGTTCAGCTGTTTACTAAAATATTATAATTTGCTTTGTCTTTGCGTATTCACAGTTTGTGGTTGTCTTCATTGTCTTAAACCAACACAGACATTTGAAAATATTTTTGGGGGGGGGAAAATGATACCTGATTCATCAGTTTTTACAAAGATAAAGGTCGAGTTTCACTCACTCTCTTAAACTGATAGTGAAACTGCCCCAGAGCTCAGGCTTGATGTACTCATGGAGGAGGCAGCTTATTAAACTTCTCTAGAGGTTTTTGCATCATGTCATACAAACAAATCAACTAAAAGTGAAGATTTTGCACAACTGTTCTTTTGAGCAGCATGTAGCAAACAGATGTGAGCCCATGTTTGTCAGAGTAGATAATTACATGCAGGAGTGGGTGATAAGCTATCTGGCCAAGTGGTTTTTATTTTATTTATTTATTTTTGAATGTGCTGATTGCCACTTTCTTTTACAGCATAAAGATTTTTGAAGAGTGACTTTATATGGCATTTTTACATTACTATGGGTGACAATGGAGATGTCCTAATATGGCAATACTAAGTAACGAGCAATAATCTGTATGGCACGACTTTTGCTTTTCAGTTGCTAAGTAGTATTTTAATTTAACTGGTTTTATTGGTAAATTGCTTCCAATTTAAATGTTTTAAATGGTAAATTGCTTCCTGTTAAGTGCGGTGTAGTTGAAGAAACCAGGTAGAGTATGTGCGTGTTCCATCTTCTTGTGGGAAGTGAACAGACCATTAAAACTGATGGTGTGTCATGGATATTGGAGTGTTTTAGAACATTTGTGATTGGAACTAACCAAGCACATTAGGCTTTGAAAGTAAAAATAGGTGGTTCTTCAGTGGGAAATGGAGTTACTATTTTAACAAGAGAGAAGAATGTGGTTACTGCCGTTAATGGTTAGGATTTTGACTGCAGACACATCTGTGTCAGTTTGTCTTTCACGAATAATGCAGTGAAGATTCTGTGAACAGTTTTGATGATGCCGAGCTTTTCATCTTTAATTTTGTTTAGCTTCAGAAATTGCTTACTATGGATCCAATAAAGAGAATTACCTCAGAACAGGCTATGCAGGATCCCTATTTCTTAGAAGATCCGCTTCCCACATCCGAGTAAGTGGACAGTTTATTAACCTATCAGTACACCCAGAGATGCTTTAGAAATGCATGCTTTCTGTCTGCTCTCTGCTATGAACGTTTATGAATATTGAGCTGAATACTTACTGTCTAACAACCAAAGAGAGCCATAACCACTAGAACGTTGTTTAAGGTTTTTAAAATTAAGTAGAATTCTTATTAGTCTCTTGCTTTATAGAACTTTGATCCTATTAGTCACAGCACTAATCTTGTTATTCACTGACAGGTTGATTAGGCATGCTACAGATCTTTGTAGACAACTGCTAAGTGCCCTCAGGTCCACTTCTCTGCTCCAGAATGCCAAATGACACTCTCTAATTAGTTTACATTTTTCTGTCTTAGCCTTTGTTGTAAATTCAGCGGTGGTGGGGAGTCAGCTCTGTGTCTCTGTGCTGTCATCCTTAACAACTTAAACACATTTCCCCTAGACGCTCTTTTTTTGTTTAAGCAGGGAGATTACAAAAGGAAGAAAATTTAGGGACAATGACTGACTTCGTTTTTAATGAACAACACACACAGCCCCAAGGCTAACCAGGGAGCATTACTGTGTTCCTTTTTAGCAAAGCAATACTGTGTATCATTCTCTACCATTATTTAGGGAAGAATTTACAAAACGTGGTATGTATATTTATAAGCAGTTAATTAAAAATGACATTATTTCACTAAAATCTACTGAATTATTTATAACAGCTCCTGACCTGTCTCTGTAGTTTAGTGTTGTAATGTGAGTGATTTGCTTTTGCAGAAACTGGTTTTAGGTCAGTGTTTGACTTTTTTCCTCATATTTAGGTTGGCATTTTAATGTGAATGCACAACGAATAATGCTAACAGGTGTACAGAGACTTTAAGTATATTCTACAGATTAAAGGCAGAGAAGTCTTAGCTTGCACTAGCAGTAGCAATTAACCTGTTCCATTAGATACGAATTGATGGATGAAACTTCTAGATATTTTTAACTCTGTTACAGGTGATTTTGTTAGTAGTCAGTGGAGTTCACAGGACTATTTTAGTTAGTTCTGAGCCAGTGAATTATGCTATAGCTCAAGACAGCACTTTGTGCCCTTGCAGATACCTCTTGCTACCTCTGTGGTGTGCTTTTCCAGTCACCAGTTACCAGAAACAGTGAAAACTCTTCAGAATTTAGATGAGTTTATCAAAGGTGATGTAAAATTTTAAATGTACGTGAACAGGTTTATTAAGTTTAGTATTATGATGGGAGTAAGACAGGGAAAACTTTTTGGTTAGTTACAGATATTAGTCTCTGACTCAGGCAACTTGAAAGTAGCATGGGTGGAGTATGAATCTTAATAGGTCTAACCTCTCTGTTCTAATACAGTGATAAATAGACTTTTTTGGGGGGCAGTGTTTTTGCAGGTTGTCAAATCCCTTACCCAAAACGAGAATTTTTAACAGAAGAAGAACCAGATGATAAAGGAGATAAAGTAAGTACTGGAAGAACGGTATCATCGCGCTTCACTGGCTTTCACACTATTTCCTGTTTTCATGTTTTTTCATGTACTGCTTTTGAGTTGAAATTTTTCTTTGTGTTTAAACAATTGAGAAGAACCAGCAGCAGCAGCAGGGCAATAACCATACTAACGGAACTGGTCATCCAGGAAACCAAGACAACAGTCACACACAGGGACCCCCACTGAAAAAAGTGAGAGTTGTTCCTCCTACCACTACCTCAGGTGGACTTATTATGACCTCAGACTATCAGGTATTTGTTTTTTTTTTTTCTTATATCCTGTGCTTGATTCTCATGTTTGCAACAGTATTTCTTTAAGCTAAAAAAGTAATCCCGTAAATGGTATTTTTTGCATCCTCCAGATTACTACAACTGCATTTAGTTGATGGCTTGCCTGTCGATTGATATGCCATTGATTTTTAAGTTAGCAGTCAGTTTAAAGGAAATTAGGATCAGAGATTATTACAGCTACTGATAATTGCCTTCATATTAGGCGGTGCTGATTATGGTCCAGGAACCTGTTGTGCTGCTGTCTTTGACCTAAAAATACCATTTCTGATTCGAAAACCCTGCAGTGGTAGGCAGCAAAGGATATTACAATAAACAAGCTGTGAAGCAAGAGTCTGAACAAGAGTCTTAGTTGGGCAAATGGATTGGGAAAGAGAGTTTTGGATGGCAGAGTTGATGTGACTGAAGACCATGCAACATTCCAGGTTGAGTAAGCCAAGTGTTACAGATCTGAGGAGACAGGGGAGGTGGTGGCAATCAGTGAGTGAAGAAGAGGAGGAATGTACAGAGGAAAAAAATGAGGAAAATTTTGCTGTAGTCTTCCTGCATTTGAGCTTGTGGTCAAACGTTAGCAAATCAGAAGAGTCCAGAGTGGAAGAATATCTGAGTCATCCCAGGGGATGATACTTGAATTTATGGGATTGCTCTTGGAGACTAAAAAAAGGGAAAAAAGAGATAAAGACAGAGCCTTTCATTAATGCAATCCTGGGAATTACAAGAGAGGAGCGAGGAAGACGTTTTTGAATAATGTACATAGGAGCAGTCAGAGAGATGGCAGATCTTGGATGCCTGGGGAATAAAAGACTTCAAGAGGAGGCATATTTGTGGAGGGGTTAGCAGGCAGGGGCTATTCAGTACTGATTCATGTAGCATGCATGGTGTAGAAGGCCAATTGAAAGAGAGTCTTGGATGGAATTGAAAGATGGGAAAGTGAAAAATTACGTTTTCAGTTAAAGATGAAAAAGGCAGGTTGTTTTTTTTATTTATTTAGGAGAGGAAGAATAACAGTTTGGAACCCACTTAGCTGTGCTTACATGCCACAGCAAAACTTAGGGAGAGTTAAAGAACACTTAATACAACTGTTGTAGTCAACTCTCTTTTCACAGTTTGATGGGCTGTTCTCCATAAACACCGATGGGTATTGGAATCTCACAGGTCAGGCTTTGTTCTTGAGAGAGTATCAGATGTCCTCAAAGGCTGCCTGGGGCATTGCCCTAGCTTAAAGAAATGTATCTACTTCAGCTTTGTGCTAACCTTGCAAGTACCTAGGAATGTAAAATAAGGTCGGTTTCAAGAGCTGTATTGTGAGACCCTCCCTATAGTCCCTTGGTGTCTTTCTTTGCACACTTTAACCCAAGACGCCAGTAGCTTATCAGTTCTCAGGTTCTCCTTGAATGACATAGATGTTGAGAACTGTTTGAAAGTGGGGTTGTCCTTTTGTGCAGCGGTGTTGGGTGCTTCTAAACGTAAACACAGTCTGTCTTTTAGTCAGATTTCTGCATCACAGAACACTCCCTTACAGGAGATTCATCTTTCAGTTTGTCGAGCTGCAGTTTCCATCACTGGGCCTTTTAGCTCTCTGTCTCTGCTACTTCTCTGCATTTATTTTTAAGTCAGCATACGCAGCGGTAACCCTCGTAATCTTCCTGTCCTGTTGAGTCACGCATCTGGGGAGTTTGATGCAGAGGTTGCATGTATTGTGTCAGGGAGCCCCATTTTCTTGCCCTATTTACACATTCTTCACCTCATTTGGCCGCTGTAGCTTGGCAGTTTGAACAAACTCAGGCTTCCACCTTTGTGAGCAAGAGCCGAGGTTTGCTGGTTGAGAACACAGAAGACTCGAATTGCCTTGGCAGGAGTTAAGGTTGTTTTGTTTTGAGTTCATGCTCATCCAAACTTCTGTAGTCTCTGATAGCCATCCCAGATGGGGGCAGCCATCAAACAAACATAATTGCAGAATACTTTTGCCTTGAGGTAGTGATAAATGCTATTTCTTATCTCAGGAACTCTTACTAGTAACTTGACTGCTTCTGACTAATTGTTTTTCCTGTTTCTTTAGGAGGTGGAACACATGGCTGTTTAAAAAATAAACAAACAAATCTGTGTTCCTCCTCCTCTCACCCCTCCTTTTGCATGAAGGAAATCTTACATGAAGGAAATGGGTGGGTTTCGCTTTGATCAAGGCATCTGAAAAATATGGTAAGCAAACTGAACTTGCTGTCATCAGAACAAAAGCAGTTAAAAGCTGCTGGTGTCAGGTCTCTCTGAAAAAATTCCTCAGATTTTCTGCTTCTGATCCTGCAATTTGAGGAGACAGCAAACAAACATTACAATACAGCCCTCTGTTTTGATCAAACACCTGTTCCTTTGTTCTTCATTTAATTTGCTCACATTCCCCATATGAAGCTTGTGAAGAAGGATTGCCATCTCCTGGGCAAGACACACTAAGACAGCTTCACCATCCACTCCGGAGTCCCCTGCGGGGCAAGTTGACCTTGTACTTCCTTCTGCTATACATAAAAATAGTAGGCATATAGCATACAGGCTTCAGTGCCTTCTCCTTTAACTTCGCAACGTGTCACTTCTGAGGCTGATGTGACTAAATGAACTGGAGCAATCCTCTGCTCTGAGGTTTTGCTCGTGATGAATAGTCTATATAGAGTACTGGATATTTGTGTCTTATCTTAAACACAAGCCATTTGTTGCACTGTTTCATGAAAGTGTGTGACTTCTTTAATTAGCCTCCATCTGATAAAATCTGTTATAGAGATGCGGAAATCGTTTACACCTCACACGAATGGTCAGTTTTTGAATGGTTTTACTTGTGATCTTTTCCAGTTTCCTATGTAAAAGAGTCACACTTGAGCAAAAAGACACTTGGGGAGTGACAGTCCATCTCGACAGAGCGAAGGCAGCTGTCACACAGGTTTAGTCACTGTGTTAATGGTGAAGCACAGCGGTGCTGATTTGTTCCTGCTGGCAATAAGTGCTGGTCCAGCCATTTCTTCCTCCTTACGCTTTGCACCCCGAGAGAATTAGCTCAGTCCTGTGAGCGTATGTTCTCAAGTAGAGTTTGGCTTTTGATTTTAGATTCTGTTTTAAATGCTGAATGGCAGGAAAACAAACAAACAAAAAACAAAACAAAACAACAAAAAAAAGAGCTGTTACTTTATGTTCCAGCTTATGAAATTGTTAAAGCTGTTTTAATATTTTGCTTTTTCAAGACATCGTTCAACCTTAGTTTGGTATAGACAGGTCTTGGTAGCTACACCCTAGTCCTAGAATATTCGCTGTGGAGACGTTTCCCAGTCCGAGCTGCTTTTGCTAACAATCCTCATTCATCCTGTGATATCGAGATGTTGCACAGCAGTTTCCCAAAACTGCAGTTTTTGTGTATGCAAATGTTAATATTAATGTGAAACAGCACAGTAATTGAATGAAGTTGTGCAGTATGTTAAATGCTACTAAGTGGTCATATGCTGGCACTGTAAATCCCACATGCAGTCTTTTTCCTTTACACTTCATGTTGTGTCAATAACTTCTAGGTTAAAATTGAGTTAGTTTCTGGCTTGCTTAGAGCTTCTTGCAGTGACGAATGCCCCGCTTGATAAATATTCATAGAAGTACTGGTTGAAAGGCACCTCTGGAGACCATCTAGTCCAATCCCTGACTTGCAGCAGGACTGTTGATAATGCTAAATCAGGTCAGCCATGGCTTTATTTGAGTGTTGAAAGCTTCCACAGGCTACGCAGCCTCTCTGCACAAGGTTGTGTAGTACTGTGCTGGCCTCCTAGTGGATGTTTTTTCCCCGGTGTCCAGCTTGAAGCTCCCAAGCCCCAGTGTGTGGCTGTTTTCCTGTGAAATACCTTGTTCCGCTGGGAGGAGGTTGGCTGTCATCTTTAATTCTCCTTCAAGTAGTTGTAAGGCTGCTAGATAGCACCTCAGCCTACACAATTACAGCTTTCTCAGCCTTTAATCCCACATCAGCCAAAATGGGTGGTAAGCATATCCTTTGTATCCAAAAATCTGAATAATGCCGAGTGGCTCATCAGTAATAAGATCTAGATATCGAGATACCAGAACATCTTCTCAGCTGGGGAAGGCAGCAAGTGGAGAAGACCACTGAGGTGACAGGCAGTAGCTTTTGGTATCGTGCAGGTGTACCGTAGCTATCCGGAGGGCTGAGTGGAGGTTTGCCTATGATGGTTGTAGATTAAATCAGGGTGTAGAGTAAATTAGGGTGGATTACTGACTGGTGGTGACTGTTACTTCCTAACCTGGTGTTTCGGATGCCCACGTCTGCCCATGCTGGAACCAGAGTAAGTGAAAAGCCCCCTGGGCCTGCAGGTGCTTTGGGACTGTGTGTGTTCAGTACCTCTTGAAGAAATAAGCGGGTAGACCAGGCTGTCCTGCAGCAGGATGTGTTACGAAGGGTTACCTTTCCTCTGCTTCCACCCCTCTGCAGCGTTCCAACCCCCATGCTGCCTACCCCAACCCCGGACCAAGCACATCACAGCCACAGAGCAGCATGGGATACTCAACTACCTCCCAGCAGCCGCCACAGTACTCGCACCAGACACACCGGTACTGAGCTGCGTCCGAACATTGTCAATGCACTGCTGCTAACGCCGCGGGCCTGGCTGCACAGCCGCCTGCCTGGAACCCGGCTGGGGCCACCAGAATGTACTGTACAACCACACCTTCAACGCGTCCGACCGCCACGTCCCACCACCCTTCACGGAGCGGAGCAGTGGCTCCCAAATTTGTACCTGTTTTGGGGTTAGACTTGAAAAGAAAGTGCTAGCACAGTTTGTGTTGTGGATATGCTACTTCCATAGTTTACTTGACATGGTTCAGACTGACCGATGCATTTTTTTTCAGTGACAGTCTGTAGCAGTTGAAACTGTGAAATGTGCTAGGGGCAAGCATTTTTGTTGTCGTATGTGGTGAGTTCTCTTGATGTAACAACTTTCTCTGACCAATAGTACACAACATCTTCGGACTGGTACTTGAAGCATACAGTATGTGTAACATGGCAAAACAAAAAAAAAAAACACAAAGCAAACTATCCGTGACTCCAACTGAGACAATTTTGATAGACATTTATTTTTAGTGACTTTTGTGGGTTGGTTCATTTTCACATAGATCAATGTTTTACGACCAACACAATTGCTACAATGAGATTTTTTTAAGAACATGAAAACGTTTGCATTTTTTCCAGAGATTTCAAATGTCCCAAAGATTAATTTCCAACATGAGTTTTTGCTTTTGTTTTTAAATCTATGACTTGACTGGTATTAAAGCTGCTATTTGATAGTAAAATAAGTATGTTGTCATTGATATAAACATGTTTGGTTCAGCAAACAAGCAAAAATGATTGTCATAGAGAGTGTTTTATTTTTTTCCTGTTGGTGTTAATGATTTGTGAGCATGCTTTGGGATTAAAAAAGCATGAGTGATATTTCCTAAAAAGGTGCGGCATCCATTCAGATATTTCGTCATGATTTTTTGAGAACCAGCTTGGTGTAGTGAATTTTAACTTTCATTCAGTTAATTATTTTTTTTTTAAACGTTCGCACGTTGTTTAGGGGTGCCATTCTTACAGCAGAGGATCAAGGTGTTAGGAGAGCCTTAGAATTTATGAGGAAAAACTTACATACAATGTACTGTATCAAACTATTTTACATGAATGACGCAAGTATTCTGAATAAAAAAAATCAAACATTGTTAAAACAAGGTGTTATGTAATAAATTTATTTTTCATAAATCTGCATATGAGCTTTGCCTGTGTTCCTTTTCATCGACAGCGCCTCACTCCCCATCATACCTACATATTGGGTTGTGTTTTGAGAAACAATATTTAACAAGGGGTTTTATTGTAGGTGGGCAGGCTTCCATTAACCCTACCAAGAAGCATTTTTTTAAATAGGAAAAAAAAATATGCTGTTGTAAAACATCATTATATTACATTGTGTACATCGAATTGATCAGATGGAGATGCACTGGGCATGGGTTTGTTGCTAGCTACGTTTTATAGATGACCTTTTTTTTCATCTACAAAACCTACAGACCTTTCTTAAGTGTTTTTTCTATGGTTTTTGTAACTCATTCTTACCTTGGTGTTTAACACCACACCGTGGTTTTATGACATCAATATCTTCTGCAATATACACAGGATTTTGTCCTGCAAGTGTTTCATGTGGGGTGAATATGAAGTAGTACGATCCATTAAAATGCACCGAGGTGCAGATGAGGTGGGGGCAAAAGAAAAAACAAATCTGTAGCCAGCCTGAAACGCAAACCAAGGGTAAGTTTCAAGTGTAGATGAAATTATCTGAAGGCCAAGAGGTTTCAATAGGGAGGAGACTTGAAACTAAAGAAAAACGGAGTGCAAAGTTGGCTGCTTAAAAAGGGGGAATATAACTTTAGTGACAGTGTGGTATTCTGTGCATAATGGCCTTAGGATAGTCAAATCTGACTTCCCCGAACTTCAGAAATAAAATGAAGTACAGAGGTGTTGCGTGGAGCGCCTTAAGCTTCTTACTGGCTTTTGTTGTTTTCCCTTCCCCCCAATAAAAGCCTTTTTTCCTCCTTCCCAAAATTTTCACGTAGACTTTGAACTGGCATGCTTGGTCTCTAGACTGTTACCAGATACTGAAGTGGTAACAAGAGTAACTTTTGTACAATTTTTGCTTTTATTAAAGTCCTGTTGGCCTATTTTTTTTTCCTTTCTTATTTCTGCATATTCATATTAAAGCGTGAGAGTTAATACTGTTCATATTCATGCAAATCTGATTTGATACCAGTATATTGTGATACCTCTCATGCTTCGTTTAAAAATAGCCGGTGAACTTTAATTTCATTTTTCTGAAGGGAAATGCTGCCAACTGACACAAAGAACCCTTGGCATTTGTTTGCACTTGAATTTATTTTTCCTATGAAAAAGGTATTTGGGATGAAGATGCAGCATTATCAACTGATTCTGGTAAAACCAAATTATTCCGTGCATTTACTTCTCAATAGCCTGCTACTCCATTTGCAGTTGCTTCATTCATTTCACTCCATTTTAGTGGACGTTGTGGATTGCTTCATCAAGCTGCAGCCCTGCAGGGAAATCAGCTCTTTTTATTGGACTTGTTCCGATGCCTGAGCCAGCTGGTCATTCTGCGGGATGAACGTGACGTGTCTTTCTCTAGAGTCGTGTAAAGAAAAAGTTTTCAATGCTTGGTGTAACCTCTGCTAGATACCTTGAAGACGGTGTATTTCTACTGCTGCTAGGGCTGATCTTGTCATGGTCATGGCAACTGCATTTGATCTTTCGCATCAAATAACGTTTCTTAACGCCGTCTTTAGGGATACCGAAGGCAAGGCTCTTCATTATTTTCCTGAGCTATTTAAAAACCAAACAAAACCCAAATCCTCCTGTCTCTTTTTTTTCCTTTGCTTTTTGTATGAGGGCTATGAGAAGGCAAGGGTGAAGAATACGTCTTTGGGAACGTTTTAGTGGCATGGTTGTGAACTTGTGTGAGGGAGCTAGCAGCAAGGCTCTGTCTTTCCTCGCACAGCTGAGTGTTTCTTGCTCAATTCCTGAACTTCTCATTTTTTTCCTCAACAGTTCTCTAGGCCAACCTGAGCGTATTTCAGATTCCTGCAGTCGAGGAGCCGGTCTTTGCTTTGATTAAAGAACAAATTATTTTCTAGGCTTATGCTGAGAGGGGGCTACAGGCTTGATCTGATCATTAGGAGGAATACGCTCCTGCACTTCCACCTTGGCGCTCGAAGCAAGCCTAGCTCTGTGTTACAGCAGAGGCCACAGCAGCCTGTATTTATTGTCCCTGGGAAGGACCCACCTGCTTTAATCAAAAATAGAAAATCTTTGCGATAACCCCTTTTCGAGCAGGTTTCAGTGTTAATGGAGGTGGGAGGAGTGGCTGAGGAAGGGAGCGAGAGACCCTTTGCCCTTTACCTTCCTGCGTGTGTGTGTATGAACTGAAAAGCACCTAAAAATTCACTGAATGGCCTGGGGCAGTGCCCTGCCGGGTGCCAGGCCAGCGTTTGGGTTACGTTATCTTTCAGTTTGCGTTTTCCTTCATCCTGAAGCCGTGGCTGAGTTGAGCCTACTGCATTTTGGGGTGATTCGTGTGGAAACGGCAAGTTCCTCCCGCAGCTGGGGCAGCAGGCGGGGAGCGGAGCAAGCAAACCCCTCTGGGCTCTCCTTTTTTCCTTCAGTGCAAAGTGCCTTGGTTAATGCTCCAGAAGGACAAGAAGGAGCGAGTTCCTTCGTATTCCTTCGCTGAGGGCTGTTAGCAGCCCCAGGTTCTCATCAGCTACCTTGTCCTCAGTCTCTTGGCCGCTCAGACCCACATTTAAGCAGTATTTAGTGAGAACGAGGCCTTGGGGTCGTGACATGAAGGTTTTATGTAAAGAAATGACCTGTGCCCATCGATTTCTTTCTGCAGCTGCCCCCGAAGCAGTGCCCAGTTCTGCCGTTTCTCCCCCAGGCCCACCTTGGCTTGCCAGGAGGCGAGCTGTGGTGGCTGGTGGTGCTGTTACGGGCACGGGTTGGCACTTTCGCTGTGGGATAATTGTGATAACTGAGGTGGGACGGAGCCTGCAGGAGCTCGTGTTGGTTCTTGTGTATCCCAAAGGAAAGATACGGATTATTTCTTGGAGTTCATGGTGTAGTGGCAGCCCTGCCGTGACCAGGCGTGTTTCCTCAGCCTTCACACTGAGTTCAATCGGCCACCTGCTCCTCTGGGTCCCAGCCACGATGCTGAGGCACCCGACAAGCCCTGGAGAAAGGCCCCTTGGGGATAGCTTCTCCTTTGGGTGCTGGCAGCATCACTGTGCCCTCTGTGGATGGAGGCATTGATGCTGAAGCCCGGGGCTGATAAGGCGCTGCTCGATCAGATCTCATCAGCCCTTCGCTCCTCAGTGCTGTCCTGGCCATCGTGTGCTCCTCCGGCTCCAGGTGTTAGCAGATGTGGGATCAGGATCCCCCAGATAAAGTCACCCACACCTCCCACTCCCCCGGGGTTCGAGCTCAGACAGGGTGATGCAATAGGAAAAAAAAAAAAAAAGAAATCCACAAAGACAAAACAAAACAAACAAAAAATCCCCACCAAGCCTCATCAAAACAGAAGGCAGGGAAGGAAATGTGTTGAAATGATGTTGACTGTGAAAATACCAAAGGTGATGTCGTCGTAAGGGAAGCTAATAGGAAAGCGAGAACAAGCAATAATCTAGAGAAAAAGGCAATCCATGACTTTGGGGATGCTCTGGAGTCAAACCTGTCCCTGCTGTAAAATGTGGTGCTGCCAGAGGCTGTCCTCGTGCCATCGCTGGGGCTGGGTTAGGATTTGGGGCACTCCTCCTCACCTCCCCGTTAAAGCCCCTGCACTGTTAAAGAGCCCGATGTGAACGAATGTGCCTCAAAACCCATCCCAAGCTCCTGCTGCTCGAGCCTCACGCCGGGGATGTTATTTCTAATGAATATTTCAGCCGTCCTTTGGAGGCGGCTGCTGCGCGCCCGTTGCCTGCCTGCTCCCTGGAAGAAGCCCCATTAGCCACGTTGAGTATTCAGGCGCTTGATATATGGTGTCTGCTGCATGGAAAAGCGCCTCGGGGTGAAATGTGTTTAATAGAGAAGGGCTAACGCGTTCGTGATTTATCTCATTTTGGGAAGTTCATGCCTGTAATTCAATAACCCCGTGAGCTACACTTAACTGCATTCAATAAAGATGATCTAAGGGGGATGTTCGTGCAGGTGAAGGATTCAAGAACTGGAGAAGAGGATATTATAAATAAATGGACTCGAGGTAAACAAGGAGCTCAGGCAGAACCCTGCCCTGTGATAGATGCCCTGAGTATCATTAAAGCAGTACAAATGGCTCTGCGAGATGCCTTTCCTCCTCCTGACAGGAAAAAGCTGTGCGAGAGACCTTCATTAAGGGGAAAATACCACGTTACGCTCTGGCCATGACCAGAGTGGTGACAGCCCATGGCATGGTGCTCTGGGAGGCCTTTAGAGGAGTACCCGGGTGCACAAAGTGCTCGCTTACAGACAACGCCGCCTGCAGACCCCACAGCAGCACAACAGACCCGAAGATTTTCAAGGCTGGGTGTAAAAATACCTCGTGTGCTTAGAAGCTGTGAGGTGAGGAAGAAGGCACCGAAAGGTATCGCAGCATTGATGGTGGCTGCCCTGGGGCTCTGGGATAAGGCGTGGTGGTTGCTGCTGGTGGAGCCTGGGGGAGAGGGGCTGGTTTGGGGCTCTGTCAGCAGGCAGATCTGACCTGCCTTGGGACAGACAGGCAGGACGAGCTGGAGAGGTGCTGCAGCAGGTTCATCCTGTCCTTAACCTCTTCCCATGGACATTTGGTCTCTTGGTCTGACCACGCGTCACCCGCTCCTACGTGGCATGAAGTCTCCTAAGCTCGGAGGCTGGGTGACGTGCAAAGTCCTGTGCCTGCAGCTGAAATGTCCCATGGGTGATTTCTGGGCTTTGCCCCAGAAAAAAGCCCCTCAGACCTGGCTTTCTGTTGATGCTTGGCCACGGTCCTTCTCCAGCCCACAGCCTGGCCAGGATTCCCCCCATGACTTGGCCCCCACAGCTCCCAGCTGCGTGCTGCCCTCTGGCACTGGCTGTTTCTTAGTCTTTTCCCCAGAGTTTATCTCACTGGAGTGAACAACCTGGCTCTTCTCGGCCCCTGACAAGGATCTGGTGATGCTGGGTGCCCACAGCCCTCTCAAAGACCCAGCAGCCTCCATGTAGGAAACCAAGATCAATTTTTGTTGTGTTTCACTGTCAGAGACGGGGCTGGCACAGCGGGATGCTCAACTTGTCTGGGAGCAGGCTCTCGCCGTGACTGGAAGGAATTTTCCAGAGGCCGTGGCACAAAGCTGACCATTTTTGTTTTTCCTACTGCTTTCAGAAGGAACATTTCCTGGGCAATGAGCTCATCTGTTTGTGAGACCCAAGGGGCCGGCCAAATGGCTCAACCCCGTGGGCTGCACGTCGCCTCCAGCAGCCCCTGCCCAAACCTCTCCAGACCCTGGTCCTGGTGTCCTCACAGCCTCCAGCCCAGCTGGACAAAGGGGCTCAGCAGCCCAGCAAAAACCCCAAATATATCTTAAATAAAAGTGGGGAACAAGCGTATGGAGGTAGGGAGTGTTAAAGGGCGACAGCTAATCCCAAAGGAGCAAGTCAGAGCCCTGAGCCCAGGACAACCTCCAAGTGTTTCGCTAGGTCATTTTTGTGACTTTCCAAGTGTTCTGGTAAGAACATTCTTCTCAGCTGATTCAAATGAAAAAATAGCATCAATGTTTTTCCAAAAGATTTTCAAACAGGTTTTTGAGCAGGGTTGTACAGGACCGGATTGGGAATAACGAGCTTGCACGAAGGCCCTGGAAGGCAGGGAACTTTTTGTTTGTGTTGCATTTCTCCTTCATTCCTTCCAGAAAATAGCTTGTCGAGTACTTTTTCCCCTTTGGCTGTCATTCCCTTCAGCTGTTGCGATGTTTGTAGCTCCCATTTAATGTAAAGCCCTCTCCTAGTGCTTTTCACAGCTGCCTTTTCAATCCAACGCCACGGAAATGCTGCATGTTGTGACAAGCACTGATCTACCACCGTGTGAGCATCCTCTGGACACTTTGTGTGTCTGTTTGCCTCGCCTTTGCTTGCTCTTTGTCCTGTACACACACTTTGCCCCCACAGCACCGTGCTGCACAGAGGTACCCAGAGTGGTGGTGAATCTCCCTCTCGGTGTATCTGAACAAACCGACCTTTATAAATATGCAGAGTAATAAAGCTGTTAATGCAGGATGATTAAAAAGTTATGGTTCCCCCAGCAACCTGAGCTCGGCTGCCTCGCATGCTCCGAGGGGCTGAGACCAGGCCTCCAGCCACCGCGAGGGTTGCCATGGGGATGGAGGTCGGGGTTGGTGCTGCTGTAAATGCAAAGAGGAGAAGCTCACCAGGCCTGCAATGGCCTGTTTGAGAGCTGCTGCTCTGCAGTGCCTGGGTGGATGTGATCAGGATCACAGGATCTCTGGTTCAGGTCGGCAGGGCCCCCTGAAGGCCCCCCCCTGCCCAAGCAGGGACACCCAGAGCAGGCTGCCCAGGCCCACGTCCAGGCGGCTTTTGGGGATCCCCAAGGAGGAGACCCCACAGCCTCTCTGGGCAGCCTGTGCCAGGGCTCTGCCTCCTCCACCAGGCTGCTTGGAGTGCTGTAGCTGAACTTGCTCGTTCCTTGCTCTTTTCCCCTGTCCTGCAGCCCGGCACAGGCTTGACTCCGCTTGGTGCCTCCATTTCAAACCCCATCTTTGTGTTTCAGTGCTCCAGGAGCACTCACATTTCCTAAAATGTGACTTTCATTTATTGTTTTCCTCATTTTCAGGCCTCATCTCCTGGTGGGTCTTTGCTGACTGCCTCCAATTTTCTCCTTAATCATTCCCAGGTCAATCCAGTTACTCGTTTCCCTCTACTTCTCTTTTCCCTGTATTTCCTTACTGGGGGAGTGAGCACCTACAGCTCCTACACACCCCCACTTTTGGAAGAGGACCCAGGAAACTGTTTGTATCAAACTGTGCTTGAGGAATATTGTGAGTATATCTGTATTTCCAAAACCTGCAGATGGTCACCAGCTACACTTTGCCTTTTGCAAGGGACGCCTGCGAGTCCCGTAACCAAAGGATGGCGGGGAGGGGAGAAAACCCAGAGTGAGAATAAGGTATGAATTCTGAGAGGATAATTAGCCTTTAGGAGATCTCAGCCAGGATATACGAGCCGTCTGTCACACCGGGGCTTTAATCAAGACAGAGTGTCTTTCTCAAAGCCACAAATTGCTGGCCGGGACGCAGGAATTGCTGGCTGCGATTTTACGGCAGGGTTGTGCAGGAGGTCAGGCCAGATGATGGTAATAGCCCCCTCTGGCCTTCCAATTTACGACTCTATGAATTTCAAACTGTTCATTCAGTCGTCCCGCTTGTAATGTATCTCAAATTAAATGTCAGCCAGTCGGTGACCAGCAACAACGCCACGTGAGCTGGGGTGAGCACCCAGAGCCAACCCGGCAGGGACCAGGCAGCCGTCGGCAGAAAAGTGGCAATTTGCTGTGAGCCACCCTTCATCCACTGTGATCGGAGACCGCTTTGGAGGAGTCCTTGTCCTCCCCACAAAGAAATCTCCAATGTCCAAATGTTCCTTCCCCCTGGGACAGGGACCTCCAGTGGTACCCATGGAAGGGGAGCATGGGCAGAGCATTGAGCCTGAGCTAAATGCTTGGTGATCTTCGTGAATCTCTTCACAAATATTTTTCCTCTCTCCATTTCCACCACTGCCTTCCCAACAGCGAGCATCCTTCTTGCTCCCTCCTGAGCGTTTCTTTCTGCATTTTCCACGTTAAATTACAATCTCAGTAAGACACTGCCACCCCTGCTTGCAAGTGCAGCCTCTGAGCTGTACTGTGACTATCAATTCAGTTCCATAACATCCCTGTGCTTTATTTCCAACCCTCACATCCCTCAACAACATCACCCAGGGATTGTTAAACCAGAATAGCAAATAATTTCTCAGGGTCTTTTTTTTTTCCCTATAATTTGAATGTGATCAGAGCTGCACCTTGTTAAACCAAGTAGGTGAGAAGCTAAGTGAGAGGTCGGGTTTAAACTTCACCCAAAGGGCAGACAGTGGGAAGGGCAGAAGGTGGGATGAGCCTTTGTCCTACGGAAAGCACACGGCAATGAGCACTGTTGTTTTATCGAGCAGAACCGGGAGCCTTGAGAACTCCTTGCAAATGAGGCTCCGGAATTCAAAAATAGCTTTCTGCCGCTTTCTGCCTTGTTTTTCTGGTAATTAATGTGTCTTGGAGATCAGGGATTTCACATGAAAAGCTGCAGGGCTGGCGCGGGGCTTGCACGCCAGCCGTAACAAGCGCAGCTAATCATATGCAGTTTCTCCTGGAAGCACTAGAGGGAAGATATCTGAGCAGTTTTAAAGCGATTTGCTTCCAACCCATCCTCCGTGTCAGCAGGGAGCCAGGAGGCAGGCTGCTCTTCCAAAAGTTTTAGCCCATGAAGTCACGTCATTACATAAGAAGTGCCATTTTGTTTATTTATTTATTTTAAAAAAGGAAATATTCAGGAAAGGCTTGTAAATAAAAGACCTCACTGATACTGAGATATCCTGCTGGGAGGTGCAGCTCGAGGTGGTCTAGGTGCAAAATTCGCTGATGAGGATGGGGCCTGGGAAGTTGGGCACCACGAGTAGCGTAGGGGATGTCCCCCGTGTACATCTGAGCCCTGTGCTCCTCCAGGTTGGGTACCCTGAGGTTAACTCAGCACAAACAGCTGAGCTTAAAGGTGGCACTCGAGCACTTGTGAGGTGGTCACCATGGGGTGACATGGGTGTGCCCCAGCAGATGAGCATTGACCTGCTCTTTTGCACTTTTCCTGCAGGCCTAAGGATTATTTGGGCAAGTCTTGTTGACAGCTCTTTCCCTGAGCAGAGATCATGTGGAGACCTACAAGATCCAGTGATCATGAGGGGGTAGAGACAGAACCACAGAGATCATCATCTGTGATGGTCCATGGCATCTGGCCTGTCCAGCTCCTACTCTTGCTGCTCCATCAGCCCCAGCCTCTCTTGCCATAAGAGCAGCCTCTACAAGACTGAGTGGATCTTCCGACATGTACAGAATTTGTAAGAGTTTAGAGAAAATGATGAACTCATCCAGCACTGGTGCTGATTCCTGGAAGGTTAACTCCAAGGTTCACCTGTCCTTTGGGCCCTGTTCCACCCACATCCCCAGCATCCTTCTCTAAGATGAGGAAACACCCTGAGAAGGGACCACATGCACCAGCAGTGAGCATAGCCTTAGGGGAAAGGACTTCTGTTGGATCTGGGGAGAAAAGGACTAGCTGGGAGCTCTGCCTCACTGATGCTAGTCCTCAACAGCCACAGGCAGTAGTTTTTGTGTTTTCCACCTGTCCCCTTGCCTGCTCCCCAGTGCAGGTGACCTTCCACCTCCGCTTGGGATTTCCAAGCCCTGCCAGAGCAGGAAACATTGGAGAGCTTTGAAATGAACACGTACGTGTAGTACGGGATCACACCATAAGAGGGAGATGATTCCCTGTGGATTTTCTGGGGTCCCATAGCCCTGTCCTGACCGGTGGGTGCCAGTGTTTGGGCGGAAAGGTGGCTGATGGAGGCTGCAGAGGTCTGGCAAAGAAAGTGAGAAGGGGACAGAGTTCAGGATGTGTCCTTGTGTCAGGAGGCAGGAGCCCTGATGTCCTTTCCGTGGTGATGCTTCCACTGGAAACACACCTGTGTATTTTTCGGTCTACCTTTTGACACCCACGACGACTTATTGTGAAAAGCCTCTTTGTGTTTTTTCAGAACACTTTACTCTTCTCCATGCCACTTCATTTATTTTCAGGCCAGGGGCACAAGCTGGAGGAAAAGCACGGGGTGTGCAATCCTGCCTTCGGTCCCGCTCCGTCTGCTCTTGCTTATTAAGGATGCTGCCTGAGCACAGGCAGCCCTGGGCAGAGAAAAGGGCTCTCCAGGGAGCTGGGAACGGGCTCTGCCAAGCGGCCACCGAATCCAGGGCACGCTGTGTGGCCGTGTGTACGTGTGTCTGTCTGTCTGTCCCGACCTGGCTCCTGCAAAATGAAAACTCTGCCTGCAGCCCTGGGGCTGGAGCTGGGTTTGTCGCAGGAGGGGGTGGTCGGTGGGTCTGGGAAGGGCTGTTGTACCTGAGGGGGATTTTCAGGTTGTTTTAATTACTATTCTTTGATACGTTGGTTTCCCATAGCACCACAGAAGCACAAGCGAGGTTTGTCTAGCCTTCCTCCAAGAAGGAACATTTTTTTCCCAATATCTGAAGTCCTTATTTATGCCTTTCAAATCATGTTTCTTGAGCTTCATCAAAAGAAGCGAAAAATAAAAAAAAGATCATCTGAAAAATATGCACCAGCGAGGGAATCTGGCGTTATCACCCACAGCTGTCTCAAAAAACAGCCCCGTACTCCTCGGTGCTCATTTCTGGAACAGATCTGAATTCGGGGACAAGGTGTGAGACATTTCGAAAAAGCCTTCATTACAGTGCCGAGTGATTTCCCACCTCCTCCTCTTCTCCATTACACCTTTTTTTTTTTTTTCTCTCCCAAGTCTTGCTGCGGGAGGTTAAGGAGCAGAATGACATCAGCTCCCTTTTCTTCCTGCGTGCGCCAGTCTCCCCAGCTTCAGACGCTGTTTTTGCCAAGACTACTGGAAAAGGCCCAAACCAGGCAAAGCTCAGAAGTGTCTGCAGCAGTCTAAGATAGACATCTCCCTGTGCACCCAGAGACAGCACTGGTGCTGGTGTTACACAGCCCCAAGAAGCTCGCCTGGGCTTGCTGTTGTCTTTTTGGCCATGAGCACGACCTCCCAGGCCTTGTCCTACCAGGCCATGGCTGCCGAGCCATGCCCACCAAGGGGATGGGCCCCAGTGCCATGGAGGGGGGACAGATCAAAGGGCAGTCTGCTGGCAGGACACAGAGGAGACCCCTCAGCACCTCGGCTGGGCAGGGGTTCGGGGCTGACAGGCCTTGAAGGGGTGGGAGAAGGGCGATGGGGAATCAAGATCCACCAGAGAAGGTCAGTGGGCAGGTGTGGAGCAAGATGTCTCCTGTCAGGATAACGTCTCCTGGATGGCCTCCAGAGAGAGGGAGGGGAGCAGGAAAGCCCCTGAGAGTAGAACTGGGAGGAAAAGGTGGAGAACATCTCCCTTGGGTTTGGGGTCCCCCCTGTTCCCACCCCAAGGTGTCACACCAAAGCAGGAGGCAGGGGTTGTTGTGCCATAGCTGCTAGCCAGTTTGTCAGGGTAATGGGGACTAACTCGGAGATTTCTTCCAGGGGCTCCATGCAGTCCTGCAGCTCCCGTGTGACATAATGGGAGTGACAGCAGGCCAGGGACACCACAACATCCCTGACAGAACTTCACAATTCATCTGTTACACCTTAAAAAGGAACAATGAAGGAAAAGAGCAAAGGAGGCAGGCGGGGGTGGCAGGACAGATGGAAATAACCAGCTGTGACTGTGTGGCCTCAGCTTTCTCTTCCCCTGAGGTAAGAGCAAGACAAGGCTAATCTCTCCTGAGAGAGCCATCAGCTGTAAGTATTCCCCAAGCTCTTTGGCTGTCCCCACTTCACCCATCAGGAAAGGTAAGTAGCTCAGTACTCGTTAACTTGTCAGTCACAGGAGACTTCTGCACCATTTTCCTGTATTGATCCATCTCCATTCCTCCTGCAAGAGCAGGAACAGGGCAGCTCCAGGAAGGGCCCAGGAACAAATGTTTTTCAGGCAGGACATCAGATGGGACTTCTGGAGAAGGAAGAGTGACTGGCAGTATCCTGTGGCTTTTTCTCAAAAAAAAACCAGCTCCTATTGCCTTTTTTCTCAAAGACAAGGCAATAGGAGCTGTAACTATTTTGCCAAAAAATGACAGGATTCTTCAATGTCCCTCAAAGAGGAAGAGCTTTCCAGGACACTCATCTCCTTTGCAGACAGGGCTGTTACTCTGTTCATTTCATCAGACTGCTCTTCAAATCTCACTGCAGGACTGTCTCTAGTTCATATGAAGTTTCTATATCATTCTGGGAGCAAATTAGGAGTTATCTTGGACTTGCCTTCCCATTACGACCAGGATGCCACAGAGCTGTGAACACTTGTTCTCTAGAGCTTCAAACTGGCCTTTCTAAGGCAGCTCTTTTTTTTAGTATCTCGTTAGAGTTTTACACCACTTTTTCAGTATTGATCCATCTCCCTTCTTTCTGCAAGAAGATCTCATTAGAGAAAGCAGCTGTGTGAGCAGCCTACCAGAAGTGGTAGGATCACCCTGTCTCTCTAGTAAACATCTGTGTAGGTCAGAACTTTTTTACATTAGACTCTTTACAAAAGCACAATTGCTTTTCCAAAGAGACAGTGGTTCCTCTAAGCAAGACAAAGTGATAGAGGGAAAAAAATCCCACAATGTAAACAGCATTTCCAGACTTCCTTGAAGGTACTCCCATAATGCTGAGGCCAGAGCACTGGTCAGCGCGCTGGCTTCCCGTGGCTCCTCTGGGGAGCTTGTGGGGTCGTTCTGCAGATCGCAAATCCTGCCCCTCCCACAGTATCTCAGAAATCAGAGATGAAGTGGTCTCTAGCGGTTTGAGTAAGTTTCCTTCCTTTCTGGAAGGAAAAAAATAATGAGTTTCCCCTTGCTGGTCAGCAGAGACTTTATGCAGATGGACACAGGAAATCGGGATTTATTGGCCCCACAGCTCACACAATTCCTTGATTTAGATGACTAGAAATCTCTTAGCACTCCATGACCTGACTGGATCAGGTTGCAAATCTTTAAATCATGCTGACTTCACATTTGTGTTCTGTTTCCATGGTCAGATGAGAAAATTCACATTCTTTTTTAAATTCAGCAAAACAAATTTGTGGTGTCTTAGGATAAGAAGATGCATCAGATAGCAAGCAAAACCATCTTCTTTCAGTCTTTTACTTCTTTTTGCCTTTGTTTGTTTTGTATTTCTTTCTAGGGTCCCTTCTGAAACAAACAAAACCAAAATATTCCAAACTTTGTGTTAAGTGCTGTACAAATATCAAATAAAGGGTTCCTCCATGTCCTAACATGCTTACACAGTCAGAATACATTAACAGTGACAACACATGGATGTGTGCAAGGGGCTTACTGAAGAACTAGCAAGATGTTAGCTGTGGACAGATCTGTCTGGGAGCTGACACCAGTGCCCTGTTTCTTTCTCAGCAATATATCATTTTCATAAACACATGGCCAAGATGGAATTGCTGGTCCAAACCCTGGAGAGGACCAGCCCAGAGCAGTGTGCTTCAGTGAAAGATGGCTGAACCTGCTTCACTCAAACAGTGCTTTTTTTTTCCCTATGAAATTGAATAATTTTGATGGAAGAAATGAAGGTGACTGCCCCCACTGGTGCAGGCAGAGCACACATGTGAAGCCCCTGCATCAGCATACAGAAAGAAGAAGGACCCATCCAAACCCACGCAGATATAAGAAATCTGAAATCCAGCATGCATTGACTTTTGCATTGATCTTATTAGATAAAGATTAATTTTCACAGATGTTTTTCACCCAAAGACATTACATTTCTTTTCACAAAAATACCTTCTTTTTAACTTCCATGTGAATATCTGTTGAGACTCTCTCTTTTCTGCCGATAAATAAAATAAAATAAAATAAAATAAAATAAAATAAAATAAAATAAAATAAAATAAAATAAAATAAAATAAAATAAAATAAAATATGGTAGTTGACAAACTTCTACCCAGAAACAAAAGGGAATGTGAAGTCAATACTTTTTCACCAAGCTGCAGTGTTCAGATCGAATTCCCCTCTCCAGCTGTGCCCTTGGCCCAGTTAAGGAATCATGGGAGCTGCTCAATAGTCTGTCAGCTGGACTGGGGCTCCAGTGACCCAGGACTTCATCTCACGTCCGTGAGGAAACAGTTAGCACAACACTTGCTTGATAACCATGGAGTTCACAGGGGCTTAAATCCATCCCCACCTTGTCTGCCACGGCCAAGCCTGGTCCAGGTTCTCCTTTATTGGCATGATCAGACTTCATTGATCAGACATTAGGGCTATTGTTGAGGAAGAACAAAACATAGCTCCTTCTGGGAGTGAAGCAGTGTTTTGCCAAGTTTTGAAATGTGATGGGTTTTTTGGTTGCTTGAAAACCCCACCCTAAAATACGGAGGAGAATGCTGGGACAAATGTTCTCAGTATCCATGGAAAGCCTCATGAAGATGATCAGAAGAATCACTTCAAAAGCTCATTTGGGATGCAAATCAAAACAGTAGTGTAGAAAATAAATGTCCACTTTAAGAGGAGTAAAGCTGTCCACAAGAGCCAGAGACTGCCTTGAATGTAAGGGCAGAACAGGCAGGTTGCTCACAGAGAAATCCTTGTAGGGAACACCCAAATGTCCCCTTGTTTAGCTGTGTCATAGCACACACCTGAGCCCAGCTGTGTTTTCAACTCAACCCACAACTTTCAAATGGAATACACTGAACAAGTCTGGCTATGTCTGCACTGATGCAAGACCAGAACCAAAGACAGTCTCCAAACCCTCTGAAGACACCATGGAGGGCCCGTGCAAGGTCACTGGAGTCCTTCCAGATGATCTGAGACATCTGGGATGTTTTTCGTTGTCCCTGTTCTCCTCATTTTCCCCTGGGAGAGGACATTCTTCTAAATGAAGCTGTTTGAGCCTTTCACAGCCCTAAACTGTGGCTGTGATCTGTACAATAACCCCCCCTTGTCTCCTGTAGATAATACTAGCTTCTCTTATTGTTGTCTGTATGGGGACAGTCATAAAGATGAAAATTTCTCTGTGCCCTGAGGGAAACACAGGCCAGTCACTCGGGTACCACCATTTTGAAGAACAGGCCACAGGTTTCACAGTGACCGAGCAACAGCCATGTCAGGGTCTTGTTCAGCTGTAACAGCAGCTGTCTAACAACCAAGTGATCATCCCCAGCTCTGTCTGAGCTTTAGCTTCACTTTGTGCAAATGGGTACAACGTCCTACATGTGAGATACTCCCACCACTAACAGAGAGGAATACCAAGTGCTGGGTGAACTCCCCCTGACCCCAGATGCTGCTGCTTTGCTGCACAGCTATTTCACTCTGTGTTTGTGCAGGGTGTTTGTCTCCGTAGCAAATGCAATGCAGAGTTGGCCCCTAAAAGGCAGTTTAGGTCAGTGATCGAAAAGTTTGTATTTAAATGTTCTTGCAGACAAAGGCAAACCAAGAAGACTCCCTGGAGTCCATTAATTAACAGCATTATGTCATCTATGAAAGTGCAGTAGATCAACACTGTGCAAGTTTTCTCTCACCGTTAGAGTGTCAGAGCGCTGTGGTTTTGCTTTGGATAAAGAAAAATGTCTTCTAGGGTTGCTGTCTGTTAATAAGGGCTCTGCTAGCGCACAAAATTGGGCAAGCTAATTATTCATGCCTTTTGTTTGAAAGTTTATGTAACGAGCAAGTCAGAGTTTCTTTTCAGAGCGTTTCAATGGTATCTCTTCAAGAGGTCAGGGGAGGAAACTTGAGATAATAGAGCAAAAACAAATCAGATTCTGCTGCTTTCAAGTGCATCCAGGGGTTACAGTAGCTTGAGTGTGATTTGGAAACTGAAGGCTTTCTCAGAGGCCTGAAACTGGTGTAGTGAAAGAGGCAAAGATACAGGAGGGAGCTTGTGAATAGAAACAATAGGTGCTGCAGTGGCAGCTGATAATATCTTTGCAGAATTAGGACCTGATTCTCCCTGGTGCTCGAAGCTGGGTTATGCTGCAGAAGCTGTTTTATGTATTTATTCACCTAGGGTTACAGCCTTGCTGATGGAACAGTCTTTCCCTCTAGCTGCATCAAGGCGTATAATACACCACGTAGCCCGTGTAGCTTCTTTCTTTTTCTAGCATAGGAGTAAACATATGAATGCTTTTAAACTGTGGATGTAATGTTCAGGCTAAGAGCGGGGAGGGAATTTCACAGCCATTAGCTGACCTACGGAAATCAAAGTAGTGAAACTTACACAGGCACTCAAAGCCTGCAATTTTCTGAGCTGCATGTTATCTGAGGAAATCCATACACATTTACCGTGGAGGTGTCAGTCAGGAAACTCATTGTGTCTTTGAAAACCAACCTTTTCAAAACATGACTGTGTCTCTCTGATGACTGTGCAGAGAACTGGGGCACAGTTGTGTGGTACAACTGAGCTGCTGCAATACCTCGCTGCCACTGCAACAACTCCCTGCTCCACTTCTGCCTCTTCCCCACTGCCCTGTCCTCCACAAGGGTCATTGCCTCCATCCTCCCCTGCAGGCTCATCTGTCCCCTTTTAGAGTCAGGTCAACCCACTGGGGCAGCAGAAAAACATCCACTGCTTGCTTAGCCTGCGAAGACTGACTTCAGAGACTGGAGAACAGGGGGAGCTGGGCCCTGCATGCCTGACCCATTTCCTACTGTCATTTTCAGCCCAAGTGACCTAGAGATTTCACTCTGAGGTGTTAGCCAAAGCTGGCCCATGTTTATTCGACTGGGTTGATTTTCCTCTGTGGTAATGCTTTCCAGCCACAGCCCATTGATAGCATTTGGTCTGCTTCATGCTATCAGAGATAAACAAGACCTTCAGAAGCTCTGCTCTGCTGGTTGTGACATTGGCTGGAGGGAAGGAGAAATAAAATAAGGCAATATTTAAGTGGATATATGAGTTCCAAATATTCAGCAATTCATATGAGCTTCACAACATTTTGTTTTTCTGTGATCAATTACAGGTGAAGTATATAACAGCAATGTATTATGTTACCTTGACCAGAGACCAGAGAAGAAATGGTCCGTAGGTATTTAACTAGTTTTCATCTCCTGCCTAAAACCTAGATGCTCAGTGTTTGCCTTTGCATCCATGTCTTCATTTCTAAGGTCTATAAATCAGATCTGTGCAGGGGAAGAGGTTTCTGTTTCTGGATGGAAAGGGATGACATCTGGATGGTGGGATGGTACTCGAGGCCTTCAGCCATTTCTACTAGGAGTGGCAAAGAGAGGTAGGTACAAGAGTCTAAGCAAATAGAGACACATTGTATTGTAGGGCTGAGATTAAAAACTGTATTTATGCTTTGCTGGTAACTTAATTTGCAACCTTCTAACAAAAACCTGACCTTTATCTTGCTGGGTAAGTGTTGCTTTGTCCTACCTGCGGTGTCTGTGTTGACTTTTGAGGAGGGCTCAGATGAGGCTGGCAAGGCGGGGCAGAGGTGCTAATCTTCAGGTATCACAAAGATTTGATAAAGTCGATGGCAGATGTTAGGGAGCCTTCACCCAGAAAGACTGACTGGATCCCAAAACATCTGCTAAGAGCTATTCTTAGGTCTGCTATCTCTTAATGCTGGGTGCTCATGGAAAACTGTCCTCATCAGGCAGAAGTAAGTCTCTTTCCTAGCCTCTTTTCTCCTCCTAGGAATAAGCAGCTGCAATGTCTCCTACCATTAGCAGCAAACCTGAAGTATCACGGTCTAATCACATCACCCCGTGCTCTGAGTCATGCTCCCACAAGACAGGAGCCTTGTGAAGCAAAGTCTTCTGAAACCTATCTAAAGTGCAGCCTGACTTCAGAAATTTGCATGATCTGAGGGTCAGGCTGTGTTTCCCTGATACCTATTGTTTCATCTGAGAGCTGCAATCTCTATTCAGGTGGGAGGTGGAAATCCCTGCTCGCTGGTCACCAGAAGGAGCCTGCATGTAGCCAGCCACACAAAGAGGAAGGTGAGGACAGGGATAATTCTGAAACCATTTGGTTATGGTTTTGGTTCATGCAGGTTTCGTGATGCCTGCTGCATTCCCTTGCTGCTATAAAGCTCTTTCCTAACTGAGGAAGGATTGGCAATAGCCAGAACATAAAGCCTGCAAAAACAGACCTTGCTGCCCACAGATGCCTGATACGTGTTGGGCAGCGTGTGCCACAAAGCCACAAAAAATACAGACACCGTGTCCTGAAGAAACCAAAACAAACGTTCTATTCTGGGATATGCTAGAAGTACAATAAAGCATATTGCATTTATTAAATGACTTTGAGATGTAAATATGAATACTAAAAAGGAAAAAATCACACAGAGAAAGCTTATTACTTCTGTTATATTGCAATGAGTTAGGACATGGGTAACACTTTGCTAGATTTACTCTTGACCAATCATACAAAAATTACTGACAGAGGCTATTGCTTTCTTTAAGAAGAAATTGTAAGGGAGAACAAGCATTTTCTGCTACGAGATTTTTAAAGGAATCTTGCAAATCACAGTCTTGTACTGGCTTCTCTCCTTTGTGCTCTTGAATTTCTCAGTCTGGCAGAAGAAGGTGACAATGCATTTTGAAAAACAGTTTGAGACAAAGAATTGCACTGAAATCACAACTTTTTTCCAAATCTAACTATCTAATATGCATTTTTATTCAAAACTACATACAATGATCTATCCAGAAAAGCATTTGAATAATTTTATATCAGTTAACTATGAGCTATCTTTAATTATCATCTCTGTATTTAACAGTTAGTCATCAAATTAGCTTTATAACATCTTTCCAAACTTGTTCTTGAAAATTAAACACAAATTTACAAATGTCATATCCAGCAACCTGACTGCTAAGTCTAAGTTTATTCTACTTAAAGAAATTAGCAAATCACAAGTCTCTGTTGGCCTGCTGTTCAATTAAGTTGTGCTATTCAATGGTGCATATACATATATATATATAAGTAAATAATTCATACTTCTGTTTTACCAACTGAAGCAGATTCTACCATGGTTGCCTATCAGGAGCCCTGTTCCAGACTTAGAAAAAATGTTTATCAGATGAGCAAAGGTGGTGTTGGGGAGTACAGTCCAGTATCTACCAGTCTGGATCAGAGTTCTCCGTGAAGTCAGATGAGAGGTACAGCCTGCATGACCTCCTCTTTCCCCTGATACCAAAAGGAGAAGACAGACATGGGATAAAAGACAGTAGATTTGGGGTTACATTATAGAGTCTGTTTGCAAACCCAGAGGATAAAATCATATTTTAGGGTAAAACACAGACTATTTAGAAAGGAAAAAATATATTTTCATAGCACAAGAAAATGAGGCAGTGAATATTATTACTCTAGAGAAAAGGTATATCCTAGCTAGGGAAAAGAAAGAAGGAGAAAGGAAGAGGAAAAACTTAACTATTTGAGTGTAACACTCTTGTTGACATGTTGGGTACTGATGCAATCCAGAAGGACAAGAATAATCTGAGAGCCAAATACAATGTCACAGGTCCTGAACAATTGCCTATTGTCCGTGAATAACAACTTCTCAGCAGAGCTGAGTGCTCCCCCTTCCTCAGGAGGCCTTTCAGGACATAAAACAATGTTTCTGGAAGGAGTCATTGATAGGAAAACTCAGCAAGACCAATATCGCAAATCACAATAAATTAAAAGAACCCCACCCTTGGGTTTGGCAAATCAGCATCCCGTGTGGATTGGACCAATATCATAATTAGAAGCAGACCTCAGCCTCTAGTCCCAAGAAACAGCAAACACGTCTGCTTTGAATCCTGCCTGCAGGGTTGTGTGCGGTGATCATCTTTGCATATCCCCATCCCTCCTTAGAGGGAAGAGGTGATGCATATTTGCCTGAGAAAGCAATAAAGTGCAAATCCTCCAGTGGAGAAATGGTCTGCGGTTGTGCGAGGGTACACTTCCCAAGCTCATTCGGTGCTGACACAGATTACATGCCCTCAGCTGAGCCTGAGACTGCTTTGGGTAAAGCCCATCCATTTAATCCAAATCATCTTCAGACAGTTTGATCAGGAAAAAGCTCTGAGATCTGGAATGGAAAAGTACATTTTGAAACAATAAATTACAGACCTCTGTTTTGCTTGCTAAAGCTATTTATATAGCCACTCGAAAGATGGCATACAACAGGTTTGAGTCACTGCTGAACAGCTGAATTATAAAATTACTAATCTCGGGTCTAATTGCACTGAGGGTTTATTATGTCAAATTTTATTAGACATGTGTGGCTTATTTGTTCCCTGATACAAACAAAAATGACTTTTCCTGGCACTACCCACCCCTACCTTGTGCTTACCGCCGCTAGGGACTTAAAAAATAACTGCAGTAATAAAATTTTAAATATTCTTACTGTAATCTCTTGCTTGAGGGGCTAATGCTGCTAAACACGGAAGGCTTTGTAAAGCATTGTGTGTAATGAAGGATGAGCTACAAGGAAAGAATTGAAGTAACAATACCATTATCACAAATTGCAAACCTCTTCAGAGTCATGTTTGGCAGTAAATTGTAGGCTGTCTGCAACTTCCTTTCTGCAGCTGTGAGATGTTTACTATTTGAACACACAACCTTAAATTAGAGGGCAGAGAGGAAGATGGGAAGCACAACTAAAATGCATGCACATCGTAAAGGCCTATATACTGTGTGTAGAGGATGGCTCCTTGTCCCCGGTGACTGTCCTTCCCTCATTCAAATTCCCCTTTAACTCTCTTCTTCTGCAAAGGATTTAGGTGCTAATTTGCCAATAAAAACTTTAAAAAAAAACCCAACTTGTTAATAATTACATTTTTCCAAAAGCAACCTGAAAAAAAATATGCAGCAGACAAATTCGGCATCCTTTTCTCCAGAGGGTACTGTGTCTCTCAGAAACATTCTGTCATTTCATTTGCCATTATCCTCTCCAATTTGTCTGTAGCCTGACATTTTTATATTGCTGGACTTTCAGAGGCACTGAATTCCCACTGAAGCTCCTGCTATTGAGGCAGACTCGCAGGTAGAAGGTTTGGAAATCCAGTGGATTATCTAGGTGTTTATGGAAGGAGATGCTGGAATTCTGTTTCCCAAATTCATCCATTTCAGCTAAGATTTGGGAATTTCTAAGCAAATATTGGAAGTGCATAAATAATCAGGGAAAAAAAAAACAACCCTCTATGTAATGTGGTTAGTATTACAGGGAGGAGTAGCCCGAGGAGTGTGGGGTAGTTTTATTCAGCCTGTACTTCAGCCTAGATGCTCAAATCCCTTTGAAGCCCCAGGTCACTGCCTTCATTTCTTGGGGATGCTGCACCTGCTTTAAATGGCTTTCCTCAAGCTATAAAGCTAGCGCAGCCAGGAACTGAGTCTGCCTCTGCGGGCAAGAAACTGTTGTAATGCATCCTGAATGTCCAATATCAGCTGGGGATTTCTTCTGCTCTGTGATTCTTGGCTGAAGACTGTTTTGACAGAGCATACAGTCATTCTGCTGCTGTGCAGAAACAAAGACGGCGGGGGGGTTATCTTGTGCTTTTTTTTCAGAACCTCATCCTGTCCTACACAAATCTTTTAAAAGCAGGAAGAATACATTAAAACACGCAGCACAGACCGGTAGGAGTCAGTGGGAATAATCTACATGCACCGCAGAGTCACGTGGGAGAATAATGTTTCTTGCAGGAGTTAGCAATTTATAGTAGAGTGGTTATGTAGGGCCTCAGTGAAGGTGCTACTCCGGCTGAGTGGCTGTAATGGGTGCTCTGTGACTGCTGAGCATTTCTTTCCCTCTCTTACTCGCTTTGCTCTTGGAGAACAGTGATAACGTTAGTGCCTTCAGGTGTCTGGTGTGCATAGCTGCTGGCAGAGAGAGAGAGATCTAAAATTGCCTGAGTCCCCGAAGCATCTTGGATTTATTGCGTGTGTTAAGCTCGAAATCTTGTTATGGGTAAAGAGGAAACGCGTTTCATATGTGGAACTAAGAATTTGTTGTTTGCATAACTCAAATCCAAATGATCCAATCAAAGAACTATTATTATTGCAGAAAATGAAAAAATAATGTGCAGAATGCTTCTGTAGAAAATATTTCAATAATAATAATAATACAGCTAAAATTGTTATATCCTAGTACATAGTCCATTTTCCAGTGGTTTGCACTGCCCTGCTGGGTGCTAAGGTAGCTTCAGTGGGGGAGTCATCCCTCCTGAGTCCCTTGCTATGCTGTTGGTTTCTTCCCCCTCACAGTTGCAGCCACTTTGGGTCATTTCTGTACGTTTGTTCTTTTGGTTCACATCTTGTTTTGCCAGGCTGCATTACAACCAACTTTACTGTAGACAGTACCTTTTATTTGTGTTAAATACTTGTTTTTTTCACTGTTTGTGACCCCTAAAACATGCTTTGTCCAGCTCCCCGCTCTTCATTTCTTTAACTGACCATTGATGAGTTGTTTATAGCTCTGGACTCTGCCATGTCAGCCTGTGACCTTTTTCTTATCACCCCATGCCTGCACACTGTATCCTGTGTTCCAGCTTTCAAGGCCTCTGCTATCATGCCCAGCCTGCATTCCTCTACACGACTTCATTACGTGAGTCATTAATATTTTGTTCTGCATAAAATAGCTATTTGTTGCTACTGTCCATGGAAACACGATGGTTATACCATGCAAACATAAGCAAAAATAAAACTAATTAGGCACACCTGCCTGGTCATTAAAAAAATTGCAGATACTGATAAACAGGCTGAAAAAAGCTCTAGGCAGGTGAAGACAAGTTCAGACAAAATAAGCCTGATGAACCTTGGTCCTGAGACTTTGCAAAGTCATTAGAAAGCCCTCGGATCACTATGGGCTGCAGCAAAGCTGTATTTACAGGGCTGTGGGGCTACAAGTTGGGGTACTTGAAATGTTGCAGCATCTCAGGAAGCTTAGCACATGTATCCCGTCCTTCATCCTCAGCTTCATTGAACTTTGTGACACATAGGTCCTTCCCAAGCTGTTAACACCTCAGCATGTGGACATGAACTTTCTGCCACAATCTGCTGTCCAGTTAGTTGCACAACTAAGTTGCCCACCACAGATATGTATATGATAACAGCAAGCTAAGAGTAGCATATTAACAAGAAAGAATCTGGAGGGCAGGTACTGAAGAAACCACACAATAATTCTAAGATGAAAATGTGTTAGCAATTTATAAAAGATGCAAAGAGGAAGAAAAGAGAAGTTGGCTAATCATTCAAATGCTAGAGGTGTATAAAAGGTGAGAAAAAAAAAAAGATTTTTCTAACAGACAAAGTAGTTAAGGAACACAAATGAGAAAAGGTTATTATATTTTCATCCATTGATTTGCATTTCTGAAGCAGCCAGCTCAAAAATTTCTCTGTGTTTGGATGTGGGAGTGAGGGCAGCAGAGGTACTAAAGGCCCTTAGAGCTCTCAAAGTGGAAATAGAAGTGCCCAGGAGGTCTAGCACACCAGCAGAATTGTTAATAAAGAAGTAAAGGTCTCTAGGACTGTCTCAAAGAGCTCAGGTCAGACAAGCCTCCTGTAAAGCGTACAGGAATGACAGCAAGTGTGGTTAGAAATATTCTGATCCAAATACAGCATTTAAAAATTCATTGGATCTTTAGCACTGAAAAAAAAAAAAAAAAAAAAAAAAAAAAAAAAAAAAAAAAGCTTCTGGTAAGCTCTAGCAACTTGTGCTAGAGTTTCAGATCTGATCTTTAATTCAAGTTACTTGCAGAAACCTGTCTCATTAAAACACCACACTTCGAAGGGCTGGCTGGAACACAAGTTTTTCCTCTTGTTAGCTGGTAGTGCAGGTACATGGGTGACAGAATTGGTTGCACTTTTCGAGGGCTGTGTTGGCAAAGCAGAAATGGCCAAGTGCTGTGGGATCACTCCAGGTTTCAGGAGCTGGCATTCGGCTGTGCTGCACTGAGGAGCTGGGCTTCATTGTTTGTACTTCATGCTGGAAAAGTTGGGACTGTTTTCAGGCACAGCTGGATAAGCGCACCTTGTGCTCCTGCCCATGGTAACCTGTGGCACAGCCTAGCCATGTCTGTGGGGTGGCAGGGAAGCTCTATTCAGCCCTTTCTAAAGGATGCTGGCAGTGAGAAGGGACTTTGGGGATGGGGTGGGGGGTGGGGTGGAGCACTCTTCTGAAGACAAAAATAAGTATTGAAAAGGAAGGCAATTATAAAGCTAAAGCAGTAGGAGTAATTGGGGCCTCTGTTGTGCTTTCTTGGAAAACTTTCAAAACCTTTTTAAGCAGTTGGCATGAAGCTTTCTTTTGGCTATAAAAATCTCTTTTGAGAATCATCTCCCATTTGTACTTTTACAATTCATCCTTTTAATAAGAATATTGTACTTATTAAAAGTGCATGCTTACTAGGCGACTGGAAAGAATGGACCAACCAACATCAGCAGGTGCCTCTGTATTATTCCTGCCTTGTGTGTGTCAACACTGCCTTGAAGGGAACGGTCCTGGAGAGAAAAGGCAGGTCTGTTTGTAAGGCTGTTCCAGCCCCTGGAATTTCTGCTGTCCACATATGAAATGAGTTGGGGCTGTTTGTAGTGACTCTGATCCTGGTATCTTTTCAGAAGGAACTGCAGAGGGCCAATAAGTTAATTTCACAGTGATACAGTAAGTTTAGATGACTATCACTCTTGGCTGGATTTAAGCCAGCAACCATGACCACGATGCATGCTGCATTCTCCTCACCAGGAAAGCACTTAAGTGTACGTTACATTTCACACAAGTTTCTGCTCCACTGAAGAGGATGGGAGTTCAGTGTGTAAATGAGAGTTCCTTTGAGTAAAGATAGATCTAAGTGTGTATTTAAGTACTTTAAAAAAAGTACTGACTGCTCTTTCTGAGCAGAAATGTCTCCTCATTTCCAACCTGAACCTCCCCTGGCACAACTTGAGGCCATTCCCTCTGGTCCTGTCACTGGTTAACTGTGAGCAGAGGCCGACCCCAGCTCCCCACAGCTTCCTTTCAGGTAGCTGCAGAGAGCAATGAGGTCTCCCCTGAGCCTCCTCTGCTCCAGACCAACCCCCTCAGTTCCCTCAGCCGCTCCTCACAGGCCTTGTGCTCCAGGCCCTTCACCAGCTTCGTAGCCCTTCTCTGGACATGCTCCAGGGCCTCAATGTCCTTCTTGTGCTGAGGGGCCCAAAACTGAACCCAGCACTCAAGGTGCGGCCTCACTAGAGCAGAGCACAGGGGGACGATCACCTCCCTGCTCCTGCTGGCCACACTATTCCTGATACCAGCCAGGATGCTGTTGGCCTTCTTGGCCACCTGGGCACACTGCTGGCTTATGTTCAGGTGAGCATCAGACAACACCCCCAGAGTCATCACTAGAACTATCTACATCTCAGAGCCGAGGCACCAAGCTGTGCCCCAGCACTCTCCATGCTTTCTCTGCAGCAGTGCATGGGGCTTCCCTATGCTGCTGCAGTCCCAGTGTGCTGAGCTGACTCCTGAGACAGATGAAAATAGATCAGAGCAGGCCTCAGGCCTCTACTCAACTTTGTGATCTTTTTAGCTCACTAGGCTCCTTCTGTAGCCAATGGAGAAAGAAGGGGACATGGTTAAGCTTCTGCTTTGGCTTAGCTTTAGGAGATGCTGCTGTTTCTCCATTCCCGATGGAAGTCTAATCAGACATGCTAACTAATTGAGTTGCCTAAAATCATTTGATGTGAGCATTCCTCCTGTGTTCCCAGATGTGCTCCTGTGCTAAGCCCTGCTTGAATAATTTGGGCCTCTGTATTCCATCAGCAGTCCTTTAAGCTCTTCAATCTTCTCTTTTCAATGTAATGTATTTTTTATATTGCAAACATGAGTGTATAATTCAGTGCATATGTTTTGGGAGTGGGGAGTCTATGAGAATGCCAAGCAAATCAATAAAGATTTAGCACATCATTATTCATTACTGCGATGTCATGAGGCATTTATGTGTGCCCTTTTGTAGCGAGGAAGGAAAAAAAAAGAGGAAAACTGTTATATATGTACAGTAAAATTTGATTTGAGAGAAAGAGTTTGCATCTGAATTGTATGAAGTCTATTAAAATTTTGGCCTTCTTTAGACTAACAGGATAATGCCATTCCTGAACTGATTGTTTCCAAGCAACGATGCAGATCTGAGTTTGTGTTTGCTTATTTTTTTAGTTTGTTGCTAAACCAGAGAAGCTTCCAAAGATAGCCATGCAACTGATGCTATCAGGTGTTATATATAATTTCAAGACTATGACGTTGTTTTGAAAAGATGTTGCATTTGTTCTCACTTTGGAAACTGACTTGAAAGAGAGCATTGGGACTTGCATAAGGTTACCAGCAAGTGGATTGTTTATTTATTTATTTATTTATTTATTTATATAAAGGAAACGACCTACACTGTCATCAGCATGGCATGCTCCAATACGTCATTTTCATTTGGACACAAAAACTTCACTGCAGTCAGGAGGAATTGCTCTCTCTAAGGAGCAAATCCTGAACCGCAGCTATTAATAGTGGTGCAGGTCTTCAGAACTTGTAGTTCAGCTGCATTTTTCAAGTGTTTTCAAGCGTGGCTCTCTAAAGGTCCAAATCCTCCTCTTTTCACTAATTGAAAGCTCCCTTCATGTATTATAAAGGAATGCGCAGTTATAGAGCCATGTATAATAAATAATAAACAGCCAGTTGCAAATTACATTGCTATTTTATATTCAGAACCATCCAAATTGTGTGGAGATTTTGTAAGGTGCATTAAGAGGAGATTAGGGTAACTTCTCTCTTTCCTGTCTGCTTTTGGATTTGATGACTTCATGGGCTAAATATGATTTACAAGACAATGTTTACTATTTTGGCTTTCATAAAGGCTTCCTGAAGAGCTCAGTTGCTAAATGTCATTAATGCATTTTATTTAGAGTAAGAAAATTGTGCATTTATACATAATTCAGCATGAAGAAAGGGCTTTATAGAGTTCCCTGATGTCTACATAAAGAATATAGTGCAGCTCTGTGTACATCTGAATTTCCATAGAAGGAAACCGATCACCTCAGAAGAGAAATACATCAGCTATTTAGTGGTGCAAAGCAATAAAGCACAAAGTTTTGGAGTGGAAGTGAAGAATAGTATAATTGGTAGAAATTTTAGAAAGAATTTATTATGTCAGAATGTAATTGTCAGAATTTATTATGTCAGACTGTCAGAATGGAGTGCTGTGATTTATATTTGTGCCCATGTAAAATTCTTTGGGATGATTAACAACCAGCTCAATCCTTTACACTCATAACAACACTTCTGGCTGTGATCTGTCCCTTTGGCTATTGTGTTATCGGGTATATAAGATCCCCTGCATTAGGCTTGCTTGGAGTCTTGGGGCTAGCGAGCAGGCAGATGCTGCTCCATTACTATTTATATTGTGGTATTACCAGCGATCCAGTGAGGGATCAGGGCCCTGGTGGGCTAGATGTTGAACAGTACAGAAATGGAGGATGGCTTTATGTTTCAGAGTTCATAATTTAATTACGTGATGGGAAACAGTAGAGCAGAATGGGAGGATTGCATCATAAGAGTTGTGACACTTCACATAATAAACACCAGACTGAGTCCATCATCTGTCTACATCTCTTCCAAGATCACTATTTGATAGAAAGTGAAATTATCTTATGTACAAGTTGAAGACAGATAATTTCTTCTCATTTGTACTTCACCATCAGCCAAAGATATGCTGAAATTCTACTGTTCAAAGTTTGACTGCCCAGTGAGTTGCAGTCAAGGTAGGTAATATATAACGAGTCAGACTCTGAAAACATCACGTAGAATATGATGGCTTTCACCTTAGTTTGGCTCTCTGTTTTTTTTGAAGGAAGTGAAGCAGTAAGGAGAAGACAGAGATGCTGTTCTGTGGCTGGTTTAATGTGGATGCACAACGACTAAACATAAAAATGAAGTGAGGATAGCGTAGAGATTGATATAAGGAGTTTGAGGCTGAGATGAAGATATTGGAGAGGCTTGTGAAAGGCCTATGATCAGAAATGGAGAGTGTCTCAAGGAAAATTAACAGTGTAATGATATCCAGTGTCTGATAGTCTTTGGAGACTGTTTCTTGTATTTGTTTAAGCCAGTCTGGTGACTGGTTTGGTCCTGAGGCTGACATTTCCCATGCTGAACAAAAAAACTTGACATTTACATGCAAAATTAATGGTTCCTCAAAAGAGTGATACCATGATTAGGATTTTCACCAAGCTAGTGAAAGAAACTATTATTTGTCAATTAAAGGAAAAATACAGTGAAGAAAGCAGGGAAAAAATTGTGGTAAAAAATAAAAATCTGTATAAAATCACCATGTTCAAGCTTGACTTCTTCAGCACTGATTTAAACATGGAAAAAGAAGACAATGCTATTGAGAGAGGCATTTGGATTTTGCTCAGTTACACTCGTGTAACTAAGCAAAAAATTGACTGATGTTCTCCCCCTCAGAAAGACAGTAGTTTTGAGTAGCTGTTTGGTTTGAATGGTCCAGCACAGGTTTTATTTTGTGTGTGACTTTTGGCTGAGGTTTTTTCTCTTGGCTGGGTGCATACACCTCCATTTGTCTCCCTTTTTAAAATTTATGTTTCCCTCATGTTGAGGTCTCATTCCTCTTTCTTCCCCCTTTGCAGAACTGCCAGGCTGCCAGATATGCAGCATTAAAGTAAAAGAAAAAAAAAAAAAAAAAGAAAGAAAAAAAACGCACAAACAATTTCACATCGACCTTTTCAAAGGGCATGATAAGCTACGGAAAATAAAACCGAGGCTTGGCCATAAAAGCGTACGCAGTAAATAAAGACGTGTCATAAAGCCTGCTGCCCTTCACGGCTGGCTGCAAGGCGGCCTGCGCACCCGGGTTGGCAGCGGGGAGGAGGAGAAACAGCGCGGCCACCCCGGCCCGGGCAGCGGCGATAGGGTCTGCAGAGCTTCCACTGAAATAGTGCCTCCGGCCCAGCCACCGGGGCGCCCTGGGCGCGTTCCCCGGCGAGGGCGCGAGGTGCCCGGCGTGCCACGGCCGCTCCCACCCCATCGGCTCCTCGTGTGCCCTGTCCATGGTGCTGAGCGGTCGGGAGGCAGAGAGGAGTGTTTTCCTTCGGGTTGCACGGGCTCGCACCTTGAATTCTTGCTGCGTGCACTGTGCAACAGATGTTTGCCAGCCTGGATTTTCCTCTTTTAGCCACTCTAAGAAGGCAGGGAGATTAATTAAAGCCAGAGTTGCTGTAGGTGAATGGCTCTTCACGTGTTCATGGGGGCTGTCTCACTTTTCCTGTTTGTATATTCATCGGTTGTTGGCATAGGATGGAGGATTAAATCAACACCCTGAAAACAGCTTCTGCTTTGATTTGTTTATGTATTTACTTTTATTTTTTAGGATAACTACAGAAATAATGAGAAACAGCAGGAAACAGGAAACTGATTGAGATTGATTGTTTTGTGTATTCAGCTTGTGATGACCTTTGGGGAAAGTGAGTGTTTAATTTTTACTGATGTTGTAAAGGCACAGACAAAGTCCTGACCTTTCTGATCCAGGGTGACCACTATGAGCATCCCACTGAGAATTAATTACAATTGCCTGGAGCTGCTCCAAGAAGCATTTATTAGAGTACTATAAATGTGGTAAAAGCGATCAGTATGCCTGGAAGAAGCTATTCCATGTGCCTGCTGTGATATCTAAAAGAAGCTCAGACTTGTCAGCTTGTTGTTTTGTTTTGTTATTCATTAAGAAGACTGAAATAGGAGACAGCATTAGAACTCCAGGGCAAGTGTTTCCTATCACTCCGCTCTCCACACAGATACTTTTGTATTAGATTAAAGCACAATAGATAGAAATAGGCAGAATAGAAATCAAATGTGTTCCCAAGAGACAGTACATGGTGCAGTTCTCTCACTGTATAAAGCAGAATGCAGCAGCTTCTTCTAGCAGCTTCCTAGAAATGTAAAGTGGAAGTGAACAGAGAGCCACACAAGAACTCCGTGCAAGGAAGCATTTACAATTCAAGGTATGCTATGATGCCATTTTATTACAGCATCCAGCACAAAGCCAGGTCTGTTAGTCACCTGGGATTTTGCAGTCCTTTTCCCCAGAGATCAAGCTAAAAATGGAAAATCTGAGAAACTTTACAGAGTTATTTCATATAAAATATGATGATTTTGTCAGATACCTTGCCAAAAGGACTGGAATTGAATAAGAATGTTTAAATAAAAAATCTTAAAACCATCTACATTTGTTTTGGAGAAGTATTTAATTGGGAATGATGATGAAAAAGCCAGAAATGTGGATTAACCTAAAATGAAAAGGGCAGCCAAGTTACAGCAGATGGCTTTCTCTTGTACTTTAAGTGCCTTATAATAGGGAAAATATGCTACGTAATCACAGTTGTTTCTAAACTGCCTTTTTTAGGGGTGAGGGGTGGGGAGAGGGGGGATAAGGTTTCCAATGAGGTATTGGTAGAAAAAAAAAAACAAAATCAAAAAGACATAGCTGCAGACAGTCTGTATTGAACTGTTTTTATTCCGGAGTTCCGGAGCTCAGTTTGATGTATGGTAGGAAAGACAGCAGTCTCTGATTCCAACTAAAACCCAATGAGCAAATAGCCTCTACTTCTCCCTTCCGCCTTGCCTTCCTGAGCATCTAAATTTCGTAAGGGTTCTGTCTCTCTCATTCTCTCATAGAGCTTCTCAATAACCCTTTCTGTGGGTTCACTGAGATTTCTTTATTCTGACAGGTTTTTGTTCTGTCTTGCTGTGGCTGCTTTTCTTTCCCTCCTGTATCAGTTAAGAAATCCTCCTCTAAGGCTGTTATCCAAACAACAGATTTTCCTGCAGCTGAAAAGCTGCTGTTAAGATTTACTAAAAATCTCCCCTTCATTCCATTTTTTCTTTTTAAATTTATCTCTACCCAGAATGGGGCTAAGGGGGAGGAGGGAGTGAAGGGAGGGAAGTAGAAGAGACAGGCTATTGTGTATGACATATGCTCAATTTCTCAGCAAGGCTTAATTACTGTTGGGAGTTTGTGCTCCTGTTCCCTTTGACACACTGAGCACTCAGCGCAGTGCAATGCCTCTTGCTTATTTCAGTTTGCGTGCACATGGGTAAGATTTGCTTGTGTATCGGGGCAATTTATGAATTGTGTATGAGAACGGAGACTGCAGGCATCACCCCTGAAGACTGTAGGCAGACATGCACCTTTCAGGCAGAGTTAAGACCCATAGAAAATGCTGCTTTTCATGCTCTTGTGATACAAGGTTTAGTCCTTCAAATAACTGAGCTCATTGAACCAGGAGGCACAGGTGTAACTTCTAAACCCGCACATAGATTAGCCAAAGGCCCTACAATAATACAAGGGCAAGGGAACTTGGCTGTCAGCAGGACTGAACTCTTGACTGATATCTGAAGAGATTCATGCCTCTTGCTTTGTGGGTACACAAAAATGCATGGGTAATTGGAGACAACAGAAGGCTTGGGATATAACATGCAAGACAGAGACCTAACACAGTGAATTCATTTCAACTCTGCATAATGAAATGCACCATTGTGTTTTGAAGAAGACCATGACTTTCCTCACTTTCTAATGTAAAACACTAAATTATATTAGTTTCAGCCACAAAGCAGAATAAAAGCTACAGAATTTAAGTGCCAAAGCTATGTGTTTAAGGCCAATTAAATAACAAGTTTCATAAAAACATCCAAGAAATGTAACACTTTCAAACTGCATTACAAAGAAAAAATTGTTGTTTCCAAAATTAAAAGCGTGCTTGCTTGTGAAAATAAACTTTTCTTTCCTGTTTCCAAGCTCTACAATTTAGACTATCAGCTGCATCTCAGCTTTAGCTAATTTCAGTAACATTCCACACCATTGGGCAAGTCCGTTCTGTTGGAAGAAGTAATAAGTTGAAACTGTCTTGATAATTAAACAGTTTAGTTTTATATTTATTTGCTGAAAAATCCTCCAGGGACATATTAATTATGCATAAAGCTTTGCCTTGTAAAGAAGTTAGCTGGTTTTCAAATACCCATCTCATCTCTATTTATTTTTAGAAAGCTGATCTTTCAAACTGACAGCATTTCAACCATTTTAATACTTTGATGAAGATCTAACTTTCGCTCGGATTATTTTTCAAAATTAATATCTGGCGTCTTTTTTTTTTTTTTTTTTTTTTTTTTTTTATCACAATACAATCACCGTTACTTCTGAAGCTGGAAATAGCTTGGCTTTTAATCTTGGTTTTCTTTCAGCTCTGCCTTATTCAAGCCATTTTCTTTCACCAGAGGGCTGCTCAGAAGATGACTTCAGTGTATCATATCTGGAGCTGTCAAAGAACAAAACCTTTGAAGGGCTTATGGTAGAAAAATATGCATAGAGCAACACATCTCTTTGAGAAGAGTAAGGTGAATATTGAAATGTCCTGAAGACTGCTAATCGTTCCAATTGATCACACCAGATATCACTGATCAGTCTTTGCAGTGATCATATCATACTCTTGATAAAGTCCAGGCAAAATTTTCTAATGTCAACTAACTTATTGCTGACAGTCAGGCTAATATTTTCCAGGAAGGCAATATTGCCTGACACTTTACTGTGGGGTACTAGGGAAGCCTAGGGAAGTGATAATTTGCAGTTTTTGAGATGGAAGGAGGCATTCCAGTTTGAGTAGAAGTGATATTGACCCTCAGTCATGTGAGCAAACACTCAAATACAAATTACATACTGCATGCTCAAAATCTAAGGACCTTATGTGAGTAAAAATCCTGCTTTTCCCTACTGGTGTCCAAATGCCCGGCTTTCACCAACAATTCTGAAACATCATTTTGTGTCTCTTGTATGAATATGTGTTGTGTGTATACTAGATACAAGAGAGAAGTAATAGTCATTCACATAACCATGAATATTAAGGAAATGTTTAACTTTGGTTCCCTTGAAATTGTTGGTATAAATAGAGGTTTTTTACATTGCTATGTGACATAAACAATGTGGAGAAAAACTGGCTGAATTTCCTTCTTTTCAGAAGCTGGAGAAGATTGTTTGGAAAGCAATAATAATAGAATGGTTATCAAAGGTTCACTGTTACAATGGAAAACTGTTGGCTGAGATTCTCCAGGGAGTTACCAAACCTGAGTTTGGTAATGTTTCGTATTTCCTTCAGTGACCTGGATGATGCAATAGAAAGAATGCTTATCGCATTTACAGATGGCACAAACCTGGTGGAGTAGCAATCAAAACAATCTCTACAAATGGGGCAGCTGGTCCAAAAAATTAGGATGAACTTCAAAAAGGAGAATGCAAGGTCTGCACTTAATCTGGAAAAAATGAGTGCATTAACACAAGATGGAAAACAGCTGACCAGGCAGAAGTTTTGCTGAAAAAGATGTTGAGGTTACAGTGACTCACAAGTTGAATATGTATCAACAATGTCATAGTATTACAGGAAAAGCAAACATGCGGCATCAGTATTGAGTGCTGCGTGTCTAGTTCTGTGAAGTGAACTGCAGCAAATGTGAAGGCAATCTGAAAGAAAGAAAGGAAAAGGACCAGAGAATTAGAAAACATGTCCTGTGAGGCAGGACTGAAAGAGCTAGGGGCTTAATTCATTGAGTGAATGACTGGAGAGACATGAGAAGCCTTCAAACAATAAAAGGTTGTAATCTGTTGTCCAAGCCCACTGTTGATAGCACAAGAAAGGAACATGCTAAAATTACATCATGGAAAAAATATGTTGGACATTAGTAAAAAGTTTTTTACCATAAACACTAGGCAAGAATGCAGGAGAAAATTGTGAAATCTCCTTGTTAGATTAAATTCTTTAAAACAAGCAAATATACATCAGCCCAAAGTTTTCTCTCTCTTGTTTATCTAGCCTTGTCACAGGAGGGTGGATTAAAAGATGTCTTGATGTCATTTTTGCCCTCTTTTCTAAGTCTGAATCACTAATATCCCCATTTAATTTTAGTATGAAGTTTTCTATTTGCAGTTAATTTATATATATTTTTGAAAGGTGGTCTAAATAAAAATCTGTCTCACCTTGTCCAAACTATTTGAGATCCATGCATTTGATTTTCTTCTGGTGTTCCCCTACTTTTACCTCCATACTTCAATTATTTACATATCAACTTTTTCCACTCTGGGACCCCAGATATCAAGTCCGCTTGGAAAGAGGAGTTGGAGAAGGCATCCCAAATGGAAAACGTGGCCCTTAGCAAGGCACTGGGAGAAGTGCTTGCTGCCTGCAGCCCTTTGTCATTCCCTGTCATATACCAGAATATAACAGTGCACTTGTCATAGGACTCCTAAGAGGCTTCATATATTGGGCTAGGGAGAGGTTCAGAAGTGTTTTGTGCTAGCTTTGTGCAAACTTAGACACACATTTGGTCCTTGCCATGAAGGCTGTAACCTAAGAATGGACTTTTAAATCGCTGCGCGTGTTTAGAATTTGATTTCCATGAGGTCAGTAATTGAGGTGTTACCATGAGTTTTTTTCTGATGAGTTAAGCATACTTCTATAGTTGAAAGACTGGTATTCTATTTAATCTTTCACATTTTTTACATTTTTATTCATTTTTAACTGTACTTTCCATATTTGTTTGCTATGTAATGTGCCTCCTAAAAATTTCATGACCATATACTCTATTGGCACCCACTACGATTTTTACAGTTGAATAAAAATGATGGAAAATCATTTAACTTAACTAACACTTCCAATACAGCCATCTCCTTCACTATCCTTCCCTTAGCCTATCTTATACCCTAGACTGCAGCTAATGTCTGAAGAGGTTGGATGCTGCTGTGACATTCCAAGATCTTGAACAAGGGTGGGTCTGAGTCTGAAATTTTGCTGGAAAAAACATGGCATTTTTGACCTCTGTAGTTCCCATCTGCATCTTTCTATGGTTCTTGTTCTGACCCACAAAACAAGGCAATACTGTAGATTCTGACTCGCTTGCTTGATAGTTTCATTAGTTCCTACCAACTCTAAACCCTTGAGCATGGAAGAGAAAAAAAGGAAGAGAAAGAAATGGAAACCTTGTGATAATATGAGATAGTTCTCTGCATGTGTGGACAGAGTTCCTGCAGAAGTTGTATGGAAAGTAAGGGAGGGTACTTTGAAACTTGCTCTTTTGGGGATTGGTTCCTTGTATCATCCATGCATCATACCAAGTATGGTATCTGAGGAAAATGGCATCTGAGGAAAATGACAGAGGTTCAAATACAGGCCAAAGGCACACGATGGTCAGATATCCTATCTTCATGCTCTGGCTGTGTCTAACTCTCCCCCTCACTTTGCTGAAGGGAGAGATGTTAGCGGAGTATAGCATTGATTCCCTGATTCATTGGTGTGCTTCTGTGGACTAGAAGAGAGATTTCTAAAGGCACATATGTGAGTTAGATGATAAACTGTTGCTGAAAGCCCGTGGGAAGTGGATGACTGCAGTCTGAAATGGTAGACCTTACTCATGATGGAGTGAGGCTACCAGTATCTATTGGACATCAGTATGGGAGCAATCACAGTTACCATAAATCTTTCAATATCCCTGTCTTTTTGTGGGCTCAGTAGAGTGAGAAAACAGCTATAGGCTTCCCAGAACTCAGCTGCATAAATCCTCTGAACACTGAGCAACATGCTGCTGTTCCTTACCCTTTCATTTTTTAACTGGGAGAGCCTATTTTTAACAAGTAGATTTCTTCTCCTTTGATACTATACCTCCATTATAATTAGTTTAGTAAAAGACTGTAAATAGAATACCTTGACAGTGAATCCAGACAGAAGAAATAAAATGTAGCTTATTCTTAGCTGCTGGAGAAGTGCTTTGTACAGCACACTTTGAAACTTCTCACATAGTCCTCTTCTCAGAGTCCCACCTTTCTTTGTGAGCTTCCCTTCCCTTCTCCTATTTCAGACTGGATATTTAGCCCATGGTTTTTGTTTCTTAGTTTTATCCCATTAGTCCCAAATGTGCCTTGCATAGTACAGCTCCTAAATCAACAGCCTATTCCTAGTTACAGCTTTCTGTATTTCATTTTTTAATCTCCAATGAACTTGGAACCCTGTCTTTTGTGTGCTTGTGTTTAAAAAGGGAGCTTGTTAACTGACAATGCCATAAAACTATTAAGAGACTATGTCCTCTCCTGCTATACACCACTGATCCCTGCTTCACAGGGTATCCTAATCCACTGCTGTACCAAAGCATCAGAGCCAGCAAAGAAAAATGAGCATTTTGCATAGCAAATAGTTTTTTATGACTTACAGTTAATGGACCTTACTATTAATTGGCAGAATTACAACTCTTGATTAGTTGATGAAAGTAGCTGTCTTGAAAAGTTATTAGCCTTCCTTTTGTTCTTGTTTTTCTACATTTTTTTTTTTTTCTGGAGATTGATTACACAGAGTGCCTCTTTGAACTTATATTGAATGTTTCCTTTGAGGATCCACTTGCATCGTGTTTTCATAGACTTTGTTAGTTTTTCATTATTCCAGCATTCTTGGTGTATTAAAAGGAAAAAAAAAATCAAAACAAAACAAAAAGTAAAATAGTTAATAGTCTCAGGAAAATATTCTTGAAAAATATGAATAGTATGAAAATATCAGTAATTAAATTTGAATATGCAATACCACGAGAAATACTTACACAGATTTATCAAGGCTAAACAGTTTGTGTTAATGGAAAACAAATTCCATTAACAGAGATGCAGTAATTCATGAAGCATCTTCTGTTGTGCATTGCATGCATCCTCTAGCTGTCCTAAATCAATTACCTCATTCAGGAATTGGAGGCTCTTTCTACAGGGTGAGGCTGTGGCTGGAGGGAAAGCAATTTATTGCAAAAGCTGATTCAGCAAGAAACTCTTCAGGGACCCATCAATGTTCCATTATTAATCAGAGATGCTGTAATGATTATCTGTGGTGTTGTAAATCATTTGCGTAACAGTATTTATTTTAACATTACTCAGCAATTCTGTGTTTCCTGAAAGACAAAAAGATTTCCAAACCATGAAACATGCTCTTCAGAAGGAAGCAACAAGCAATAGAACAGACTTTCAAAAGATTGTTTTGTCTTACACTTTCAAGGCCAGTCTGGATGGGACTTTGAGCAACCTGGTCTAGTAGGACGTGTCCCTGTCCATGGCAGGGGGTTGGAATTAGGTGGTCTTTAAGGTCCCTTCCAACCCAAACCATTCTGTAATTCTATGATATATTGTGTGAAATAGACTATTCAAGAAAAGGAGGTCCTTTTAAATTTTATCTAAGTCAGTGTAAGCAAATATTAAGAATATTTCATGCTCGCTTCCACTAACTCATCTTGACTTCAGTCTCCAATAACCCTGCCTTTTCATTACCCTCTGAAGCCTGCTTCTACCTTCAAGTGAAATTAATAGCAGAAAGATCAATCCTGAACATCTCTTGGTGTGTCAATCCAAACCTGAAGGTTCTGGCTTCAGAGCGCTTTTCTGAAGCATAATTTTACTTGAAAATATTAATGGTTAGGACAAAAGCTTATTAAATTATTACTTGCAGATAATTTAACCACTTTCTTTGTGTGTGTGTGTGTGTCTTAATGAAAACTTAGTACAGATGAAATGCAAATGGTTTGGCAGATTAGCCTTATATGCAAATTCTAAGGCAAGGTCAAAATTGCAGTAACAAAGCTATGCCTGAGTTCCATTTTTACAAGATTTAGATATTAAAAATAGCTATTGGTGCTGAAATGTCATGAATACAGAGGAGAAAAATGAAAGCTGAGAAGGAATCCAGGAGACTGGAAAGCAGGTGGAACAAAATAAATGTTCATTAATATCTTGCACCACACAGGATGCTTGCTTCTATTGATGGAGCAGAAAAAAATCACGGTAGCGACAGGTCTGTGAAATTAATACTTTTTCCAGCCTCAAGATCCCATTTTCTGTATGAAAAAAAAAGCATCACTGAATGAGTATGGTGTTTTAACTAGGCAAGGTCATTTAGCATGTTTTATTTCACAGTCTCTGAAGTTTCCTCTCTCTTGCTGTGCGTGTTTTAGGGCAAACAGCCTCCTTTTCAACAGGAGCTCTCTTAAAAGTTGGGGGCTGTTATCCCCGTACAATTTTTGTCCTGGCGAGCCGTGATGCTGGATGACAAGACCGCCACCTCCTTCTTGTAGGGCTGTGTTATTCGGTGATTCCTTTTCTTTTCTTTTTTTTTTTTTTTTTTTTTTTTTTTTCCTTAGAGCACTCACCATCTGCACTTAAAGCAGGAGGAACCCCTCAGCCTCATGCATTTTTTGCTGTATAACCTCCTGTGCCTACACCAGCGGCTGCCTCCTGCCACGAGGGGTGTCAGTGCCTTGCACACAAACCATTTAATTAATTAGCGGCATTACCGAGTACTGTTTTTTTTTTTTTGGCGAGGAGCTGCCTGTGAGCCCGTCCTTGCTGAAGCCGGAGTTGAGCAAACTTCCAGCCCCCCCAAATGTCCGCCCCCATCACCTCCCCTCTCAGCCCTGACTCTTTTCCACAGCGCCCCGGGCCCTTAAAGTTCGCCTGGCGATTGTTCGGCGCCCGAAATGTCATTGAGATGATAAAACCGGGCTCGTTCCCCCCCGCAGGCTCCACGACGAGCAACAAAAGCCGTTGTCCCAGCCACAAAGGCCGAGACCCGGCCGAGGGGGGACGCTGCGCGGGGGCAGCTGCGCCTCGCACAAAGCCCCGCTGGCACCGGGCAGGCCCCAAACCCCCCCCCCAGCTCTGCACGGGGCCGTTTGGGATCGGGATTCGCTGGGAACTGGGTCAGCGGGGCGGGCAGGGCGGCGGGGAGCGGCGGCGGCAGCGCGGCCTCACCCCGTCCCTCAGCCCCCCCTGAGGGGAGGCTGAGGGGGGAGGTGGGAAGCCCCTCAGCGCCATCACCCCCCCCACCTCACTCCGAACCATGATTGACAGCTCCAGCCCCTCCCTCCCGGCCTTCCCATTGGGCGGCGCGCACGCCACTCACGAGGGGGGCGAAGGAGGGTGGTGAGGGGGCGGGGCCAGCGGGCGAAAGGGGCGGGGCTTGGGGGGGGGGCGAGGCAGCGGCGGCTCGGCCCGAGCAGGGGCTCGCGCGGCGGCGGCGGCGCCAGGTGGGTGCGGGGCCCCCTCCCCCCCCCCCCCCGGCCGTTAACCCCTGAGGGGCGCTGAGGGGGTCCCGGCTCCATGGGGGGGGGGGTGCTCCGGTTTGAGCCCCAAAACCGAGCGGGTGGGGGCTCCTCTGCCCCCGGGGGTCCTCAGAGTCCTTAGGGATAACCCCCGGGAGCCCTCGGTGAGTGATAAGTTTTACAAAGCGCTTTATTTTTATTTATTTTTATTTTTATTTTTATTTTTATTTTTATTTTTTTCCTCCCCCGTTCTCCGCTCGCGCAGATGAATTCCCGTGAGGTGTTTGCCCCGAGCGCCGCTGAGGAGGAGCGGCTGCAGCAGCCTGAGGAGCGCGGATCGTCGCTGCCGAGTGCCTGAAGCTGGCTGGAAAAAGGTCAGAAAACGTGTTTTTTTTTCACATTTCCCACACAGTTTACTAATTCCTGCGGGTATCTAACAGCTTGGGACCCGCTTTCATTCTCCTCAGCAGCCCGTGAAGCGGGGCCGGTGCCCGAGCGATGGGCGCTGGGTGAGTTCCCTGACAGAAAACACCTCACAAACGGTTCAGTTTTTGCCCCTGTAAGTGCAGGGGCAGAGGAAAGCGGCCTCGCTGCGGTTCTTTGTGCTGCTCTTGTGGGCTGGAGGCAGCCAGAGGGGAAGCCTGCCTGTTAGAAAAAGACGGGAGCGAATTGTGGAAGCAGCCAGGAACTTCCCAGAGACTTTAAATTGAGGAGGAGGACGTTGTTTTGCTTCGCCTGTCACACCAGGCTGGCCTTTTGTATTTTATTTTTAAAGCTTTATGTGGGGAACCAGACAGTATTATGTTTATGTGAGGCAGACTGTTGTTTTGACTGCCCAATACAGTATTTGCCGTAGTAGCAAATAGTGTGTGCTTGAAGAAGGGAATGAAGTAATGGAATAACGTTGCAGTCCTCATCCTCCAGCATGCTCTCCCGTGCTACGGTCTGTAGTTCAGATGCAGAGATGTCCAGCTTCTGATACATGGAGATCAACATAACATACAATAACTACATAGACTAATACCCGAGTTATTAACCTGTAAATATAAAGTCACAAGTTACAGTGCTTGCAAACTTCAAGATTCAAAGGATTCAACCCTCTATTTGAGCTGTGGAAACGAGCTTTTTTAGGTGTTATGTTCAGTTATAGCTTACTTCTGTATTTAAGTTCCCATTCGAAATAAATACTCATGTATATGTGGAAGGACCTGTCTGCACTACGGTGAAGGCAATAAGTCATTTCTGCTTGGTGAACATAGCTTTCATCAGGTCCTGAAGGAAGGATGTTCAGTTTGCAGCTCTTCAGTTCGACACCAGGACCAGACAGTCTTCTCCTTAAGCAGTGTGGAAGCTGGATTTATTTCCAGCAGAATTCCGGGGACAAGTTGTGCAAAGCAAGCTCTTCTTACTGCTTGCTGAAGGGCTTTTATGGTGTTTTTATGGCTAGTGGAAATATGAATGTAGTTACTAAGCAGTGAATGGAGAGATTTTGTTGTACATGAAGTAATAATTGAACGAGTCCTTTTTCTTCTTTTCCACAGCTACTTTATACAAATAGAGAACAAATAGAAAACACTTTTTAAACAGATACGGAAACAATAGTCTTGGTTATACTCAATAGTTAATGAAGTTACATGGTCTTTGCTAATTTTTTGGTTTGTCCATGGAAGTAATAAAATGACTTTATATGTTAGACATAGAATTACTTGTGCTTTTAAAAAGCATGCTTTCATATCAGGAGTATGGTATTGAGGCTGTGTGTTTGGTTTATATGGTTCAGCATGTCCTACTCTCAATAGCAGCATAAACCTGCTTTGTTTCTCAGTGTATGCTGTCTGTACACCGTACCTCGTTTTCGGAGCACTGATACAAACTTCTTGTAGACTGGTTGCTCTTTGTGTGTGACTACTTTAGCTCAGGTATATACAGATGGGAAGGTGCACACCACGTATTTATATGAAATAAGTGTCTGTGGGCAGTACTCCTCAGTGAAGGAATGTGGAAGAAAGTCATCATGTGACATGATAGAAACTTTGAGCTAATAGTACTTGTATACAGTCACTAGCAGGACAGGATTTCTAACAAGCAAACCAGAGCAGATATTTCAGAGCAGAATGAAGAGCTAATGGTAGTTAAGTCGTTGTTTGTGTTACCTGGGCAGTGGGTAGCTTGAATGCCTCTGAAAGTCTTAATTTCTAGATTAAATGTCCTGCATGGACCCTTCAGTCTTGGTGTAAATTGAAGTGAATGGAATAGTTACAAGCCTTGAAGAACTGCTCATCTTGTAAAAAGATAAATGTATGCAGTTAGATCTTTGTTCTTTTGAGACCTCCCTTAGCACCACCTTCTAAATCTCTCCTGACTACTTTTAGTGAGGAATGAGCAAGAAATTTGTTTCAGCTAAGGCTGTCCTTGCAGACTGTCTCTAGTTGCTGGTGGGAGTTCAGTTTGCATGGTGTGGTCTTGGTACTGAACCCAAATCTGAAACAGAGTGGATAACACAGCACTGTTTGTCTTTTTTTTTTCCCACTCAAAGTTCTGTTCATATCTCAACTAATAGATATGTGGCACCAGTTAAAAGTTTTGGACTTCATGGACTTCATTGCTAAGACTTCGTTTACAATATTGATGGGGAAACATTGTCTTCATCTGGCTCCTGTCTTAGTTCTCCAGTTTTGAAGCCATCCAGTATGTGGAGATGTTGATAGGACCAGGCTGCAGCTAGGTGCCTTCCAGCCTTATCTGCAGCTGCACTCTGTGTTCAGAGGCTTCCTTACGCAGGGGGTGCCAGGGGTCACAGGTAACAACTGCTTTAAAGTAACAACTTAGTCTCTTAAAAGAGCAGAAATGGAAAGAGGGAGAGGGTATTAATTTCTCCTCCATATGGAAGTCTCATAAACAGAATTTGTCATGTAGGAAAATCAGTGGCTTAGCTAAGAATCAAATAAAAGCACCTTGAACCTTAGCTTTGTTGCAGAACTGCTACGCCACACATTTCTCCTGAGAACCTACCCTGTGTTTAGAGATAATGATGAAAATAACGTGAAGTTACACCATATTTATTTGCTCAACTTTAACCTGTGAGCGCTTTCCTTCACACTTATTTTAGATCCAGCTGTTCAGAAGCCAGCCTGTTGTAAAAGCTATTGAAATGTTGCATCGGGAGTGTTTTTTTTTTTAACTGGAGAAGCAGTGTGTTTTTTTCATCCTTCTCTTAGAAACTCAAGTTGCTGAAATATTTTTAGCTGCTGATAGATGTCATTTCTTTTTCCTCTGCCAAAAGGGGAACAAAACATTTGGGAAGAAATTAAGAAATTTGTGTGTAGAAACAGCTGAAGATTAAAATGGAAGACCTTGTGGCCACTTAAGCAGTGAAATAGGAGCTTGTCTTGCTTGATTTCTTTATTTTTGTCAGGTGACAGCACCGGAGAACTTTTGTTGAAGGCTTGTTAATATGATGAGCATGTATTAGATGTGTTTGTGTTTCTGAAAACAAATCTAGTTTTAGGGGTTTTAGTGTTAGGGTTTTAAAGGGACTCTCAAACACTCAGCAAATCAGTTTTCCGATTAAATTTTCTGCCATTAAACAAGTGGTATTTTCTGTGTCCAGAGTCAATTGTTGTATTTATTTTTTAAGCAGAATTTTAGTTACTTGTCTTCAAGATTTTGGAGTGCCTTCCTGCCGGTTGATTACAGATGTCATGAGTTTGTTCTCTTAGGGTTTTGATAGCCAAACATGGCCAGAGGGGTTAAGATGGGGGGCAGTGGGTGTTCAGTATTAAGTGTGGAACATCTTTATGCTAAATGTAGTTTATTTTTGAGTTGTCATTACTCATGCCCCTTGAGAAGGCATGCTTTAACTCTGAGTTAATTATCTTTTGTAGTTTAAAGAATATATCTGAAAAGCAGAAAAGCTGAGTGTTACTTAGGATGAACTTGATTAATGTTTGTGTTATTTTTGACTGACTTTTGTGTTTAAAACAAAAAAGGAGTGACATGTTTTCCCATCACGTGCATGCTAACAAATGTGTTATATTTAAAGCGTGTTGTTTTTCTCCTAATCATTCATAGTTTCGAATCTCCTTGCAAGAGTGTTTTGGTTGTTGTTGTTGTTGGAAGTGCTGCAAAGAACTGGCACAAGAACTGTTGAGTGCTGAGTTACAGAATTGGCTAGGAATTAGTGAACGCAGTAACATAACTAAAATAAATGTCTTGGACATGGCCAGCATACAAATATTTTGGCCTCAGTTTTTTGAATTAATCTTGCATTCTGTAGATAGTTAGGTTTTATAATAGTTTTCAGAATATGTTGCAGCCTTTAAAATGCTGGCAAATGACATAAAGTACGTGTAGATATCAATGGTAATTTGAATCTATCCTGAGTTCATATTTTAGTCATCCTAATTGTTACAAAGAGGAGTAATCTATGCTAAGGCTAACCTCCATTAATCTGTCAGAAACTGCATTTTAGGCTGAATCAAAATCATTTTTTTCTTGTCCTGGTAAAAACAAACAAACAGGGTTTCATATGTGTGCCTGAGTTTTCTCTCTGGTTCCAAAAATGAAAATGCTATTTCACTGTTTCTTTGGCATGACCTTTTATTTCACATCCCTGTTGTTGAGGTTATCCCAATGTGGAAACTATAGAATTCGTATAATTGTGGTAAAACTCTATCAAATGTTGTTTATTTACACAGCAGTACGCACAGATAAATTCACGTTGATGAAAATATTTATCCCCATGAAGCTCAAACGAGACAAATTTTCTTGGAGGCATACACAGTAGTTGTTTCTTCCCATGCTGTTGCAAAAGCATATTTAAAGTTGGTTTGACTGGTGTAACTAGTGTTAATATGCTTTTGGGGAGCTTTTTGGGTGTCTGAATATGCGTTTGGTGTAGAGTTCTATGTGTATTATGGTGACTTTTCAAGTTCTCTGTAAACCTTATGCTGCTTGCTGATAGAACTTCAAAATCAGGCAGGAAAATTTCTGGTGTAAGTAGTGAGAATGCTGTTTAATGCATGAGCTAAATGAAATCGATAGATAAAGTCTTTAACTTCATCGCAAGTGTTACTAGTGATTATAATTCTTCAGACATTTGAAATTTTACATGAGCCTATTATATGATATTTTCTGGTAGGTGAAGAAAGCTGAAAACTCTTCTGCTGTCATCTGGCCTTTTGTCTTTTTTTCTTCAACTTTTTTCTTCAAAGTCATTCCTCTATTCTTTCGAAGGCATTGTCCAGCTTTCGGGTTCTTGTCTACAAGCACATGTAACTGTATATATATCCTAATGCTGCTTGCTGAACAGTTACATATTAAAGCAGGGTGCTATTTGGGTCGGGGCTGTGCTAGCAAGGTGCGGGGGCTTCTGCATCCTGTTGGCTTGAGGTGGTCTGTTTGGGTGACTGTGCTCCAGAGGGTGCTGCATGTGCTCTTCCTGTTGGGTTTGCCAAAGCCTTAATCTTTTTGGGGCACGTTTCTTAATACCTAACACAGTACTGCCCTGCTGTTAATGTGTTAGAGGTGGCTTGTGGGAATGCTTCTGTGTGTTGGGAAATGGAGTGATGCTGTTTTCTTGGAGTGCTGTAACTTCTTTCTTGTGTTCATACCTTTCTACGTGCTGCTTTAGCATCCTGTCCTTTGGGTTACTGGGTAATTAATTGGCTGTTAACATCCAGTAATATTATGGATTAAACTGTCATGTTTTCTTCATGGTTTGTGAAGCATGTTTAATGATCTTCTTGTGCTGGTAGATTATGAAGGCAGAGGTCACTGATGGCATAAGTATGCCCCCAGTGGATATCTGACATGACAGGTAGGATGTAATAATGTTCTGGAGGCTGCAGAGGACTTGAGTTTCAGAGGCTGTTTATGAGATAGCGTGTGCAGTGTGTGTGATGATAGGAGCTTGAAAGTCACACGTTTCTGAGCTGGGATGTTAGAAATTTCTCTTTGACATTGGCAATGTTAGAGGCGTGCTTGTCTTCAGGAGCAGCCCCGGCGTTGTGGCTGCCTGGCCTCAGAGGTGGAACTGGGTGTTGTGGTGTGATTGCACTTGACAGGAGTCCTGCTCTAGGCACTGGCTGTACAGGATGTACTTGGCCAACGGAAGAAAATCGGGTTTTCTTAAACACTGTCATTCCTACTGTCTTTTATGTGCTATATACAAAGAGAAGGTTGTATTTATTTAAAGGTAGTCATGTTATTTTCTGTATGTCATGGCAAACTGAAGAGCTAGTGGATGCTTGTGAGTCCACATCCTTGGGCTGATGAGGTCATCAAAGCACAACTGTGTGCTGATAAAACTATCTGTTTGTAGTATAGAAGTGCAAAAATATTTCCTTTTGTTGGTGATATATTCTTAGAGACTGAAGCTGAATGAAGCACCACATCAGTGAAGACTGAAAACCTTGTATAACCTCATAAAAATGTTTTATGCAAGTCTAGTTGCTAATGCAGAGAGTCTGAGTACCCCCTCATGAGTGTCTGTAGTTTAATGCCTGCAGTCAGAGGTGCTGCATGCAGCCGTTGCTCACTCCTCCTTGTCCAGTAGCTTTTTCTTGCAGCCCAGAACTGCTGTTCCTGTTGCAATGCCTTCCTTTGGAGGTCAGAAAAGGGCAAACCTTCTTTTCTGTCTCGTGCTTCTTATGTCCTGTAAGGTAAGGACAGTTTGCATTGCTGTTGTGCAGCTGAGCAGAGAGCAGCAGCACTGGTTAAGCAAGTGAGCAGTATATAACCTCTGTATTCATAACAGGTAATGGCTGGAGGATTTGTAGATTTCATTGATGACGGACATAAAATACCAAAATATTAACAATATTCCAGCAAATGTTGAATTTTTTTTTTGTGTGTGGTTGTTTTAAAAACCTGTAGTGGAAAAGGTCACTGTTTCATGGTGCCAAGCAAAACTGTTCATTTGCCACGGACTTGATGTTTTCCTACCAGAGCAGTAGGCAGTGGTGGAGGCCTGGAAGCTTGTTTTCTTCTGAAACTTCAAACAGATTGTTTGTTCAATCTGTTTCCAAACAGATTGGGAAGTTCTTCTGCATCATTACATGTGAATGAAGAGTTGGAACTTCTGAATTAAATCAGGGGCTTTAGTGAAAATTTGGCTTCTTAGTTCTTTCTTCTAGTAGTTCGAGCTTACTGTTGAGCTTCCTAGCAAATGCTGAAATTCTCTGGAACTCCTAGCAGCATGGGTTTATTGCAGAATGATTTCCTGGGAAAGTAGTGCTGTTCATTTAAAGGTTGGCTGCTGCTCTGAATGCTTGAACAGATGCAAACATGGAGGAGATAACACCACTTCGAATGAAGCCTACACTTGATTGTTTTAACTTCTGTGCCGAATTTGAAGGCACTCGTGTATTGCTTTGTTTGCACACAGCTTGAATATTTAAATCCCTTCTAGTCAATGTGTGCCAATTTAAGGGCTGGAATGGAGCTGCAATTAATCCTAACTTACATTTTAACAGGTTTTATTGCTACAAATGTACTAAGTGGTTTAGCATCAGTTCCAGGTTATCCAACTTTGTCATAGGAGTTCAGTCATTTGCCAGGCTGTGCTAGCCAAACAGAGCTGCAGGTATGTGGAAAGCCTCGTCCTTTCTGTCTGCCCTTCTTTTTACAGCAAGCAGCAGGGAATAACATTTCTCTCAGCAGCTTCATTTTGTTCTTGATGGTGGGGATCCTGTCTCCTTCAGCTCAGCCAGCTTGTTTCTCTCGAAGCTCTCCATTCTGCAGATCCTAAAGGTCTTGCACATCCCCATTGCAGCGTTGCATCATATTTATAGCAAGCTGGAGAGCTGCTGTGTGGCAAGCATGAAATACCACAATGTTGAAGCGAGGAGGTACAAATGCCTTCAAGAGTAGAGTCTGAGAGTGCACTAGGGTATAGCTGTCCAGCCCTGAGCAGAAATGTAGCTATTACAACCTTTGCCTCTGTCATCAAACATTGCTCATGCTCTTGTAGAAAATCTGTCTTGAAAATTAAATCGTTCTGTGATTTGGGCTGGGCAACTCCACAAGTTTGTAGATAAGATTAGGAGAATACTGGGTTACATCTCAAGCTACTGATGCTGTGAAGACAGACCCTTGTGCCTCGCTGCTGAATTTCTCTGCTGGATGTTCCCTGCTAATGACAGGAAAAACTTCCATGTTGGCAAACCAGTAAGCAGTTGGGTATTTTTATCTGCAGGATTTTTAGTAGGCTGAAATAGCTGCATCTGAAATATTACTGGAAGATTGTTGGAATTTGATTTGCCATACAGCTGTATGCTGCACTTCAGACTCCTGAAGAAGGTACACGTTTTGCAGTAGTGTTGTTCTGATTGCTATCCTAAGAACTCTGGTGGTCTTTATAAGCTCCTGAGGCTTCTGCTCGTGTTGTGTAGAAGGTGGTAGTTCTCGTGATCACGTGTAGCTGTGTGGCTGAACTGCTGGCTGCCTGGCTGGGTGCTGGGACCGGGTCAGCAGCCTTCAGGAGTCTCTGTACCTTACAGAGCGATGGCAAGGTCCTGTACGAGGGGATCTACGTCTCTATTTGCAAAAGCTGCTGGGAAATATTAATTAAAATTCCATCACTGGGGAGAGTTTCAAAACTTCATTTGTCTTAGAAGATGCTTCAGAAAGATTTTCTTACATTGCCTAGTGAATTGGTCCAGTTACCATTTCTGTGAGTAATTAACTTCTAGAGCATTAATGAAGGATGAAATACAATACTGCAGCAGCTTGAAATGTTGTCTTAATATCGTGGCTTTCTGAAATGCTCAGAAGTGTCTCTCTGAAGTACCTGGTTCAAGTTGCACACTTGTGTTACCTTTGCTGTCTCTTCATTAGCAACTGTTGCAGCAGCAGTGGTGAAAATGCTTTTGAAAGGCAGATAGTGAGGTGGTATTGGTTTTTATTTTATTTTGCCTTTTGTGGTAGTGGCAGCAGAAAACCCCAAATACAATCATTTCCTCTCCCTGCCCTACATCGTAAGATAAAGCCGTTACTGCTCTGGGTTGTGTGGTACTTCCTCATCTGGATTTTCTGTTCTGCTTCCTCATGCTGCAGATTCACTCCTATGTGTTTCTTCGGAATTCTTTTACTTCCCTTTCAGACTTTCTCTTATATCCTACTATTCCCTGCAAGGATGAAATGTGTTGTGGTAAACTTCTGCTTTATGCCATTTCTGGTAAAAAGCCACAACCCACAGATGCTTTTTTTTTAAAGAGTGAAATGCTTGGAGATGTGTTTAAAAAACAAACAAAGAAAGAAGCACGCAAAAAAACCAAACAAACAAAGTCCCCCTCCCCTGCTGCAGTCATCCCAAAAGAAACTTAAGATGGGGGAATGTAGATGCAAGACTTCAAATGCCTTGCCAAACGTAAGCCCTTCTTTCCTCTGCCGAGCGAGCTGCCTACTATCACATTTCTTCCAACCACAGAATGTTGTTTTTGGCAGGAACATCAGTAGGAGTATTCTCTCTTTTAAACAGTTGTTGTTTGGAAAACAAGCATATGTCTGGCATCATCAGGGGTTTCTAAAAGAGGAAAAAGCGACTCTATTTTCAAAATGTAGTAAAACCGTGTTCTCAGCAGAATCGGATGTTAAATGGTTTTTGGAAGCTTAAGCGTAATGGCGCGTCATTACAGCTGCCTGTTGGGGTTGGAGCAGGGAGCACAGTTAGACCTTAAGCTGCTGAGTGTTAATCACAGCCTGGCAGCGGTTCTCCTCAGCTGAGTTACTGGGTTCTCGGGAAGCCCAGAGTCAGCCTTTTACAGAAAGTCAACTTCTTGTAATTTGTCAAAGCTAGAATTTAATGCTGAAGTTCGGATACAAACAAAGAAGCTGTCCATTTACAGCTGTTGTAATTTTAAAGTTACTTTAAAAACCTACATCTATAAATCTGTAGCTTGAGCATCCCTACTCTCTGTTGTCTTGGTTAGAGCTATGGCACTTAAAGCCTTTAAATAAGAAGCATCAGGAAATACACTGAAGTAAGCTTTGTGTGCCTAAGGGGTGACAGCCTAAACAATGAACAGCTTGGATTTGTTGGTCAAAGATAACTTTATTCTGTTTTACAGGTGAATAAATACAGCAGACAGCAGTCCCGGATACCCAAAGAAGTTAGCTGACATTCATTAAATGTCAGGGATAGGATAAGAATGGAGAAACATAATGTTTTAGTACAGGGAAACATTGAGGAGATTTAACTGTGAGGGTAGGAAATAGGGGTGTTGAACCTGCAGGAAGAAAAGCAGTGATGTTAATTGAGGCTTACTGAAAGTGATTATATTCCCTTTATGACGTTCAACCTCCTGATATTTTAGAACTGAGATATATATGTAGAAAACCTTGACACTAAAGCTTGATTGAAATGCAGACCTTGAAGGACAAGCCTTCTTTTGTTAGAAACGCGTTTTTGAGTCTTCTAAATCCACTTTGAACAAAGCATTAATAAATGTTATTGTAGGAAAGATAAGGCTGTAGAAATAATTGAATTCTATTGTGGATTAATTAATTTGCATGATACTACTAGCATTCTATAAAATACAACTTCGTACACTTGCTGAAGTGAGCAAAAAAGCAATGAAGTGTTGATCTTCTTCCCTTGTTCAAAGCACGCAGAACTTACCGATCTAAATCTAATTTTACAGGGTGTTGAAAGGAGAATAAACTTAGCCCAAGTGGGAAGCTTGAGTGTTATTTTTTTCTGTATGCTTGAAATGACTTCTGCTGATTTTTGAGTAAGGAAAAAAAAAAAGTGACTAATTGAACAGCTGGTCCACAAGGGTGAAGTAGTTTCAGGTACCTTATCTCCCACATCCTAAGGGTGTTAGTTAATCGTTTGTGTAAGATTGGGAGTAACAGCACTTCTCTCCAGGGATGGCTACTGATACCATAAAGGGTTAGGAGGAAGTGAAGATCTCTCCCTTATTAATGCACAGTCTTTGCCAAAGAGATTTTTTTTGTAGCCAAGAAGAGCGTTCATATATCAATCAACTGCTCTAGTAATAGTTTTCACCCACTCTTTATCTATTTTTAATAGCTTTTGTTCCTAATGGACAAATAAATCGTGCTGGAGCTGTTTGTGCTTGGGGCTGAGAGCATATCATCACTTCCAGCCATTAAATCAGTGTCCTCATCTTGTGCAGGAGGAAGCAGCCAAGTTGCAAAGGGACATGAAATCCAAAACCACGCCTTTTGTGTGGTCTTGCATACTTCTGTTTGAATTTTGCTTAATCCCTTTTATTTGGCTTCTTACTTCTTCAGAAGTGCAGCTGGTACGAGATTACCAGTGGTGGATCGTGGGTGGTGGGCATTTTATTTTACTTGTGGTTTTTGTTTTATGCTTTAGGGGAGGACATCACTGGTTCTGCAGCAGCAAGGTGATATCTGGAAAGTTATCTTAATCCAAGCTGAAAGGTATTAAACCTCAATCTCGTGGGGAGCCCAGCAGGGCGAGGATTGCTCTGTGGGTTCTGGTGGTTGTTGCTCTGGCTGCTGGGAAGGTTCCCCCCCTCCATGGCTGTCTACTTGGTTCTGGTTTCTTTATTTTGGCCTTGTTTTGAAGGACTTAAACATGGGGCTGTTGGCTGTCCTAACAATACCTTGTCTACTGGGAAGTGGCAAGGTGTCCTTTTAAAGTAGCAATCCTGGTGCACACCTTTTAGGTTCTTACATGTGAACCTGATAATACCTACTCCTAAACAGAAGCCGTTCTGGAGGGCAGGGCATCTCTGTGCTATTGCTGTTCCTGAAAGTCTTTTGATCAGAAGACACCATGGATATAGCTGGCTGGCTAGTAAAGCACAAGCATATGTAGAGGCCAATCTCACATTTCCCTTGGCATGGATGTCCCAGACATATGAAGATAACAAACTATTTAGTACCTGCAGTTCTGAGAGCTTGACTTGGGTCTTCCCTGTGTCATTTCTTTTTATGTGGGGTTCCTATAGAAAATCTGTAATAAAACATCTAGAATAAAAAAGCCAGTATGCATCTATGCTGTTAAAAGAAAAAAAAAAAGGTGTCCTGTGAGATCAGGGGACACTTTGTTCCTGCAAAAGATAATTAAGAAAAGGATTCTGCACCTTCTGGGATGACCTGGTCCATCCATGGTACTTGATGCAGAGTTTGCCAGGAATTTTGTAACCTGTGATAACACGAGTGGTCAGCTCAGGTGATGGTGATGCTTATAGCACCACACTGAATTTTGCTCACAGACTTTAGCTATGAAGAGCTACATGAACATTTCACATCCAGATGGCACGTGGTGGAAGAGCAAAGACCTGATGAAGCACTGAGTTCTCAATCTGCTGTGCCTGTACGTGCTGGCTTCCCCACATCCAGCATGCACGTGCCTGTGTTTCTGAGCAAAAGCTCAATGCACTTTAATACCAGCACTTCTCAAACTTTCAACTGACTCTCCCTTTTCTCTAGCAGTTCGTTCCTCTCCTGCTCTTGCGCCACCCCAGCAGCTGTTAAGCAGGAAGGGAAGGAGGAAGCCATGTGTGTCACAGCTGTGCTGCTCCGTCCCTGTCCTCCAGGATGTAGAGTCGCAGCCCCAGAGCACTGCGTGTTCCTATGGGAAGATGTGGATTTGAAGCTGTGCCACATTCCCTGCAGTCCTTTCCCTTTTTTCCCTTCCTGGAGCAGGACAGTCAGTGTAACCAAAAGGCTCGATAGCTTCCGTTTTCGAGCATGAGCCACATGCCTGCTTTGGACCTGTCTGCTGCTGCCTGGCTGGGCATGGCATCGGCTTGGGCACGTGGTTCCCTTCCTTTCCCATCTGCTGAGTGGTACAGAGCAGCTTTTGCTCTTTGCCTGAACCAATTAATGTGGATTTCCAGAAGGTCACTGCCTTTCAGCAAGCAGTTGTCCCTTAAAATCTATTTTTTTTTCCTGAAGTCAAGGTATTTCACATCTTACATCTGCCTTCACAAGTTAAATGCAGATTTACAATCTACATTATTTGTCATTTTCAAAATCTTGAACAGAGGAAGGCAATGGGATAATTGCAAGCATCACTGGAATGGCTGTTTTTATGATTTTTATGGAAGACTGAAGGGGGGACATAGGCAAGAGACTGAGTGAGAATAATGTGGCATACCTGCAGTTATATTAATATGAACTGCTAGGGGAGATCTAGAGTACACATACAATATTGTACATACTAAGAAATTCAGGTGTTCTTTTGGAATAATAAATTTGGTTATTAGATAGAGTGTTTTTCATTGTTTCCAACTGTCTTCATGGATATTGTGTTTGTAAGGTGCTGCATTTGGAGCAGCTGGTTGCTTCTCCCAAGCAGAAATGCCTTCCAAATAGAAAATATTGACCATACCTATGAAAATAATACTGAAACAATCTGAACAGTAGAACTTACTGGACTGGTGAAATGGGGAACCAGCCAACTTAATCTCTTGCTTGGTTGGTGTTGAGGCTGATGGTAAAGCAGTAGAGACCCTAAATGGGTTAAATGGTTAGGATAATGAAGTTCGTGAACTGCTTTTCCTTCCTTAAACATTGTAAAGCAGAAGTGGTTTTAAAACTCCTTTTCATTAAAAGAGACTTTAATTAAAACCATAAAAATCTCCTAACAGCAGACATGATGGTGTTAAGCTACTTAAACTCTTTTTTTCAAAAGAAGTGGGTTCTATTTCAAGTGCTTCTCTGTGATTTGTTCAATCTTCCTGAACTGCTTCTCTACATTGAATGAGACTAAGAAGGTCATAGATCCATGCAGAAACGCTCGAGTGACTGGCCTGTAAGTAGAAATATTAGTAGTAAAAAAGGACCAAAACAAACAAATGGTGCATCTGGCCTTCTTAAAACAGAAAGGTTTAAAAAAAAATAAAAACAAAACCCCTTGAGAAATAGGGATGAGCTCGAACCATGTAGTTAATACTAAGGTATGGTAATCTCTTTCAAGAGCAGCTCCCTAGCTGGGGCGTAAAAGGAATAATTAAATTATTCCCTTTATTTTAATTAGAAACTTCAGCTGTTAAGAATGCTGTCATTTTTCTTTCTTCCTTCTCACCCTCATTTTTTACACAGTAGTGCTCTTAATTGAACCTCGTAGGTCACTGTGTCACTAACTATTTAATTCCATTGAGTTATAACTTTATAAGTGGTGGTTCTTCAGTGATTTGCAAGTACGATAGCTAGGTCTGTCTAAAACCAATTCAAAACACCTTTTGAAACTAAGGTGGGTTTCATTTTTTTCCAATTTCTCTTCACAGATGTCTTCTACTATGTCCTGCTGACATTGGTTCTAAATAATGTAAATAATTACTGTAATTGTAGAATGAGGGAATTTGAAGAGGTTACTTTGTTCACAAAGCATTTTCAAGCACCTGCAGACTGTAGAATTTCCTTCTTTTTAGAAAGCATGCTGACTTTTCTGATTTTTTTTCAGTGATATACTTTATACATGCATTTATCATTAAAATATGTGTAGATACTTCAGCCACTGAATAGTTTTTGTGTTTATATGCTAACGCTTTTAAAGGAGTTATAAGAACTGTATGGGAATGGGAATAAAGCAAAATGATTACTGTGGTGTCTTTTGATGGTAAGTTTTATATCAAGATATGCTGGATTACTGTGCTCTAAAATAAAAAGCTACAGGCTATTCTGTGGCACCTTTTGAGTGTTTGCTGTGTTGTCAGGCAACTAGAATTTTATTTTGGATATGAAACTAATCCTCTGCAGTCAATGCCTTTTTTCTTAAAGTAACTCTTGTCTGTATATTGGATTTTTAGATGGTATATATCTCGCCCTCAAATCTTTGTAATTATGCCATTTAATTTAGGAGAGAAGACTACAGCACCTACCGGGAGTCTCTTTCAGTTTATTCTGTAGGTCTGACCCCTCTGACTGAAAGCAGGGCACTGGACTAAAAAGTCTGTTTAGCTAATTCTGGCGTTTGCTGTAGTCTGCTTTTTCGTTCCATGTTCCTGCATAAAAACTAAGTGTTTGGAGTAGTTGGGAGATGTTGAGCAGATAGAATAGGTTTTAGTTGCTGTTTAGATGTTCTTAGGCTGCTTGGGACTTAGCTATCAGAAGTTTCAATATGTCTTCTGAAAGTAAACCTCAGTTTTCACCTAGAAGTAGGTTACTAGATGCTATGTCTTGAATGAAACGGGGGAAGGGAGTGCACAGCAGACAGCCCGGTGCTTGCTTCAAACCTGAGCAGAGTTATTGACGCTACAGCAGCCCGCTGTTGCAAGTCATTTTCATTAGCATATGAAGTGAGTAGATGAAGAAACTGGGAAATGACTCTTGTCGCTGATTATTGCAGTTTACTTCTCACTGTAAAGGCCTTGTGTATAAAAGATGTGTGTACAGTGATTTTTACAGATATCTGTAGATATATCTGTAGATACCTAAAGCCATGATAAATGGTTAGAACTAAACTGCAGTGATACATATATCTCGTGCATACCAAAGTATGTACATATGAGAGAAGACTGTCAATAAGAGATGATAAATCAGTTTACAAATAGGTTTCTTATCTCAGCCAGGTGTTCAAATAAAGGATGTGGCCTCTGAGAACAGCATCAGAGTGAAGGGGAAATATTTCCATGATCCCAGATCTATGCCACAAAGCATCTTTTCTGCTAGGGTGAGGGGTGTGCCTCCTGTTCTCCGACCATTGTTGAACTAGAGTGCTCTTCTATTTCTTATACACTTCCCCACTACAGGGAATTAACTATGGAGTGATGCGGGTGGTTACTTTCCGCTAAATCCAGAAGTGCAAATGTCTTGTTCCTGCATGAGGCGTGCCAGGGAGAGCAGCCCCTTTCCTGGTCCAGCCCGTGACCATTTGCATAGCTCTGGTTCCACGGCATGAAGCTGGCTGTGTCCTGTGGCAGCACTACGATACCAATAAGGGCAGTCTCACTGCTGCCTCCTTCCCTGTTGTCCTGCTTCATAGATCTAATGTTTTTCCTTTAAAAAAAAAAAAAAATCACATCAGTTCTGTTTGCCTTTTTTCTTTGGCATTCTGAAGCCTTCCAAACTTCACTTATCCCCTTTGCCATATCCACTGCTCTTTCTTAGTGGAGCATTTAACATGAAGGCTCGTATCTCCATCTTTCTCACCTAGCCTTGGGCTAATCTCTTTTATGATCCCACAGGTTTTCTTTCTCTCTAGGGTACTTAAATATACATAGCACCTGCCTGGATGTTCATGCTTTGCAGTATCTGCTAACTGCAAGAAATGAGCTTGCTCCAGAAAGCAGAATTTAATGGGTTGTTTTATTTTAAGAAGCATGTTCTTAAGTCTTAACTGACAGAACTATGCTATATAAAGCCCCTGTTGGGTGGGCAGGCAACAACTAAAACCACGGAGCCTCTGTCCTCTGGGGAAAGTCCATTAGAAGCAGCAGAGTTACTGAAGTGGATCTCCAGTTTGATATAAAGCCAGCAGCACTCTTGAACAGAGTGCTAGGGGGCATCTCAGGGCACTGGGGCTGGAGCTAGGAGGGAGCTCCTGCCCTTTCTGTGAAGGTACATCCTGCACGTCTCTGAAGAAGAGTGCTGGCTGTGCTGAGAGAAGGAGCAGGCTAATAAGATGGAAGAGTGCCATGAGGTTAGGATTGTTCCTGATGAAGGTCTAGAGACTGTAAATGCTGCCAGAAAGCACTTTTAGGTGTTTGACATCATCTTGACATCCCAGTTGACTTTTTTTTTTCTCCTTCTCAGAGATATTAGGCATATTTCTTTGTTGGTGTTTGGGGAATCTTTTCAGATCGAAGATGAGAGAGTGCAAGAGTTGCAACTGGCTGTTGGCGTTTGGTACTGGTCTAGCAAGAGACCTAGAAGGCAGTCGTATTTGTGGATTCTCTTTGGACTTGGCTTTGTTTGCAGCAGAGGATCGGTGCTGACCGCTAAGGAAGAGCGCTGTCTTGAGCAAGCTCTCGTCACTGAGGTGCCAAGGAGGTGAGATCTGGGGACTGCTCAGTGCTAGGATGCTCCTGACCCGCTCAGGATGTCTGACAAACCAGTGCTGATACTGGCTGTCCTCTGTAGGTGGTGCAGTCTCTGAAAATCAAGTGTTTAAAGGCAGATAAATTCCACCAGATGTTTAAGATTTTGTTAGCTTCTTGTTCAGACAGATCTCCTCTGTCAAGTATGGTCAGGCAGTGAAGATTTTTTCACCATAATTCAGTTATTGACAAGGGATGAAAGAGACACTAGTTATTCCAGAACAGGCTGAATGTTTTAGTTTTGTTGCCTGCTTTAAAGACAAGCTTCAAGAGCCTAAACTCATTTGGAAGGAATTTGTCACAGCATCCAGTGCTCCCACTGCCACCAAGGCATTTCTCAGAAAGATACAGAGAACAAAGTTGTCCGTGGAGAGCTCAGAGGGCAGATCACTCTCTGCAGTCCAAGGACAGCGTATTTCTCAACTGAGTGCATCTCTGGATGGCTTCGGAGGTTTGGAGTTCAGACTAAACAACAGCAGGTGAATCATAAGTTGAAGACCACTCGGCAGACACTGCTGTGTCTTCCTTTGTGTTGCACCTCTGATATGCCTGAGTTTGAGACTGGGATCTTTAGACCTAGTCTAAACATACGACACTTTCTAGTTATCTTTATCAATCTCAAGCAAACCGCTGAGGATGGACCACCAGGAAACCCCCTGGTTTGAAGTAATGACTTTCAATAGCTCTTTTGCAGGAAAGAAAACAAAAGCAAACAAAAAATCCCACAGTGGAAGTACTTCAGACCAAATGGGACCTACTCACTCATTGATGTATGGTTCTGCTCTTCAAAGGCCCCAGAAACTCTCTGGGTCTTCCAAATGACTGCTGTAGAGGTTCAGTAGTTCGTAGGATTTTAGTTGCATGCTTTAAGATGGAATGCATGCAGGAAGCTACCAAGGCAAATCAGTACTGAAGATCTTAAATGCTTCCGTGGTGTGATAGGAAAGCAGCTGCTGTTTGAATTTAAACTCGAGCTTTGGATGTCTGTATATGAAACCATGTTTTAAAAACCTTCCCCCCCATCCTACAAAGCAGACTTGAACATAAAATCCTCGTTTTACCATTTTGATGATGACCCACTCTTTGGATACTTTTAATCCTCAATCTGTATAAAAGTTATGTCTTGCATTAAATCCTTTTTTTTTTCCATGGATTTCAGAGGTAATCCCCTGTATGGCATATAGCTCGTTCTTTAAAGTGCTTACATACTAGGAGTCCTGTTTAAAAAGTTTTAAAGCATTGGTTTTAAACAATATTCAGCTATCTACACATTTGTAATCAAAACTCAGCGTGTCGCACATTCTGTACCTCTAAAGTCTTACCCTGTTGAAATTATTCAGTACTTTCTGTAATTTAGTTAGTGACAGTAAATCAAATGGGACACATTGGCAGGGGAGTCACTGATATACTACATAATAAGCATGTTTTTTTTTTTTTTTTTTAATGCTTTTGTTGGGGTTTCTTTCTTCTTGAAGATTTTATGGAAAAGAAATAATCCATTCATAAGGGAGTGTGTACATTCAGTTGTGCCAGTAGATGGACATTGCTGGGCTGTAAGGGTGTACTGAGATGTCTTTATCTCACATTGCGTGCACCTGCAATATATTTGTAGTCATAGTTGTGTCTTAAATATAGAAGACAATGAGAAAGTCTTGTTCTTATAAAGTCTTCTCTTATTCCCCTCCTGTGTTCTCTGCCTTGTTCTGCGTTTTTAGTTTAATATTTTACCTTTTTAATAAATAAAAATCAGAAAAGTGCCCATTGAGCAAACAAAACTTACTGACATTGGCCATGTCTTGATTTAACTGTGCAAAGATTTATACCTACCCCTGAAATATATATATGTAAGGATAGTTAACCTCACTTCCCCATGAAAAATGAACAAAATTCCCATCATCACTGTTGATGTGGTGATTCTTGGCATCCTCCCCATGGGAGCTTCATGAGGACCAAAATCTTGGCCACCTGGCAGATGTTTGTAGCAAGTTAACAAGGGGGCAACGTTGTCTGGAATAGGTGTCCACTGCACCACCACTTTCTGGAACTGAAGTGGGGGCACCATTGTGTTAAAGCTCTGATATTTTGAGGATGAAGGAAGCTTAGGGAGGGTGGTGAATTATTCTCTTGGAGCTGGGGTCTGCAATACTTCCATGGAAACAATGCTTAATTTTTGTAACAGGGTCTCATTATGTTTTTAGGTGGTTTGTTTTAGTGAGCATGTGTTTAGTAATATTTAATCTAGGGTGAAGTATCTCAGTGGGACTTAAGCCTGGTGTTTTTATTATGCTTGACTGTAGGCCATTATCTTCCATTCTCCTATGCCCGTAGTCTTTAAATGGGCACATCATGTTTTCTCTGTAGATACTTCCAGTTAAAAACAGAGGCATTGATTATAAACTAACACAAGCAATCTTTTGACCTTTAGAAAATATAATTAGGCTCTAGCATGGTGTTAGTGCTTAGCTCAAAATAGTTAAAAGCATGTGTAGAAACTCATGCATGGTTTTTAATATTTTAATGGATTAATGATCCTGTGTGTATGTTTTTTTGTTTTTTTTTTTTTTTTAATGCATATCTTTAGATTGTCATTCTGATATTGAAAAACGAAGTTAAAATTACTTTGATTTTGTCTTTCTCTTTTGCAGATAAAGCCACCTGAGTGCGCTACCAAGGTGCAGAACAGCTGTCTTTTCCAACGTATAAACAGAAAGGATATTCTCTACTTCCTTTTTTAAATGGTAAGTCGCTCAACTGAGCTCTTACTGAACATTGTCATGTACGAATCTGTTACACAAGCTTTGGAACTCTGATAAGTCCTTAAGCTGAAGACCAATGAGGAAGTCTGGAAACTGTCCAGAAGGTTTTGAATCAAGATTGGAAAGGAAGCTTATTTCTCTCATGTCGAAAATATGCTGTATTAGGCCGAGAAACAAACGTCAAACACTGCTAGCCCAGGAGACTGGTATAATCTAAATGCTAATCTTATTGTGTAAAAAACAGAAATACGTTTGTGTTTGTGGATATTAATGAAATATCAGATTTAAAATTTGCATCTGCTAATTACTTTTGCCCTATATATTCTGTTCTTTGCTGATGTGTCATCATAGGGATTTAACCCAAATCTGATGAAGCTATGTTTGAATGCTTGCCTCAAAAAGCATTAGCACATAATAAATTACTTAAATTTATTGATATTAAACTAGCTTTCTGTGGAAAAACCCTTCATCGCCCAACTATCTTGGCTGGGATGTACATATCCCACAGACTTCTAGATGGGGAGTACCTTTTGTGTTGGTGAGAGAGTATGGAAACAGCTGTGGAGCACTCTCTTCATTGTGTGATGCAAGATGATGCATGCTGATTGGCAGAAGTCCTACGTTTAGCACCAAAGTTCAGGCAATTTTTTTTAGCATAAGTAAAGCTGATTTTTTTTCTTTTAAGGGACTGCAGCTCTGACCACTTCTGCAGTGGGAGGTAGAGAAACCTTTTAAGCAGGGGGATGATGTGGAAGGCAGGTTTAGTGCCCTTCTGCAGGGAAGGGGAGGTTAAAGATAGTATTAACTACTTGTAGGAGAGAATGCTTTCCTCGAGTCCTGCGCCAATTTGTGTGAGCACAGGTCTTCCCTGTAGTTAGTCCTTACACATGGGCACTCCAGTAGCTGTCTTTAAGGCCCCTGGTCTCTCCAGGATCTGGCCCCCAGACTCTCTAGTAGCTGATTTTACAGACTTCTACTGTGTATGGAATTAAAGATGACTGTCACATTAACTTTCAATATTTAGGATTTTTTTTTTTACTACTATAACCTTAAATTGTAACAAAATTCACTTCAGATGTATTTCATCCTTTGCTTGTTTTTATCATGGGAGATTAGAGATGGTTGTTACAGGAATAAGAACCTAGTTTTAGGATTTTTTTTTTTTTCCTATGTAAGTCATGTTTATTCATAAAACTTTATGAATTATTTTGAGATTTGCTGTTCATACTCAGTGTAGTATTACAAAATATCTTGTGCAGGTTAAGCGTGATTTTCATGTGGAGTTTAAATGAAATGTATCCAGAGTTCAATAGTCTGGTGTTTAATATAGCTGAAGGGTATTTAAAGACAATGCTGAACACACTTGAAAATAATCAGCCTTTTAACAACAAATAAATGTTTTTTAGCAATTAAACATCACTTTGAAGGAGATAGTTTAAACAGAAAGGAACAGAAGAATACTAAAAGCTAATTATAGTAAACATAAATTCTAATTCTTTGAACACTGATTGTTCATGCACCACAAATGTTCTTATAGAACATACATTTGGCAACTCCTCCTGGTCAATAAATGACAGGCCTGTAGTCAAATTAATGACTGATTTCTAAACAAATGTGGTTATTTTCAGCTTCCAGGGATTTCCCTTTTAATTCATAATTTTTAAAGCGTCTTAATTGGCCTATTTTGCATATATAGTAAGGTGTTTTCATTTTAAATCAAGTCATTCTTATTGTCAATTGGATTGCAATTGTGCCTTGTCTCTTCTTGCTTCTCTGGATTTTCTAGTGTGCTTAGGTAATACAAACACCCCCAACAGTTGTCAAATTATTCAAAATGAAATACAACTGTTAAATGTTTGAAAAAGGTACCGATTCCTTAACATGCCATCCTATGTAAGTACTGCACACTTTTTTTAAACTTCCATTGTAATCCTACAATGCTACACTACAAAAGGGAGCCGCTTAAAGAGCATGTAGCCAGGAAGGAAATATAAAATGTAGGGCTTGGAAAAAGGATTGTGGTGCTTACCAGCCCCAAATGTCAGTTCAGTAGACCAGCTGAAGAACTCCTTTGTCATTGCATACAAGTAATTCTAAGAAATAAGTGTTTATAGTTAGTATGGCAAATACAAATGTTTTGTATTTAATTAAATTTTATGAAGCCAGATGTTAAAATTTTGCATATATTGCCATGTGGATAAGACTGTTCCAGTCTTTAGAAATGCTTTTATTGTGAGGGCACATTAGATTTTTTGCCAAGGTTAAACCAAATTTATTTGCGAAGACTTCTGCCTCTACTCGTGGACTTCTCAATCACATGACCTGTGTTCTTCATGGCTGGCAAATTATAGAATGATTTAGTAACTTGTGTTCTTGATTTAAAACAAGCTATTAAGCAAAGCTACCTCCAGATTTTCAGAAGACTACAGTTAGCATACTCCCAGAAGGATGAAGCTTTTCAGCACAGTAGAGAATGAGTGTGAGGTAGGTTGTGTAGAGGAGAGAAATAGGCTTCTGGGAAGTAGGAGGGTTTTGGGCAAGGGCAACTCAGCCAGCAAAAAGCTGAAGGCCTCTAATAATGTAGCAGTGTATGGAGGGAGAGGTAGGACCATGTTTCCCAGATGGTGTCCTGTGGAGCAGGGAGGGGGAAAAAAAAGCTGTTTGAGAGAGGATCACGTATCCCAGAATCCTTGTATTCCAAGTGGTAAAGCCAAAATGAGGTGGAACTCTTTTTGGGTAGAAATGACCTAAAACATTAGAGAAGTCTGATCACAGATTCTATCTTAATTGAGAGGTGCATGCGTTGTCTGTGAGCTTTGCTGCTGATCTTGATTTTAAGAGACTCAGTAGTTGGGCTTAACTGTCGTCAAAATTGGGTTAGAGTTCTATTCAGTGCTCGCTTACTTGCTTTAGGCTTGACTGATGCTTGGAGTTGAGGAGCTTTATATTTTTAAACTGCAGCCTGTCAAAATGGATTTGATGGTAGTACACGAGGAATAATTTGCTAAAGCTGGCATCTGCGCAGTGAGTAAGCCCATACTTCTCAAGATAGTGGTTTGAACACATTCTGCGTTATGACTGTATGTGGGCAGTTCAACGCCACTTCAGTAGGGCAAATAAATGCAGTCACAGACCTCGTCTTTGAACTTTCTGTGTGATTGGCATCATCGTAATTTCCCTTATGAATTATACAGCCAGTGTTTAGGAATCTGCTTGAAGATGAGGTTTAAATCTTGGTTGTCTGTGCAGTGATTAACTAAATCAGTTTCTAAATTTAACTGATGCAGTTAAATTGCTTCTTCAACTGCGTGTAGATTAGTCTCTAGTGGCTCTTTTTTTTTTAACATACATGCAGCTTGTAGTTTCTGTAGATTGCATTGACTATTTAAAGAGCAGTTGAATAGCAATGTGAGTATTGATTGGTGCATTATGTAACTTGGTGGTGGGGGTGTGGAGGGTCCATGTGATCTTAAATGACTTAAATGACACTTTCTGAATCAAAAGGGTGTCAAAGCCTTTGTGCCTAGCTAGCATTAACCTACCAGCCCACAAAAACTGTGGTCTGCAATGCAGTTGCACAAGTTCTGCTCGGTTTGGTGTTATTCTCAAGCAGCCTTAGGCTGGCTGCTGGCAATCATGACTCTGCCTCATGGTGCCTCATCAGAGAGGTGGCAAGAGGAGTACTCATCGTGCTCAGCAGCCAGCTGCTTAGGGCTATCATCAAGAAGTCCCCGCTTCTTGGATTGTGGGGTCTCACCGGCTTAGTGGGATTTATACTAATTGCATTTTCCAAGAGAATATCGTACTCACCAGGCTAACAGTAACAGCAGCACTGGGATGGAAACGTCTTCTTAGCTTTTGAGGCTGTGAGGTTGGGAATGCGTTGTTTGAAGGGAAGGAAGAGGACCTGACTCTGCTGTCTGATGAGGGGCGTCCTCGCATCTGACTTTTGCTCCTAGAACTGTTCACGTGTCCTTCTTTTAAATAATATGTTTGGATAAAAATGTAGCCCTGGAGGGGAAAAAGAAAGTCTGCGTAGAGGTTTGAAATATGGACAAGATGTTTTCAGATGAGAGCTTACGTTGGGGGAAGTGAGCAATGATGCATGATGATGTTGGGAACTGATGATGATTATCTCTGACCTGGTGTACAAAAAAAAGATTGTTGTGTTGCATCATCTTAAGGATTTTTTTTTGTTTTTAAAAGGCATGCATTTCACTAAAGGGAAAATATCAGAACAAGTCTTGTGACAAGATTTATGTAGTGACCAAAGGTCACACAGGAGGAGAGCCTTTGAGTATCTTTGAATCCACTGGAGACCCTTTGTCTAGGTCAGCTGAGAAAAAGAAAGCCGGGATGTATCGTATGTGTGGAGGTTAAACATTCCCAAACTGAGATGAAAACTGTATAAAGCTTAGGCAGTAACATTTATATGTTCAACTCTATCTTTTTTCATAAGGCTTGGATTGCCAGTCAAGTGCTAATGATTTTTTCAATGAAAAATTAATGTAGTATGAAATCTTAATGTATGTTTAAAAGGATTTAATTATTTTGTTTCACTGCTTGCAGTATTGAGTAATGAAGCCATACCTAATTTTCGGATGTTTTGAGATATGAAGGGTAGAACTAGTTAGGCACTACAATGAATGCATTTTTTTAAAAACTTTTTTTGTATGGGTGGATAGAGGCAATCTGTAGTGTAGCGCCCAAGCCTGAAATCTGTATCAGCTGATAAATATAAAACAATCAGAAACTTACTTCAGTGTTGCAATTTTAATGGAAACGATTAAGTATTTTAAGTGAGTAAAATGGAGTAATGAGCTGTTGGAAGGGAAAAAAATTGAAAGGACAAGCTTGTAGTAAGCTGTAGAGTTCTACATCTTGCTTTCTGTTACTTCAGGGTGTGGTTGTTAAAGTAAAACAATGTCACAGACATTACAACTGCAGAATTTAATTTTTGTTGTTTCACTTCAGTGTGTTTGGGTTCAAAATGTACTTACTGGTGTTAAGAGTGGACATTGGTTGTAGGAGACCTCTTTTCTTCAAAACATTTTCGTGATAGATGAATATTAAAAATGTTTTGTCCAATATGCAAAATATGTTGAAGCAACTCATGGCAGCTTTAGGACTAAACATTGTGGTGTGGGAGTGGGGAAAAGTAATCAAAACTTTCTTGGAAACAGCCATTTAAGAGTAATTTCCATCTGCTTTTCACAAGAGCCTGCAGTGATTGTCGGGAATCTAGATGGTTGCTATTTCCTCTTTAACTTCAGGAATAAAATTAAAGCATGTTTTATCCATGCTTGTTGCAGTCATCTGCCTTTTCTTGTGAATAAAACAAGCTTGGAAAACTTTTTTACTGTGCAGCTTGTTAGGTTTTTACAGAACTACCCTTAAACTGTGTTCATCTGATCGCAGCTACACAGCATTTTCATGTAGCTGCCTCAGCTATGCGTTAGAATGGTTTAAAAAAAATCCGTGTTAATGTTTATACTTTAAACAAACAATTTAACATTGCTCGTAGGAAGCATTAGTTCATACCTCTCCTGTTAGATCCCAGTGGCTCCAGCTCCTGTTGGACCAGATGGCAACTGCTGAAGGAGCAGTGAGATGTGGCACTGCCAAAAGCACGGAGCACAGAGCAGAGGCCAAGCTAGTAAACTCTGCTAGGTAGAGCCCAGGGGCTGTGGGGTACATGAAGGGCACAGCAGCCTTCCTTGCTGTGTTGGAAGCTGGAGTGGAGAGTATACAAAAGGCAGAGGTCCTAGAAGTGAAGGAGAAGAGAGGCCTGTCAGTAGGGTTCCTGTTGAGGAGGAAAAAGTTGGGCTAGTGCCCTAAAATGTGGGCAAGGCGCCTTATTAGCCAGTAGTGCAAAAGTGATTGGCTTTTCGTCAGGTGTTTGCTGAATTTTGATAGATGGAAGTTCTCTCAAAGTATGAAATATGAATGATGTAATCAGTTTAACTTTATATACTATCTTAAGATAATTCATAGAATCATAGAATCATAGAATATCCTGTGGTGGAAGGGACCCTTAAGGATCATCAAGTCCAACTCTCGACACCGCACAGGTCTACCCAAAAGTTCAGACCATGTGCCTAAGTTCACAGTCCAATCTCTTCTTAAATTCAGACAGGCTCGGTGCAGTGACCACTTCCCTGGGGAGCCTGTTCCAGTGTGCAACCACCCTCTCTGTGAAGAACCCCCTCCTGACGTCCAGCCTAAATTTCCCCTGCCTCAGCTTAACCCCGTTCCCGCGGGTCCTGTCACTGGTGTTAATGGAGAAAAGGTCTCCTGCCTCTCGACACCCCCTTACGAGGAACTATAAAATTGATGACTAAGTAATGGGACACAAGTTATGTTAAGAAATGTTGTGTTTGCTGTAACTTGGAGGAATTGAGGCTTTCTAGACTGGTATTTCAAAACATATAGTGAGTGGGTTCCATTTATTTATTTATTTATTTATTTATTTATTTAGAATGGTTTATTGTTGATTCAACCCCACACATTTGAAAGTTTTTGTTTGTTTGATTGTTTGTTTTTAAAAAAAGGCCATCAGACTTTTCTCAAGATGTAATGCTGCCTTTCATCTGACTGGAGACATGCTGTTCCTGAAAAGAAGGCAGCAGTTTCTGCTGAGTTTCTACCCACCATTCTCTTTCAGGGTACTGTCTGTTTATTAGGGGGGAAAAAAACAACAAGAAAACGAATCTTTTAAATTAATTTGTTCTTAAATTTTTACAGATACATGCTTTTTTTTTTTTTTTTTTTTTTTTTCTTGCAAATAAACAGTTGAAACCAATATATACCACATTAACGTTTACCAAAAGCATCTTTCTATGAAAAAGATGGAAGTGATGCAGGTCTGAATTTCTCATTTGGCTAACAAAAGACATAGCATTTGTAATGCATGTAGGAGAAATGTCCCATCCAAATACAGTCCTTACAACATGACAGATGTCTCTGTTACTCTGAAGAATAAGTGTATACAAAATGCCTATTTTCATGTGTCTAAGATTTTATTGGCCTCAGAGTTTACTGAGACTCCTAGGTGATTTTGCTAAGTGTGACAGCACAGGGTGACAGAAAATTGCAACAACTCTGAGCTCTTTATTATAGTTCTGTTTTCCTACCAGTAAGGTGGACCACACTTGAATCCTCTTTCTATGACAATATGAAGAGTTACTTTCTTGTGGAAAGCAGTTACTAATCTCCCAGACCAATACATCTTGCAGGTCTAGTTACAATATTTTAAGTAATCCCATTCATTTAGCTTTCTATTCACCTGTGCAGCTAAATGTAACTGATCTTTTGAGTGTCTCCCTTCTGTTTCAGTATGAAATGAGGTTAACTTGATTCACTGTTGTTTTCCCCTTCATTCTGAAGCAGATTGAGTGCTCTCACTGTCACTTACGTGTCTCAGCCATAAGGACAGTAACTCCATAAACTGCTTTGACTTCTTTCCCCCGGATTATGTTTCTGCTCACATGTGACTGATTCCAGCCCTGAAAGCAGCTCAGCCAGGAGCAGCAGCTTCAGTGGGAGAAATGTTGAAATGGAATGGGAAGAGGAATCCGTTTAATTAAAGCAAGGAGTGGTTGGCTTACAGCTGTCTTAAAAAGCACAGCTGTAAGTGGAGTGGGTCCTAAGGCAATAGCTGGATTTTGCTTCTGAGAAGGAAACACAACTCATCTTGTGGTTAAAGCTGCAATGCTAAGGATTGGTGTGATCTAGGTCCAATTTACAATCCTTACACAGGCTTTGTGTGCTTCTGAGCATCATCAAATAGCTTTGTCTCCCAGCTGTGTAGCTGAGATGCTGTCTGCCTTTGTCAAATTTGGAGAGGAAATTTAATGTCTAGGTGTATGGATCATGTAGTAACACGGGTACCACGTAACCTTACTGTAACAGGCTTTCTGAAGCTGTTTTTTAGGCAGTCCATTTCTTTTTCTTTGCTGTGCTTTAGTTGGCCTTATTTCCACGGCTTTGGTGTGTGGCTTGCTGCTGGCAAGATGAGTGAGGTGAGGTCCTTCCCCCAATGTTTGGTGGCCGAATAAGTTGTAGGCAAAGAGAGGGTAGATAAAGCCATGAATTTTGCATAGCATGGAATGCCTTTATTCCTTTCTTTCCCGTGGAGCCTTTATTCACAAAAATTGGAGGGAGACATATTTCAAAGCTATTGTGTGGCAGGTTTTCAGCCTTCAGATGATGGGATTTTATCATTTCAACCAGTATTTTCCCTTCCTATTTACCTTGTCCCCAGAAAAGAAAAAACAAATGAAAGTTCTTTTTTGACCTTTATGTAGTGAATAGACTTCTAGGGTGCATTACTCTATCCCCTTAGTTTGGATCATGTTGGAGATCTGGGGACTCCAAATGTGTAACACTGCAAGTTGAATTTACATTTCAGAAAGAAGCTTTAATTATGACTCTAGTGAGAGAACATTGGGACAGCATTTTCCCCCTCTGCAGTCACTTGGGAGAGAAGAAGGGAGCAGAGACCCACCCTGTATGCTGTTTCAGAAAAAGAAGGAGGTGAGGAAAAGCAGTCATTGCATTGTTAGCAAGGTCAGATACCCATCTCTGGGAGAGGTGTACTCCTGAAGGAGCTTGCGAACTGCCACAAATCCAGGACAGGATCAAACAGTGAATATGGAGAGACACACACCCATTATTATCTGAGCTCAGAAGTCAGGGGTTGGAAACAACCACAGACTGTGAGCTTTTAGTCAAAAGGAAAGTTCTTTTAGTAAGTATAAACTTCTTAATCACACCTCTCAAATTTTAATAATTTTAGCACCATAGTCTGGTATTTGTTGATGCAGCTGTGGAGTGTATCAATTATTCTTGGTGAGTCTCAAACTGTAAGGTTCTCTCTAGGACATGAGAATCTAATGGGCCGTGGTACTTTGAGAGCTAGTTGGGAACAGTTAGAGGGCTGTCAGTCAGTACGATGCTTCCACATGCTCGGTGTTAGGCGCTGAAATTTCATAGACTCATAAAATCCGAAGTTCGCATCTTCAAAACTGTGAGGAGTGGGAGTGTGTGAGGGGTGGGAGGATGTGGGTGTGATAATGATAAACAAAGAAGATTGTACCCATGTATTTAAAATAAGTTCCACAAAATATATTTGAATGCACCCATTTGAAACCCAAAAATGACTTTAAAAAAATCTATTAGTGTTATTGGTCATCCCTATCCCCAGTAACTAACTGGAAAAAGTCACTTAAGCTTCTTCTAAGTGATAGGTTATATATGCCAAGACTTTTTTATTCCTTGAAGCTGGTTTCTGGGGCACTTCTACCCTACCAGCACCATGGAGATGTGTTGATCCACTGCCAGATTTCACGGAACACAGCTTTTCAGCCTTCCCAGCCTTGAAAAGGCATTCTTGCAGAAGGCTAACTGCTGTATTTGGTCTGAGACTCATGATGGTTTTATAGTAGCTTATTTGTCTCACAATGGGAGTTACTGTATGCGTAGTGAGGAAATCTCTTAAGTGCTGCAAATCAGATTTTGTAAGCCAGTATTGCTGTATTGAAACGCGTTACTTTTTCTATTTTCTAATGCCTGATGTTCATTTTAGGCTTTATTTAAAAATCAAACAAACAAAAAAACAACCAAACAGCAACAATAAAAAAAAAAGATTATAGATTGAATTATTAGGAAGCTAAAGCAGAGCAGAATGTTGACGTACATATTTTGGATGCTAGTAAAAGGGAAAATGTGTGACAAAAGAAGCAGAGACACCAAGGGGAAGTAATGTTTTATATCTGGGGAGATGCAGCTGCTTTTGATCTTTGTATATTAATGTGCTTCATGTAGTAGTTAAGTCGATGTATCACATAATTCAGGTTTTTTTGTGCTACACTGCAGATTTTTCTCTTAGTATACTGTTCCTGGTGGAAGATGTGAATTGGTATCTGTCCAGGTAACTCAATTTTTGAAAAATGTCTTCAGTAGTGATGAGGCAGGAAAGGGGTATGATCCCTTCTGATCTCTGCTGGACCCTGCCTGTTATTTGATTATAATTCAGTTATAGATGTATATGGATTTTGTGTGGTTCTCATAACTGTGTGCTGTGCCATCTGTATGCATTATTATTTTAATTTATGAACTGGAAAATTACGAGTTGCTATTTTCTTGTTTCAAAGATGAATGGTTTTTGTGGTTAGCTCGAAGATGGTAACCATGTGGAAAGCACAGAAGAAGGTTACCTCAGAGAGGAATTGCATCGTGAGTGCTCGAGTTACCAAACTGTGGCAGATAACGAGTACGAGAGATGTGAAATGTACCCCTTCTCTGGGCAAACCTACTCAGAGCTCAGCCCTCCTTAGGCATGGAAGCAAAATAACCATGCAGAGCTGGAAAACACCCGGCTGCATTAATGCTGGAGCTTAGTTAAGACTGCTTCGTGTTTCATGGGTTGTGTGCTTGTTTTCCCCACTGTCTTTTGATGTACTTCTGACACTCATGGCATCTTTCTTGACTTACACACCAGACCTCGATCACCCAAGGCTTTGTGATGTGCTGCAGTCCATCTTCTGGTGACTGCCGTGCTGTGTGGGAACAGATGGCGTGCTTGGCTCGGGATGGAAATAGTTGGGAGTTTTTATGTTGCTTCACTTAGACTCAGCTGTTAATCACAGGATATAATCACATAACATTTTCCCCATTTTTCTCCCTTAAAATGAACCCAAAATAAACTTTTTTTTTTTCCCCACGTAGACTTATCAGAGATTTGGAAGGGGCACTTACGTAGGGAAAGAGGAATATTGGTAGTAGTGTCCTAATTGGGAGAATTAGGGAAATCCCAGAGTTCAGTGCTGGAAACCCTTGATGGGAGTGGGTGGGAAGCTCTGCCTTGAGGAATTTTAGGCTTGCTGGTTTATGTTATGTTAACATAAATCTTCATGGGTTGTCTTATGCTGCGGACATGCCAGGAAGTTCATGCTGCTGTCTCAAAGGCCTTGGCTGTTCAGGTGGGCCCTGCGGTTGCTTGACTGTGAGGATTTTTAGGCATTGTGATGTACGGTGGTGGCCTGAACACTGTTAGAGATGTTTCCCAGCGGGAAAGTCTGTCCTGCCTGGTGAGATCTGGGACAACGGGAGGCACACTAGGAGCTGAGGGGAAGATTAATGCTGAATTGTCAGGGTACAAAATGGGTTTTCTTTCCAGTTTGACCTATGTTATTGCACTCTTCCATCATCCCAGAGTGTCATGTGTATAATAAACATGCATCTGTGTACATATACGTACATATGTCAAAAATATATGTGCACACTGTATATATACAACAAATAAATGTGTATGTATACATACATGTTAGATTTTTGGTCTTTTTTGAGAAATAGCTATGAGAACTTAGCACTTGCCCGTGATATTTTAGAATAACTGCAGAGGGAAAAGTTTGAGAACAACATACTTTTTTTTTCTGAAAAATGCTGTTCTGAAAGGGTTCCAATGGTAAATAAATATTGGATTATAAAGGAAATAGGGAACACTGTATTACTGTAAAATGGGTGTTATTGGACATGAGTGGATCCTTCATCACTTTTGTACTTTCCCCTGCAATTTAGGGTTAATTGGAGTGCTGAGAAGCAAATTACTGAATTTGCTTCTGGTTTAGCTTAAGGTGATTTGAGGATTTGGACTCCATGTTCTCACTGCGGGCTGGATCCCGAAGGTCTTAATGTTATGCCTTTGTCACATGGGCTGTGACCCAGACAGGTATTTCAAGCACTTCAAATCCAGTAAGGCTCTGTTAAATGGGATCAGGGTAAGTCAGCAAGGCCTATCTGCAATTTACATTTTCTTTAATCAAGGAATTAGCTTCTGATAACAGTTAGTGGTTGTGAAGGAGGAAGGTTGGTACAAGTGTGTTCTAAACAGGCTCCAGGAGCGATTTCTGCATTATTGTAGTTTAATTGTGAAGAAAAGGCATGTTTAGCAGTGCAGTTTGTTAGTATTCTCTTAGAGAAGTTGTTCCAGCATCCAACTGCCTAAAGTAGCCTGCAATACCTTACAGTAATGATGCTGATGTCCTCATATTACCAAACTATTAAATTTTTGTAATACGCAAAAAAGGTGACTTCCCATAATTCAAAATAAACTGTTAGAAGACTATGTATTGAAATGCTTGCCTGAACTCTGGTTTGGTTGCCTAAGATATAAAAGATACAAGATATAATTGGTTGCCTGAGATATAAATGGTCATTATTCGGGAGACCTTATTGAAAGAATTGCAGTTAGTTACAGAATTGCAATTACTATAAACTCCTGGTAGTTTATAGTAAATTGGAAAGTGGTAAGCTGCTCTGCCTTTTTTTTTTTTTTTAATCATCAGATGGATGAAGAGGGAATCTGTGTTTTTAATGATGCTTTTGGTCTGAAGTCCTGTCAGATCCTGAAATGAGCAGGTGGTGAACAAGACAAACCTCCTTTAGGTGGGAAGGAAATGTCCTGGTATGCTTGACCGTTAGCTGAATAGCATTATTTGTGAAATAATGATTTTCTTCTTGTTGGCGTTAGATTTTACTGCCCTGTAAAGAGAAGAGTAAAAGAAGCAGTGAAGAGAAGAGAAAAGAGTAGCAGTATATACTAGAAAAATTAACAGGTACCATGTAGGTAGGAATCAGTAGTGTTTTAAGTGTATTGCAGAGTGTTTGAGCCATGATTTCCTTTAAGGCTAGATTTATCTTAGCTATTTCACGGGAGTGCTGCTGCTGGGTGGTGTGACACGTGGATACTTTTCCGGATACCTGGGCTGCCGAGTTTCCCCATGGTGAGGGTGAACTCTGTGACTTTATCTACACAATTAACTCTGTACTCAAACTTGATGAGATCCGTAGAGATGACATCTGGAAAGAATTTTGACCTGGTATTGGATGTCGGTTCCTGACCTAATTAGCTTGGCTGTATAACTAGCTCTCCACTGCTTTGTGATTGTGCTACTTCTGACCTCATAAAACTCTTACTCCTCACTGCATGTCATAAAGATGAAAAGAAAATTAGATTTTACAAGATGCCGTTTTTCCAATCAGTGCTCTTTCAGTACTTGCACATTTTCATATGTGTAATCACTGGGTTTTCAAAGTAGCAAGAGCTGAATAAATCTACCCGACGTATGGTTTGCATATGCTGAGATGATACAGAAGCTGGGGGGGAGGGAGGAGATTTTCAATCCAAGTCTTTGTTGTGCCCTAGGACAAAGTGTTTTTGCTTTCTTAACTCAGCGCTGAGTTCCTTCTCCTTGTTCTGGCTGAGTGCTTCTTTTCAAGAGATGGTATGTTTAAAGGCTTGTTTGAGAGGCACACTCTAGTGCATGCAATGAAGTATCTTTGTGTTTAGTTCTTTCACCTCTGCTTAAAAAATGAAGAGCTGCCACTATTTCTGAAAACGCACAAGGAAAATATTTTTGAGTTGCTGTACAAAACTATTGAATAAAATTTAAACAAGCTTCAACAAATGCACGCTGTGTATATTTTCAGTAAAGTCAAACAGAAATAAAGAAAAACAAATGGTGACTCAGTTCAGTTCTGTTTGTTTGAATAGGAGAAGGGATGATAAATTCTTGGAGTATGATACAGATTTCAAGAAAGGTCATATGAAAGAAAAATGTTTTCAGTGCAGCCTAAGTACTTGCTTTATTGAAACAAGTCCATTTTTAAGATAGCAAAACCCAAGCAAATGCTCTTGTGTGACTTGAAAAGCCATTTTTTCTTCTGCCCACTTGTAATATTTACACTGTAGTTGGTGTTAGTGTAGTAGTATTAAGTTGGAAGAGTAAAATTGATGGAGGCAGTAAGGTTTTCTTCTTTTTTTTTTTTTTTTTTTTTTTTTATGTGTAAAGGAAGCTGAACAGATGTGCAGAACAGTATGGGATATTCCTTCTTCCCCAGCCCACCATCCCTCTCACCCCGAGCCATCTGGAGAGGACTGTGCAGGATGAGCAGCCATCACCCTAAGCACACCACCACCGTGTCAGCATCTTTTGTTGGTGCTTTACACTGGTCACCGTGTATTCAGGGGAGAGCAACAATGTGAGTTGTTGTTAATTATCCACCCGGATATGGAAAGAAGATGAGAAATTTTTGTTTAGACTGAACAATGAAATACACTTCATGGTGGTCAGTCTGGATTTGCACTCATGCAGGCACAATTCAACCTTTTTTTTTTCCACTGTTCACTGTGCTACAGTGTTGCAGCAGGCCACCTTTTACCCTTAAACACAGTGACCAGTTAAAACAGATTTAAATTTACCCATCATTAGCATTCAGTAAAACTTTTTTGTATGTTTTTCCAGTGCTTTATTCCATGCTTTTAGTATCCTGTTCTATTTTTTAACTATTTTCCAGCAACAAGTATACCAGTGGTGGATGCCTCCCAGTTTACTTTGATTTCTTTAGTATCCTGTAGCCTTACTTAGTTTGAGAGAAAGCTTGATCAGTGTTTTGGCTTAATGAAACAGATTTTGGTTAGAGAAGGGACAGCTTAGGATCTTAGAAATGAGAGACTGGTCATGTGTGAAGGTGTCCTGGATCATCTGTTTCCTTATACAGGATGAGTAGAAAGGAGTAGATGCAACTTGTACAGGCAGAGTGATTGAATTCAGTACAGTGAGCACTTGTATTGTGTGATCTGTGAACCTTTACTGAATTTCAGGGGTGCAAATCTTTTCCTAAAGAGATATCTCAGTAAAAAGGAAGGTAACAAGGAAGACTGAATTATGTTAATGGATGAGAAATCTTACTTAAAAATATAAGAATTTCAGTGGGACGTTGTTGTTTCTTCCATTGTTTCATGTTTCTTTTTATGGAAAATATTTTAAAGAATGTCAATCTGACATTTGTTTCAAGAAGGCTACTCAAAAATGAAATGTTTAAAGCCTGAAACTACTCCTAATGTAGTACAACAAACTACTTTAAGTGAGAAGGTGAATCAGAAGTTGACTACCAAACAAATATCTCAGGTGGCTTTCGGAGGAAAGATAAAGATAGGGGTTGGGGGAAGGATAAAACTGTCTGGGGAATATTGTAAAATCCGTTGATTTGGATGATGAGAAAACTTTAGTACAGGAAAAAATGATATTCCACGGATAATGCTCTAGTTAGACCTAAAAAGAAAAATAGTGCTGTTCTCCAGAAATGAAGATAAAAGCAGTAACCTCGCTTACACTGCTGATTGTCTGTATGCTTGCTTCATTAGCAGAGCATGAAGTATCTTTTATTTCTTCCTCTTACAATGGCAAAGCCACTTAATTGTATCAGATGAATGTGATCCTTTATTTTGGAGCAAAAGATGAAACATCACCATAATTTGTCTGTACTTCGTATTGTCACAATTTTTATCTCCTTGGAAACTGCTGGGGAAAAATGATTTGGAGAAAAGTTAGTGTTAGGGTTGTGTCTCCGAAATGATTTATTTCTGTTGGGAAGGAAGAATGTAAAGCAGTAATGTCCCTCGGTCTTGTTCCTTGTGGCATGCTTCGTAGGTGGTGGACCGTAGACACAATCACGAAATCATGGAATATCCTGAGCTGGAAGGATATGATGATCCCACAAGGATCATCGAGTCCAACTCCTGTCTTCACAGAGGACCACCCAAAAGTCAAACCATGTGGCTGAGAGCGCTGTCCAAACATTCTTTGACCTCTGGCAGGCTTGGTGCAATGACCACCTCCCTCGGGAGCCTGTCCCAGTGCCTGAGCACCCTCTGGGTGCAGACCCTTTCCCTAACCCCCAGCCTGACCCTCCCCTGTCCCAGCTCCATGCCGTTCCCTCGGGTCCTGTCGCTGTCCCCAGAGAGCAGAGCTCAGCGCCTGCCCCTCCGCTCCCCTCCTGAGGGAGCTGCAGGCCGCCATGAGGCCTTCCCTCAGCCTGCTCTGCTCGGGGCTGAGCAAACCAAGTACTTAAGTGGAAGTTGTTTGAGATCTTTGATGCTATTACATCTTGGGAGATAAATATCTTCTTGAACTGCAATCAACAGGTAATGCGAAGATGGGGTCTTAGAAAACTAAGAAAAGAAAAAATCACTGTCACACTTGAGAGAATATATGGCAGATTTCTAACTTGTTTTCAAAGTTGTTTTTAATAGTTTAAAACAACTTTTATGTTATAATCCTTAATTTAATGGAAAAAATAACTATTCAATTTCAGGTTAACCCATTCTCACAACTTTTCCTCTACATTAATGAATGTTGTCTTGTGTATGTTTGTTTAGAGTTAATGTTAGTGTAAAATCCAGGTAATTGCAAACTGAAATGTTCAGTGCTGTGGAGATCTATTTACATTTTTTTTTTCCCACTCCCAATGCTTTAATTAGAAGAAACTTCTGAATTAGTGTGTTTACCTTTTAATGACTGAGTAAACTTTGTGTTGCTGGCCCATGGTGGTAGCACAGGTAACTACTGACTCAACAATTTTGTTACGCTTTCCATAGGATTTTTGGGTATGCAGAGGGTTGCCTAGAGAAACACAGGCCCATAAAATAGGTTGTAAGTAAACAAAACCAAACTCTCTCCTTCTCTGTCCTTTCTCTTGTCGTTACTTAATATCTTTTTCCTTCATAATATCACTGAACCATACGATATGCTCTGAAGAGCTCAGTGCAGACAAAACCCCAGCCAAATTAAAAAAAAAAAAAAAAAATCAACAAAACAACACCCTCTAAGTTTATAAAACTTCAGAAATAGTTTACTGCAACAACTATTACAGTAAGAGCTCTGTTAGCATGGAGAAGGAGAGCAAAAACAGCGCTCTGGGTTCATTCATCTTCCTGCTTTCCCCCCTTCTCTCATTTAACATATGCAAAGCATCAAGAGTTATAAACATGACTAGGAAAACGGACAGTACTACCAAATTGGGTGCAATGCACAGATGGAAATGTAGGGTTCTCGGTTGGGTGTCAGGACATTGGGTATTGTAACACGTAGCTGCCTGCAGACATCTGAAAAGTGACAGCACCCTACGCATAGAGGCAATGGGATTTAAGGAGGAGGCAGTGTGATTAGATTGTGGGGCTAGAGGCAGGGAAAGCTCTGGCATTTCTGTCTTGAGAGGTGGAATTCATTCAGTTTTCCATTCAGCCACCTAAATTCAGGTGGCTGCATAGCAGAGTATATGCATGAGGAATGCGGGCTCTCCTTACTGTGCTTGTAGCTACCCATCAGTAGATGCAGTAATGTGGCTCTCTGAGCTTCTGAACTCTCATGAGAGACACAGGCACGGAGCTGCTGTGTGTGTAATACAAACGTAGGTGTTTAATTTTGAATGGGATCCCATCCACTCCATCGCTTCCAATGAGCTGCATAATCAGCCATCTCTTTCTTTGCCACAGAAAGTGAATTGTGGTAGTTTCTCCTTTTTTTATAGAGGGCTGTGAGATTCATCAGTGAAAAGCTCTAATGCTTCCTGACAATAATAGAATGTATTCAGAGAAAAATTGGGATGAATATACGGGAAGCTCTTTTGTGGCAAATAGGTTCAGCTTTGTTGTATTCTGCTGGAGAGTAGAAGAAGTAATCTCCTCTCAAGAGCTTTAAAAAAAGGAATCGAACAATGTCTTTGAGGAAAATGAAATAAGGGGACATTCACATGGAGAGGGACTGTATAATAAATTGGTGTTCATTTCACAGAGTTAGTGATTATATAAAGAACTTTAATATTGTAAGAATCATGAAACCCAGTCGCCTACTTCAGATGTTGGTGGGATGTTTTTAGTGTAAATGGCAGTGCCTGTGGGGGACGTGGAAGGGCAAAGGCAGGTTGTTGGAGCAGCTGTTGGCTTGAGTTTTTGCCAGGTCAAATACTTGAAAAACCCAGCCTGCCTCTTATAATAGCGCTGCTCTGCTGTTGTTTAGAAAGATTGCACGTTGTGTTTGTCTTGTTTCATCTTTGTTACTGTACATCTGCTTCCGACTCGATTTTCTAAATCTGCCTCGCCAAGGCAGCGTCAAGCTCCTTGCGCGCAGTTTAACAGCTGCTGGCCGCAGGGAGTCGGTCTGAGGTGACCTGGGGCGATGCTTCGGAGGAGCAGGAAAAGCACAGGAAGAAAAGCACCGATTCCTCAGTTATTGTGCGTGGAAATTGAGTTAACTGTGCTCTTCTTGATGTCTGTAGGGTTTGGAGAGTGGCGTCTGTTTGTGCTCGAGTCGGAGTTGGGTCCAGAGAGATGTCTCTGGTCTGCATCCAACACACCAGCACACAGAAAGCATCTGTGGATGTAGGGAGATGTTAAGTGATGCCCACCCCTCTTTTTCTTCCTCCCCTGTATCACTGCTAGTGATAAGCTGAGGCTGAAGAGCGTCCTGAAAAGCATAGAGAAGAACGTGGAACTTAGTGAGCCACCGTTACCATCGCCATATTCACTGCATGCCACAAACCCGGGGAGGCTGCTTTTAATTCCCTGAGATTTCCTTGGAAAATAAAGCATCTTAGCCTGCCTAATGACTCCTAATGCTTAAATTGGGAGAGAATAATCTTGCTGATGTTTGTTTTGGATACAGAGACTTAATTTAGTTACCTGTACCAGGAGTTACAGGCAAGCTTTATTCTAGGACAGAATCCACTGTAGATTATACATCTAAAGCAAATGTCTGATCTCTGAAAGTCCATTCAACCTCTCTGCAGGTGGTTGTTGTTTGGGGATGGTTCTGCAGAACTGAAGCTAAAAGCGTGCTGCTCAGAGGGGCAGCGTGCACCCAGCTTCTGGCTGGCCCCAGCACCTGGCGTGGGTGGTGGGAAGAAGCCCGGTAACTGCAGAAGGTGAGTGGGGGCTGGCTCGGGGCCAGACAGAAAACCACAGGAAACCAGGTTTTATTCTGCTGGTTTTGGGTCTTTTTTATATAATATAAGTAAGACTAGTTTAAAAAAAATGAGAGAAGTTTAAAAAATAAAAAAGAGAGAATGAGCGTGTATAGCAAATACAGCAAAACACATTTTCAGTAACTTGAAAAACAAAACAAACCCACAACCCTACAGTATCATGGTTGCCTTCCTCACCAGTGTGTTTTAGTGATGAGTTGCACGTGAAAACTTTTTCCAAGGAAAAAACACTTCGTGAAGGTAAGTCACCCATCAGTATTTCAGAAAGGGCTTGTATTTCCCCCGTAGCCACAATGCTGCATTCCTAAGATACTGCTTAATTATGAATTTCCAATTTATACCTATCTTGCTCAAGTTCAGCAAACTGATTGTTGGACATTAAGTAATACTTCTAAATATCTGTGTAGAGGAATCCAAAAATAGAAACCAGAAACAAGCATTTTGATTGTCTAATAGAATAAAAATCATTCCTCTGTTGCCTTTGTTATATTGCTTAAAAATTAGCAGGCTCAATTGGCTTTAAATTATGCTGTATTCAAATAAACCATTTTATATTAAATTTAAAATGTAATTCAAGACTGCTGCTTGGAAGTCATGAGCCTATTTCTCTCTGGGCTGTTATGAAGTCATCCTATAGTTCAAATAATTTGCTTTTTACTAATTAAGATTTGTCAGTTTTTTACAAGTGTCCTTGAGAAGAAAATATTTTAAACCTTTGGGGGGAAAAAGTCATTACTAAAATTGCTGTGCCACATCTGAAAAGCAAAAAGGTCCTTTTTAATTTACTAATATGATTGTCATTAGAGAAATTGGAAGCCCGTTTTAATTGCTTTAGTGTAATAAAAAAGAAATGTTAGTTAAGTCTCTTCCACATGAGCTTGTGCCCTTGACAGTACTGTGAGTTTGTCACTCCAGAATATTTTAGTGCTTCATGGTCTTTAAATGGGATGTTATTCATATTTTCATGGGCATCGAGTTGTTAGTACTGGAGCAGGCTAATCAAGTCGACTCCTAATTGTTTTAAGCGGTTATGTTTAAAATGGCACTACATTTTTATTTTTTAACATGCTCACCTTTTACCTTTGGAGGAATTCTGTCCCAGTTGGGCATTCTTGTTGTCAGTGTTGAAGAGACATTTGGGCAATGCCCTCTGCAGTATGTTTTACCTTTGGTTAGCCCTGAAGAGGTCAGGCAGTTGGCCTTGATGATCTTTGCAGATCACTTCCAACTGAGCTTTTCTATTCTATTTTCTCTATCCTAATTTTTTTTTTCTGGTTTTCCAAGAAGGCCAGTTCTAACAGCCTTTATTTTCTCAGATAAATGTCTCAGGTAAATGTCTCATCTCAGATAAAAGCCCTCATCTGGCTTGTGTCCAAAATCTGGTAAATACAGGCTCTTACCTGAGACTGTTGTTCAACAACACCGATTGAGAACTACTTTTCTCATCACATTGCAACTTCTTTCTTAATCTCACCCGGTGCATTTCTGCGTAGGTGCAACGTCCTTATCTGTCAGATGAGTTTATCATTTTGATTGAAAACCTGTCGGAGCAAGGTTTGGTCAGCATCTGACGCAGTTACGGGGCTGTAAAGCGTGGATGGTCAGCCTGGGGCCTGCTGGGCAAGTGCTCTGTGCCAAGGCAGTGACCCGGCTCGCTGCAGACAGCATCCATTCCTGTGAGTCCTGGGGGAACTGCCACTTTTTAATAGATGCAAATGTGCTCTGAAGTCCAGTGATTCCACGAAGCATTTGTACGCTGTGACACAGGTCTCTGTGTGCAATAAACAGGATGCTGGCGTTGGGTTTTGTGCAGGTTATCTCTGTTGACTGCATCCTCTGTGTGTACCTGCACACCTCTCATCATGTTCTGGCTCGAGTACATGACTCCTGTGTCTCTGTAGGAATGGCACAGTATCTTACGGCAATATCTTAAGACTGAAGTAAGTGCTTTAAAAGAAAGATTAAGTTTTGCAGAAGAACACTGGACGCGTGCTATGTAAATTCCTAGCTTATATTTCCATTGTTGTAAATACACTATAATTTTTTTGTGTGTGTGTAAATTCCAGGTTGAGCCATGCCTTTGGTGAAAAGGAATATTGAACCAAGGCATCTCTGCCGAGGAGCTCTGCCAGAGGGAATAACTAGCGAACTGGAATGTGTAACGAATAGTACCCTCGCTGCTATCATCCGCCAGCTAAGCAGCTTAAGTAAGTATCTGTATCTTCCTGCAAGCTTTTGATTGCTGATGGAAAAACTGAATAAATGGAAGTCTGTAAGATAGCTTGTTTTAAATAGCAAAACTATGATACAGGACACTGTTACTTACAATAATAAAATGCTACTTCATTGCTTTTATGCTCTCATGAATTTTCAGTTTTGTACAAGCAGACCCTCTCTAGGTTTTTTAATTTTTTTTTTAAGGGAAAAAAAAAAAACAACAACTATGGATAGTAAACTAGTGATCTGTTTTTAAAGTGTAAGCATTTGATGCAGGAAACAAAGCTAGCACTTGAGTTGTTCTTGGCCTTCAGTTGTATGAGATGAAGGCAGCCAAGTCTTCTGCTTCTTGTCATTAAATGACATTTGACTGAACTTTCAGTTTAAAGTGTTCTTTCTTAAGACTTCTCTTTGTGTGTGAAGGATTAATATGAACAGAATAAAAAACATGCATCAGAAGAATAGAATTCGCCATAACAAACCTGCAGACTACCCTTAGCATTATCTCCACAGAGAAGAGCCTGCACTGTGCACCCATCAGTTGACCCTACAGCTAGCAATTCTAGAAGCATGTCTGGAGTGCGTGCCAGAAGAATAATACTTCTTAATGAGAAGACAGACTTCTTCAGAGAGTGTTTAACAGTCAGCAGCTGTTGTTTGTGTCGATAATTCTGGTCCTAGAAAAGAAATGATCACTTCATCAGTTTTTTACTTTGTAAATGTAAACGGTTTAAGAGCATTAGAAAGTCCCCGTGGTTAGACTGTGGGTCCCACTAGCCCAGTGTTCAATTTGCGATGATAGCAAATAGCCTATGATTAGGGAAAGAGTACAAGAAACACATCATGTTCCCCTTCCCAGTAGTCAGTGATTAGGGATTTTTCTAAGCTGGAGGTCTATCTGAATCATCCTACGTAACAAGCATTTGTAAACCTGTCATCTGTGGAATTGTTTAGATGTGCTCAAATAGGATTGTTCTTCTTTCACGCACGGTGACCTATGGCAAAATGTCCCACAATAGAAATTGTTCCATTTCTTTTTGATACCTACAAAAAATAATGGAAAGTGATTACCTCCCACATACTTCTGTATTAGCTGTGATTTTATAAGTCATTATCGCGTCCTACTAGTGATATCTTTTAGAAGTTGGAATGTCCTGATCTGTTAACACTTTTTTTTTTTTGGATTAGAAACCTTTTTTTGTAATTTTGATGGTGGTTATTTCTGCCTTGTATATCAAAGTTAGATTTTTTTTTTAAATGAGGAGCCCCATCATATTCCAAAGAGTGTCACAGTGACCTTTTCTCATAAGTTCCCTAGAAGTTTTTAATTTTTTTTTCCCTGCTAAACTTTGAGCTGATGCTTTTAGAAAAGTCTCTAAGTAATTGTCAGATCTTTTTTGAGCAGTAGCTGCTGATTTAGAGTCTAAAGTTATTTATAGTTAAAGCGCATTTGCATTTACTGCCACTGAGTTTCACTTACCATTTTATTAGGCAGTTTCTCAGTATCAACATCCTTCAGTTTCAGAAGATTGAGAAGAAAGGCTGATGCCTCCTGGTGACATTCAAGGATATCTGACCTTGTTTTGGTGCTACACAATGATGGCCAGAGTGTGGGTAGTACCTTCCACTTCTCCGGCTTGTTAAATCTTGCTAGAAATGTCTAGTTTTCACTTCTCCAGATTTGGTCTCGGGGCTAATATTAATTAGTTTATGTTAATATCTGTTTTCAGATCCTCTTATGACTACTGCTGAGGAACAATTCATGCCATGCTGTTTTCATTTAGCAGATTTCTCAGGTTATCAGAAGTCTCTTCAGACAACCCTAATGTACTTTATTCGTGTCAAGTTAAAGATCTATGCAGATAACGATGCGTTGTTTGTTTTAACAGATGAATTATTTTTTTTTAACGAGTGAGGTCTACAACCAGGCTTATCCATGGTCTAACAGTAAAATCCATCATGTTTGCAGAGGTCTTTTAGCGGACTGCACTTGTTTTGCCTGTTTCAAGCCAACTGGGAACAAGAAAACGATTGCAGAAAAACGTTGTGCTTGAGCTAAGGTAGTATGTGCCACTGATGGTATCAGAGCTTGTTGGTGTTCCCACAGCTTGAAGAACAGGGAGAGAGTGAGTACAGGTCCATCTCGCAGCCGTGCTGCGTTTTAGTGTTGTACTGAGTCCGCTGTGGATTGTAAAAGCTGGCAGATCTGTGCTGTTGTGTACAAATTTGGCTTGCTTCTGCTCTTTTCAGGAGACATGAATAAGTTCCCATCCAAAGGGAATGTGCTCTCAGTGGAGCTTTTTTTTTTTTTTTTTTTTTTATGTCTTCAGATTTGGGTTTGTTTGCAGCCAGCTGGCTTGGAGCACAGGCAGAGCGAGCAGGGTTCTGCATGAAACTCTGCACTTTTATGTAAGGCAAAAGCTTGCCTAGGGGAGTCACCTCCTCTGGGGGGAGAGGATCTGCTGTGTGGGAGGACTGGGAGCATTTGCAGCCTGTACTTTCAAGCATTATGTTTGCTTTACCTGGTAAGCGCACAGAGTGAAGGCTTTGAAGAAACTGCCTATGCAAATAGTCCCGAACTTTTGGCAGTGGAGATGGATCTGGAGGCAGCAGGACTCCGGTCAATGAAAAAGCTGGACTCTGCAACACGGTCTGTTGCACCATGGTTTTGTTACCGACTTGAGCTTATGTGGATATATGGGGAAGAAATAATTACATCTGATTAACTTTGAAGAGTGAATATTACCCTGTATCGAGCATTTTAAAATTAGATTTCAGCCTGTACATTAACATACTTCTTCCAAGTTACATTATCACTTCCTGGCTTCTTTCCTTTCCGTGAGTCTTTAAATATTTCTTGTTTTTATCTTTGGCTTCTCTACTGATACGCATACTACCTCTGAGGCTGAAGTCTTGTTTCTAGATGGACAAAAACCATAGCCAGTACAGAGCTCCTTTCTTTGAGCCACGTGCAAGGCTGATTGTACAACATATAAAAAACATAATATATGATTGTACAACGTGTCATCTGTGGGGAGTTGAAAAACATTTTCTTCCATGGAAGGAGCAGTGCCCACCCAGTTGTTTCCTAGTATTTTCTTCAGGTTGTTGGCTCAGAATTTGGCTGTTTTGCACACAGGCCCGAGTACATCGTGTCCTGCTTTGTGTGACTGTTCTTCACTGCTAAGCTGGATGGAGTTATGAAGCTGGTTATTTTGGCATTGCTTATGATGATCTAGGTCCTGTGAGGAGTTGGGTGATTATCAAGGCCTGGTCAGTAACAGCCTACTACTTTTGCTTATTTAAAAAAAAAAAAAAAAAAAAGTGCTAATGTTAATTAACCTGGTTACAAATGGGTGGATGGAATCACTGTTTTCTGCTCCCTGTTATGATGAAGTGGACGCATCCTGGGTGAATTCCAGCTTACAAAGTGCCAGCTTGCTCTGTGGGACTCCGGTCCTTCTCTAGGACCCAAGGAGAGCATTAGGGCAGCACCAGCTCACCTGGGGCAGTGCTGGTGTCATCTCTCTTCTGGTGTCATCTCTCTTCTGGTGTCCTTTAGAACTGACACCTGAATGCCAGGTGATGAGATGGCTCACCTTCTGTTGTTGCTCGCGTACGTTCATGGTAAGAAAAATCATAGGCCTTTAAATCTGTAAATCTTAACTGGAATATGTTCTTCAGTGTCCGTGTGCTGTGGAGCAAGGAATGGAAAGGAATGCTGCACTTTCAGGATTCGAATCTGTGAAATGGAGGTAGCCAAAGTAATAAACACAGCTGGGTTTCTGGACCTCAGACAAGCCAGCATCATTGTTTGATTTCTTCTTCTGGTACAGCACTGCGTGTTTTGATTGCGGACAAAAGATAGCTTTGGGGCAGCACATTCAAAGTGTTAGTGCCCACCTTTTTGTGCAGTGTGTGTGAAAATCAATTGTAATCAATTTAGATGGTGTCATGTCTCCACTAGAGATTTTATAAGGTGGTGTGGCAAGATGACATTCCATGTAATCACTGCAGAACTTGACTAGAGGTATTATGGTTTCAATTATTTTGGAAATCGTGACCTCCAGACATATCTCACAATGCTTGGAAATTTATTTTTGTGAGCAATCGAACATGTAGCTGTATGGTGATCATCAGTGGAAGTGCTAGAAAGAGGCACTTCTGTTAGTTGATGTTAAAACCTTTTGAGAGCAGGGATTTGGTGAGGCAACTTCGTGACTACATTTCAACTCAACTATTTCTGTGGGTGGAGGAAGCCTTAAAAGGACAGACTACATAGTCCTTTGGTGGTGTTTTTTTAGTTATTTAGGTTGCCTGTACATTGAGATGCACTTGATGGTTTTTAAATGAAATCTTACAGTACCAAAACCAGCTCTTAAGTTGCAAGACGTATACTTGTAACTTAGGGTAGTTTTTCTGCTCGTTTGTATTGTTAAAAGTCTAATTAAAAAGCTGGTAGTATGGAAAACCCTAACGAAGTATTGTTTTCTTCTTAAGCTAGAGGATCATGTTAATCTGAACAGCATGTTCCAATATTAATTTACCATGTTGCTGGTTGTTTGTTTTTGTTTTTTGTTTTTAACTGACAAGAGCAAATATTCACTTATTTTAGAATAGGAAGTGTTTTTTTTAACCATCATGATGAATACATTCTTTGGGAGGAGGTAGGAGTAGGGAAGGAATGGGCAAGCACAAGGACCTCTGGACCAAGAAGTGGTTGGTGTTACATATGGCACTTTGCCTTCATTTTGATGTTGGCTTGTGCTCATGCATATAATGAAATAAATCTTAATAACTGTGGATTACTAGATCTTAGTTCTCCAAATTTTCTTCAGCTTTTACAAACTTAGGCTCTTCCTTTTCATTCTGGAGGTAGGTCTTAATTATCAGTTGTATGAATGTGGCAGCCCCCCTGTGTGTGGGGGTTGTACGTTTGTTTCATTCTTTCAGATAACCAACCAGGGCGTCCAGGAGAACAGACTTCAGGTAGCAATTGGGGTATATTTTGAGATTTTGTTCAAATCTATTGTCCCAAACTTTGCTGAACTAAAGAACTGTGCTGTCATAATTCTACACATACTGTTTTATTATAACTGCAGGATATTAAAGCCATTTGTCTTATGTTTTATAAGTCTCTAGCAAAGGGATTTTCCTGTCTCTTTTCTTACACACAGGCAAACATGCTGAAGACATATTTGGTGAATTGTTTAATGAGGCTAACAGCTTCTACATCAGAGCAAATTCCCTTCAAGACAGAATTGATCGCCTTGCTGTCAAAGTTACCCAGCTGGATTCAACAGTAGAAGAGGGTAGGTAATTGCATGAAAGCGTTGAGCCAGAAGTGATGTTGACAAGTCCACGGTATTTAATTACACAACAATCTCTCTCTTTTCAAAGTAATCCTGAACTGATATTTCATCTTTTCTTAGGAAGACAAGCTGGGAAAAATCATGTTAGCAGGGAGGTGGAAGGGGGAGGGAATTCTTCAGCTGTATAGCTGTCTTCATTTTTGACTTAGCATTACTTGAAGAGCCCCTGTAGTAATGGAGCCATTAGCCTGCCTTTTTCTCAGGGAGGACTTTTGGCCTGTGAATATAATAAATCATAAGTGAATAATCATACTGGAAACAAATCGGTAAACTGGGAGAAGTTTGAGACAGTAAGACCTATTTGTTTCAAGATAGAGCTGTGACAAACTAATTACTACTGTCTGTTCAGGATCGCTGATTAGTTACCTAAGATCTTAATAACACTCCTTTCTAAAATGGGTCATTACATGTTTGCCCTGACCAGCTGAAATTCTCTAGGGGGTTCTAGTCACTAGAAACAGTAGTTTCTGCTGTTGTGTCCTCACTTGCTTATGTGTTTGGTCACTTACATCATAAATAGAGCAAAAATGAAGAATTTAGGTAATGCCATTTCATTGTTTGAAAGCACTTACTTCACTGAGGTAAGTAGAACATATTTCTCTGTCTAGGCCTAAAAGCTGTAATGTGCATGTTTCCTGACATGCTTAGTTTACCTGTCTGAGCCAGCCATTGCATGTGTGTCCTGTTCAAGTAATTTCTTCTGTCTTCCAGAAAAATAAAAAATCTTGACATTTATGTTACATCAGGACAATAGTTTAATTCTTACTTGGTAGCAAATACTACTTCTAATATATTTAATACTACTATTTATACAGCTTATATATTTAGTATTGCTATTTATGCCAATATTAAATGGTACTATTGGTATTTAACAGTATATTTAGCCCTCCATTTCTAGCTAGCTGGTGAGTACAAACTCTTACAAGATGTACGTTTTTTTCTGTTATAAAAATTGTTAACTGGCAGAGTATCACAGTTCATGCTAGCACCTCTCTTTGTCTAGAGAGGTCATGAGCTACGTGGAACATAAGCTAAGCTTACAGAGTCACTTTTCAGCTTAGATTTTGAGGCATGTTGTGGTAATACGAGCAAAGTAGATGATATTCATAGAGGGAACTTATTCCATGCTGAGATGGATGTTGTCTGTTTTCATGACTTTCAAGTACATGATTTTTGGGAACACTGTCCTTGTTGGAGGTGTTGTTTTTTTTTTTTCTTGTTTGAGCACCTTTGTTTACTTTCTCTAGCATCTTCTCATTAGTTTCCAGAGTTTGAAGTTATTAAGAGTCTGTTGGAAGGGGAAACTAGTGAATGGACTGAGATTGTCATCAGATTTTACATTAAACTGCCATCAGTTTATATTTAATGCTAATCATCTTTCATGTTAATAAGCTATATGTATATACATATGCTTGTATGTATTATATATAATCCATTCAAGAAATGGTTAGTGTCATTGTAGACAAGCCAGTGAAGACTTCAGTTCTCTGTTTGACTGTAGTCAAAACAAAAACAAACCACCAATCCATCAGTATTTTGGGTTGCCTAAGAATAGAAGATAACACAGAGAGCGTACTATCACTGTTAAATCGTGATTGGCATTATCTGGATCTTTCTGGTGTTGGACATTCCATCTCAGGGAAATATCTAGTAAATGAAATATGCAGTAAGAATGAAAGAACAAGAAATACATAGTAAGAGAAGAGAATGAAAGAAATACATAGTAAGAATGAAAGTCTATCCAAAAGTGACAGCAACTTATATCTTTCATTCAACAAATCAAGGAAAAGGCTAGTATTATTTTCCCCAGAATTGTGTGCCAGAAAAGATGGAATAAAAGCATATTATTGGTCTGTATGAAGAAGATATCTATTCCTCTCTGTAGAGAGATGAAGAAGACTTTAGATTGAAGGATGATCAATTATATGGAAAGATTGGGAACTGAAAGATCGTAAAAGATACGGAGTTCTCTCACAGGAATTGCAGAGGCCGTAATTTAGTAACCATAGAACGGGATTGAATATGGATGGATACCAGATGTAACTATAAAACATGCTGTGAAAGAAGAATATCAAACTTTGTTCCATGGTTGAAGCCAGTCTTTCTACTACTAGAAACCCAGGTTAAACTTGTTAAAAGGGGAAATAATTGCGCAGCTGCATGTGACGGGATTCCTGTCACGACTTCCAAGACAAACAGTTTGTGTTCCTGTTATTTTAAGTGAAATTCTGGACCAAGAGGGATGACAATTCTTATGTGCCCTTGTACTTAAATATCATGATTATCCTTGAAAGTAAAAACAAAACTTTGTTTTCCTTCTGCAGTTTGCTACAGATATTTTAAATAGCTATTATTATTATTATATTATTATTATTTTTATGGATATTTAAAATTAATTTTCACCTAATTTCAGACATGATAAATGTATTTCTGTTTGTAACAGTATCTTTACAGGATATCAACATGAAAAAAGCTTTCAAAAGTTCAACAATTCAAGATCAGCAGGTAGTTTCAAAGAACAGCATTCCTAACCCAGTGGCTGATATTTATAATCAGAGTGACAAACCGCCTCCTCTGAATATTCTTTCGCCTTATAGGTATGCAAACATTCAGTGCTTCCATTCTTCTGCTTTTTATATAGAGAACAATTACAGCCAAAGAGAAAATCTTTGTTGGTTATTGAGATATGTTTTTGAGGACTTCCATGTTCATGAAAACAAAAAATTGCTGTTACCACACTGAAAGTCATAGGCTGTACCTGACAAAAATCATCGTATTTCAGCATAGCAGTGTTACATGGCATCATGGGATCAGAGAGCAAGTGCCATTCATCACTTAAAAAGTAAAAAGAAAATAATAATACAATGAACAATGATTTCTTTGGTTTATTTATCTAGAAATCAGGATTTTCAGCTTTTGCTTTCTCTTCCCTCCCAACATAGACATATGTGCATGTGCACCATCTCTACCTTTCTCCTGTTTACAGACTAGTGAAGAAATCAGCAAGCAGGATTTATTTCACTTCCCGTTTCCTTTAAGTTTATAGCTGCTCATGAAGTCAGTATCATCTGTCTGAAGGGTTGTAGGCACCATGCTTTTACTGTGTCCTTTAACATTTGAAAAGTACTGGATCACCAGATTGGTGAGTTTATCTGTAATAAAGCAGCTACTCAGTCTGCAGTTAACTTACTGGATTTTTTTTAGGAATGTTGTAGAACACTTGCAGTGTATTTTTTTATTTTATTTTTTTTTACAGCTTTTGCTTGGGAGGTAAAATTGTTAGACTTACAGCTGAAGTACAGTTTTTTCCACTGCTGTGGACAATTGTTCTGTTATTTACAGTCACCCAGTGAGTTGTTTATCCATCAAGTGTTTGGTACAGTTATGGTCCAATATGTATCTGGATGATACTGTCAGTGAGCTTTATTGTGTTATTCCTTTTATATTAGGGATGTGTTAGTGAAACTTACTTGACTTTTATTTCTTAGTAAGTCTTACACTTACTGAATTTAAATTATTTTTATTTGCCTCAGCCAGAGTTTACAGACTCTGCAGTGCACCAGTTTAGGAAGCTAGACTGGCATCACTGTTACATGCTGTTTAGGCCGTGCCAGTTGCTCCGTCATGTTGACCCCCCCCCCCACACACACCTATTCCTTCTCAAGCATGTAGGATGTCAGAAGTTTCTGTATTTCCGGGCCACCTCAAATTAGGATTTGGTAGCATACCCTTTCTGTGACCTCTTAGTCTGTGTGACCATGGCTTCTGCTGCCGTTTGGAGCTACCAAGCCCAAATCAGCTCTGTCTCAAATCCTCCTGGAACAGTTTGGTAGAACTGTGGCAGAACTTCAGTTGTCACCCCTTTCCTAGCCCTTTTCCAAATTCAGAGTAGCGAAAATAAGTGCTTCCTGTCATAAGGGTGAAGGTACTCAGGCTTACCTTGTTCCTAAATTTGGATCCGAAAGCCTGTCTGGATTTTGAGCCAAATTCCTCTTTTCTGTTTCTTTTGAGTCAGTTGATTTCCATTCATAACATATGCTCCTCTGTCCCCTGTGCATCCTGTTTTGGCACGGATATTCTTGTAGCGCCAGGGTAGTTCGCTCCAGCAGTCAGCTCCTGCCTGGGAGCATGCCTCCTAAACGCTGTTCATTCCAGCCCTTTTCCTTGAAATTCTTGGCATGAATTAAGCCAATTGCAAGCTGTAATTACAAAGAGTGGCACTTTGTGCACTTGGCATGCTGTCATTTTTATGATGGAAAAAAAAATCAGTTTGGATGATCTTTGAAGGTAAGTTTTGCTAGTTTAAAAATGCTGCTTGATATTTTCTTAGCTTTTATTCTACTGTATTTTCAGGGATGATAAGAAAGATGGATTGAAATTCTATACCGATCCTTCCTATTTTTTCGATCTTTGGAAAGAAAAAATGTTACAAGATACGGAAGATAAGCGAAAAGAAAAGAGGAGACAAAAGGTAAAAACAGAAACAAAACAGAAAAAACACGTATTAAAATTCTGTGTACACTTGTCCAGGCATAAAAGTTGATAGGGCATAGTTTGTGTGTGTGGAAAGACTGTTCCACTGTAATACGTGGCTGTGGACTCTGAGTTGGTTCAGTTTTTATAGCTCATGTCTGTTTTAAGTTGGCAAATTGAATGCTAGGAGAACTATAGTTATCTTCCAACATACTTCCTTTAATCCTTTGCCAGTATCTGCTTATTAATACTCAGTGAAGTAGCCCTGTTGTGCTTCACAAAAAAAAGACCCTGTGATTTAGGTGGTGGGGGGAAGGAATTAGAATTACAGTTTCATTTTTCTTAGTTCTTTATCCAGCAGCAGCAACTGCTCTAGCAAAACATAGGCTTATTCAGAAGTGCATATTCATTTTTAATTCCATTATAGTGACTCTTCACTTTTCTATGCATAACAAGTTAGCAAGATGTTAATACACAGCAAAAATCTCTGGTTTAGCAACAAGAGAAGACTCACTCATAAAGTTGTTCGCTTCCGAAAAATTTGAAAACAACAAAAAGGCTTTTTCATAGACAGATGTCTTCAGTCCTGGACTCTTTTCAGCAGTTTGATCCAAAATGTGCAGTTTGAAGCAATCAAGATTTCTTCTTTTAATGGTTTTTAGTTTTGAATGAAGAAGTTGCTACTGCTGCAGCTTCTTTGCTGTCAATTTTTTGATCAAATCTGAGAACCATAATAAGACTTTTGAAGATAATTCTAAAAAAAAAAAAAAAGTGAAGAAGGGAAGTTTGATGAAGCAATGACTGCCTATCTTATCCAGCAGCAGGTGCCCTTCTAGATGGGTTCAGTGAGAGATAAGGGATTTGAATTGAGAGGAGTCCAAACAAGGTGGAAAGACTGTTCAGAGGAAATAGAGAGAAGTTACTTAGTTTTCAGGACATATATATACGCACACAGACATTGTAGATGAAGACTTGCTTTAACTAAAACAGTTGGTCAATTTGTGATTCTAAAAGTTTTGGGAAAAAAAAAAATCAGATCTTCCTGTTAGGAGAATGAGTTAAAAAATGTTTACTGTTTTGACAGGTATCTCAGGATCAAAGTATTAAATATAGTTGAAAAAGCTAAGAAAACATTTTCAGTACGAGATACTGTCTGAAGTGTAGTATTGGAAAATTTTCACTTGGTTGTGTGTATAATTGTAAACAACTGTATATGCAGGGTTATAATCCTACTCTATCCTTAGCATGATAAGCTGTAGAGTTGATAGAAAGATGGGAAACAATTACAGCAGCTTCTGTTTTCCAGTTCAGTTGTCTTTAAATTTAATTCAGTATTTCTATGTAGAAAAAAATACATAGGGGTAATTAGAATCTTTGATTTTTTTTTTTCCTTCCAGCCTTTTTTCCCCTTCAAATTTAGAGCTTGTCACTAGAGAAAGGGATAAAAAGAAACTATTAACTGCTAAATTTTTCATTCTGACTTGAAACTAAAAAGGGGAAAATTACAATAGTGTTTTTTAAGCTTTAACTAATTTCATTTGAAAACACTTTGATAACTTTAGAGACATTTTTACAGAACCCTTTAGAGACTTGCTTCCAGACTACTTTACGTAATACATCTCACTTGCTTCCACCCATGGTATATTTTTGGTAGATTTTAATTGCTGTATCACAGTCTACAACCAAGATGCAAAATGTGTTCAGTTATAGGATTATCAAGGTGTTTTTGTGATATATGGCTATAAGTTCTACCTGAAGTGCTGTTTGGATTTTTTTTTACACGTATAACAAGACAGCTAAGAAGAAAGCAACACACAGATTTAGATCTGCATAAATAGGTGTTACTTTAACAGGTAGAAACCAGCTTTCCAAAAGTTGGTGTGCAAATAAGCATATCATTATCTGAACCTTTGTGGAGCTGCAGGGTTTGGGTGAGATGTCCCTCAGACAGTGTCAGCTTCACAGGTTGATTAAGACTGGCCTTTTCTTTTGTTCTTGGCCCTACAATAGCAGTGAGTGGGAATGAATCCAGGGTATCTACTGACATTTTGCGGCTAAAGTTATGTTTTGAATCTATGAACTGACACTTCCACAAACAATGTGCATTTTACAGAAGCACAAAATATAAAAGCTGTTGATAAACTGTGTGCAAAAGAAATAGATATGTATAGGTTAGGATATTATAAACTAAGCATCCAAATGCTGTCCTTTTCAGATGACCAAATATAGCTGGTTTTTAGCCTCAACTTTTCGTGGGGTCAGTGAAGAACAGGCATCGCACCAGAGGATTTGTTTTCCAATATTATTGTGGTAATTTGTCTTAAATGCTTGAGTTACTGTGGCAGGTTTATGAGGCATTTCATTTTCCTGCCTTGAAATATCACATTTCTTGTTTAACTATGGAGAATTCTAACAGACTTTCTTTGCTTTGACTCTTTCACATAAATGTTTTCTCCAAAGGAAACTGTGATTAATTCTTTCTAAGTTGAAAATCTGTGGTATACTGCCCATTTTTTAACTTCCAAGCTTTCAGTAGGTCAGTGCGTAGGAGTTCAATGAGGTTAGTTTTGACTTGTAGCTAGCAGTAATATTCAGAACCGAATGTCTGCAGACCAGTTATTAATTGCTGGTTAACTAAATGTGAGTTGTTCTACCTTGCTTTTTATTGTTCCCCATATTTTCACAAGGAGTGATTAGTTATTTAAATAATTAAAAATCTTTAAATTTGAGAGTTTATATGCTTGCAATTTAAAAATTCTTGATGACTTGAGTTTGGTAGGATCTTCTAAATTTCTGAAGTCAGGAAAATACACTAGGCTCATGCTTCCATTCTTTTTTTGTTTTGAAAGTAATGAAAATACTTGATGAAGCTCCTTTTAGTTACCAGTGGTTATTCTTTATAACAATGCTTGAAATACCATTTGCTAACACTTGATGCAAATATGATACTTAAAGTTACTTTGAGGGCACTAATACACTTGTTGTGTGGCTGAAATCACTTCCTGCCAACAGATAAATCTTGTACCTCCTTTCTGGTTTAACCTGCAGCATCCATTTGTCTACCAAAGCTTCTACTACATTCAATTAAAAGGGAGTAACTCTTAACAATGCTTAACTTTCCTAAAAAAAATGTTTCTAATTATAGTTATTTTAAAGGCTTCAGCTCCACTAGAACTCTGTCCTTGCTCTGTGTGTTAAAACTAGAGCTGTCACCATTGTTCTAGTCCAAAATATAAGAACGTATATATTCCTTTTCCTGGAACAACAGAAAGCTGCTCTACTAGAGATGTATTTGGTTTTGTCTGCTGCAAATAATTGGCCTGCCCCACCATTTGGGAAGAAATTAAATGTTTTAATGAAAATAAATGTCTTTATACAGTACTCTAAAAATCAATACAAGTAAGGCAAGGGTTCCAGCATATTCATTCATTAGCATACCAACATTTGGAACAACCTATCCAACTGAAGTATGAGCCAGTAAAATTAAACTACTTTGTATTTACAATACTAAGTATTTATTTACTTATGCACACAATTTTATGAAAAAGGTAAATACATACATAGTGATCTCTTAAAAGTTTGCTCCTTTTTTAAAAAGGGTAATCGTGTAAGCAGTCATGTAAGCGTTCCTGATTTGTATCAAAATGATTATCTTCCAAGGAGCATTGTAGATGGTTGAAAAGGCTGATACTTATAACAGAAACTTAAAAGAAATGCATAGTAGCGACCCTCAGAGGATGGAGTTACAGTTCTGTGAGGAGAAATAACTAAAGGAAGTTTTCAATTAACCTAGAGGTTTGCTTTTACTTCTCCAGTGTTATGAATTGGTAACAAATTCTAAATAAATGAACCAGGATAAAAGATTGCAAATTAAATTTTGCAGTGATCAAATGAAAAAGACAGATGTAAAGCATTTTGTAAGCATATATTCAGACATGGGGATTAGAAAAAACTTCATATATTTAAAATAAAGCATGACTGATTCTACCTCCCTTGTGCTTTGATTCCTGTATTGGGAAATTTCAATATGAAGAAATGGTATTAAAGGAGAAGATGATGATGTGTAACCTGAATAAATAATGGATTGATGCTAAAAAGTTTGGGAAGGAAAAAGAGTTAATAGGTATATAAAAAAAAAAATAAAAAAAAAAAACTGAGGTACTGATCTTTACTGATATTAATCAGGTAAAAAATCTACTCCCTCCAGGATATAGGAAGGAGCAAGTGTTGTCAGGAACGTTTAGATGTTGAACTTCAGAAGTTTTTTTTTCTGTCATTCTTAATGCTAGCAAACATGGATCAACAGGCCCAGGGCATAGACATGCACAAAAAATCCAGAGGTCCAAAACAATGACAAGCATTTATTTGGTAATTTATTAATTTCATAATGCCAAATAAACTATTTCAGAATCTTTTTAATTGGTGCTGTTCGACAGCTGGAGAAGTACCAGTGTTCATCTGAGAGATATCATTTTTTTTTTTTTTTTTTTTTTTTTTTTGGTGGGACTGTTTGGCTTTCCAGCCATCATCCCTTACTTCGGAGGTAGAGACTCAGTGTATGCTTCCATATCAGTGTTGTTCTGAACTCCTCTCTAAATGAAATTGAGTATAAGTGCATTATCAGAATACCAACATAATGATTTCGTAAAAATCTTCTTCTAGCAGCTGAAAGGTTAATGCCAAATTAGAAATAGATGAAGAATCTTTAACCTATTTATGAACTAGTATTTTAAGATGTGGGATCTAGAGCTGGTTTACAAGGGCACTGGGTTGTTTCTTTTTTTAATGTTGAGAGAAGAAGTAGCACATAAATATGTTCCTGTTTGGATTGTTCAAACTTCCTTATTTTCCAGCTGAAGCACCAGTATGATCTTATATTCAAACTGAGAAGCTTAGAGGTAGGTGAAGGGGACATTGCAGAGGTGTGAAACCACTGAGTCCCGCTGTTAGGGGAGCTGCTAGATGACCACTGACATTGACTGGGCCTGAAATGATATAGAAGAAGTTCGAAAACTAAACTGACTGCTTTGTCATGAAGCTATCAAGCTGTAGTATACCACTGGCCTGAATCTTACTGACACATTGCAGAGAGGATGACTGCAATTCGTTTTTATTTATGATAATCAGAAACAAGGATGAGGAAAAACAAGGAGAAATTTTGGTAGTTAACCAGATCCGTGAAGGGAAGGCATGTTAAAATAAAATGAAATCATTTCCTATAGAATCTTAGCATGTGACAGAAGAACGTGTTTCTACTTTTTCTTTGCTTATGCAGGGCCTCAGGTGTTTGTGACCCTAACAAATAAACAAAATATCCCTGAGCATACTCAACATGAGTTACTTGCAGAAGGAAATTATAGGTGCCTCAGGACAGTCTAAATAAACAGTTGTCATATGATGTCAGAAGAAGTTAAACCTCTGGCTTTTAAAACAAATCACATTCCTGTCTATACTGGGAAAAACAGTAGGTCAGTATCACACTGGCATGTGCATCCTACAGAAGAAGGGCAAAGCAGAGCAGTCTTACTAGTAATGAGGTTCATAGTTTAAGGAGATAATCTCGTTTTCAGTCATTTTATGAAGACTTGGCTTCATCTGTAAATCTGGTCTTATTTTCATGCGCTCTAACTGCATTTTAACCTGCTTTTTTCCTTTCCTTTTTTTCTCTCTTTGCATGCTTTATTTCTTTTGTTTGAACATCAGGAGCAAAAGCGTATAGATGGCACCACCCGTGAGGTGAAAAAGGTTAGAAAAGCCAGAAACAGACGCCAGGAGTGGAATATGATGGCGTATGACAAAGAGCTTAGACCTGACAACAGGTTGTCTCAAAGTGTGTACCATGGAGCATCTTCCGAGGGATCCCTGTCCCCAGATACTAGGTCTGTTTACAACAAAGCTGCTTGTTATGCCACAGTTGTATGTTCAGAAGCACTGAGTAGATTTAGGTGTTTTTACAGGCTGGGAGTAGTTAGAAGAGACAAAATGTACATTCCGCTTCTTAAAGCTCTTCTCAAAAATTATTTTAAAGCATAACTAACATAAACTCTGTAACTAATGATTTTTTTTCTTCCTCAGCATCAGATGAGCATGTTGTTGTTATAATTTGCTGTGCACTGGAATGAAATAAGTGTTTGCTTTACGTTTTATATTCGATCTTGACTAGCTGTAGTTGCAAAAGCATTTTAATTGGCTTCAACCAGATAACGTCAATGCCTCTTTCTTCATGGCTACTTGTCACAGGTTACGCTGCTGATAGCTTAATGAATATTTTTCTGTGATCAGCCCAATCAGGCACACTCTTACCTTTAATAATAAGCTTTAACAGGGGAATAGGCTGCTCAGCTTTATCCATGTTCTGTGTGTCTATAAGACAAGCTGCAAAATCAGATGCAACATTGCTGCTTGCGATATTTCTCTGAAGAAAAATCTCTGCTTAGAGAGAAGCAGCAGAATTCATCTGCATTGTGCGAGTTTCCCTTTGAGCTCGGTGGGAGTTACCTTCTCCTGGCGTGTACAGAAGTCTGAGTTTGTTCACTGAGCTGCTCTCACTAAAGGATTCTCTCATTTTATTTCTCTGTTTGTCAAGGTTAATTGCTAGCAGCAGTGTTAGGAATGAACCGAACCTAGTGGAAAACTTGGGCAATTTATGTTTAAATTGTGGAATGCTAGGATGAGGAAACAGCTGCAACTGCAAAACTATGCACTAATACCTTAAATCTGCTGTCCAGCTGAGCTAAAGAATATAAAAACCCAAACAAAAACAAACCTTCTTAGATCTCTGTAAACCTCATGTTTCCATCTTTGTGAAGACAAATAATATTCCAACCAAAACAAACATTGAAAAGACAATTTCTTCTGCTGTTTCAATGTGTTCAGATTCCACTCTCTCTAAAATCATGTAACCATCTTTTTTTTTTTGAAGTTTCTAATGCAAAATGTTGTCTCCTGGTTGTTGGTCTGTGGTATTTCATTAAGACTGTGTTTTCCATAGGTTGATCTGATAAGATGACATTGATGTTCCCCTGTGAAATGCAAGATGTGGATTTTTATTATCTCTGAGCTCTGCCTTTCACTCGTTTCAAGGCTCTTTTTGGGCTTAACACTTTGCTTCCAGGGTTCCTGAGTTTAAATAGGTGCATTGGAGTTATTTGTTTTTCTAATCTCCCAGCAATGTCAAAGCGTATTTGACTATTTGCAGATACCCCTAATAGTTGCCATCTGTAGGATTTTAACAGCAACAGTTCTAAAGATCATGTTGGGTATAAATTTCATGGTATGGTTGGATATTGGTGCATATTATAAAACTTCAAGGGCTTATAAAGTGAAGAACTTTAAGTTTCAGTGAATCAAGTATCAGTGGTTAAATCCTGAAATCTATTTCATGGGCATGAAAGGTTTTGTGACTAGTACCAACATGGAGAGAAGGTTTCCTGTTGTATCTTGGGGTAGTCTCAGTTGTGGGAACTAAGCTCTGGAAGGCATGATGCATACAGAAATACTGATTTCAGAGAGGTTTTCATGCTGACAGCTATGCGTGAGCAGTGTGTAACGCTTCTTTAGAACCTTATTTATATTTACTTGTGTTGTTTTTTAATGTTAAAAAAGGCTTATTTCTCCTAGTTTGCTGACTGTAAAACTTGCATGTTAAAGGTTGATGTCCAAGTGTCCAGACTGTGGCAATTTACAATGTATTTGTTATACTTATTGTACTTTAGAGAGAGAAACACAAGCTGAATCCAAACAGAAACCAGCAAATTAATGTGAGAAAAGTAAGAACAAGAAAAGAAGAGTGGGAGAGAAGGAAAATGGGCATTGAGTTCATGAGTGACGCAAAGAAAATGGAGCAGGCAGGAAGCATGAAAGAGGACAAAATGCCCAAAGGGTTTGTCATTTTGTTTTACTCAAAGCCCTGGCTTTTTGTTGCTTACCTTGCTTCCAGTCTTACAGATAAGTGCATCAGTTTACTGTGTTCACTAAAAGCCAGGCTGCACGATTGCTTGATACTAATACAATACAGCTCTGTGCAGTAATGGGACAAAGAGATCCTTTTGCTCCCTCTCTTGGGCTTATTTGACAGAGCATCCTAGACTTTGTATCTTTATGAACTCTCTGCTCAACTAATATTTACGTTTCCCAGTTTCTCTAAGCCTTTGCAACAAAATCATTTGTGCAAACCAAAAGCATTTTCTAACTTTTGAAATCAGTTGTCTCTGCTTTGGTAAAATATATTCTTCTGCATAATTGTGAGTGCTTGCAATATTGCTTTCCTTTTTCTGCTGCTGCTGTTAATGTGAGGCCAACCTGATAAGCATCATTACTTCAAACAATGGACTGTCAAAGTCATCGACCAAAACAACGTGCTTCATCGTGGCTACTAAACAATTGTAATACCTGGATAACTTCTTTTCTTGCATTTTTAAAGTCTTCCCCTATAAGGGAGCATTGTGCATGTGGTTAGTATGCTGAAATATTTAGAGATTTAGTCCTTTTATGCTGACTTGTCAGACTAAATTTATTTTCAAGTCCTGTTAAGCTGAACCATGATTTTTTGTTGCATTTGTTCTTGTGCTTTCTAATGGACTTAGATGGGAATGGTGCTTGACAATCAGGGAGTCCTGCTGCAAGAAAAAATAATTCTGATTATATTTTTAGGTTTTCTTGTGAGCTGTTCAGATAATGCCATTACACTTACATAATCTGTTCTTCTACATCCATTTACTTTAATTTTAGGTCCCATGCATCTGATGTTACAGATTATTCTTATCCTGCCACTCCGAATCATTCCCTCCATCAGCAGATAGCAATGCCTTCATATGGAACAGGAGATGGTCCACAGTACATGGGAGTATCCCAAAGCCATGAGCATGAATACAGACCACCTTCTACCACAGCCCGACATGCTACTTTAAACAGACCTCAGCAACCACCTCCACCTCCACCCCAGCCTTCAGATGGCCAGCATAGCTCAGTACCTGTGGTACCAGCAGAATATGGGTAAAACTCCTGATTTACTCCAGTGAATTCTTGACAAAGCTAGAGGGATGCATGTTTTTCATAACCATCAACACCAAATGGCATGCACAAAAAAAAAAAAAAAAGTACTTCAATATCGAGCACCTTTCGTTGAGGAGAACAGAACCAGTTTGATACAATTTTTATATATGAGTTGAAATTGAGTCAGGAAAGGGTGAAAGCAGAAATAATTAGCTGTATATTGAATGTGGTGAAATCAATATATTTGTAACACGTTAGAGGTCCCTAGTATAATTTAAAAAGGGCATAATTTTCCTTTGTAGTAAAAAGTAGTTACAACATAATTAGGATATTTTAAACTCCAGGAAAAGTATAGGAAAAGGTACTGCTGAATGTGATTAATGTGACCATTTTTATGCTGCATCACTGAAATGATTTTTAAAGGAGCTTATGCTAGAACTGGCAGGGATCCCTTCAGACACAGAATCAAGTTCCCTACTGCCACAGACGTCTTTGTAATTCTGTTTATGCATTTATCAAACTCCTTCGTAAATATTTAGCCTGAAAACATTTTGAAGAAAGGCTTGCTCCAGGGTACTGGTTCTCTGATGGCAAGAAACCATCTATTTTCTAACAAGTCTGTACCTATTTTTTCTTTTGTCCTTTTGCTCAAGTAACTTACAGTTTCAGGTCACAACCCCAGTAAAGTTGTATTTGTTCTCGTCTGTGTCAGTTTGAGCTAAGCCAGCCAAGCTTTTTCAACCTTACTTGATGCATCCCGGAATAGCATTTGCCTGATTAATGACAATATCATGCTGTAGATGACTCAGTTATGCTATGAGTGACTGCTCCAACCTGCATTTTCTCTCTGTTATTTCCAGTTTTAGCAAAAATACTTGTGGTTAGTCCCCAGGTACATGACCACTGGTGGTGTGTCACTGCTGTCAGACATTGACATCTGTTGCTGAATGTCATTGACTTTACTTCATCTCCCGTATCTAGTTCTTTACCTACTTTATAACACTTACACTAATTCCCCATTTTTTCTGTTTAACTCTGTTAATGACATTTTAACAAATAACTTAGCTCTTCCCTGTTCTCTTCCCTGCTTCTTTAAATTATCAATTAAATTTACCAATTTAATTGAATGATACTTACATAGATAAACTTGACTAAAGAAGCACATGAGATGCATGATAGACTCTTGGGTAAATGTTGCCATTCCTACTTTCCTTTTTCCTCCATGCCCATCTTGTATTCTCTCTTAATATTTGTTCCAAGGTTGTGTTTTATGGAAGTGGTATACACAGTATGCAGTTTTCTTGGTCCCTTGTTAATCATAGGCACTGTACGTAATATTTTTATAGAGTAGACATTGAGTAACAAACATAGCTGTATAGATAGCTAGGCAGCAGTAATAAGATAATTCTAATTTTTTTGTGGACTTCTGAAAGGAGGTTGCCCTTTACTACTACTTCTGCTTTAAATTTTGATACTATCAAGATTTGATAATTTACGTGCCTGTGGTCATTTACATATTTAATGCACCAGTTGAAATTCCTTTCAAATTTTTGGTTTGAGGTAAGGCTGGGTGAGAGCAGTTTAAGGGGTGTTGATTCTGTAAATCCTAACTTCTGATGCATTCAAGATTTTCATTTTGTTTTACATAGGATGGTTCCAGCTCAGATCGTGGATTATTACAATCCTACGGGGCCTCCCCCTCCTCCTCCCCCCCCAATGATCCCTTCAGCACAAACCGCGTTTGTGAGTCCCCTTCAGCTTCCTGGGCCACCTTCCCATTCCGGACTGGTGACGGGCTCTACATACGCAGCTACTCATCCTCCTCCTCCTAGTGGGCTTGTTGTCACTGCTCCTCCTCCTCCTGGCCCACCTCCCCCCCCTCCAGGCCCTCCTGCTGCAGCTTCATCCCTCTCTTCCTCCCCCATGCATGCTCCTCCCGCTGCTGAGGCGAAGCGCCATGACGCTGCACAGCCACCAATAAGTGATGCGCGAAGTGATCTTCTTGCTGCCATCCGGATGGGTGAGTCTTAGCTATTTTTTTTTTTTTCAATGAAAGCACTATTTTCCAGTGATCTGAGTTCAAGGTTTCTGTTCTTAGTTAGGCTGAATTTCGTCAAGAGAGTGAGTTAACCACAACAGGTACCCCACACACATTCTGACATTTGTCAACTTTGATCCGTTTCTAAAACCTAATTTTCCAAGATCTTCAGCTTTGTTAAAAACCTTCTGATATTTGTGTGGATGTAATAAAACAAAAATGGTATTTATGTTTATCAGGTAGAACTTCTGTTAGAAGCACGTGGATCTGTTCAGAACTGAGTTATCCAACACCAGCTTTCAGCCTCATGATTTTTAATCCATGACTAATGGCTATCCCTCACTTGGATTATGCTACAGAGCTGTATTTCTTAATGGTATTTCCAAACACTTGTAAAAAGTGTCTTCTTCAGATAAAAAGGACATGTATTGGATATAAAGGACATTCAGTCTTGAATATTTAACATACTGTTGGCAATTTTTGAAGTCTAGAAGCACTTAGGCTCTGAGAATGGATCCCAGTCTGCCTTTTTTTTGGTCTTTTGTCTCTTCTTTGCTCGGGAAAACCCTCTAATTCAACGGTTCTTTTGTTTTTCTTCCTGAACGTACTGCTAGAGTACAAAACTCATCAATAATGATGTGAAATGAAAAGTCTGGAAGCTTAATTTCGTCATATTTGTCTCCACAGGAATTCAGCTGAAAAAGGTGCAAGAACAACGCGAGCAAGAAGCAAAGCGAGAGCCTGTGGGCAATGATGTGGCAACCATCCTTTCAAGACGCATCGCCGTGGAATACAGCGATTCTGACGACGATTCAGAATTTGATGAGAACGATTGGTCAGATTGAACCTGCTCTAAGCACACTGGCAAGTTCGTGAAATACTTGGCTTCAGTGGTTGCTTTCTTAGCACGACGTAAAGCAGGATGTTGACATGTATTAAGGCTAGTGATTGAAGTGCTAAAATTGAGTTGGTATTATTCAGAATGCTGTAGCTTAGCAACTCTGGTAATAATGTGATTATGCTTATGCAGATCAGAAACTTGTCTTACTTTCAGTATTTACCGCATAATACTTAAGTGCCACTAAATGTAGCAAATCATGTGCTGCGTGCAAAATACGCTGCAGTTGTTGCACTGTTACAGAACCAGCATTTTATTTTACTTTCCTGATCTTAAGGAATAAAATATATTTTTTTGACTTTGCATCTTACTCTTTTAATTATGTAAACAACTTGGGTACTTGTGAATTGGTCTGCTTGTTAGTCTTTGAGGCCAGTTAACTGTATGACTGGGTGAAGTGCTGAGTTCCATAAACACACAACTTTTAGCTCTTTATTAGATGCTAATTATGCCCATGTTAAAATGCAGCAGACAGTAACTAAATACCTACTTAGTCTATTTTTAAGCACATCTGGGCTTAGTATTTTGCATACGGATTTAATTTTATATAACTCAACCTTTTTTAATATTAAAAATGTAGCAGATGATGAAACGTGTGCTTTGAAAAATGACTCCACGTGATCCAAAATTAACACATTATGAGCAAACTGGACAAATTTGTAACAGTAATAGCCCTAGGTTGCTGCCTGCTTGTTGGGTAGAATGCTGGGAAGCCTCAGGTGGGTAGTGAATGTGTGTCGGTATTAAAAAAGAGGGTTAAAACACCTGGACAGCTTTTCAGTTCTATGATACAGATCAACTGGACACAAAAATTTCAGGATAGACCTGAGTGAAGCCACATGGTTGTTGCAGTGTAGAAATGTTGTGCTGTTATTGCTGAAGAATGGAGCTCTGCCAGTCTACATCTAGCAATCAGATACATTTCACAAGTATTAAACTTGGTCCTTATGCTTGTAGGTACAAATATTTGTAAATAAGTTTTGTTGGTTGATTTGTGTATGTATAGTCATGACAGATTGTTTTTGGTTTCCTGTAGCACATTTACTCAAAACTACCATTAATTTGAATGTATTTCTTTCCTAGTACATTGCATTTATGTAACAGTTATTGGCAGATAAAGCAGTTTTAATGGCTGTTTAGGTACTGTGCTGTCTGTGTGCATTCTTTTTCTCTTTCCCTTGGAACAGTTGCTGACATAGTCTGCTTCAGCTGTTTTCTTTAAAAGTAATTGTTTTTTTTTTTGTTGTTTTTTTCTCAGTACAATGCAGTATTAAAATGTTATTTTTTCATTTGGACTGGGAGTAGGGCTGCTGCTTTGCCTAATGAGGCTTTTAAAATGTATTAATAAGAGGAGAAAGTTCTTTCATTAACAGATTAATTTTAATCTTTGTTACAGAAGTCAGCGTAATTCCAGGTCTAAACATTTGGTAAAACACCTTTGTTCTGCAAGGCCCTGTCTGTTCTTAAAAATTACAAAGAAAAGAAGTATATGAAATGAAAACAAAATGAAATGGAAGATGATTATCTAACCTCTGTTTACACAATTAACAGTTTTTAGTCCTGAGAATGTAACAGCCTAGCATGATGTTTGCATGCGAGCTGCTGGCTATTTCATTGCTGTTTAACCTGCATATATTTTTTTCAATTTGTGGTGGTCGTTTATCTGGTAGGGTGGCAACGTGCTGCCTCAATGTCGGTGTTAAAGATTTATCTTATAAAGTACAACCAATCTCTGCATAATGCAATCTGCAACTACAGTTCCTGTTAATCAGTGGCAGCTGAAGGTACTCATCTCAGTTTGCTAGATCTGTTCTCGTCTTTGCCTTAAATACAAAGCTGACTTTTTGCTTTATTTTGTGCACTGGAGTCTGAGGTCTGCCTGTCCACAGAGGCCGTAGCTTGATGATGGTTTCATTAATGCACGAGGGATGGTTCGTCCTGATCATAACGATGCACTTGCATGGTGGCTTGCAAAATGGTTCTCCAGATGAGTCGGATCGAGGCGCGACTCAGACTGCAGTGTTACGCTGCTGCACAGGTGGGGAGAGCACTCAGTATTCTTTTACTACGCGTTGAAATGTATCAGCAGAAAATTCTTTCCATTCTCCTGAAATTTGATATGACAGAAGATTTATTTTATGAGCACAGAGGCTGGGTGTATCTGAAATTTTGTAATTTGTTGTTTTTAAATAATAAACGTTAAACAAGCAACCAGTTGTGACCGGGTAAGGTGGTGTAGATTTTTCAGTCTTAGTAGCCAACCTGTTTTTCTGAACCTGCTATGTTGTCATTTTCCTTTCAGTATTAATTAATAAAAATGTGAATTTAGTGATGTAAACTAACATTCTAGGCTGTTTTTATCAGTTTTATCATACTTTGGGTTGTGAATAAGTAACAGATATGAATAAAATCTCACTTTTGAGCCTGTCTTTCTTTCCTTAGATTACTAAGATTTTATTATTAATCATTATCCCTTTTGTTGAATAACAGAAAATGAAAATAGAACACTTCTAAATGCTGTCTGTGATCCCAGGAGCCACAGTTTTATTGGGACATAGGCCAGAGTCTGCAAACACAGACTTCATTAAGGCACTGCTGTGCCTAACTAATGTTTTTTCCTAATTCACTTTTTTTTTCTTTTTCTTTTCTTTTTTTTCAACCTGGATTCAAACTCTGAGTTACAGTGCTCAGCTGGTGTATACAGGTATTAATTTCCCTACAGATAGGTTAACTTTTTTAGGGAAACATTAAGCAGCACCTTGGCTCTGAGAGAGAACAGGGCAGAACGTATCAATGGTATTAATAAGCCCCTTTCCCCCCACCATTTTTATAAGGAAGAGTCTTTGTAGATTAATGATACCAAGCACACTACTGTAAAATGCAAGGCCATGTTTGCCTCCTACAGAGCATTTGTAATTAAATTTTTTAATCGAGTTAAAACCTCACATGGTAACAGGATAAGCTTTTCCATCATGATGGGAAGAACTCGCATAGAACTATTGAGTAACCTAGTAGCCTAACTGCACGTTAAACAGATTTATTTGTGCATTTTAAACTTAGTTGTTCCCTGGAAAAATGAATTAATTTTTACTCAGAACTGAAAATTCCGTCCTTCTAGCGCACATTTTTTCTCTGATTTGAACTTAATTCAGGTAATTGAGAGCAGAGACACCAATTCTAAATACAAACTGAATATACGGACTTGCAGTTCTGGTTCAAAGGCTGTTTTAGTAAAGCCAGCTGATACCATTATTTAAACATGGTAAATACTCGTTCATCAGTTGGACTGATGATTGGCATCACTCAGCACACTGTTCTCTACAGCTTTTATGGCTCTTTTTGGATATTAACTATTAAATAATATTTTGAATGTTAAAGAGTATTTCTCTGCAGCTAACCTGACAGACAGTTGGATTTCTGGTATTTCAGATTTCTCAGAACCAAGACGAACTGAATGGAGAAGATCTTTATTGTAAGAGAGGTGCATGCAGTTTCAGAACAAGCTCAAATCTGATCCAAGTTTGCGGTGTGCGAATTGATTCAGAAGGGAAGGAAGAGAGTCCTTGTTGGAAAATCTGTTTTTGGGATGTATTTTTCAGGTGCTGCCTCATCATGTGCTGGGCATTGTTTTTAAGATGAAAGAGGTATTCCCTTCCACTTGACACAACACACCTAAAGAGTGCAGCCAATGTGTTACTTTAAAACATCGATGTATGCTGAAGGGGGTATAAACCTGATGATAATGGAAATTCAATGCCAGTCTTGTGGCTGAGAGCCACGCAAAGATTCCTCTGAAAACTACACAAACAGAGCTCCAACCTGGTGGGGTCAACTCTGGGGAAAGTTTCTTGCCCTCTGGAGGGCAGCTGGGCTGCCTGGTTAATTCTGAGAGAGTTTGAGGGGTTTCTGCTACCAGTACTTAGGGATGTGCACGTACACACACGTGTACAAGGAGCTTCAGCAGCATCTCGATGCAGCTTTGTGTTCAGGTACTGAAGCGTTATCAATGTGCTTGGCGATGTACGGGGATGGAAATAAATGATCCCTGCTGCAAGCCCTCAGGCCCTGGCATCAGCCCCAAAAGAACGAGGAGAGCTTTGGGCAGGTTGCTCAATGAGGACTTTAAAGGAAGTGTGGGGACTTGGAAGGACTTGCTGTAGGTTTCCAATCAAACATCATCTTTCTTTCAAGAGGGGAATAGAAAGAAGGGGAACACTGGAAAGAAAAATGTTAAGTGCAGAACAGGGAGAAGGAATTTTGTATTTGCCTTCTCTAGCTGGGGGCAGTGATTGCTGATGCACTATCCAATATCTTCACATCTCTCAGGAGCCGTGAGTTCTTGTCCGGGTGACGCGGGTGCGTGCTCGTACGTGGGGGAAGCAGCCTCAGATGTTTGTGCCGGGCTGGGCTTTTCTTTCAGTGCCGTAAGAAAACAAGTAGCCTTTAAGACTCTTAGCTAAATATAGTAGCGTCTGTGGAGATTAATCCTTAATGTCGTGGATAAATAAAGAAGTTCTTATCTGATTAGCTGGAGCAGGAGGGACTTGTGCGCTGTGCCCCTGGGGAGGAGGCCACATGCAAAGTACTCCGGGGATTAGGGCTGAGGGCAGCTGCTCCTCAGAGGTTTTGCAGCTTGGTGTCCTCTGTGTGGTGTGAGCGTGCTGCTGAGTGCCTCGGAGGGACACACAGCTGCCGTCCCGCTCAGCTCTTACTCACACCAACGTTTTGCAGGTTATGGGAGGGAAATGAGGGTTGGGAATCTGGCGAACCTACCCTAAAGCAATAATCCTGGGCTGTCTGTCCCAAGTGTCTGTGAGAGCAGCAGGCGTCCCACAGCGTGTGCTGAGGGATGTGGCAGAGCTCACCTCGCTAGCTTTCCTCCAGTTCTCACGGAAGCTGTGATGCCTTGCAGTGCCAGCCAACTGATTCATTCTTCATTCATTTTTCAGAGTAATTCTGCTGCTAATTTTTGTTTCTCTAGTAAATTTTCTAGTAAAAACTTCCTAGTCCCTTATCAGTTACCTTTCTCTGACTTGAGTTGCCTGCACCTCTTGCTTTTCACCCTTAAATTGGATGCAGTCACCAACCCTTGCAGAATTTCCTTTGCTTTTCTGAAGTTATTAGGCCGCTGCTGATTTTCGCCAGCAGCCTGTCCCTCTGCTCCCTTCTATTTTCTTCCTTCTGGTGTTTGGTTTTCCTCCCCAATTTAGCGTACTTCCTAAGACTTTTTCTTAGGTTGGTGTCAAGCAGCAGCCTAAACTGCTTCTGATTTCCATTATGGTGTGGATCTTACTTCTGCATTTGCGCAAGAAGATATTTCTTTTGTGTGTTTCATGTTCTTCAAATGGCTGCCACAGGGAGGTGGTTGCACACCGATGGGCAGCAGAACCCCACCACAGCCCCTCTCTCCTTCCCCCTCAAAAGAAGAGGAAGAGAAAATATATTTGAAAAGGGCTCAAAGGCTGAGATAAGGACAAGAAGATTGCTCACCACTTACTGTCATGGGCAAAACACTCAGTATAAAGGAACTGCAGCGTGGAGATCTGCTCCATGTGGGACCCATGGGCTGCAGGGGGACAGCCTGCTCCACCAGGGGCCTCTCCAGGGGCCGCAGGGGAACTGCTGCTGCCTGCCTGGAGCACCTCCTGCCCTCCTGCTGCACTCACCTGGGGGCTGCAGGGCTGCTGCTCTCTCATCTCTCACCCCTCTCTCCCAGCTGCTGTATCTCAGCAGATTTTTTCCCCCCCTTTCTCAATCTGTTCTCCCAGAGGTGCAAACATTGCTCATGGTTCGGCTCTGACGCAGGGCAGTTTCTGGATTCTTCTCACAGAGGCCACCCCTGCAGCCCCCGCTACCACAACCTCGCCACATAAACCCAATACGCGTGTGAACTGCTATGCTTTGGTTTCTGATTTGAAATACTGACATATACTCAGCTTTCCATTATTTACAAATGTCAGTGGTTCCTGGGAGCGTTTGGAGTTTACTCAAAATCTATGGCTCCTGCTGGTTGCCTCATTGCTTCTCTCGGTGATGGATCGCTGGCTTCCTTCCACTGTTGAAAATCACCACTGTGACATATCACAAACCTTTTTTTACAAAGATACCCAAGATCACCTTCTTTGTACCCACCTAACTTACATAAGACAAATTCTTATCTGAAAAATATCGTTGTGTTTTATCTCATCCTCCGTATTCTCTTCAAAACCCCTAGCGGCTGTCAAGTCACCCTTTGCTTTTTAAATGATTTAAGAGCCATCTCCATTCTTTAAGTTGACATAATCTGTCTAGAAAACTGAATTTAGGTCTACCACATGCTCCAAGTGAAGGGCATTCCACCCCTCTCCTCTGCTGCCCCTCCTGACCTATATTCCTCGATACGTTTCTAGAGTTTGTATGAATTATTTATACGGCGTGATAGATTTACTTAATTCTTTGCTGAAAGAGATAATAAATCCTCACTTTGGGGATTTCTAAATCTTGTTAAAATACACCAAATTGGGAGGCAGCTGCTAACAGCTATGGTTGTTTGCGATGAGACACGGAGGCTTGTCTGGCTTTTCTCTTCCTGTAGCATCTAAGAAACAACATTGAAGTGCAGGATGCCTCAGTTAAATGGGGACAATAACACCGTAAATTCAGGGTGTTCTTTCCTCTCTTAAATGGCAGGTGGGAAAATAGAGATTTTAGGACCGAGATGGGGAAGAAGAGAAAGGCCAAGAGCTTTCCTGTGCTAAAGAAGAGGTGAAGATATCTCAATGAATAATTGATGCCACGTTGTTTTGTTTCATCTCCACACCAAAATGCCCTCTGGATGGCGAGGCGAAGTTTTAACCTTCTCCCCGAAGGTCACCTTACATATTTTATTCTCTTCACCTCATCAGTTCCCGTATGTAATGACCTTTCCTTTCAATCCAGCCATCTGTGTGCTTCAGCTTTCATTTCTTTCATTGATCATACGAGGCGTGGGAGTACAAACAGCACTGACACGCTGCTGGCCTTGCTACCCGATTAGGGCGAATAGATTAAGATGGCATTTAAATAGTAAATAGATCTTTTCTAAAATTCATGAATGCAGGAATTATTAAAAGGAGTGCAGTCAACCGGGAGTGTTTTCTGCTCACAAAGTAAAGCACGGAAAATCAGGGTGGATGTTTAAGGAATGTGTGGGTAAAATGTACTTCCAAAGCACAGCTCAATTTTAAGGCTTCCAGGTGTGAGCTTTGCACAATTGCTGTAATTGCAAGCCTGCTGTGGGTATCGCTTCTGTTTTGTTGGGCTGCAACCTATCTGTTTGCTAAATCCAGGGATCCTCCAATGCTGCCCAGGAGATAGGGAGTGCAAAAAACTGTAGGCTCGAGAAGAGTAAATGCAATGGAAATGGAGAAGCATTGGAAGGTAAGAGCAAAGCTGACCCCGTAGGACACCTGACTTCTTGGTGGGACAGAACCGAAGGTGTCAGGGCACCGTTCGTTTCTTAGAACAGAAGTTAAAGACAGGGATGTGGATTTTGGGGGTTCCATCTCTTCGGATATGTGGCACTGGGGACGGTCACACATAACCATGCTTAATGCCTCGTGTTTTCTTGTTGGCGCCTAATTTAGACGGATGGGTAAAAAGAGTCCTTGATAACATTAACGAGCAGGTCAGACCGTGTCTGTGTTCAGTGAACCTCACAGAGCGTGTCTGTAAATCCGAGCAGTGAGCACTGGCCGGCACTACGGACATTTCAGGAGTTCTGCTTCATCCTGGTTTTAGTCTGGTTCGGTGAAAAAAACCCGGAGAGGGCAATGTCTTAGGCTTAGCCTCACCTGGAAGGAGCTGAACTCATGCACTGCTCCACCACGTGAATTAAGGGGTGGCGAGTGGGAACAAGCAGATTTGCTTCAGAAGCACTGGTGGTCCAAAATATTGGTATGGACAGTGCCCAAGAGTGGCTGTGATAAGTGCCTGACTGCCAAACAGTTTTGCAGCTGTCCACACTTGCAGTACACGTTCACTCTTGTCCACTAACGCTGTCAGTCCTCGACACCTTATATCTCTAAGTCTGGGAGAGGCAGAAACCTGCATCTTCGCCCCCGGCGCCTCGTAAGGTGAAGCAGCGTTGCTGTCGTGCTTCTGAGGGCGATGTGGTGCAGCAGAGCTCTCCGGGGCACAGCGTGGCTGCCTGAGCAGGCGGCTTCCCTGGTGCTAATCCCAGAAAACGAGCCAAGTAGGATTAACGAGATAGTGAAAACTTATCGTATGGCCATTACGTTTTTGAGTTTGATACAAATACGAGGCCAGATAATGAAGTAAGCCTGGAAATATCTGAGCACGGTGTCACCAGCTAGGAGCTCCCCGCTCGGTGAGGCACTGTCAGAGCTGGGAGGGGAGGAGGGTTTGGCTCCCACTGCAGCTGGGAGAGGGCCCAGGCAGCCCCTGCCCTGCTGGAGCCTGCCCAGCACCTGGGAAAATGGTGAATGTGGGCTTCATTCACTTCTTTGCCTGAGGATATTCAATCCTTAGCTTGATGGAGCAGGGAAGTGCGAGGTGAGATCTTCCCTTGAGGGTGATGGACCCGCACCAGGCTTCTGCCTTCATCGCATTGTACCAGGAGCCTTAAAATCTGGTGTCAGAACTGGGTGCTGCTGTGATGTTTCTGTCCCCTGCAAACCTTGACACCAGAGCAGAGGAGCGGTATTTCTGTAGAAAGATGCTGACCTCCAGTGGACAAAAGGGGCAAGCCGAGGAGTCTCTTCTAATTAAGATTTAGCTGCATGAGAACCCAGCCAAGAGATGGAGGAATGGAGATTCATGCAGCTCACTGCTCCCCAAACTCTTAAAGCCGGTATTTAATTCTACTGCACAGTCACAGAGTAAATGTTCCCGTGTAACTTGGTAAGGTTTCAGTTTTACTTTTTTTTTTTTTTTTTCCACAAATTAGTTGTGCAGACTGCATTTGTGCAGCAGATTTCACCATCAGACTTCTGATGTCCATTCCAGAGCCTAAAATGCCCAACACAGACGGCCTTGGTGGTCCCTCCCCAGCCTGGTTTGGGAGAAGCGCTGAGGATTTTGCCATGCTCACAGAGCTCCTAATGCCAGCTGTGGGTCCTGTCACCGTCTCCACCACCATTATGAGGAGGACAAAGCAAAGGGTTCCTGGTTTCCATGGGAAGAGCCTGTAGGAAGCACCCTCACCCGTGTTCCTGACCGCACGCTGGTAGGGGAGAAGCCAGCTGGGATTTGGGATTTGCTTCGTGTGAAGGATCCTAGCGCATTTATAGTGCTGCTTCTCTTGCTCTTGCTACTCTGGAACTTCTCCAAATGCTGGGAGGATGTGAGAAGTTGGTAGCTAGAAGATGTTGGCACCTTCTGCTGTCCCCCTCCAGTGAAAAAGGGGGATCATTTCCTTTAAAAAAGGAAGGCGACTGATGCATTTTGCAGCACCGCTAAGTACACCACTCATTCTTTCATAATAAAATAAAATAAAGTCCACCCACGATTTTCCTCAGGAAACCTGACGATGTATCCAAACCCACAGGTGTTAATACTCGAAGGTGGAACCAGCTTTCATGAGGCGTGTTATTGTCTGGAAGCTGTCAGCCTGCTGCTGTAAGAATAGATCAGTGCTTGAGTGACAACTAATCTATAACGTGAAATATGTTATAGAATCTTTAATTTACATAGAGATGAAGCCTGCTTATGGGGAATGAAAATCAATAGTGGCTTTTATATCATCCTCTGGGCAGAATATTAAATCTGAAACTCTGTAATGTCTAAACTGCATCAGGAGATTACAAGCCAATAGTGCTAATAACATAAAAAGGATCAGTTTTGCCTTTCTTAATAAACTTGATAGATCTGCAGTTTCCAGATGGGGTTTTTGTTCTTTCAGAACAATAAATGGGTTGCAGACATTTCCATTTTATTAGCATTTGAGGTTATGGCCAGAAGCTTGCGATGCCAAGAGCCGTATAACCACAGAAAAAAAAAAAAAAAGATGAACGCTGCAGTCTAGCCTGAATTTGAGGGATAATTGGCAGGCAGCTTTGTTACCGGAACAGCAGTTCGGGCAATTTCTTATTTAAAAGCCCACCCATGAGCAGAGAGATTTGCTATGTTAATTTTTGTGCTGCAAGGACACAAGGCAGGGAGTGGGTTCAGACTGCAACAAGTCATCTCGGCACGCTCTGTGCTGTCAGTGCATGCGTGCGGCGTGGTGCCCCGTGCAGCCTCCTCCTGCTCTGGATCTGTCCTGGGAGTAACCTCAGCACCAGTCTGCGCTGTGTCTGGGAAGGGAATCGCTCTGTCTTGGTTGTGGTGTTCATTCCTTGGGGCTGGCGGGAGCCCCGTAACAACCTGCTTCCCCCGGCTCTGTTCCTCCGCGATCTGCTTTGATCTTGAATAGAAGGGAAAGGTGACAACGAAAGAAAACATTTCCATCAGAACAATGTCTCTTTCCAGGAGCTTGTCACAACACGAAGCACGATTAGCATTGACTGCACACCCACGGGAGGTACATAAAGCTGCGTGCTGAGCAGCTTGTGGTGAGTCACGGGAGCAGCGCGCGGTGAGTGTGGCATGCCAGCACCTTGGCTGGGTCCCCGCACCCTGTGCTGCAAGTCTCAGCCTTGCTATTTCACCTCTTTTCTCCCCTCTCTGTGTTTCTGTATAATAAATGCAGTCATTAGTGCCACGAGGAACTTTATTTGGGCTCTAGACATCATTTTTTCCTCTGGTTTTAATCAGCTTTACACTACTCGGGTCTGTCTTAAGTCTGAGGGACTTAGGGAGATGCAAGAAGAAGCAGCAGGGGGCAGAGGGCAGAAGGAGGTGGTGGGAGGAGGAAAGGTGCATGGTGCGATGGGAGAGGTCGGGCTGGCTGCAGGGAGGGGATGGGGATGGTTGGGCAGAGGGCTGCAGCTGGGAATGGCTCTGGGGAGCTTGGAGGGCTGACACGAGGCCTGCTGGTACCAAAGGGGAGATACCTGGAGCATGCAGAGACCCAAAGGACAGGCATGGTTCATAACCATCCATAACACAGCTTCTGCACGTCCAGCAGACACCTGCACAGGCAGGCTACTGCTTCCGTTCTCCACTGCGGCATTTAAAGGCCATATCTCCCTGGCATTCCTTCCTTCCCCACTTCTCATGCTGCTGTGGGGAAGCCCTTTGATTCCTTCAGTTGTGCCCTATCTAGGCAAATAAAATAGGAAAGAAAGCTTCTGATACAGCAAATTCCACTAAACAGATTGATGTTTTAAAGAACGGGAGAGGGATTCGGATACCTTTATTTTTCTTTTCTTTCTTTCTTTTTTTTGAAGATGCAGCCCATTTAATTAGTTACTGCAATGAATGATTTCTTTCAAGGCGATTTATTTCATTTTGCCCGCAGATAATTCTATTGAAGTGCCCGGAGTCTGAATTGTACAATTATCGTATCAGCCCATCTCTGCAGATATCCAGCCAAAACAAATTCTGGGGCTGACATTTTAATTTGTGTTTGCATTTCAGCTCTGCCAGATGACTGCAGTTTTTTGAAGTGAACTAAACCAAAAAAGAAAAAAAAAAAAAAACACACAAAAAACCCCTCCTGTGAACAGGTGGCAAAAATGCAGCAAACAGCCTTCTTTTCATCATTCTCTTCCCATTATCTTCCCAGCAAAGAAATCTTTCTTAGGATCTGACGCTGTCAGGAGTGCACTCGCTTTGCTGCATTTTCATTAGCTTCTAGTGAATTTCTTTTTTTTTTTTTCCCAGGCATATTGGTTTTCAGTAGTGTCCCCTTTTCCTACAACTGTATCTTCATTTATAACCACAGAAACATGAAGTTTGGGTCATGAAAACATGGCGTAAGAACAGAAATGAACAGAAGTGAATTCAGCAGTAACTTGAAATGGTACAACGTAGTCTGTACTATGACGGTAAAGACCTGAAATGCTCTTACCATCAACCAAAAAGCGAAATATTTCTGAAAAATCTGGTTTGCTCCATATATGATGGAAGTGCTGGTAATCATCTTCACTTGAGAACGCAGCAGTTGCTGCATTAATAACGTGGAGGTAAGGGGCATGGCATTGCAGAGCAGTCTCTAAATGCAGATGATTTGTTATGATATTGCTTATGCAAATAGTCAACAAAGCTTATAAAAAAGGCGACTTAGGCTATTTGATGTTGCAAGGTTTGTGAATAAGACTGCAGTTGACGTTGCCCTAAAGGATTGTTATGGTCAAAGGAGTTTTTCTGCCTTAATGGCTGGAGTTTGTAGGATGGATCCTTACACACATGTAGTAACATTTGATGTTTTTCTTAACTTCTTTTTTCTACTGGCAAAATATGATAAGAAAAGAGTGTGGAAATGGAAATGTTGCACTGAGTGAAGAGGAGATGATTATTTAAGAGCTGCATCCTCTGGCAAGTGTTGTTTCACACACCGTGAACAAAAGAGGCAGCTGACACAACTGCTACCAACTTCTCACAGCTTTAGTCTGGGAGGGGTTCAGCAATTTGGTTTGCTCAAGGCGCGTGGGCTGGGCCCAGAGCAGCAAGCACGGTGGGGCAGCAGAGAGGACAGCTGAGCACCGAGCGCCCGCTCATGCCAGAGAGCCAGTGTGCATCAGATCCGGGCCTCAGCCTCACACAGAGAAGCTAATAAGCTGAAGTCGTAGCTTGAGCGTTGCAAGAGCAAATATTGCTGCTGGTGAGTGGTGTCAGGAGGCAGAAACCACTGCACGTCCCCAGCTGTGCCGTATCTCATCAAGAGGGTGAGCCTCTGCGTGCCACCTGGTTACGGTGCTGGTCTGTTGGCCTTTGGCAGCCCAGGCCTGCATCTTTACAGGTGACGTGTTTGGTATTTTTCCTTTTTTTGTTAATTTTTAACCATCTTGTATACTTCCTGGGTGTTCCTTCAGTTGTTGGCTCTGGCTGTGCCACAGCTGCTGCTGCCATCAGTCGGCTTGGTTCTCTGTGTTGGACACTTCTGGTAGACGAGGTGCGCCAAGGCCTGAGACTCAAGGCCTCTGAAACTCAAATTACCAGGAAGGAGAGTGAAAGCCAAGCAAAGAAGGGAGCCTTCTGATTAGGTATAATGACAGGGAGGCAAGAAAGTGTGCGTGACGAGGAGGCAGGAGGTTTGCATGAGCAGGTCTTGGCTGGGTGGGATGGTGGTGGGCCTGCAGCGAGCAGCCCTGGTGGCTTATGTGGAGATCTCCATCGGGTGTTTTTGAGTGTGTAAATGTAAAAGAACTCATGTAAAACATAACTCAGGAACAATTGTTGCAGGCCCAAAGCTTTCAAAGATGCTTTTCAACAGGACAAAACCCTAAAATCAGATGCAAAAGTAGTTTGTGAACAAGCCTCCCAGCAAGGGTTTTATGCAGTCACCTGGGACTCTGAAAAGCAGGCTGCTCCCTCACTTACTTGGGCGTTTTGTGTACTGTCAAACTGGAGCAGGGGGGAATTTCTATAAAACTGTGGGCTCATGGTATTTTATTTTATTATTTCAGCATTATATTTAAAGATAAAATGCCAGAGGTGCTAGACATCACATGGAAAATAGTATTAGGGAACATATAATACTTTAGCAAAACACAGTCTGCCACAGAAAAATTTTGTTTCATAAACATCAGTACTTGTTCATCAGTACTAGAAGTAGCAGGATTTGAGTTGGTGGTGATTTTGTTTTTGTCTTTTATTCCCCTGTGCCCTCAGTGTTTCTGAGGATGCCATTTTGGTAGTGCTGGAGCTGGAAAGCCACACTTCATCCAGAAATTGTACACGCTTCTCCCTGTGCCTGTTGCAGAAGGACAGGACAGCTTTAACTAAATTAGATACGCTCTGACGTTTTCCAGTCTGGCACTGTGAATAAAAGAGCCAGAAGTTAAATCTGTTAAGGATCAGTCCCAACTAAATAGACTGAGACCCCTGAATGATTTCAAGTGGGCTAGTAAATCATGGTTAATGGATAATTTTAAAATTTGCATTAAGTACAGGTTATCTACAATTCTAAGGTGAGGACCAGGGTACGTTGTGCCAAGCATCCTGCAGACACAGCACCTTGCCTTGACTGATTTAGATGATCTGGCCCTGAGGACTGCAAGTATGCCCGCAGGTGGGGCTGGAGCTGAATGGCTGCGAGCCATTTGGTTTCTCAAAGGATACACTTCTAGTGGTATCTTTCTACCTGTTCTGGTCCATCTGCTGGGGAGACACTCCAGTGTTAACTTTTTTTTTTTTTTTTTTTTTTTTTTTGATCACCTGCGGAGACCATTTTATAGGCTCGTTTTATTTTATGCCCATTTATTGCTCTACTGAGTCCCATGGCTCAAGCCACCCCATCAGCAGCTACGGGAACCCCCACTGCCTGGGGACTGTCACCCCATGCTCACCTACCTGTGTGTTGCAGTGGACCTACCATACTTCTGCTTCCATCCATGAGCTCACCTTACATCATTTTCTGACTGACTCACGGGCTTCTCACACCTCCAATTTTCTCCAAATGGTATTTCTGATATGCTATACTCGTATCACTTTTTAGCTTTCCTTGAATAAGAAAAATAATTTGCTTTCTTAATCTTCCCAGTGTCCATAAGCATTCTTCTTCAGACTCCTGATGTAAAAACTTACTTTCACAAGCACGAGAACAGACTGGGTGATGATGTTCAGTGCTCATTGTCACCTCAGCTGAAGGGGGAAAAAAAGGCAAAATCACAGAATTGTCTAGGTTGGAAGAGACCTCTGAGATCACCAAGTCCAACCTCTGACCTAACACTAACCAGTCCTCCACTAAACCATGTCACTGAGCTCTACATCCAAATGTCTTTTAAAGACCTCCAGGGATGGTGACTCCACCACTTCCCTGGGCAGCCTGTTCCAGTGCCTCACAACCCTTTCGGTAAAGAAGTTCTTCCTAACATCTAACCTAAACCTCCCCTGGCACAACTTTAGCCCATTCCCCCTCGTCCTGTCACCAGGCACGTGGGAGAACAGACCAATGGAGCCACCTCCCAGCTCTCACTCGTGGCACCTCTCATTCCAGGACTTTTCATCAGACCTGAATGGTGGGACAGGATCCACGTAAGCTCGCAGATGACACCAAGTTGGGAGGAGGAGGGGGTACACTGGAGAGCAGGGCTGCTGTTCACAGGGATTTTATTTCTTTCTTTTAAAATCAGTTGGAAAAGACCTTCAAGATCATCAAGCCGAACCATCAATGTGATTTACTAAGTCCCACCACTAAACCACGTCCCTTGGTGCCATATGCACACACCTCTTAAATACCTCCAGGGGTGGGGACTCCACCACATCCCTGGCAGCCCATTCTAATGCTTGACTGGCCTCTACATGAAGAAATTCTTCCTGATGCCCAATCTAAACCTCCCCTGTTTGTAAAATGAACGCTTAACATAAAGAGGCAGCACAATGTGTTGATTTAATCAGCCTGATCAGAATTCAGGTGTCAAAAAGACTTTGTAGGACAAAGCACAGAGATCTATACCTTTCATGGAAATGCAAAAGCTTCCCCTCAGCTCCTCTCTGCTGCTAAATTTGATGTTGTACACTGGGAAGATGTTGTCTGGGGCTGCTCCCGATGGAGAACCAGAGGGAAAGCAGAGCTGGAGGTTGTTTCCTGAAGCCTTTTACAGCGTTCACCAAAGAGAGGACAGGCTCTCAGATTATACGTGGCTCATTACTCCCTTTATTTCTGAAACACCACATCCTAAAAGCCTGGCCATGATGATGTGCACGCCTGGGTACAGTCCTGCTCTTCTACTTACTTGCTCTGTGAACAGCAGCGAAATTGCTCTGAGCCACAACCAGCCTGAGATCAGGCTTCTGGTTTTACCATCAGCAGCAAACCCGTACGCTCTCCTGGGCAGGATTTTGTTCCTAGTTTGGATTCACACAGTTGGCTGCTGCAACCCAGGGGCAGTCGCAGGGCTCTGCACAGCTGCTAGGTGGTTTTCAGGTGGAGTTTTGAGGTTTGGTTTTCACTCAGAAAACTGTAAATGTCCTGTGGCCTTTCTGCTGGAAACATCAGCTCTGCTGCAGTTGAACCAATCGATGCTGGTTGCAAAATGCCTCTTGGGCTGTCTTCACTGGGAGCAAAATGAAGCCGTCCTTCTTCTGTGTTAGCAAGCACCTGGCAAAACCCTAGTGGAGATGAGCCTTTCTGTAGCTTTCTGTAAGTTAAGGGGTCAGGTAAGCCACATGCTTCTCACAGGCTGTAACCTGATGCACCAGCTAACAGTTGCTGCATCTCCTGGTGGATTTTCACTGGTTGTGTCTGCAGGCACATCCACAGCACAGGACAGAAGGTGGTGCCCAGACCCCAGACCCCCCCAGAACCCACGAAGCATCTTCCCCACGGGCTGTCACTGGAAGCCCTCTGTGCTCCTGGCTCTTTTTCACACCGACATTTGCTTCTGCCTCCCCAGAAGGCTGACACCAGCCTGAAAGCTCAACGTGGTAACTTTAAGTTGTCAAGTTTCCACACAACTCTCTTTTGCAGGAGTGGAAATTGCTCAACACTTTTAAAAAGATTTTAGACTCACTGTGCTAATTTCTCTTAGGCATTTATCCCACAAACAGAGCTAGTCTTACCTGCCACCTTCTCACAGCAAGCACTGGGGCAGGAGCAGGAAGAGCAGCAGGTGTTTGTATTTCCTACGTGCTTGACACGACCTCTTTCTGTTCATGTTGCCATCTGCTGTGAAGTGCTTTACGTGTGTTTGCCAAAGCTTTTTTTATCTCTGAAAACAACACTTTATCATAAATGGCCCGAATTATTCCGCGTATGGCCTTACCTTTCCGTGTGTGCTGACATCCTTCGAGGCACTTTGCTGCTGTTCAGGGTTTTTCCTGCTGGTTCCCACCGTGGGCATCACCGCCCTGCTGACTTTTATCTCGGAACAGCTTTCCAGAAGGAAGTGCTCTCCGCAGTGATATGATATCAGGGAAGCTTCACCTACTGCTGGAGCACAGCTCTGTCTGCTGTTAAATATGAAATCCACAGATATTTTGACACACGGAAAAGACCTGCGCTTGGGGAAGTCCTTTATCACACGATTAAGCTGTCATTTAAATGGTGTAAAAAATAACTTCTAAGAGGAGGAAAAAGCAACAGTCATTTTGCAAATCACTGCTGAAGGTGGGATGATTGAAAGGGAAAGGGAGCGGCATTTTGTTCTGTTTTTAACTCGACCAGAATGAAGTGTCGCAGCGCTTTGCACAGCAGCGGAAAAGATGGAGATCCCGACGCTCAGATCTCTGGAGACAGATGTGTACTGTAATGATGCTCATTAAAACAGAATAACAGAATCAAGCAGAAGCAGAAAAATGCTAAACAGAAGAGGGGAAACTACTGTCTGATGAATGCTTTGTCTCATCTCTGGAGAGGAGTACAACATTCCCTGGTAAGAGAAATTAGGAGCAAAATGCAAAGAAAACACTGAGCTGACACGAGCTGGAGATCAAACAGCTGCTGTGGCTCTGCTGTGTCCACGGGACGAGCCAGGTTTAGGGCATGTGCCCAGCTACCCGGGTGGCTTCTCCCTCCAGGAGATGCACCAGAGGAGCTCGAGCAGTGAATATATCCTGGACAGGCCGGTGGCTATTCCTGCAGCTGCTCACCAGCTGCTATCACACGGCAAAGATCAACCCCTCTGCCCAGGACCTGTGCCAGCAGCAATCAGCACCCTGGGACCACTCTCTGGGCTCCTCATCTCACACAAAAGACCGAATTTAGCGAATGCACAGAGGGGTGCTGGGGCAGCCCGAGCTATCCTGTGAAAATGGTGGTGGCCTTAGCCAGGAGCAGCTGTTGGCAAGGGTAGCTGCATTTTGGTAAAGCTGTGGCTGGACTTACAGTGGCTGGAAAGAGCCTGATGAATGAAAGGGACTGAGCACTAAGGAGTCACGACATTTTTCTGTGACTTCTTCCTAAAAGGAAAGAAAAAAACACACAAAAAAACAAACCACAAAACCAGCCTCAGCACCCCGGGGACTGAAAATACGCTGCTTAATTAAAACTAAGAAACAATCCTCAACCGCCACAACAAAAAACCATCTGCTTTATTACTTCTCACTGAAAGCAGGCTGAAGGGGTTGGGAAGCCAGCACCGACAATAAATCCTGGAGTCCATTTCAGCAAGAAACCAGGCTGCGGAAGCAGCCAAGGCATCAAGGGAGAGATGAGCTGCTGCTGCATGGCCCTGGCACGGCGCAGCACATGCTGCCGTGCCAAGCAGCAAACTGAACCACATCTGCAGAGAAACAGAGGCAGCAGTGGGCCTGAAGGGTGTGCAGGACCTGCTCCTCCTCTCCAGCAGCCCTCCCTGCCTCTTGGTCGGTGGGAGCGAGGTGGGAACCCGCCCTTGCTCCTCCTCTCCAGAGCAAAGAGCCCAGGGAGAGCAGGCAGGGCTCTCCTACCCTAACTCGCCACCCTCTGCATCTTTCTGCATCCCCCCGCTGTGAGCTGAATGATTAGGAGTGTGATGAGCCTTGTCCTGGAAATCGTAAGAGGATGTTTTTGAGCTTGACAGCTCAAAATGATGATGGTAAACTTACTGCGTCTTAAAAACGTACTTATTTGGGCTCTGACAAGCATCATTTAGACCTCATACATCATGATAAAAAAATACGGATGAAACCAGTTCCACCATGCCTCTGATGTGGAAGTCAGTGTCCTGGTACAGTAAAATCGCTTTTGTTGTCAGATAAAGGATCCCCTGAGTTGGAAGGCAATCATTACAATTAGCACAAAATAAAGGAATGAAACACTTTAGCAGGCATGAAATAAAAGCCCGGTAAAGTCAGCAAGCTGAAGATGCTCAGGTCAGAGCTGACCCGTGTCTAACAACCAAGTGTTGGCTGTTACGTGCTCTACAGCACTGCGTTTGCTCCACTCGCATCCCAGGTCAGACGAATGCAAAAAGTAACAAATCAGGAAGCATTTTTGAGGACCGTATTTTCAATAAAAAAAAAAAAGGGGGGGACAGGGGGAAGGGAATTGGCTTGTTTTTACAAGCAATTCTAGAAAGAAATTTATTTCGATCCATATTATATAATCCTGGATCCTTTCAAAATAACTTTAAAAGGTATAAATGATTTGGGGTTTTTTTGAAAGCCTGAGTATCTGCAAATGGAATTGTTTTTGTGATTTATACCAGATCAGTGCTGCTTCTATGCAATTTTCAGTGATGAGGGTAAAATACCCATGAACTACATGGGCCTTGCACTTTGGATAGACACCAAGGATTCTGGCTATGTGATGCAGGTGAGGTTGTAGATGCTCTCTGGTCTCCTGCCATTCATTACAATTTAGTGAGATGATTTAGTAAGATAATTGAGTTTGGTAAGAAGGGGAGATAGGCTCTACTTAGCCCAAATGTTCACCTAACCCAGTGGCTTGTCTCCGATGTGACCTACAGGCACTTCAGAGAAGAATGCAAGCAGAGGCACAGGCACCTGCACTGCTGCAGCTGAGTCCCCTTGAACCAAACTCTAACGCTGGGCTTTCATCTCCCCTACTGAACCCAATGAAACTTTATTTTGCTCACTACAGCAGGGCAATTACTTCATGTGCCTGACAGATAGCTCTCAATTATTTTATCCCTGTAAATGTGCTGTTTACTACTGGCCACAAAAGTTTTCTGTTGCATATCCATTATTAAAAGTTCATCTGTTTCCCTCTGCTTAATTGCAGACACAGCTGACAAAGTTATCTGCTATCCGACCGGAGTGCACAAAATGCTATCTGTTTGGAAAGGGGGCACAGAGTCGTGGCTACTGGGTGGTCTACGCATTGCCAACGTTTTCAATTCCCAGTTAATCCAAACCCCTCTTAATAACGCTCTGTTTCCTTAGCCTGTGATGCTGCTGGATCACTCTGTGAGGAGGAGGACGTTATCTGTAAAAACGCAGCCAGGATATCCACCAGTTCTGTAACACCATGAATACTTCCACCAATTTAATAGGGATCCCTTTACAGGTCTGGCTGAGTACCATTAAGATTTGGCAGCTGTATTTGGTTTGATTTATTGATTTGGTCAGCCACTTTGCCCTCCTAATGATATTTCCATTTGAGCCTGCTAGGAAGCCGCTAGGACGATGCCAGTGCTGTCAGGTTTGGAAAAGGCACCGACGCACTGATGCCAAGACACTCGATCCATCCATCCCTGCCGCTCCCCTGCCAGCCAGGGCAAACACCCCGCTCCTTCCTGGCCCTCCTGACAAGAAAGAAGTTAAACACACGTGGTGTGGTCAGGACAGGTTGGGTTTGTTGTCCTGCTTTAAGATACTGATAAAGACCCTCAGACAGCCCTGGTGATGTGATGTGAATGTTTTTTGTCCATTTTCCTGCTTCGCCATCTTTTCCACCACTTGTTTGTCCCACCTCGTTCTCTACCCCAGCAGACAACTCCTCAGCCTCTTCCCTCTGCAAAGGAAGTATCCAGCATGTGGATTCCTAAATCCCTTTTCAAAAAAAAAAAAAAACACAACACCAATGCAAATAATTCATTTTACTTTCCTCCACAGCTTTTTTTTGTGACCGCCTATTTTTTGTAAAGCCTTTACCGTATCCACAGATTGTCTGGGCAAGCTTCCTGCTTGTGACAGTTTTTATCAGAGGTTTCTTTATGCTTTGGCAGGCTGCTCTTTGAAGTCTTTCAGGATTTGCCTTATTATGGCTATCCATTTAACTAGTCAGAGGTCTTCACTTTGCATATTTTGTTTCTAACAACCTTCATAACCTCTCGTCTAATCTCACACTCTTTTTGATGTCCTTTCAGTCTTTTTTTGAGAAGGAGAATACATTTATTTTGTGTACCTTATTGGGGATCTAGGAAGAGTCTCTGAGCTGCCTGCCACCAATTCAACATTTTAGCTGCTCCTTTAATTGGAAGTAGAATTCATCTTTACAGCACTACCTCACCTGATGCTAAAACTCATTGAAATATTATGGCTTCTCTTCTCTTCCAAGGGTGCTGGGTTTGAATAAACAGTCATTATTGCAGAGCATTTGTTTGATACTTGCATGTTGAAATCTCTGCCTTTTTCTTCTTCCTGTTGTTTCTGTCAGCAACGAGAGAAAAAATGTGCAAAGCAGAACAAAATTTTCATGAACTGAGCCTTTACCTTTACAGAATACATTTGACAACAGTGGGTGTGGTACCTCCACTCCACTGTCTATTGATTTTCGTGTCTATTGTAACATGTTTTATGACATGTTGTGGCTTTTCTGTTAGGTGAAACATTTCTTTCTCCTCCCTCTTGTTTTTTTTTCCCATTGATTTTTATTCATTTTCCAGGTTAGCAGATCGAATGGCTGGTAGATCCTAAGGGTCTACATTGTGTAGTTGTGGTTCGTGTTAACTTAAAAACATTTGTTAAATACCTCCTGATTGCCATCGTGCTGCAGTACTTTTGGCTGTAGCTTAGCTGCAGAAAGACAACTTGGGCATGCCCCTGTTTGTCCCCTGCTCCGCTCCATCATACTGATTTCTTCCTCTCTAGAGAAAGCCGTTCGTGCCTGTGTGTGATGCGAGGTGGAGAGGCCAGCTGTGTCTGGTGGAAGTGAACATCACCAAGGTCTTCTCCAGATGTGGAGGCAGAGGAGAGCGCTGAGCTGCAGCACTGCAGCCCTGCCTCGTACACGGGAAGCAGCCTTGCTCCATCACTTACCTGGTTATCTGCCAACCTCTAGGCAGGTTCAGAAGCCACATTTTCAGTGACTTCAATAAGGACTAGTCAGCTTTAAAGTTAGAGATGTAGCTCCTTCCATCAATTTATGTGCCTGGAAAACAAGTTAGGTATTCAAGAAAATCACTTGTACACAAGATCACTTGTACATAAAAATTTAGTTTGAAAAATGAGACACTTCACCCTTTTCTTTTGGCCTGCCTGTAAGAGTCAGACTGGAAACACAGAACTCTGATCACGTATCTGATTTGCAGTTACTTAACAGGAAGATCAGGACTAAATTTAACTAAAAAAAAAAAAGAAGGAATCTTTAGCAAGATCCACTGCAGATCCTCTTGCACATGGCAGCTGATTTTTTTCCACAAAATTGAGCATATGCAATGAAAATAGATGGCAGTGGGTCAGAAAAGAAGTGCAGTAGAAGTAAATTAATTTGGATAAATAAAGGTAGACTTAGACACTCTGGCTTTCATTTACAAGTCTACACTCAAGAATTCCTGTTAGCTATTCTTTCAGACTTTTTGTAGAAAGCCATAGCGCCTGGTATTTCCTTCTGCGGTGTTAGTGGAATTACAGAAGTTCAGCTGATATTTGCACATCTGAATTTAATCCCCCAAGTTTAGTTAGTAGCTACTGCCATCTTTTGCTCTAGAACATATGTAATTTTTATATTTTTAGCGAGAATACTGTTTTTTTATTTGAAATAGAATGTGAAATTCAATGAAATGGACAACCATTCTTTTTTTTTTTATAAAGGAAAATTTATTTATAGTTACATATACCACATATAAAATTAACATTTAATTGAAACATGTAATCGTTTCAATCATTTATGACTAAACACTTACAATGTTGACTACAAAACTGTACAGTTTATTAACCGATTCTTACAGCATAGTGCAATTGTAACATTTTATAAACAAAATAATTTGTGCCTTTTTTAAATAAAGTGCATTAAATGACTATCTTGTATACAACAAGAAGCTCTGTAGTTGCAATCCAAAGCTTTAATCCTAAGGGAAACTGAGGCGAAGATGTTTCGCTTCCCTTTAAAATCACTTGATACACTGGCAAGCTATGGTTCAAACTTCAACCACAGTTAAATGGAAAAACCTAAACAGTATAAGAAATAACCACAGGCCCCTATTTACTAAACCAGTAATTGGTTCTCATACGAAAAGCACAACATGCAGAATTCAACTCACTGGTTTAAAGCCGCCTGTCTCCTAATGGGACGTGGGGAGTGCAAACTAGCACCGTGCAGCTGCTTTTGCTAAAGCTTGCGGAATTCCAGATGGAACCACACTGCAGTCAGTAGTATCAGGAGTTCACGTGCATTGCACAATGTTTCCTAGGAACAGCTCTCTCTGAAAAATTCATAGATGAGCATGGTAAACCAGAGGTTATTTTTAATTGCATTTGGCAACAGAAAGAAAGTAGGGGTCTAGTTAGTATGTCTAGGAAATTATGAGTGCTTCCACCAGCCAGGGTATTCTAAATTTCATGGCCTGGAGTTAAATACTGAGTTTTAAAGCTTTTTTTTTTTTTTTTTTTTTTTTTCCAGAGGCACAGTTATAACATTTTACTCTCCGAGATTTCTTTTTATTTGTAAACACATTTACAATCAACTTTTGTAGGTTTTGGCTGTGACAACGAAGCTGAGACCAAAGTACAACGTGACTGTAGATTTTAGCCTCAGAGTAAAAAGATGTAGGCATAGAAATTGGATAGATGGCTGATGTGGCTACTTCTAGAAATAATGACAAAAGAAGGGTGCCCATCTCCTAGAAGAGCCCGTATTCTCCCCCTCTATACATGCATGGAGCTGCTATCAGCTCCGATGGAAAACACATTTCAGCACAGGCAAGTAGCCCTAGGGACTGCAGGAATATTTTGCTGTGTATGTAACCCATTTACCTGCTTCTTCAGCTGCAATACCCATTCCGCATTTTTGAAGCTGTTTCCAAATCCTGGAAAACCACATCTTGCTCCTGTACACTCCTATACTGGTGGGAGCAGCCTGAGTTCAGGAGCAGACTAACACACGGTCAGCCCCTCTGCCCTGGGCCAGCTGCTGGAGCATGCTAATTCCCAACAGCGAGCTCCTCCCCTCCTCCTGGGTAAGGGCAGCCTCCGCTTCCAATGCAAAAGAGATGAAATTTGGTTAAAATGTCATTGAAGAAGGCTATTTTATATCTCGTCTTTAGAAAGGTCTCTGCTGAGAACGGAGCTTATTCCAAAACCAGGCTGTGATTAGCACTGCTAGAAATCCTCACCCCATGCTCTTTTCTTGTGGGCTCCCCAGGGCAGAGGCACCATGAGGTGGACTGAGCGCTGCTCGTGTATGGAGGGAGGATGCTGTCAGAGAGAAACCAAGGAGCAGCAAAGCAAAAGCCCACGGATGGAGCACAACTCCCTGAGCTCCACAGGACACAAAGGGACACGGGTATCTCTTGTTTTCAGAGGGCCAGCTCACGCTGCTTTCACTTGTATACTATGAAATACCTCTTCCCTGAAAGCAGAGGAGGCTGAATTCCCTGTTATTTTGCTGGGTTTCATCTTAGCAAATGCTGCAGTAAGAGGAAACTTCTGTGAGGACCAAAAGTAACCAATGCATTAAGAGCTCCACACCTTGGATCCAACTCTTATGGATGCTATGAGAAGAGGCTGGGAGAGCTGGGGCTGCCCAGTCTGGAGAAGGGGAGGCTCAGGGGGATCTCCTCCATGTCCCTAAACCCCTGAAGGGAGGGTGTAGAGAGGCCGGAGCCAGGCTCTGCTCAGTGGTGCCCAGTGCCAGGACAGGAGGCCATGGGCACAGCCGGGCACCCAGGAGGCTCCCTCTGAGCACCAGGCAGCACTGCTGTGCTGGGCGGGTGATGGAGCCCTGGCACAGGCTGCCCAGAGAGGCTGTGGGGTCTCCTCCTTGGGGAGCTCCAAAAGCCGCCTGGACGTGGGCCTGGGCAGCCTGCTCTGGGTGTCCCTGTTTGGGCAGGGGGGCACCAGGGGCCTCCAGGGGCCCTGCCAGCCTCAGCCCTTCTGTGGCTCTGTAGTGCCTTTCCTGGAATGCCCCTATGAAAAATGTTCGTTTGCTGTATCCTTTAAAAATAAAGGTGTAAGAAGTTTTAGTTACTGCAATATCCTGCAGGTTAGCATCAGTCTGTGCAAAATGCACACCTGTGCCATGTGACTGTGTGGCACATTAGACTCGTGATCTGTGCAGTCCTGTTTCCAAAGCATCTGTGAAAGACAGAGGGAAAGAAAACAGGAAACAGGGGTAAGTAGGAACATCTAAGTGCTCTACAGGCTTGTTTTAGTGATAAATATCCCTCTTGTACTCTGTCCCAGATGTGGCCACACAGAACATACCTGCAATCACAATTGCAGTAGGACACATCCAAATTAAAGACACAGGAATTCACACACAAACATACAAAAGGGCTGAGGCTGGCAGGGCCCCTGGAGGCCCCTGGTTCCCCCCTGCCCAAGCAGGGACACCCAGAGCAGGCTGCCCAGGGCCACGTCCAGGCGGCTTTTGGGGATTCCCAAGGAGGAGACCCCACAGCCTCTCTGGGCAGCCTGTGCCAGGGCTCCGTCACCTGCCCAGCACAGCAGTGCTGCCTGGTGGTATTCAAGAAACAAACACCACAACCACCAAAAGCCTAGTTTGTTGGAGTCTGTTCCTTAAAAGTGGAAGGCCCCTCCATTTTCTAAGGTAAATCTTTGTAGCACAGAGCCTTCAGCATGCGTAGTTAGTACTGACTTGTTTTTATCTTGAGAAACCAGGACCAGGTCTGGGCTCAGACATCACAGGACATCGTATGTTTGGGATCAAATGGTTTGAGGGAAAAAAAAATCACCATTATAAAGAAAACAGTAACAGTTTAGTCACTTTTTTCCCCTGAAAGTGAATCAGGTATATTTCCAGGGTAAAGCAAACGCTCAAAGGTATTCAGTGAGATAAAGTCCTGATGATATATTTGAGAGAGTTACAGCAAACTGTAAAATTATGGGGTTAACAAACATTCTCTAAGTGTTCTTAGTTAAGAAATCTATTTGTGAAGCTTGCACAGAGCTAAGAATTTATTTTAAAGCTTTGTTTGTTTGTTTTTTAAAGGGTCTTCTGAATAGAAATCTATTAGAACTTTCCCATATAAGACTACCTAAGAATGCAGCACCATGTTTATGGGAGAAAACAAGAGGCAGGTTCTTGAAACAAAAAGGACTGTGCCAGACATCTTACTGCTGGGGGAAAAAAAAAAAAAAAGAACAAAAAGAGTAACCCTGTGGCCATCAGTTGGATTACTCTACACTATCAATTTGAGGAAGCCCTTAAATGTGCAGTAAATGTCCGTAAGTACTCCAGGCACAGAAAAGTCTCCTCCCAACCTGGGGTGAAACCCCTAATACTGTCTCATCCAGTTAAATACTCAGCTCTTCAGCAAGGGTTTGTAAATGCCTTCATATATGCAGAATGCAAAATAAAAGGTCTGAGGAGGTGAGGAAAATTCCCTCAAAAGGCAACTCAAGGCATTTGGGATGGCAGGTTTAACCGACCTCTGATTTCAAAATACGAGATTTACTCTCTACCCATTTGCAAAACCTCCCCTGGAAACTCTCCCCGTATCCTTCCGATGGCACGGAATTACTCAGCATCACAGCAGCGAGGCACTAGCTAACCGTAACACGGTTTCATCTAACCTACATTCAGAACTCTTCCAGAAGAGGTCTGTATAGCAGTGAAATACACAACTGTTTCTGCTTTTTGTCTGGCTTGCAAGACCCACAATAACTTCGTGACTAAACCTCAGCGCAGGCATTTTTAGTGCAAAGGCACATTGTTTGCAAAGAAACAGGGACTGTGAAGTTATGGGCCCAGCTGGTCCTCGGAAGAAAAGGAATAGACAATGACTTACTGCAAGATAATCAGCTCTCAGCTCTTCTTTAATATTTTCAATATTTATCCACAAAAATCCTCTGATTTCGAGCAGGGCCATGACAGACTATAATAATCCAAATAAAACACAGGAGGTTGTTGTTTTCAAGGGAGGAGCAGCTCACTTGTGATTGCATTTCCTTCTTTCTGTTCTCTGGACGCCATCCAACAACAACAGCACCGGCCTCAAGGACACGGGGACTGCTGCCCTGTGCCCCGCAACAGCGGCAGCTCCGGGGCATCGTCCAGGTGCTCCGTGTGTGCCATGACAAAATGCACAGCTCCAAACAACCCTCTCACAGGGGATGCCTTCATTCAAGCATCCTTCCTATCCAAGCTCAAGCACCAAGCTCTTGGCCGAGTCCCCAAGCCATAAAGGCTTGCTTCCCCTCGTCTGTCATTATCTACTTAACGTGAAAGCAGATATCCTTGAGGTACACCCAGATCCATGCCCACTAAAAGGATCTGCAAATTCCTGGTCGCAAGCAGCCTTTCAAGTTTGCTGGGCATCCCATCACTCTTTTACCGAGCGACAGGGGGACATGAGCATGCCTCAGTTATCTTCCCCACACTATTTTTAACTTGGTACGTACAAAGCACGACCCTTCCTTTTGGTTTCCTCTTCATAAGCAGAGATTGAGAGGTCTTACTGTCACTGCATTGCACATCTCTGGACTTCCACTAAGCCAAACTAAATGTGGCACTGAAAGAGAGGATAAACCACTGTTTTATGTAATAGCATTCAAAAAATGTAAAAAAATCAGAACATTCAAATATTATTTAAAACTGTGCCTCCCAATTACAGTAACACATTTATCTGCAGCAGCCTCTTAGTTCTAAGCACCAAATTTCACATGATTTTGGGAAACCCTGCTGCCTAACATCAGTCAAGTTACAGGGCTTCTCCCTAGCATGCAAGGACCCGCTCTATTAGGACTTAATTTACAGCGTGCAATAAGTTATCTCAAAATTCTGTTTTTCAAAGCTTATCACTGAAGTTATCAAGCTCTTTTCTTAAGCTGGCTTCCTGTGTATCATGAAACAGATGCTTTGTAGTTGCAAACAGTCCTGACTGCAAGTAGCTGTTTGCTGCTTTAGGTAAATGCATAAAGGCCAGATTCCTTCCTGCATTTAATGTACGCATCGGAGCAGCCACGTGTTCTAGAATGGGCCGCTCCAAAAGGCAGCCAGCTAAAACATCAAGATGATGCTCAGACCTTCTCCCAAACAGATGTGATAAAACTGCACGTAGATATTTAACATTAACCCTAATTAATCCTTTTACAAGTCTGGCTGAACTCCCCATCCTGCCCCCAGAAGTACACCACTGACATCACCTCCGTGACAGCTGGCCAGCAGCACTCTTTTTAAATGTTCTTTAATTCCTGCCCTACAGGATCTGTATTCAGTGGGAATGCACCCGATACAGTCTTCTTCAAGGAAATGCTGTTCACCTATTTCTGGTGCTGTCCCTATACACCTAGGGCTCGATCTGTCTCAGCTGGTGTGCAGATACCCTGTCCCTGTGCCCTCTCACAGCAGAGCTGTTGTGTCAAACTGCTTTGTACTGGAACCACGGCAGTCCCTTGACTTTTGCTGCAAAAGCTTGTACGCTGCCTTGTGGGCACTCGGGATTTTCAAGACATTTGCCCGAGTTAGTTTCTGTTTGAAGGACAGAGAACCATTCAGTACCCCAGAGGTGGCTGAAGAGATGGTGTTTCTTAAATAGTGACCACTCTGCCCAGCTCTAGATTTCTTTCTTTATTGTACATAGAGAAGCAGACCATACTTTCTCTGCATCAAAGTCAGGGCCAGCGTTTTGAAAATAAGGCTCTGAGCGTTGCAGAACACTGAATTTAAAAATACCGAGTATGCAGTTATGTGTCAGGGGCCTCATTTTTAGTGACGCTGTTTTATCCCAACCCTCACTCACACTGCAGGTTGCTCAGAGCTTTTGGGAAATGAATCCACAGCTATCTTCTTTTTAAAAGCTATGTGACCCCTAAGAAAATGAGGCAACAGAACAGAAACTCTTTGGGGATGAAACAGCAGCTGGCCTAAGCCAAGGCTCACTGCTGACTATGGAGGGGCTTCAGAGACTCCAGGATATTTCGAGGCTGGCCAAGGAATGCAAAGGATGGATACAATTGCTTGTATCGTGGAGCACCCATGCTAGGAAGACCCAGCGGCTGCAGCAGGCCTTTCAGCTCACTTCCAAACATCCCAGGTATTGGTAGGGGGTTTCTGCAATGGTATCATAACCTTGTTCTTTTAAAAACCAAGCTGGCTTCAGAACGGGCTAGCACCAGTTATAACATCCATCTCGATGGGCATCTTGGATTTGGGTATTCTCAGTATTAGTACCAACCAGAAATCCTGAACATAATTAATTTATTGAGAGACTGCTGTAGAACCAAATGGCCGATGCTGAAAGAGTACAAATCCCCACTGCAGTACATTGCTTTCCCTAGCAAACAGCATGAATTCAGCATCCAAAACCTAAGGTAAACAGTTATTGCTGAGTAATCCTATCCAGTAACTCTGTGGCACAAGCCAACCAGAAATAATGTCCCACATCAGTCCTATAGCAACTGCTTAACAAAGGAAGACTTCTGCTTAAAGTCCTTATTAAAATTACTATTTTTTTTTGCCTAAAGAATGTATTGCTTCCTTTCTATTGCTCTGAGTTTACTCAGCAGTTTATACTACCTGCAACATGGAGGATTTTATTGCTGTTATACTAAAAACATTCTTCCCTTATTGCTGAAATTCTTACTGTTAGGAGAAATGATTAAAAAAAGACAATTAAAATAAACCTTTCCCTAAGCTTTGAGGTTGAACGGGCGACAAAAAATGACTGCAGTAAATTTTGCCCATCAAGATACAAACCTGTTATTTAACTTAAGGTCAAGTATGCCAATAAATTAAAATGAACTTTAAATCTTTAAACCGAGTTACTCATTCATTAAAAAAATCTTTTGTCACTATGATTAAGATACTTCACTGCACATAGCATTGCGAGTTCTACAATGGCCTTACGCACAGGTGCTGTTCAGTGGGGCCATAAAATGACAGATTCCTGCACGCTGCCCAGATTTCTGCCAGTTTCAGAAGGATTGTGGATGGACACTGGCGCCTCACCATTAAGAGGTGAGGCCTACGCGCTCTGAGGTAAGAGCACTGAGATGTTTAACTCTGAAGAGCCAACATCCTCAGTGGTCACAGCAGTAGCTCGGGAGGCAAAACCGTGATTCTCACCTGTTTGCAATGAAAGGCAAAACGCACGCTACTCATCAAATGAGGGCAAATCCCATCCCTATGAGCCAGTCGTGTGTGACTTCTATAATTAATCCTGCTCTCCTCTGTTTGACTCTGACTGCTCCTCAGGAGAGGAGCTTCCAATTACAAACCTCTCTGCTCTGGTACACGGATAAGGTCGGCTGCCCCGGCACTCTGGAGAGCCTCTGCGGAGTTGGGCAGCCTGTGGAATGAGGAAGATGACAAGGACATTAGGTGAACCAGCATGAAAGAGGGGACAACATTATTCCCTCCATGCTTTTTCTGGTTTGCCTACCACCCAGGTAGAAGAGAGAAGAACACTAGTGCCTGCGAGGTGATCCAAGATGAGAACAGGTCTTCATAAGCAGCTGAACAGTTGCCCTCGGGACTGAATTATGGTCACAGTTGTAGCTGCTCATCCTCATAACACTGCTTGGCAATTTGATAAAGGTGAATAATTACAAAAAGAAAGAGGGGGAAAAAAAAAAAGAAAAAAGAGGGGGCTAGACCTTGTACGACTTCAGTACACCTCATTTGTTATTTTAAAAAGTGCCACTCTACATTATTCTGCCTCTCTACATTATTCAGTTCATGACTTTTGCTGCCATTTATTCCCAGTACTTTGCATACTTGCAAAACTGCACGCATACAGAGCATGGATATTTATGAAGTGATTATTTCTTATACAAAAATCCGTAGCAAAATAGGGACTTGGCAATGACTAGAGTTTCATTAGCATTCGGAAGTAGATAAAGAACACCAGTATCCTACGCAGAGTAGGGGCCGCAGTCTAACTGTGCTGAGCATCTGTAAATTGCAGCGAAGCCAAGGGAGCTGCACGCTCACAGCTCTACTAGACCATGCCATGCAATTATTGAACTAATCAGATTACAAAGAGCCAAATATCAGGAAGGTTGAATCAAGTAGATAATGGAATTTGAACCCAGCATTGCAACTTAAATTAGTTATTGCTCATAAGACCTCTACAGAGCCTCGTTTACAGACAATTCATTCACATTTGAGATTCAGCTTTGTGTATAGCATATGATTCCTAACATCACAGAAACTCTGCCACAAAAAGCTACAGTCACCCAAACATCCATGTGAAAAGGACAGATTCCATTTGGAAAAATCCAGACCAGCAACACAGTTGTCTCTACAATCTATACTATACAGGCATTTTTTTTTTTCATTGAACTGTAAATATTGCTATTTTTACACTTGAGATTTTTTTTTTTTAAACCGTAATGGAAGATACTGAAGCAACACCACAGTACACTGACTTTGACATTCAAGGGAGTGTAACCTCCTGCTGATGCCAGGGCATGGCCACAGCGAGCTCCCATGAACGCCAGTGGAAGCGGTGCCATGGGCTCCCATGCACTGCCGGTAGCGTACGCCTTAAATTTCATGAAGAAATCGCCCAGGAAGGTTTTCTCTCTGACAATCAAGTCTTCGGATTAGAAAACAACATTTTATTCCTATTGCATTCTAATGTGGCTTCAGTAAAAGGTTAGAAGCAATTTTAAATTTAACCATGAGAGGAAGCTTTTGAGACCAGAACTATCGTCCTATAACGAAGTGAACTGCCATGCATACAGTGCACAGAATCACAATCTGTAATGGATGAAACTGCCAGAGAAGGAGAAAACGTCGTTTCATGTTGCAGTTCTGGTTGCATACAATTACGGACCAGATATGCTCTGAGAATTTATCAACTTCTGTATTTCAAATTATAGCAGAAGAACAAAAAACAAGTGTAGTAAGTGCGAATAGTTTTGATAAACTTCAGGGGAACCATTTCATGCAGAAATGAACTAAATACATGTTGCAAGTAATTTGTAAGTTATTTTATTTGATATTTCCTTATTAAAAGGCAAACTTGTCCGAGAAACTTGGAAGTGTTGCCTCTATTACAAATGCACAGCCGAAAGAGGCCATATTGTTTCATCAATTTTGAAACTCCCCACTGAATTCTTTTAAAATTAATAATATAATGAGCTCTGATGCCCCACATCTAAGTGAAAACAGAAGCCTGGCTTTTGAACAGGGAGACAAAGCATATCTTCTGTTTCAACATCCAGCCAGAACTCAGTAGAGGGCAGGTAACTCTTTAAAAATCACGATTGAGCTAACTCATGCTGAGACATAGAGTGAAAGCCATACAAGTACTTCCTCACTTAGAGCAAATTTGCTGCACTGAGATTATTACAACACATACCATATAAACCAGTACAATTGGCCATTATTTTGAAGAGTATTCTGATGATATACGTTTGGGTTTGTGTTAACAGGACATGTGTTTTCTTTTTTTTTTTTGTCTCCTGCTTTAGTAAGAAAAAATGAGGGAAAAAATACCCTGACAACAGACTGTAACGTGCAGTATGGCTGAACTCAATCACATAAACAATTTCAGATGAGGTATGCTGTTTCAATCTATATTTAATTAGCAAACTTAACGTAAAATTATGGCAAACGTGGCAAAGTCTGGGTTATATATTCATAACAAAAGACCCTGAGCAACATTATAAATCTGTAAGAACACTGATTATTTTGATTTTGGAGATCTCTCTTAAACCGCTTGATTCATTTTGGTCTCTGGGGTTTGCTGTTTACACAGAGGTCAGCACATTCTGTGGTTTTTGTACGAGCCCATCACACACCGGTTAATGAATGCATCTAAACCAAAGACAGTGTCGCAAGAATGTCTGGGAAGTAACGTGTTAAGCAGCGTGCTCCTGGCTGCCAGTCAGACATCACTGGGCGATCTTGCTCTCTGGGACAGGTTGGAAGGAATACAGCCACAACAGATGAGCCAAAGCGCTTTCTGGATCTCCTGGTTTCTAAAAGCATATATTACAGGATTGATGATGGAATTGTAGGTAGCTGGCAGGAGGGTGGCATAGGTGTATATAGAAGGATAGGTGTAATCTGCTATTAGAGAATAGAGTGTAAAAGGCATCCAGCAAGCAGCAAAAGTCCCCAAAATAATGGCCAAAGTAGACACTCCTTTTCGGGTGGTCACATAGTGGGAAGTGGCCAGGAAATGGTGTTGCAAGGCAATCTGATGGGCATGGCGCATCACGATTTTACAGATCTGAATGTAGAGCTGCAGCATGAGGGCAAACATAAGCAAGAAAGAGACCGAAAGGACAGCCGCGTTATTTTTAGTGAGCGGTCTGATAACACTGCAGGTGGATTCATCTCTGAGGCAGTTCCAGCCCATTACAGGCAGCAGTCCAATACAGATAGATGCTCCCCAGAGCAATATAAGCATGACATAGGTAAAAGTGACAGTCCTCTCCGAATTGTAAGTCAAAGCGTAATACAGGGAGAGGTAACGATCGACAGTAATGGCCAGCAAGCTGCCGACAGATGCTGAGAAAGAGGCAACAATCAGTCCAATCGTAACCAGTTTCGTAGCTTCTGATTGCAGCAGGTACGCGAAAACGAAATTGATGATCAGTCCAATTCCCGCTAAGAGATCTGCCAGCGCCAGGCTGCCTATCAGGAGGAACATGGGGGCGCGGAGACTGGGGTTATGGAAAATGATAAGGACCACAACGGCATTTTCGCAGGAGATGAGGGTCCCTGAAGTGCACAAGACAATGTCCCAGGGGTTTACCAAGAGCTCTGGCTCTGGGTCTACGACAGGAACCAGGGAGGAGCCTGCAGCTGAGGCATTCTCGGGGGAGCTGGTTTCTACATGGTCCTGAGGCAGCCAGCTCAAATTAACCTTCAGATCTTCATTCATTTTAACCCCTGTCTTCTTCAACAGAAAGACATTTTTTTTTTTTTTTTTAACGTTCAGACACACAGCACTGGAGACAGCACCCCGAGAGCATGCAACGCCCCAGAGACGGGGCGACACCAACCTAACGTGCGGGGCAGGCACTTGTTACGTAAATGTGGCAATTAAAAAATAAACGAGGGAAAAAAAAAAAAAAAAAGAGGGAGAAAACCCTGAAAACCGCCCGAGATTATCCGCTGAGGGATCCTCAGGGCAATTCCCTTCACCTGCAGAGGGGAACAGGCACAGGACAGCAAGCTGAGAGCCCATAAAAGGGGTTAAAAAAAAAACAACAAACACACAGATTTAAGGAAAAAAAAAACATACAATCACACCCCAATTTGAGGGTGTAAACCCGTTATTCCGCAGCCCAAAGGGGGGGGGGGGGGGGGGGGGGCTCCTTCACCGACCCCCTGTGAGGAGAACCCCGCCCGGGGACGGGGATAGGGATGGGGGGGGGGGGGGGGGGAGGTATTTTTCCTCAGAAAACTCCCCAAAAAAACTCCGCGCAGGTACCGAAGGGGCACGGCTCTGACACCACCACGGCCCCCCCTCCCCACACAGCCCGGCGGCGGTCACCTGCGTTATCCCGGAGGAGGAGGAGGAGGAGGAGGAGGAGGAGGAGGAGGAGAAGCCGAGGGTCGCCAGCGGCGCCCGGCCGCGCTCGCCCGGCTCAGGCGCAGGGGGCCGAGGGAGGGCGCAGGTGCGCGCGCGCCCCCCCCCCCCCCCCCACCAACTGAAGCCTTGCGCGAGCGCGCAACGGTTTTCGGAGGGGAGGGGGGAGCTGGCCTCGTGCGCGCGCGCCTGCGCAGGTGCGCCCCGCCGCGTGCGCGCGCGCGCGCCTGTGAGGGGATGGAAGGGAAGGGAAGGGAAGGGAAGGGAGGGGAGGGGGGGGCGGGCGCTGCTGAGGGGGCGGTGGTGGCAGTGCCACAGCGGCCCCCGCCCGGTTGTTTAATTATTAAGATTGGACAAGACCTCAAAAATGATCAGTTCCAAACACCCCCCGACCACCAATGTCACCCGCATGTCCCCAAGCACCACGTCCAACCTCTCCTTGAGCACCCCCAGGGACGGTGACTCCACCACCGCCCTGAAGTTCTGTGGTCCTGCGTGTTGTAACAGTATGAAAATAAAAATATTGCATAAAACATACAGGGACTGCACAAAGCATCTGGGCAGGAGCAGGTAGCACCCCTCAGAGAGCACACAGGGAGGTCAGGGAAGCCAGCTGCCACCCTCCTAGGACATTAGGGATGTCCCATATTTAATAGTGCAGGTCAGCACTGTTCGGGGTTTTTGTTGAGCTGGAAATTGCAATTCCCCTGAGGCCACAGGGATGAGGAACCGCGCCACCCATTTGTCGACACCACGCCACGCACAGATGTTTGCCTACAGAGGCTGGCCTCCCACCATCCCCTATATTACCAATGGACAGAGGCATCTCCTCCGGGGCATGCCAAAATAGTGGGGTCAGCTGGGAGGCTGAAACATCTCTAGAAGAGCTTGAGCAATTTTAAGAAAGCGTGCTTTGTCCTCATTTGCACTGGCATATACCTACAGCACATTGGAAAGCCTGGACCTGGAGTCGGCAGAGAAGAATTTCCTCCTCCCTTGTTGAGTAATGGGCTCAGACCTACCCCCGCCACGGTGCTAAGGCTTGTGAGGCTCTGCTGGGTGATTCACGATGATTTATCCTTACTTCTGGTGACCCTCCTGCTTTGTAACGAGGATTAAAGATGGATTTCACCTTGCTGCTGATTGCAGTCTTTGTGATTTATCTGTTGATTTCTTATGTGACAGTGTAACAAATGTTTTCCCTTCATCTAGACTGAGTATGTCTGTTGTGTTTCAGCATCCGTCACTCTTTCATTTAGAGCAGTCGCATTAAAAAATGGCAAAAGCTTTTCTTCATCCAGCTTCAACATTTGTTTCACAAATGGGGAAAACCAGCATTTCAATTAAATATTTTAATTTAGGACTTTAGAGAGCTGTGTTTATTCACTTAGTTAATTTGCGAACGATTTCCATTCCAATTAGGACACATTATAAACAAGCTAATGTTTGTATCCTGTATTGCCAGGTTGTCACTTTTTAGAGAGACAGTGGACTGTCTTAGTCATTAGGGCAGATGGCATTGGCACAGATTTCAATCTGCAGCACAACAGAGCAGTTCTAATTTAGAGGAGGATCTCTCTTTTTTTGTATCCTAAAGATTAACGGATGCAAAAATTAGCGATGGGTCATAGCTGAAGAGCTCTTGTACCACTGTCTTAATCCTGATTTCGGTCTCTCTCTCATGAGCATGCTCCTACAGATGACGTTTGCTGACCCTCGTGCTAGCACAGAACAGCCTGGTCCTGGATCAGGAGACCAAGGTCGGGCTGTGCTGGCTGTGGCTATGAGGTAGGATCCCTGTCTGACGCTCTGACTGCCATGGTGATGTACAAAGATGCTCTGGCCTGTCTCAGGTAACACAAAATGGCTTTCATAATATGGGTGTACCCAGAGGCATGGGAAGTCTAGTGCTTTTATCTATCTCAGGGCATGGTTTAGAAGTTATTTACTCTTCAGGCAGTCTCTGGCCTGCTGTCTCCAGGACATCTGTGTGATTTTGGCAACCCAGTCCTGTGACCTCATGGTCTGAGTAGAGGGAGCATCAGGCTTTGGGATGCATCCTGATTTACCCAGTGTGTAAGTACAAAGCTGACCATAGCAGCCAAACAACCCCTTTCAAAGAGGAAAAAGTGATCCTTAACTAACATAAGATATTCCTCACCTGAAGCCTTACCGCTTTGCAGACCTTCCTTCAGAAAATCCAGCAGGGTCCCATGCCTTTGTCTTGCTTTTTCCTAAGCACTCTGTCTTTTTAATACCTTTTTATAGGTTCCATTATAGGTTCCTAGACTCTCACCTGCATAGCCAAAACCACCAGGTCAATCGACAGTCTAGAATTCTTTACTTCAGATTTTTCCCTATGCGTAGTTTCATAGTAACCTAAACCAAAATATTTTAAAAGTTCATATTCTAGTGAAAACTCACGCAGATAGTAATGGGTAGTTGAATAAAGGAAGCGTGAAGAACCCAAATATAGGACAATAGCCCGTGTGTATTTTAGAAATGTCTTTTGTTAAAATTTTCTTTAAAAATGTTTAGAATCTTCTTAAGTATCCACAGTGAACTTATTGAGTGTAAAATTCATTGAAACACAAATATTTGGTAAAGCAGAGAAATAACTTAGAGTTCTATATACTACTGTACAAAGAGTTATAAAAAACATCGTGTCACACTGAGCTATACATAGTGTTAAAGTACATACTGCTACCTTATCCCTGAACTTACCTCTATAACTTCTCTAGTATGGAACATTAACAATTTTAGATAGCAATAAAAAGAAGGATAAGTTTTATTTTTAACCGTGTATCCATCTTCTCCACCTAGCTTTGGCCTGTCTCTTAATTACTTTAGAGATTCCCTCCTGCAGAGTGAGAAGTGACTTGAGGTTCCACAAATGAGTTTGTCACTTCTTTTTAATTCCTTGCTCATTGCCAACTCACTTTGTATTTTGACAGGGAGCTGGCTTTACGTTGATTTAATCTTCAGTGTCACATGAGTGTCATTTAGATGCTCCGACAACCTAAAGAGCCAAACACTGCCCCTGCAACAAAACTGTCCAGTTATCACTGACCTTTCAAAATCTTTGAGCTTTTGTTTTGCTACATTTTATTTCTCCTTTTGGTGGACCAAGTGGTGAAGTCTTCACTCATTTTATCTCAACTACTTAGACAAGCTGAAAGCAGTAGGAGCATAACTAAAGTAAGGATTATACAGAGGATGCTTTGGGTACACTCCTTTAGCCCAAATCAGTCCTTTGGCAATTTTTGAAGGAAAGAAAGAAAATGGAGGATAAAAGAATACTTGCCAACATATGTCAATTTAATGGAAAATAAATCTTGTCAAACAGACCTGATGTTATTACAAGGGGAAGATATATTTTATTCCTCCATAGGTGCAACAGATTTTGAAAGGCATTTGTCTTCCCGTATGGCACCATAATAAAAGTGCCAATTTTAATTAAAATAGATGGGAAATACCTAGTTCAATAAAATCTCTTAAAACACTAGTTGGCTGTATATGAGAGTTCCCCATGCAAGGCTGTAACAAAGAGGGCTGCTGTGACCTAGGGAGAACCATGGCCAGAAACAGGGAGGTGATATTAACTCTGGACAGGGCATTGATGAGATCAGTATTGGAAAGCTGGATGCAGTTCAGGCTAACGTATTTTTAAAAGGTACTGAAAAACAAATGAGAATTCAGGAAAGAGTCACAGGTATGACATTGAAGACCTGAGAAATTGTCTCAGATTAAGGATTTACAGAATTTACCGTTTTCAGTTTCTCTGAAAGAAGATTGAGAAATGACTGGGTTACAGCATAATTTCACCACACTTTGGATGGCTCTGGAATCTAACAGAATAGCATATCTTCCAGAAAATTCCTGGAAGCCAAAGTTAAAGAAGTTCAGATTCAAAATTAAGCACACTTAATAGCATGAAAATTATGCACTGGAACAACACATGCAGCACAAGAATGGATCCATTTCCTCTTTACTTTTTTTTAAGAGGATGCCTTTATCAAATACAAGTTCTACATAGGCACAAGCCAGAATAAAAAAGTTACCTGTAAGTAATAGCAATTTATTTTATTTTATTTTATTTTATTTTTTACAGCTTACTTTAGCAAGGAAAAAATTCCTCTAACTCACAGTTTGTTCTCTTCAGGTAAACAAACATGATACTCTGATGGATTTAGATGTTTGAAACCCCTTTTCCTTGGGTGCCAACTGCTCTCTATAGCTATGGCTAGTCTGAGGAGTCCTCTGCCAGAGGGCACTGCTCTTTCCTGTCTGGTAGATAGCTCGGTATTCAGTCTTCACAAATTGTCCGACTTAGGGACATGTTTCCCTGCATATACATTGCCTGTTTTTCCCTAGCTCTTTCCTACTTCCTTTAACAGAACTCACTGATTTTCTTTTACTTCTTCTGCATATGGTATACATTAAATAACTTATTTCTCCTCTTTTTTTTTTTTTTGATGATTTATTGTGGCTGGATTATTCTGGAACTGGGGACAGTGTACTTTGTTTCTGCTTTTGTGCAGCTTTCAGCTATTTTTGGTTACATCTGCAAAAAGTGCTTTCATGCCAGTCTCCATTTGCTAATTGGGAATAAATCTTGAGATGAGCATGAGATGCACTGAGCTTCTTCAGGCCACCATAAAGTACCTGGAGTTCTTCAAAGCACCACAGAGAACATTGCTGGCATGCTAACTTCTCAGGGTTTCTAAAACAGAAAACAAGGCAAGCGTAATAAAAATACTAAAAGGTGTATGCTATTATGGCAGAAGTTTGTACTACAAACCATTGGCTTGAACATGCTTAAGTGGAAAGGTTGGCTTGCAGCTATATTTGGTTCCTCTGTTTGCTGGCAAAGTAATGTCCCACAGCTGAAAATGATTCAAGGCACATTGATAATTTTAGTTATTTAAAATGAGATAATGGGCATCCTGACTCTTAAAAGCATGGGCAATATTTCTGAGAACATTTCTGAAAAGTATGTTCAGTTATAATAGATGAGACGACCAACTTCTCCGACAGAATGGCTAGTGCCTATATTCCTGCAAAATGTAGATGATGATTTAAATGGTCAAGCTTGTACATTGGTAGAAATTGTGGTGACAATGCTTAAAGATTATCTTATCACATCTGAATGTTGGAACTGGCAATTGTTGGAGGCAATGTAGTCATAGTGTCTTAACAAGCTGTATAACCTGTATGATGCAAAAGAAATAAATGGCAGCTAAGCATGTTCATAGTCTGAGCATGGTACAACTAAAACTGTTAGTAAACCCACAAATGTAATTAAAAAAATATCCAAGTGAAATGTATTGCAGTGCATAACAGCAAAAGTTAGCTGTTAGGATGTTGGATGGAGGCATTGTCCAACAAGATGCACTCTTTATGCAGAAACATTAGTGTTCTTGCCTGCTGACTGCTTTTTATGACATGTGATGTTCGGTGAAAGAGCTTTAACTGTGAGCTTGGTAGGTAGCCAAATAAAGTAAATGGAAAAGTTGGACTTCCTCTTTTGTATCAGAGGAAACTATCTCAGAAATTATTGACAGATCCAACATGTCTTTCACAGAATTAATACCTTTATGAAAGGGATGCTCAAATTTAATCCATGTAATCAAATGAAGTTAGAATTTAGTCTGGGAGGAATCCACTCGAAAGAAAAATGTTGCAGCTATACTCTGAGATACACTCTGAATGGAAGCACCCTTCTGAATTGCTGCCTCTCAAGCTTCAAACATAAGGTGCTTATTGTCTCTTCCAAAGCTCCTCAGGGAGTATTTCATTTGATATTGAGAAGTGTTCATCATTTTTGATTGGCTTCGGGAGCCAGCCTCCACTGTCTATTGATTAGGTATAGTTGAGCAACTTACTTTGCACTTTTTCTTGTGCTCCCTTTGGCACTCAGCAGCAGCCTTCTATAAACATCTCTGCCACTATCTCTGCATTCCTTTTCCAGTGACTTGTTAAGTATGTTAATTGATTTATTAAAATCTAAAGAGTATTAGAAGAAGTCTTATATTAATCGGACTTGTTGATCCAAAGATACATCTTTGTCTTAAAATACCATGAATCTCCAAGATTTCTGAGTTTTATTTGTTTGTGCTGAGTGCTACTTTTTTCAATATCTGTCATGTAAGTGGCTGGAAATGTTTGTTATGCTTTACTTTTGTATATCGTGTTTCCAGAAGTGTTCTTATTTTCTATAAAATTGAGGTAGTTAGTGAGCCTTTTCTGTACTCTTCACATAGTTAATATGACATCTAATAAACCAGCTTCTTCAGAATCCTTCCTGCTCTTCTGTCTGCCTTTACTTTACTACATTTGTCTAATACAGACCAAACTGATACACAAACAAAACTGTTATTGATGGCGCTGTACATTAGACAGAAGAGCTTGATCCCAGTGACAAATAATCAAACACATGGGCTTTTAACTTTTTAATTACTTCAAGAATTCCCTTTCAAAGATAAAGGTGCAGTGACAAGGAAAATCTGTATTTCCTATTAGCTGATCTTATATTCATTTCCACCCTGCAGTTAAACAAAAATTAATAAAGCTATTAATATACTTTTCATTGATGCTCTGACCATAGCTCCATCCTGTTTGAATCCTGGACTAAATGCTGTTATTCTTCCTTTTAAAATGCAATTAACTCCTCCTAGCCTACAAAGCTCTAATTCCACTAATGGCCATGATTCTGGCCTTATTCCATTTTTCACACCTTTCCCTTTCCTGAAATACCTCTTTAGGATTCAGCTGGGGACAAACGTTTTGTTAATCTGAAAAATAATGCTCTTCCTCTACATTAATTATTCTTTTGTCTTGTTTGCCTCTTCATAACCAGTGTTACTTCTGTGCTGTAGTCCTTGTTCTGAATGGTATATGAGAGCCGAGGAACATGATCAAGAGACAGTAGTTTATCAAGTTCCTGTATGTACTAACTGCCCATTTCCTTGTTCTTAGACCCAACTAAGTAGTTATATGACTTAATGTAGTTTATGACCAAGAATAATTAAATGGAATCATCTTTCATTTTTCATGGTCCAAGACTGATGGCACAGGCAACTCCAGAGATATTTGGTGACTTGTTAATCATAGAATCGTAGAATATCCCAAGTTGGAAGGGACCCACAAAGATCATAGAATCATAGAATATCATGAGTCCCATAAGGACTCATAAGGATTCTGTAAGGATCATTGAGTCCAACTCCTGGCACCACACAGGTCCAGCCCGAACCCAACCATTTGTCTGAGAGCATTGTCCAAATATGTATTGAACTCCAGAAATTTCAGTGCCCTGATCACTGCTCTGGGTGCAGACCCTTTCCCTAACCCCCAGCCTGACCCTCCCCTGTCCCAGCTCCATGCCGTTCCCTCGGGTCCTGTCGCTGTCCCCAGAGAGCAGAGCTCAGCGCCTGCCCCTCCGCTCCCCTCGTGAGGGAGCTGCAGGCCGCCATGAGGCCTCCCCTCAGCCTGCTCTGCTCGGGGCTGAGCAAACCAAGGGACCTCAGCCGCTCCTCATACATCTTCCCCTCTAGATCCTTCACCATCTTTGTTGCCCTCCTTTGGGTGCTCTCTAATAATTTTATGTCCTTCTTATATTGTGGCACCCAAAACTGCACCCAGAGGCCACACAGTGCAGAGAACAATCCTTCCCTTCGCCCAGCTGGCAGTGCTGTGCCTGATGCGCCCCAGGGTATGGTTGGCCAGTTTTGGCTGCCAGGGCACACTTTTGTCTAAAATTAAACTTGCTGTTGACCAAAACCCCAAGATCCCTTTCTGAAGGGCTGCTCTCCAGCATTGTCCTTCAGGTATTTTTCAAAATTTCCTCATTCATCCTCATGAATCCTCATCAAGCAATGGATCAATGTTTTCTCTGGTCTTCCTTTTGCTGTTAAGACATTAAAAACAAAACAAAACCAACCAACCAACCAAACAAACAAAAACACACACACACAAAAAAGCCACCACCACCAAAACTTTTTATTGTACCCCACAGTACTGGCCAACTTCAACTCTATTTGAGCTTTGGATGCATGAAAGTTTTTCCTTGCAAAGACCAACAGCAACCCTGTAATTCTCTCATGTTGCCTTACCACACTTCCAGCAACCATACCCTTTCTTTGTCCACCAAAACTGAAGACGATCTCTGCTCAGCCAAGCTGACTTTCTTCCCCACCTAATTTGAATTCTTACATTTTGGAATTGCCTGTTCCTGTGCTTTAAGGAGGTGGTACTTAAAAAGTGACTGGCACTAATGGACCCCTATATCTTCAAAACAGTTTCCCTGAGCAGCTTGAAGTCTGCTCTCCCCACATAAAGGGTTGAAGTTTTGGTGGCAGTTTTCCTTCTATTAGCAAAGATTTTAAACTCAACTTCTTCACCGTCACTGTGGCCAAGACAGCCATCAATTGCCACTTCACCCTTGAGCCTTCTCTGTTCACAAACAACATGTCTAGGAGGGTACCTTTTTCCAGTCAGCTCCCTTAGTACCTGCACCGAGAAGTTATCAAGGTGTTTTAAGAATCTCCTGGATCTGTTTGTATCAGCTGTGTGATATTCTCAGTCAACGTCTGGCAAGCTGGAATCCCCCATAAGGACAAGGGCAGCTGATGTAGAGGTATCTCTTAGATCCTTAAAGAACAATTTGTCAGTGTCGTCATCCTGTCTGGGTGGTCTATAGGAGACTCCCATAGTGACATCCCCTTTATTTGCTTGTCCCTTAAGCCTTACAAAGAGGCTCTCAACTGTGTCATCACCAACTACAAGCTCTGTACAGTCCAGCCCCTCCACACCAGTCCAAGAACTCTTCCCACCAAGTTTCACTTATGCCAATGTGATGTTGTAGCTCTGGGACCGAGCCAAGACTCCTATCTCCTCTTGCTTGTAATGGCAGCAACTTGTCAGAAAATCAATAGGTTAGAAATTCTGGAATCAGATTTGCAAGAAGGGCCCCATGTAGGTCTCTAGACCAAACCTCTGCTCAAAGCAGGTCTGGTTATACAACCAGTCACCCAAGGCTATGTCCAGTTTAAATATCTCCAGAGATGGAGATTCCCCTGGCCCTCTGGGCAACAAACATATGAGCTGGAGTTTCACTAAATATTGAAAAAATGTAATAGAAATCTGTAAGACTTGATAATGGGCAATATTGCATTGCTTTTTAGCATAATAAAGTAATAAATGTTGCTAGTTTTCTTTTATTTTTTGCAAATATGCTTTTTATTTTTTCCTAGCAGTTCAAAAAAAAAAAAAAGAAATCTAAGATATTGCTAATATCTTTTTGGGCTTGAGAAAGAAATAATTTGTTTTTCATTTAGAATCATGGAAAAGTCTTCATAGTAATACCCTTAGCACAGGACTCTCAATGCAATGACTATGGATATATTCATAGTGATGTTTGTTTAGTCTATGTCATGTACATAAGACGTAAAGACAGTAAAATTTTATTTGCCTAGTTAGGTATTTTTATATGTTCAACATGACTGAAATTTTAATTTTTATGAGGAAATGATTGGATATATTGCCATTCATTTTTCTTTTTATGTCCTTGGGAGCAAAGCATTTATGGGCAGCAAGCATGTAAGTCCTGTGATTTGTTTTTGGTTTACATGCTAATTTCTGCCTCATCTAGACATTAATTTTTGGCCTTCCTGCGCTATCAAAACGTCCACTGATGTTTCCTGAAGAACTGTATACCCATGGAATACACTGCTGGGCTCAAGTATTTCACTGTAATTGTATTGTTAGTCATACTGATAATGATTATCTCATGCCGAGTTTCCATGTGTTTGCAGAAATACTGAAATTTTAAGAGCTAGCTTCATTGATGCATTTTCTTTTGGGATGTGCATCTCAACTAATCAACAATTTATTCGAGTATTTTCTAACTTACAGGCAAATATTAATCAAATGATTGGGCTTGACATTTAAACTTTAAGCTGCAGAAGTCTCTTGAGCAATTTCAGTTTCAGGATGTGCAAGAAAATGATTTTTAATATCTAGAGGGCTAACTATAACCTATGATGAATTATAAACTAGATCATAGGCTTCTAATATTTTACTATCTGGACAGTGACCCAGAACAACCTCTTTCTGTAGTCATAAAAGTGATTAATTTTCATGGCTCATTCATCCATAGGAATATTTTCAGCTAAGATAACCAGTCTCTGTAATGAGAATGATTTTAAGTAACAGATTTCTGAACTTCACAGAGAATACATCTTCTCAAAAATCAATTATTTGTAACCAGTGTCAGTTCATACTGTGGAATTTATATGCACACATGCTAATTGTGCATTTATGCATATTTTTGGTTCAGTGATCATGCTGATATGTCATTTTTTTATACTAGCAACAGTTCTCATTTAAATTTTAAAATGCTTTAAATTGGTGATTTTAAATTATGTATATTAGGGTTGAAATTAAGGCTTGAAAATTACATGCTTATTAGCAGCTGTTGTCTGAAAATTAGTGCATGGTCATAACTTTGGGGAGTTGTTATAATGCTGGTGTTTCCCTAAATGTCAAGCGCTTTATACAGCTGACATTTCAAAATTGTGAAGGAAAGAGGAATGGCGAAACGTACGACCACAAAGCTGATAATTGAAAGCTGGCCTTAATAAGTCAGGTCTACAGGAATGCTACCCTGGTCATAGATGCAGTAGGTGTGTGATTAAGTATCTGAACCTGTGAAGATTTATACGAGCAATCATTATTCACAGCAGTCATATGAATAAAGAGGATATAAAAGAAGATTTTAGGATCAGCAGGAAAAGGGTGATGAGCAGAGCTAGTAGTTCATCATGATCTCATTTACATGACTATAAATCTGTAGCTTCTTGGTGTCACTTTTACATATCTGAGATCAGTGCCTGATATTTAATCATCCAGCAGTTCTGGTAGGGAACCTGGGGCTGATACAGCCACAGTATAAATAGTGCAACTGTACAGCTGCTGTACACATGTACGACTGTATATCATCTGCCTGAGAACATGGGGCTGCACTGGCTTGCCCTGATTGGACAGTAAATACATGCCCAGTAGATACAGCCAGTGTTTCTATTCCAATAAAGCACAGACAGCTCTTCCTTACAGTGTGTATTTAGAATACTTCAGTGCTTTCTGTCCCTCGCCGTTAAGGGGAATGAATATTCAAGAAATTCCTGAGATGAAACAGTTGTGAGAGCGATGCTTGATTATGATGAAGGCTCTATCCTTCAGCCTGATGGTTTGCAGTGTAATTTTATCTGCTCATTCTGTTAAAAATTGCTCACTGGGGAAATCACAACCACTAAAAGCATTTGGGGATTTCAAGCCTGGTAGAAGGATTTTTCTCTCATTTGTCTCTCTCTGGCAAGAGCTGAAATATAGCACTTCTTTCCAGGGCTGAAGAGGAGGGGGGATGAGCGGGACAAAAGCAATTGGAAGTGCTTCTCCTGGGAGCCTTCCTTGGGGAGAGCACCACTTCTGAATCTACAGCAATGCTGTTCCAGTGCCTTTGTGTAAAATTAGTCCATACTGATAGCTTAACACTCTGTAACAAACTCATTCACGGAGCTGAAGAATCTCGCCTCATTTTTTCCTATCTTTGTCTCTTCCTTTGATGTGGGGTTGGTGTGTATCTTTCCTGGCAGGTCCTGAGCTCTCTTTTTAACAATCTTGCTACAAAGGCTGCTATAACCCATTAGGTTTCAGCTGATCCCAGGAGAACTGCTATACATGCCAATAACCACCCTAGCAGTGGCCTGAAAAGAAGCTATAATAATTCTCTGTCCTCATTTATGGATGCAATGACCGATACATTTCTTCTTTCCATCTTTTTCTTTCGAAACCTGTGTGGCACAGCGATGGTTTGTGGCAAATGAAACAGGACAGAAGATAGCTAAGTGGCCAGATGAAGAAGTACAGTGCTGACTAACTGCAACATGAGAAGTTTCTGAATTCCAGCATGGTGGCTGTTGTATGAAAAAAGTAAATGTACCTTTGTTTATGTCTTTGCAACTGAAATGTTCCTGTAGTAGAAATGCTCCAAGCCATGAACTGCAGACATTCTCGCACAAGTATTTCTTCCTCTAAGATGTTTTTGAGTAATTCTGTGGATATTTGTTGTCAGCTTGAGACCAGCCTGTTTTGCTTTTATTACCTTGTGTGCTAAGCAGTACAGAAGTGAGTATAGAAGCTGGGACAGCTCTGAGCGACAGGCATGGCTTAGATCCATATCCAGGAAATATCTGAGTGGTGAATCCAGTGGAAGGACCTTGATGTTGTTACTGCCACTGCTTGTTGTAGCGCTAGTCAAATTCAGATAGACAAGTTGCAGGAGAAGACATTTTGAGGGTTGTCTGAAGTCTTCTAGTATCAGAGAACCTCTTGGGGGAATTTGAGTCAAAATATGCTGAGGAATATTAGCTTCTTTTGACATAGGCCAGGCTAGTTCTCAGTGGCACAGTGATAGAAATTTAATTTAAATGGGTTTGAAAAATGGCTTGGGTGTGGCTTTTTCTGTTTGCAGGGTACACATAGGACAGGGAGTTCTGGATCTACCAAACAGTAGTCATGTGTTGGTCTGAAATGCACCCCAATTATGACTGTTATTTGCTACTTAAATTGGGCACTTGGAAATATGACAGGTGTAGTGAGACAAGAAATATAGGAAATGTGTTATTAAGCAAAGCAATGAGGTAGAGAGCATAAGCCTTGCTACTGATTGTAGGTGGCTGATGATGAATACGAAAATGTATGGTACAATAAGAAAAAATAAATGCGTATACAATTACAGCTGGGATGCACAGCAGTCATTGGACTCAAGCTGCTGGACAGTTCAACCTCTTTGTGTTCATTTTGCTTCCTAACTTGCCATGTTTTGTCTCAATGTAAATTCAGTCTTTGTTTCCAGATGAGTTCAGATCTGTGACTGGTGAAAGAGGAAAATTTTGGACCACTCGGTAGCTAGGTAGAACTTGGTAAGAGCCTTTACTTACAGGAGAAAGATCTTTAATAATCAGTAGATGACCCCATATATTTTCATTTATGCCTGGAATGTGTTTCCTTGATATTTATTTTTTCTCTAAGTATATTTTTCTTGGTATTTGTAAGAAAAAGGAGCAACATAATGGACTCTTGATATAAGTGGTTAAAACACACTTGCATCCCTTTTCAGGAAACAAATTTTGCCCACTAAAGAGAAACCTGCAAGGACTAGCCCACTGACTGACTTGTACTATTTATGAGATATATATTATTTATTTGACCTAAATATTCTTGTATGACTTCCCATCTTGTAAAAACAAGCACAAGAGATTGTATGGCTGGTGTATTGACAAGTTGCCTGGAACTACTCATCTAGACAGTAGGAGCACTCTGCTATTCTCTGCTATTCTGTTTTTTTTTTTTTTTTTGTTTTGTTTTTTTTTTTTTTTGCCTCTGTAGCTGCTGTTGTGTTGTTGTGTATCGATTCCTCAGACTGATTTCTTTGGTCTGTTTCTTCAGTGCTTTGACATTTCATTGCCTGTGCAGTGTGTAAACTGTGATTGCCAGAGTTAAACAGTGTTTGGCATAAATTTATTTTAAAGCATTTCAGTTCCTCTTTAAATTAGTAGATATATGAGCTGGCTAACTAGAAGGATTTGAGAATGGATAGAAATATTGAAAAAAAATCCAGTTTTGTAAAAGAAAATAAAAGATTCCTCTTCCTAGATTTCTCAGCTGCATGCTTTCACAGCATACAAAGACAAGCCCAGCAGAAACCAGATCTTTATCTGAATTTCATGATTGATTGCCTTGTATGTTGTCAAACCATTACAAAAATGAAATAAATAAGATCACTGTGTTAAACCCAAAGCACTTTGGCTGCAACTTGATTTCCAAAATGTGGAATACATTTTAATACTAGCTTAAATAGACTTACAGTTTGGCCACCCCTCTTCTGTCTGTTCTAAACACCTGCTTTCATTTAACTGTATGAGATGGACAAAATTCTGCACTAACTTTTTGCTCCAAACAACTCCACTGAAATCAGCAATACCAGCTGATTTTGAACACAATCCATAGTATCACACTTCATTGCTTCTGGAAAAGAATGGTTATGGAAAAACCACAGTGCAACTAGCCAAACTGATGGGAATTTTACAAGATGCCTGTAACACTGAAAAACCCAACCGTGCTCTTGTGGATTCATTCCCTCCCATCTCTTCAGATGCTAGCTCATTTTCTCCCGCCCTTGTGTTACTTTAAAGCTGCCACATTTCATGCAGTAGCTCTAGGAAAGATCTGTGATAGAGGATTATTTTAAGGAAATAGAGGGAATATAAATGGAAAAGCGAGTAAAGCTATGTTTAACTAACAAACCCAATATGTTCTTAAATATGTGAAACGACTTGATGGGTACATTTTAGTCCAAAAATCCAGGCTGTTTTTTGACCTTAAATTTTCATTTGCTGTCCCAGTGGATGCAAAAGAAAAAACAGTTGCATGATCCATCGGTGGGTTTCATGACTTACTGAATGAATTTTTGGAACATTTTTTTTGTAGTCTTGTCACTGTTTTTACCATTTTTATGTATAATAATCTTTTCATGCATTGCTATACCTATCCGTTTCAGACAAGCTACTTCAGTCTGCATCTCTAATAGATGTGTTGTAGATTTAATGATAGGTTAAACCTATTTCATAATTTCCATATATATTGCTTCAAGTCCATCCAAGGAGATTTTTAGCAAACGTGTATTTTACTATCTTGTCCAGTTTTGAGCGTTTGGACAGAGTTTTTTGTGCCTCAGCAGTTAAGATTTGGGCTCAGCTCTTGAGATGAGTGCAAAATCGTTTTTTTTTTTTGTTTGTTTGTTTGTTTGTTTGTTTGTTTTTTACGATTCCTTTTCAATCCCAGTAAATCTACATGTGTGGGAATTATCTAAACAAATTGATGTGTCATCTTCTGTAGCAAATAAGTTTCCTTCTGTAGCCAGCTTAGGCATAGATGATCAGCAAGGGTAATTTTAAATTATTTATCTTAGGAAGGACCAGTCACCCTTTGAAAGTGCTTTCTGTTCATGATGGAGAGAGCTTAGGTTACTATTTAAGACAAAGTGTCTAACTTCTGGATGCTTAAAGTCTAGTGAGATGAACCACAGTCTTTTGGCTCCTCCTTGTAAAATGAACATAGCAGCATCACCATGCCTCAGGAAGCCACCACGAGAATGTTAGTAATTGTAAATAAAGTACAGTAGAAGTTATATGAAGATAAAGATTTAGCTCATGGAAAAATGAGAACTTCTATCTCTCCTTAGGAGAGACAGAACTCTCCATTTCTCCAAATGGAGAATGGATTCTCCATTTGAGAGTCCATTTGAGATTTCCTTGCTCTTTTGCATTTTATTAAAGATATGTTTGCTACAATTTAATGTAAGAAAGATTTTTACATATGGAATATAAAAAGTACTCATTTTTACATATTGATATAGAAAAGATTTTTAGAGGCTTATTAAAAAAAACAAACAAAAAACCAACAATTTTTATGGCATCTATTTTACCAAACTTTTTAAAAAAAGCTCAGGCCCTTAAACTTTCTTACTGCACCTTAAAAAAAGAAATAGCAACCCAACTGCCATCTCTGTGAAAAGTACAAGGAGTACAAGGAGCCACTGCCAGTCCAAGGAGCCACTGCAAGGAGGATTTTGAGACTTGCTAAATGACACTGGAGGTTTTGATCTAGACTGCAGATTTCCATGGGCATTTGTGTTCTGCTTTGCCATTTCCAGCAGCAGTCGGTGAATGTACTAAAATGCAGGCAGCTTGAAGACCTCACGTCAACTTGCAACAAAGATGGGATGCTGCGTAATCAGACAGTATTTTAAGCTGAAGAAAAGTAGCTAAGTATCACAGAAAACTTTTTCCTAGGTTTATTTGATCTCTCTCTATTTTATTTTATTTTTTTTTAATAAGAGAATTTAAGAGAATTGACTCATAGAAGATGAATCAATCAAATGTCTCAGTATGAATCACTGCAGCCAAGGAAAATAATTCATGTAGTGGCAAAACTGATGGTAACCTCACAAGTCCGTCCAGAGGGCTGTGTTGCTGTTCCATATAACTTTCTCTCTGTGTGTGGGGGAGCGGATCTGTGATAAATCTGGGCTGTCTGAAGCTGGTTCTTCCTCAAAGTGAATGGTACAGGCTTTGAAAATGTTTATAAACAGGGGTTTAATATTGGTGCAGAGTGCTTAACAGGTACTCCTGCATATGGTACGGCATTCACAGTGCTGTGTCGCTTTGCATTATATCAGTTCTTGCTCTCTTTGTCTTACTGCAGCTCACCAACTGATAACTTTAGAGTTAATGTGCAGCAGTATCTCCCTGTGGAGCAGATATTTAAGACCAGTATTTCAATATCAGAATCCCATAGGCACAAATTAAAACCAACCTCACTCCGTGCAAGATTTACAGCTGTTTTTCCCATTAGCGAGAGCCAGACATTGTTTCCTGGAACGTCAGTACTGCTGCAGCTCAGTAATGGCTGTGACACTAATTAAAGAAAGCAGAGGAGACAAAAGCACTCCTGTAGCAACTTCAGCAAAGCCACAGACAAATATGGATTTGACCCTACTGTTGGATTTTGGACACTTGCACAGAATAGTACTTGTGTCTGTGCCAGCAGTTTGTAACCCAGGTTACTTCTCGTTGGCTTCCTTACTTTTGTATTACCTATTGACAATGTCAGAAGCATTTAGTTTCTTTTTTTGTGGAACAAGCTGTGTGACGCAGGGAAAACACATTTTATTTCATGTGCGTTTTGTTAAGGAGCAATCTGCTCTTTTGTCTTCACAGTTAGAACAAAAGAAGTTCAGAAAAAAAATAAGTTAGAGCCATGGTTCACATGAAAAGTCATGGAAACTTGTGATACAAACAGGATGTAATAAGTGAGAAAGAAAGTACTAACATGCAAAATTTGAGCATTATTTTTTATTTGTTGGTATTCTGTGCCTTGGATGGGCTTGTAGAGGATGGGGAAGTTAAGCATAGCAGTCATGATTATGTTCCCAATTATGCAGCTTTTGTAGGATACATTGCTGAGCCGGTAAGGGAGTAAGTAACTGGGATTTATTTGGCTGTGCCAGCAGCCAATGCTGAGTGAAACACTGGTCTGGACACAGGTTCTAGGAAGCTGCTGTGCTCTCCTCAACAGTCTTCAGTCTTTGTCCAAATAGTCGGGTTACTTTAGAATTGATGTCAAAGTTAAGAGAACTAGTTACTTCTGGAAATCAAAGACTTCCACACACAGGAGGAGAAATTCCTTATTTCAATGTTACATAGAAGCATAAAATAACAAAAAGTTCCTAATGGCTTAAGCTCCTTTTGCTAAAGGGAGAGGGTTACAAATATTCAGCTTGCTTATTCACCTTGGCCTTATGATGTGGCTGGGACAGATGGAAGAATTGCAGGTGGTTCCCCAGTTGCTTTATACTGAGATATCTACCTGTGTGGACATATATAACTACATCTGTGTAGATGTGGGGTGTACAAGAGACACACCTTTTGTCTCTAGAGAAGGAACCAAAACCTCCAGACTTCACAAACTGTTCCCTTCCTGACATATAGTGCTTGCAGCAAGCAACTGGAAGTGTGTTCAGTACTACGTTCTCCATAGATTGATTACAGGGTTAAATGTTTCGTTCAGTTCAACATCACTGTCATGTTTTTCAGATCGTCTTCTGGCTGGTCTCATTGCTGGTTGTCACAGCGTGCTGATTACCACCACAGAGCAAAAGCAGGCCCGTCTGTTGTTACCTACCAAGAGGTCAGCGCTGTACTGAGCAGTGCAGCAGAGATGTGTTGCTGTGCAAACGGAAAGGTTTAGCACTGTCAGTAATGGTAGAAATGGATAAATGAGCCAGGAATAAAAATCCTGAATAAATAAAAAGCTGTGGTATCAAGTTTGTTTCCTTTCGGTGAGTGAATTTACCCAATTCAGATGAAAATGTTACTGTTCCAGGGTCTTGTTATCATCACTCTACTGCTAACTTTGTTAATGCCTCAGCACTGGCACGTGTCATTTTGTGCTAATTACTATACAAACATGTAGTACATTGTACCAGTGAAGGCAGTGGAAGGCACAACAGATGGAAGGGAGAAAAAAAAAACAAAACAAAACACAACACACAGATGAGCCAGCAAACAGGCAGTGAGTGTGAGGAAGGATGAGATGACATTGCAGCAGATTTTTCTATACCTGCTGGTTAGCTGGGCACACATCGCGCTATATGAGATGTGCTCAGCTAGATCTCACAACTGAGCTCAAACTCAAGGAGTTTAAGGCTGTAGTGGCTTGATGAAGGAGAACTTTTGCCACATGTGAAGGGCAAAACCAGAGATAGTGCTGGTCCTTGAGGTGTGTAAGAACAGCGAGGAGGCAGTGAAGGAGCCTCAGGTTTAGATGATGAGGAAGGTCACTCTTACTTGCTGGAGGGCTCTTGGATCTTTTGTTACCTGAGGACGTGAGTGGCAGCTTTCAGTCTTTTGTTTCAGTGTTTAATCAATTCTGCAGGCGTTTCAGATGGAGGTTCACTACACAGCTTGACTCTGAAGTTGGAATTCCTTTTTCCACGCAGCTGGTGCCGATGTGGCTTCTTCTGGCACCGCTGTGTTCTGGAGCAAAGTGCACCTATATCCTGTTATCAAAGCAGCAGTTGATGAGATGCAGTGTTATGTACCAAAAATAAAAAGAGAAAAGTGAGGAGAACAAGGGGATTGTGAAGAAAATACATTAGAATTCTTTTCCTGTATTCAAATCCTAAAGTGAAGAAAAATTCCTCCTCTGTTCAGCCAAGTAAGCAAAAATTCCTGAGAGGTAAGAAGCTAGTAATTCCCACCCTAAATGAATTACATTTGCAAATAAAATTTTTAATTATGCTTGGCACATCTGAGCCTCCAGCTGGTGGGAGCCCAGTGCAAGAACCTGTAAACAAGAAACCAACTAGTTCAATGTTCGTCTAGAGTTCGTCACCTATTATTTCAGGTTAAATTGGTAGATTGTTCAGCCATTCTCTAACAGAAAAAAAAAATCCTTGTAAGAATTTTGCAGATTCATACTTTTAAATGTACAGATTTTAAGGATTGCAGTTCCTTACACACTGCAAAATAAGATAAAGACTGTCAGCAATGGGACTGCTGCCCCACTCAAAGGCAGCAGTAACAAAATACAAGGGCAAAGTCTGCGGCTCCAAACGTTCAAAACCGTGACTCACACATAAACTAATGAGAATGGCCTGCATGCTACAAGTTTTTGTTTGTTTACTTTGTGTGTTTGTTTTGTTTTGTAATAAATTGTTTGTTGTTGTAATTGTTTTGTTGTTTCTTATTTTTTTATTCACCTTGTGTGTCTTTGAGCCCTTAGGATTCACAGCAACACACAGCTCGTGTTTATAAGTTACTTGTTAGGGCTTCTGTGTACAGCACTGAAGCTGTGTCTCTGGAGAAGTCTTTTAAAATCAGAAGCTATTTAAGTCTGTAGCTCTCACTATTTTCTATGGTAAATACAAGTCCAAGTATTCTGAGCCCCCAAATCACTGTTTTAAAGGTGATAAACTGAGGTGGAGAGATCAAGAGCATCCTCCCTTTTTTTTCGTTGCAGGCTATAGGTATGACTATAAGCTCTATGTTGCAAAGAGGACTGATTTCATCTATATTGCATGTTGTACTGTATACACAATGCCCCTGGTATATAAATAGTAAACAAAGATGATATACAAATTCAGATAACTAAGTAGCTGTCTCTGCCTTTGTTGCTTTGAGAACTGGGGATCTTCTCTTTAGCAGGGGAATAAGGCAGACTTGTAAGAATTGAAGCGTTCCTTTTGAGAAGAAGCTTTGTACCTTATGCTTGAAAGATATTGTGATTATTAAGACCCCAAGAGAAATTAAATTGTGTATGGCTCAATTTGAAAAATTGCTTCTTCAGGCATCCAGAGTGCCATTGCCAATTCCAGAGATTTTGTTGGTGTTAGGGGAAGGCAAACAAACAGAAAACTCCAACTTACATTGAGAGAAACCCAGGAGACAGGAAAAAAACAAAACAAAACAAAACAAAACACCAACAAAACCAACCAGCTCCCACCAGACTAAATCTCAGAAATACAAAAGATTTGTGAGCTGCTATAGAAACAACCTATTTACAGTGATCACATTTTATAAATAATCTACCAAATTCTGGTGTGTGTTTCCCCATCCCTCGTCCTCATGGGGCTTTGCTTGGTTTGGTTTCTGCTATTGTACGTAAGTCAGCTTGACCTTCTGCAGAAATCCATGTGACCTGCCAGCCCGCAAGGTCCAGGAACAGCAGTTTTAAGAAAGCAGGACTGTTTATGCTGTGAAAGGCATGTCTGAATCACTTAAAACATTACAGAAGGAAAAAAAAATAATAATCCAATGCTTTCATCCAAACAGCTAAGTAATAAATGCAAAATGCTGAACCCTGAGCTGGATGTCACTCAGTGCAGAGTTGCTGAACTCTCTTGTGCTGGTTACCAGGATAAATACAGATGTAATGCATATTTCTGTTTGTTTTTGTTCGGATCTGTCTATTTTTGCTAACGGGAGAGCTCTCCCCTGACCCAAGCATTTTTATAATGCATGCAAATATCTGCAACAGTTATTTTCATGCTCAAAAAATTTATTTTCATATTACTGAAAGCATTACATAGATATATATGGTGCACAAGTTCTGAATATATGGGAGCTTTAACTAGCTAATACTGTAAGCTTTGAAATAAACGTGTTTGAACTGAGAAGTTGTAGAAAGCCTTTGGTGTAGAAAGATAGCAGTAACATAAAATTAAACTTATTTAATCTTAAAGTTAATTCAGTTTGTTCTCAAATATACGTCACTGAAACTTGAATGGCTCAGGTTGGAAGGGATCTTAAAGATCACCTAAATTTCCTTTTAGTGTATTCCTAGATTTCCTATTTTGCTGTTCCAGCCTGCAAAGAAAAATAAACAATAACCCCCCCCAAAAAAAAGAGCACAAGCAGGGTTTGTCATGTTGTCCCCATAAACATCTTTATGCGTTTATTGGGAGTGAGCCAAGGGTCCTGTCTGACAGCTTTTCCTCTTGTATTGAGTCAGTGCCCTCAGAAATGCAACCACACCATCAGCCATTGTCTTCTAGCCTCTGTGAATCCTCACAGTCCCCACTGAACTGAGAAGCACCTGTGTAATTTTTCTCTCCATTCTTCTGTCTCCCCCCTCTTCTGCCCCTCCCCAGCCCCTAAATCGCAGCCAACGTTTCCTTCCCTCTCCATGGGTGCTTCCCTAGGCTCTCTGCCAGCCAGCATTCGCCAGCTCCATGTCTACATAAACACTGCCAGGCTGTCCTTCAGATGTGAGGGAAGTGGAAAAATTATAGAAACACGCTTCCAGTCATCCACAGGCTGTGTCTACACAGTGCTTGTCAAATCAACCAACAAAAAAAAAAGCCCAGGCAGGGTGAAAGTGGACATGACCTCCTCTCAGCTGAGTACAGCAACAGTGCACATCTTCTTAACGGCAAAAGCAAATCACAGAATCGTGTGTCCTTCGCTGCACGTGTTTAACGACATGGGTGCACACAGCCATGGCAGGGTGGCCAACACACAATGCCTTGTCACCACGCAGCAACCTGTCTGTGTGCCTGGGGCTTCTCATTTTTTGGCCGTGTTGCTAAGCTACATGCAAGTTTGCCAATGGGCAGGGAAGAAGAGTGATGTTTGAATCTGAAAACATGTCCTGAAAATGCAGTCTCTCGGAGAACAGCATAAATTCCCTGTTTTCTCCACCCGTTAATGCGTTGCAAGAGGAGCATATGCAGGGGGAATCCATCCTGGTGCAGGAAACTAGGGAGCAGGTAGGCGAGCAGGGATATAAAGCCATTTCGGGGCGTGCTGTGCTGCAGCAGCAGCTGTGCTGATCAGGGCTGTGCAGGGAGTGTGGGCATGCCCGACCTCGGGGAGGGAGCAGGAATGAGGGAGCGATAGATACAGCGCTGCAGGCTCCGGGGAAATCCCTGCTGTGCAGCTCCCCTCCTAGCCCAGCACATCAGGACTGCAGGAGCAGCACCTTCACCAGCTGCGAGGAACAAAGAATTTGTGGCAGCAGATTTTTGGTGAGACAAGACTGATATGTTGGGAGAGATACTGGTGTCCCCAGTCTGCACTGAGCGCAGCGCATGCGTAATGTGCTGCATCCTTTTTTACTCTCTGCGCACCATCAGTTTGGCTGTGGGTTAGCTTTTCTCAAGCCAAAAACTCCCATAGAAGCAAACAAACGACAAAAACCCTAAGTCTCCGTCATGTTTCTGAGAAAATAATTTTTCTCCGAAGTTAATGTTAATCTTGATTTCGAAGATTGGCTAGTAACTTATTGAGAGTGTAAAAAACCTAGCAGAAGTAGTACTTTTTTTTTTTCCCTTCCTCATGCTCTAGCCTAAAATTTATAGCCCGTTTTGTGTCCAGATCATGGATGCATAAAACAATTACTTGGTGTGCTTCAGTGCTGAAACAGAAACGTGCAGCAGGAGAACAGGAAACAGATGTGGGCAGGGGAGAGTAGGGTCTGCTGTAAGTAGGACCTACTGTCACTAGAGGAGTTTCTATTCTGTATTACTGATTGCTTTTGGGGGGATTCATGTATCAAAGGGGAAGCCTCTGGTTGTTCACACCTCCCTTGGCACTCTACAGGAGCTTTCCAGAGTAGAACAGCCCCTCAAAGGGCAGATCTTTCCTTCAAGCAATGGGGTATTGAACTTAGATTAGAGCTCCCAAAGAGCCCAGGGAAACCAGTTTCCATGTCGTGCTAGAGGGATTAGCTTGCTGCCCCACTTCTGAGCCCAGCAGAGCAGACTGCATTCTTGCAGTACACACTTAGACTGGAACTGCCCCCTTAGCGTGCTTTGATTCACATCTAAAAGTGATCTTGGAGCACATGGGTTGAATTCCTTTCAAAGGAACTAAACCAAAAGACGCCCTCCGGGAGCATCCCCAGTGCACTGCTGCTACTGGCAGCATTTGATCCATGGGGCCTGGATCCTTGGGCTTGTTTTAAGTAGGTTTTCAATCCTGCCTGATTCCCTCTACAAATCCATTCCTTCTGTTCCTCACCATGCCACAGGCAGATGTCACTTTAGCATCTGCATAGCCAGTAACAAACTTTCCTACAGGTTTTCCATCTTGTCTATAATTTCTTTGTTTGAGTAACAACTGCAAAAACAGAGGTTCAGGGAATCACCTTTATTGGCAAAGTCTGGAGAAGTGCAATATCCACAATATTTAGTAGAGGTATCTCAGTCACTACCACCTAAGTAGAGGGGGAAACAAAAATACTATTGCTTTTTTGGTGGGAGCTTTGTCATTAGTATTGCTAAAGTACTACAGTTTGTTCAGGCTTAAGTCTGCACTGAGAGGAAGATTAATGAGAATCTTAGTGGTGCTTTTCAGAGGCTTAATTAATAGATTCAGACCTCATGTGACAAATGAATCTTTACCATAAGGGATGAGGATAAATCCATGGAACAAATCAAGGAAATAAAGGATGTTTAAAGTAAAGAGGGGATAATCATCTACCTGATCCTGAAACCAGCTTACTATTGTATGGGATCTATAATGTTTATGGACTCATCTTCAAGCTGTTTTATTTGATTTTGCTAATTTTATTTAGATTTCTAGCTCACACCTAACTTTCTGATGAGCTAATTTGTTGTTCTTTTCCCAATTAATTTTGCAGTCACCTGGACACTGCATTTATTTTCAAAAGCTGGCAATAGCGTTTGTTACATTTCATCTTTCATTTTCTTATTTGTCTATATTGATATTATTTTGGCATTTTCTTGACGTGTAACTTGCTTTTCTTTGATGCGCTTTGACATAATTTTGTGTTTTCCTGAAAGTATCAGGTGCTCCCCATGGATCCCAATTAATGTTGTTTTGAGGTTGAGTTTCTGACAAGACACAGCTGTTGTGACAACGCTGTCATCTTCAAGGGAAGGTGAATGAAGGTGGCTGTAGCTGAGCAAACATCTCCAGCTGCTGTAGTCACCACTTGAAAGACAGTCTTTGCTCAACACATGCTACCAACTCCAGCTATTTCTTGTCCTATACCGAAGAAATGAGCATCAGATTGTGGTTACTGATAGCAAAAATGAAGATTTTCAAGTAGGAGTGTTAAGTACCAAAGCTGTTTTTAAGTGGGTGATTGTCATACTTGAAGCCAAGCTGAAATCAGCTTGGTGTTACACACAGAAGCTGTAATGCTTCCAGGCTTGCCTTGAAACCATTTTGCTGCAGACCAGCTATTGCTAGTCTAGAGTCTTAGCTCGCACCAGAGCTCATCTAAGGCTGCTTTATAAATGTCTTCAGTTAGCTTTTGTGATGGCCAAGCTAGCAGAACACTTAAATGCAGGCTGTGCTGGAAGCCCAGGAGCAGTCCTTGAGGAAACCGATCAGACAATTCACGAGTTTAAAGCTAATCACTCTTAAATGCCTTTGTGGAGTGAAGCCTAAAATCACCTTGATAACTTCTATCACTCAGTATGAATGGAATCTCTCTTTAGCTACTAGTGATTTATATGCTTATAAAACCTACCTTTAAATGTCATTTTTAATGGCAAAGGACTCTATTTCATTCACAGTGACCCCCCAAGATCTCCCACCGCAACAAGTTAGGGAGAAAAATTTCCTCTTCACCAGAAATCTCCGGATAAAATTTTGCTGCTTATACATGCAGTGGTTATACAAGAGGTAATACGGTCCAGATGATGCCAGAAGTCCCTTCAGGCTCTCAGATCTATTAACCCACTGGATAATTTACAAACAGAACAATTTATGGAGTGAGAGGCTGTCTATTGTGCGTGAGGAATGAGACGCTAAAGTCTGCATCATTCATTCTGATAGAGACCCTGTTTACACAGTGCGTGCATGCTTGTTGCAAGGCAGCAAGAATAAATTAGTAAAGAGTACCGAGTGCTGATGTAATATTATTCAGGCTATCCAGAAGCAAGGATCTCGTTTAAATTTCGTGTTGGTCTGTAACAAGTGTGTTCCCCGACAAATGCAGCTATGTGGAATTTTCCAAAACACGAGGCAAGGATAATGAAATAGCATGGGTGGGCAGGGTGGGGACACTGACAAATGGAAGTAATTTTCAGCAGTGGTAAAGGTTTAGGTAATTGCAGTAGCCTACAGCACTGCGGGCTGGATTCTTCAAAGCAAGCCGTTCTTGTAGCTGCTTTCAAGGATCTGCTTACAGCAACAGACTTTCAAATTTCTAGAAAAGGAGGGCGAGAGACATTATGAATAAGTATGAGTTTATCCCATTAGTTTTAATGAAATCTGATAAGCCCGAGTGCCTGAATATTTACAGCTAAGCTACTGTCAGGGCCCTGAGGGCACTAATAGCCCTTACTGGCCCTGCCTGCCCTCTTCTGTGGTTCACCCCACCTCATAGGGCTCAGGGCCCCATTTCAGCCTCAGGCCTGTCAGCCCCTGCCCCAGAGATGCTGCAGCAGTGCCGGGCTCCAGGTCCCCACAGCCCTGCCCTGCCTGGCCATGGGCCCCAAGGGCTGCTGTCCCAGTCTGTCCTCACACTGTCCCCATCCCCAAAGCCCTGCCTGGTCATCCTGGAGCTGTGTCTGACCCTGGGTAACCCCAAATGTCTTGACACTGACCTGTGAATTGATTTTCCAGCTCCGCTTTGGACCTGCCCCATCACCACAAACTTGCCGTCCCTAGGTCTGTTCTGCTGGGCTGCATGAGCAAGTGCCAAGATGAACAATTTCTACCACCACTGAACTAGATGATAAAAAGGAAAAAAACTATCCCAGTGATTTTACCTGCTCCGTCTTGTGTTACCTGAGAAATCAGCCCGTTTCCCAACCTCTTTTTCCAGGTCTGCTCTGAACAGAGCTGTGTTGGGCAAAATTAGGCTTCCACAGTGAGCTGGGTTTGAGGCAGGTACCTTCAGAGAGGGCTTAGCCCAGTCTGAGATGTGAAGGTTTCTCTCCTTCTGCATGAGCTATAGTTTCCCATCCTCCTCCTTAAAGTGCCTAGAGTTTGGTCTGGAGAATATGACTCCCGTATTAGTTTCCTGGTAGGTCTAGCTGTGTTTTCCATGCCCTTTTTTTTTTTTTTTGCTGTAGTTAGCAAAAGTAGTTAGTTTGACTTCTTGGAGGTTTGGACCAGGCCTGGGTAGCTCCCTGCTGGTGTGCATCATGGGCTCATTGCTGTCCTGCCCTTGGAGCTGGTGCGATACTCTGCATGTAGGCCAGGACTATGCCTTCATTCCCACCCAGAGCCTTAGACATAGTGAATTGCGGTGAGAAATGAGGTTTCTTGAGGTGCTGAAATCCTTGCCTACTTCTGGACAGCCAAGAAGCAGATGACCACCTCCTGATCTGAAGGATTCAATTAAAAGAAAGAGAAGAAAGGGTTCTGGTGCAAGGGCAAGAACAGGCACAGCCTCGACTGTTCAGTGGTGGAAACTGATGAGAATGGGGATGGAGGAGGATGGAAGGAGGAGGAAGAGGAGCAACATGAAAAAAATAGTTTGATCCTTTCAAAACCATGTCATGCCATAGTTTTAATTACATAGGGGAAATATTGGTGACTCAGTTCTTGTGTGTCTCCTTGTTTTCTTGCCACTGCTCTTGGACTGTCACTGTATCTTCATCATGGTAGATGACAAGTAGCTTTAGGTGACAACTAAAATGTTGTGTGAAGTGGTTGACTGTGGGACTAGCCAAATGCTGAAGACTCTGTTGTTTTCAGTGCCAAAGCACAGCATTGTGCTCTCTCTGCGGGGGCCTGCATTGCACTCTGGAGAGCTTTCTCTTTTTTCTCTAGCAAAATGAATATCTTCCACTTTGACTTCCTTTGGTTGTTCTCAAAAGATTTTGGCATCATCCACATTGAAACTGGAAAGTAGACAGTTTCTGCCTAGCATTCAGCCTATAAATAAAAACATGTGGGGAAGTCTGACATAAAGATTCAAATGGCTTTCATTTGCTATTGAATTTACCTAGTGGCTATGATGCTAAGCATCTTCCACTCCTTCTCTGAGGCTATTGTAAATTAAACAGTGCCTCCTTGATTTTGCTGTCAGATATCGCTGCCACAAGCTCTTGGAGGCTGGTGGGTCTCTGGTGACTTCAGAAGTCTCTCAGTGCTGGATCTACCTGGTCACTGGAGCAGTGAGCAGGTCTAAATGCCTGTCCTGCAACTGAATGTGAATCCTTGCCATGTCATGGTCAACAGCTCAATGTCCAGGTGGAGACCTGTGATAAATGGTGTCCCTCAGGAGTCTGTATTGGGACTGGTGTTATTTAACATCTTTGGCGGCGATGTGGACAGTGGGATTGAGTGCACCCTCAGCAAGTTTGCCAGTGACACCAAGCTGTGTGGTGTGGCCTACGCTGGAGGGAAGGGATGCCATCCAGAGGGGCCTTTGGTAGCCCAAGGGGTGGGCCCATGCAGGCAACATGCAGTTCAACAAGGCCCTGTGCAAGGTCCTGCACCTGGGGCATGAGTACAGGCTGTGTCATGAGTGGGTAGAGAACAGCCCTGTGGAGAAGGACTTTGGGGTATTGGTAGATGAAAAACTGCAAATAAGCCATTGATATGTACATGCAACCCAGAAAGCCACCCATATGCTGGGCTGCTTCAAAAGCAGTGTGGCCAGCAGCGTGAGGGAGATGACTCTCCCCCTCTGCTCTGCTCTGCTCTGGTGAGACCCCACCTGGAGCCCTGCGTTCAGATCTGGGGACCCCAGCACAAGAAGGACAGGGAACTGATGAAATGAGTCAGGAGGAGGGACAGGAGGATGATTAGAGAGCTGGAGCACCTCTCCTATGGAGACAGGCTGAGGGAGTTATGTTGTTCATCCTGGAGAATAGAAGGCTCTGGGGAGACCTTACAGTGGCCTTCCAGTACCTAAAGGGGATCTACATGAAAACTGGGGAGGGATTCTTTGTCAATAAATATAGTGATAGGACACAGGGTAACAGCTTTAAACTAAAAATGGATAGATTTAGGTTTCATATGAGGAAAAAATTCTTCACTGTGAGGGTGGTGAGGCACAGGCTGCCCAGAGAAGCTGTGGGTGCCCCATCCCTGGAGGTGCTCAAGGCCAGGCTGGATGGGGCTTTGGGCAACCTGGTGTGGTGGGAGGTGTCCCTGCCCATGGCAGGGGGTTGGAACTGTGTGGGCTTTAAGGCCCCTTCCAACTCAACCCAAACCATTCTGTTGCTCTACGAGTCTGTGAGGCCTTATACAACCTTTGGGAGGTTGGGAGAGGGGTGGAAGGTAACAACACAGAGCCCAGATGAAGCAAATGCAACTAAGGATCAGGTAAGCTGAAATGCTTGACATAACCATGATACTGATAAAGGTGGCTCCACACTGGTTGGGCTGTTCCCTTGCCGTATGAATTCAGTTGCCACTTACACAATATCTTTGCAGTGATATCAGTGTTTCTTTGCCTGTAACAGGGGACAATGATATAAATTATTAAAGATACCAAGCACTGAAATTGCTCCTGATTTCTTTATTAAGAACAGGCAGTTCTAAAAAGCCACCCACCTCTGAAATGACAGCCGAGTGAGGAAAGGTGATTGACACGAGAGCTGGAAGATCCACGTGTGCCGCTGTCACTAGGAGGTACCAGCAGAGACAGGGAGGGGGTTTTATGCCCTGGGGACTGTTTGTGTTCCCCTCTATGTGACAGTCCTGTGGGAGGTGGCCTTGCCTTATACAGGCTCATAAAGCATTTGTGTGGTGTTTTTTTTTTTTTTTTGGTACTGTGATTCTTTTACTGGGAAGGTAATTATCCTCTGTCCCAGAGAAAGCTATTGAGGACATACCTGCCACGAGAACAAGCTATCGCTACAGGATCCCTGTTGTCCCTGTGGGCTGGTGCCAGCATAATAACAAAGCTGTGTGTTTAAATTATACAGAGGCAGTTAATGAGTTTTCACCTTGTCAGGAGAGCAGTCCAAGGTTAAAGAGTGATGTGTCCCAGAAACCTGAGTGACAAAAGCTGAGTTTTGAAAATATACAACCTACTGGATGAGCCAGTATTTCAAAACAAAACTTTTATAAGGTTTCCCTTTTTATGGAAGAAAAGTGCAGAATTACAAAAGGCAAGAGAGGGGCACTCTGATTGTGAATGCAGTGTGGCAGCTAGACGGTATTTAACGTGTTATTATGTTATCAGCAGAAGTGTTTAATGAGATTTGGTAGAGGTTCCCAAGGCTGTATTATCATGTTTATATTATCAGACAGGAGGTGTATGAAACGATGTGATTTATTTGGTTAGAAAGCCAGGGCAAAGGAGTATTTCACTATTCCAAGCTATATATCATCAAGCAAATCTGTTTTTTGTTTTTTGTTTTTTTTTTTTTCTGAGATCATAAATATTGCAAAGGAAGGGACTAGAGCAGATGCAGTTTCTTTAGGTTTTGGACAGCATTTCTATTATTTCCCACTTGTCATTTTGACTGCAAGGGTAGCTCTGCACATTATGAAAAATGTGTGTTTAAATAGGTTAGTAGTCAGTTAATTGGTGGAGACCAAAAAGAATCATATTCACTCAAAAATTAGTAAATTCTTGGGGAGAGGAAGATTTGTAATTATTTGGGAGAAAACACTCTGACTATAAGGGGGTCACATCCTCAGAGCTGTGCTTCCCACACCACCTGTCCTTTGTGCACTTGGATCTGAAGCTCCGTCCTCTTCTCATAGGACAGAACAAGACCTCAAATCAATGTCCCCGCTTCCCTCACTGGTACCCCTTGTCCCCACAGCCCCAACTGATTTTGACTTATTTTCTGTGTCCCTGATGTGCAGAGCCTGTGGTGGACAGTGGGCTGGGAGCATCTGCTTCATGGTGGCACAAACTGCTGTTGTTTTGTATTTGGCACTTGTTGGCTGTGTTAAATGTTTTATTCTCATCCCATTCACACTCCTGCTTACTTTATTTCCATACATATTACGCTGTGGTCCATTCTGGTTTTGGCACAGCCATATTTAAGGCCAGACTCTCCAGCAGGCATCTCTGGATTGCTCATTGAAAGCAAGACATAAGCAGAATATAAGATGTATTCTTCCAGCAGTTTTCCTAGAAACACCTTAAATTGTCTTGAATTTGTTTAAATCTAGAAGCTTTTAATAGTGAATCATCATCAGATTAAAGCATACCTCCTGAGAGTCTTCAAGGTTCTGTGCAAGACTCAGTACGACTCAATATTTTTAGTACTCAGCTGAAAGCCAGGATAAAACTTGCAGCTCCCACAAAGGCTGTAGAAAACCCCATAGAGATAAGCAAGCAGACCTACGACGCAGTCTGGATTGCTGGATGAGTTGGGCTTGCTGCACAAAATGTATTTAAGTGCAATCAAATGGATGCTCTACATCAGGAAAACAGTGCTGCTGTTAAAAGTTTAAGAATCACAGTGAGACTGTGGTTGAATATGAAATCCTCGTTTCATGTTACAGCTAAAATGGCCATGAGATGTACAAACAGAAGACTGCTGAGTCAAAAGGGAATTGAACACCATATTTAGCACCCAGTTTATGTATTCATGTTTCTTGAAAGAAAAACAAACAAACAAACAATAAATAATCTCAGGGTTGGGAAAAAAAAAAGTCACATAGTTTCCTGAAGAAAATGCTTTACAGTGAGAACAACCATGAAAAAATCTGAGCCTCTGACAAATAAGGGAATGCATACTGGAGCATCTTGTGGTTCCCTGAGCCCTAAAATCTTTATCTGCTTGCAATAATAAAATCTTGAGGTGAATTAAAAAAGCTAATTTCAACGACATGTATAAAGGCCTGACTTTATCTGCATGGTCAAGGGACAGCTTCCTTTAACCTTTTAAAGGACTTTTCACCTCCTTAATTTTTAAGTGACAATACCACTGAGCAAATGACACAGAAGATAACATGACTACACCACGTCCTGCTATGTAACCTGGTATCTCTTCAGCGTGTACTTGTTCTTGCCTAGAGAGGAGCCCAGAGATGCCTCTCTGCTGCTGTAGAAGCAGGGCAGGGGTTGAAACAGGTTGCTCTTCGCTGCCTTTGTGCAGTTTGCTACTGACGGCAGTGCATCCTGGTATGAAGCGACCAAGTAACCAGAGCCACGGTGCTCCAGGGTGGTAAAAGTCAGGTAATTTATTCTTTGTGTCCTGTTTCCAGGATCTGGCACTAGCCTCATGGTGCTGTAATTCCTCCTCTGTCTAGTGCTGTAAGACAAAGGGGGAAACACGAGCTTAAATAAGTTATAGCTGTTACAACAGGTTAATTTGTGAATTTGTGGGTAACCCAGTTTGGTGATGGGGACCTTGCAGTGCCTTGGGCTAACAACTCCCCAGATCAGCTGCCATCTCTAGCTGTGACACAGCCTGGAGAAAAGAGTCAAGCAAAGAAGCACAGCCATTTTACCAAATGGAGATGGGAAAAAAAAACCTCCTATGATCACACTGGAAGCTTTGTTTTTTTCCATTTGGAAAATCTTCTTATAAATTTAATGAGTCCCATAGAGTCAGAAAGACAGAAGGGTTCATGGAAGAGCTTGATGGTGATAAAATCTAGATGTAACGCTTCTAATGGAAGGGTGGGTATTCATGGTGTCTCCTCTCATTTCTTTCCCTGCAATCATAATTAGTGTACCTTAGTCAGTGTCACCAAAGATTCATGGCCAGACACGCTGGGGAAATTGTGTGTGTCACTACTACTTCCTTTAATTGTATCAGATGCACATTAACTGCCACTGTCTAGACACTTGTGTCCTACAAGGCAGCGTTTAAATCAGAATCAGAGAGAAAAAGCACAGCTGTTAAAACACAGCCCTTTCTCTCTTGATTCATCTCTGCATTCAGTCTCTGCATTTTAGAGTATGTTGAGTTTTCTAACTGTTGTGATTTTACAACATCTTCTTTAGTGCATAGTGTTTTATGATGCTGCCTTATGAATTAGTTATCAGTGACTGCAGAGCTGTTGCAACCTTTAGTTTTGACAGTACTGTAACCATATAATAAATGCAATCAGCTATAGCTTTTATAATCAATTTTTACTGTTCAGGTCACATTTTCATTAGTTTATTTTATTGCTATGTACCTTTTCCAGCTGGGTTTATGTAATTTTCCAACCATTATCTTCATAGATACGGTACTGAATATTTACCTTTAATGTCTGAAAGGCATTTTTTTTAATGGGGAAGCTCAGAAGGATGCTTTTTATGTCTTCAGAGAATAAATTAGAGAAAAACATATGACAGAAATGGATGATTTGCTGAGTGTCTATAGGTGGAGAATCTCAACAGAAACATCAGAGACATTTCTGGAGTCCATTAGCACCTCTCTACAATTTTGGCTGCAGGCATGAGAGAGATGGTTAGACACATCAGAAAGCTGCTGGTTCTTGAAACTGAACTCTGCAATCAGTAATATAGTTTTTTAAACATCCCATTGAAATGCAGAAAATGCTAGGAAATCTCTTTGAATATTTTGTGAACCTACGTCTTCTTTGTTCTGTCTTTGAGATTTCAGGATGTAATTGCCACAAAGAAAACATGGTCCTGTGTTGTCTGTTTAGGCAATGAGAAGCAGTCAAAGGTGCATTAAACCTCTAAACACCACAAGGCTAAGTATGAGACATAAATATTCACAGCTAAACATTATTATTTGACCCTTGTGTTGTATGTTCATTAGGAGTGAAACTTCGAGAAGTGTTCATATTTTGCTGTATTACACACTAGATTGGAATAATAATGTTAGAGTTTTATGTTTGGCTTGTGGACAGCTCCCCAGCAAAAGGCTTACATGCCTGGACAGCAGTTTGGTTTCCATATCCCTGGCATCAACAACAATCTGGGACTTGTTTGAAAAGAAAAAAGAAAAAAAAAAAGCTGAAGTCTCTCTGGTAAACAGTCACAAAACAGCTTGACTAATAGGTGCAAATCAAATAACACATCTAACACACCAAATTCAATGCTTATTTACAGGTGAAACAGGCTGTTTAATCATCTGTTATTTTCTAAAGGGTATGTTTTCCATGACATTCAGTGTAATTTAAATGAGTGAGGGGAGATTTGGAAGCAGTTTGCTTTCAAGCTTGTGGGAAGATTTGTACTTTAATTTCTATGAAGTTCCTATTCATGAGAAAGGAGTGAGTTAAAAATATGTTTTATGCTCATTGGTTTACAATATTTACACTTAGAATGTGTCCTGGCCTTTTGGTGTTCCTATTCCAAATTATTTGCATGAAACACTGCAAACCATGGCTTAAGGCTCAGCTGGGCTGGAAAACAAGAATTCCATCTCATGAAAAAAAAATAATAAAAATGCAGTTCCAAAGTCTGCTTTCATTTTTGTGTCAAAATGAAACTGTGAATTTTCAAAATACATTCACTAAGATTGATGAGACGCATAGTGACAAGAGAGCTCTCTTGGGATTCAAGACACGTAGACGTCATTGCTTCATGATTTAGGCACAAGCAGGGCTGGAGCCCGGGCTTCACATCAACCATGTTGGTTGTTGCTTATTCTGAGCTGTGGTCCTGAGTCCTCTTGGATGTGGCATCATCTGAGGCATTTTAGCCTTACCACTTGCAATGGACAAGCACCATTCAGATTTTGCAGGTCAAATGAGGACTTTCCCTCTCTCTGGCTTTTATTAAAACATCCACCCTCACTTGGATTTCTTGCAGGTTCCTTGAAATAAACACATTTCTGTAAAACCCCTTGGTCTTGCCAGACTGGAGTTTTCTCCATCAGCTCTTGATTCTGTTCCACAAATGGCTTGGATAAACCACTTGTAAAATCTTCCAGCAAGTAACTTACTTGTAAAATCTTCCAGCAAGTAACTTCTCATTCTTTCCCCAGGCTTAAGAGAGGGTGTACGAGAAGTTGTGAAGTTACCTATGGAAGATTACTTGTTGGATGCCTTCCATGTGTGAAGGAGCTCCAGATGAATAACAGCAAAATCACCTCACCATTAGCACTCAGATTCCCCTCTAAACATTTTTTGCTGCAACATTTTCAGAAATGCACGTGCAAGTTATACAGAGGGTGTGCTGTGGCTGCTCCTAGCCCTGCTTTGTTTCTCCCTGCTGTCTCCTCTACTCCTCTGCCAGCTAAACCTGCTACCTGTGCCTCATCTGCGCATCACAGGGCAGGGGCTGTCTTTTTGTTGTGGATCTTTACTGTTTCTAACAGACTAGCCCTAGGACTTCTGCATGCTAATAATGACTTTCCTGCTAAAGCGAAATGAAATCAGGAATCTCAGCTTAGTCACACTGCCAAGTTTGCCTAGTTTAAGCAAGTACAGAAAAGCTTTCCTAGGGTAAAGATAGAACCACGTGCCTGATTTACATTGCAAACAAAACCCTTGTCCCAAAATATCCTCTTGTGTGCCAGAACTGAAATCTAGATAGACACAGCCTCAAATACTTCACACAATCCCAATCTTTACAAGTGGCTATTCTACAACAGTTTATTTCTGCAGAAATCTGAGAAAAAACATATATTCATTTCTTCTTTTGTGTGTGTATGTGTGTGTACATGCGCATTGTCATTTTTGAGGCTTTTAACCTTTTATTTGAAAGACCTAAAGCTTGTTGGAGCATGTTATATTTTTTTTTTGTTTGTTTGTTTGTTTTTATGGCTTGCATTTGTCAGGTACACCAGAATGGATGTTACTTATACCTTGTTATGCTCCCGGGACTCCTCTTCCCAGATTCAAGCAAAAAACAAATCATTTCATCTGGTCCTTGGCATCTTGCAATGGCAAGAGGCAAATTGTATTTTAGTACACTGGGAAGTGATATTACAACAGCTCCAGGTGTCTTGGGACTGCAGCAAGGGCAAGTGATGGAGTCTAAAGAAGAAATAAACAAGCCACCCCATCATTCTGGAGAGGGCTTGGTGTGATTCATCTAATACCCTGAAAAAAGAAATCATGAAAAAATAAACCATTTTTTCAAAAGAAAAAAGAAATCATGAAGATATCATTATCTCCTTATATATTTCAAATGAATCCAGTGAAAACATTGCCCAAAAGCATAGATTTGAAACCTGACTGGATGCATTACCTCACTGGATACATTGCTGAAAATCTGTGGGGAAAAAAAAACATGACAGACTTTGTGGGATCTCCTCCCTCCCACTCTGCACAGGAGCTGTGGGAAAACAAGAGGAAAGTCAGCCAGATACAAAAAATGAAAACCCAAACCCTGAATTTCCTGTGATGATATTCATAACCAGCTATGTATAAATAGAGAGGCAGAAGAACTGGAGGCCTTGGAGTAAGATGGGCAAGACAGGGAAAAGACAAGTGCAGAGCTCTTGTTACTCCTGTCCATGTTGCACCAAAATGCCTCAATAACCCAAGGAAGGAGAATGGGGGCTCTGAATCCTTCCTGTCTGGGTGCCTGGGCTCCTGAGCACAAACTCATGTTCAGCCTCGATTATCATCTGTTCTCCTTTCATGCAGCACTGAACGTTTCCCTGCACTGTGGAGCAGAAAACATGATGGGAGCAGCAATAGGAGCAGCCTTTTATAGAGGAAGAAGAAAATCAGGAGGTCAGGGATCAGGAAAGAAGATGCCTGGGGAGCCCCATGGGCAGCAGGAGATTGTAGTGGTGCTTAGCAAGTCCCTGATTCTCCAGTGACATGGTGACACATCAACAGCAATGCCCAAAGGAGTGAGGAGCATCACTGGGGCACGGTGTGTGGAGCTGGTGGTGGGGCAGTGCCCCAGTGGTGGTTCTGGGGGCTGATCCCAAACTGGTTTGCTGCAGCTAGCACGGTGCCAGGGACAGAAATGCTGCTGCCTGTAGCTTGTAAATAAGAATTCACACATAGCGCTAAGCCAATTTGTTGCTGTTATTTCCATGTTCCTGTTGTTGAAAGCTAAAGGGATTGAAAGGGACAGAAGTGTAAGGAAGAATTGCCGATGCTAAAGTAAGCGTTTGAAGGGCTTTCTTCTTCTGCATTGACTATAAAACAGCTTTCATTTCTGTACAAGCACCGATGGACTCAGGATTTATTTTGTGGATGAAGAAATGAATTGGAATTTACCTGCTAGTGATTGGTTCTGCATCCCACATGTGCAGACAAGTCCTGTTGCCTTTGACAAGGATACTACCCGAGGAAGGTGATGATCACAGACATGATGTTTCACTGTCTGCCCAGATACTTGCAGAGTCTTCTTCTTAACAGATTCTTTTATGCTTGAGATGCAGCCTTTTTGGGTAAATTCATCATGTCAAGAAACTAAACATTCAAGCTTTGCAAAGGCATTTTCATGCTCTTCGTGTGTTTCTCCTTAGAAGAACCATCTCGGATTAGAAATAGACCTTTCAAGATTTGACAAGACAACATTTGCTCTCCCAGTCTTCTGCTGATTTCACTGAGGGCTCAGTTACAGAACAGGCAAGGGGAAAGCAGCAGAAACTGTGGTGTGCGGACAGGGAAATGCGAAGAAAGCACTGGGGGATGCACTGGGCAGCAAAGCTGCATGTGAAGCATTACTGGGGGGTGATGTGCAAGGCAGGGATCTGTGCTGGAGGGATGGCCTGTGCACATCAGAGAGGAATGCCAGGAAAGCAGGGAAGAAGGGGTAATGGACTGGATGTGCTGGGAGAGGTCACCACAGGTCTGCTCAGGACCAGGGAGAGCATCAGGAATGCATTTAGGCTTTACAGACTATTTATCTTTGTTTCCCAATCCAAAGCTGGTGGGAAAAGGCACCAGAGGGGTCCATGCACTGCTGGGCATGGACACCCATGCTGTAGGCTAGCATGGTCCAGAGAACCGTGGATCCATCCCTCTTCCTTTTTTAATTTGGCAGCAACTTCCTGAGACTTGGGACATCTAAAGTCACATTGATGCTGCGGTAATTGGTGAAATGAAATAATTTACAAACTGACAGCAGCACCTTAACCTTCTTAAAAAACTCACGCACTTTCAAAGTACACAAGGTTAGCATGCCACAGAAAGCATGCTCAGTGCTAGTTTGGGATATATAGCCAGGCTATTTCTCTGCCAAGATTTGTGCTCTGAAATGCTGCCAGTATTGAGTTATTCAGGTGGATAGAAAACACTCTGATGAGACAACAGTTTATTCACACACTTATGCTTGTAAAGTGGCTGGAAGTTATCTTCATAAAACTTTTTAAACCAGAAATTGTTTTAAAATATCATGTTTAAGTGAAGTTTAGATTGTAAGACAGAAAATACTTCAAAATCCATACAGGAATAGATTTTATGTAGTAGTAGAATTGATCAAACAATATGTCCTGTTCTCTTTCAAAACCATCCACAAAATTTAGTTCCTTTGATTTCATATAAATTAACCTGAAAAGTGATACAAGGATTATGGCTGCAAACCTTTCTGTTTCTGTATGGGTATTTGTGTGGACAGGCATAGCACAACTAGTGCTATGAGATGGATTCAATGATTAAAGCTGTAGAATGTAAATTTTACAACTGAGCTGCTCCTCTGGGCTCCATTTACAGTTCAAGCAAAGCAGCAGGATGTGGTTCACCCCATCTATAAGGAGATGAAAGCCATGAGATAAACCATTCTCTGTAAGTGATATTTCTGCTCTTGTTTTTGAGGTCCCAAAAGAGTCCCATTGCTTGGGCTGGCTCCACTGGGTCTCCTCCTGCACAGCTTCACCCTTGGAGGGTCTAAGCCACCATTCAGGCCTTCATCCTTGAACCCCAGGTGACTGCAGATATGTTTGGAGAAGGTCTTAAAGTGATAATAAAACCTGCTTTGGAAGCCACTACAGAGAGTAAAGCATGGTTTGGAAGCTCCTATTTTAGCCCCGTAGTAGTGCAAGATGCTGTCATGTTCTCCATGCCATGCTTCCCCAGACAGTGAGACCAGGCATACAGCAATGCTAGGAGGTGATGCAGTTGCTTATAACTCAGGCCATATTTCAGGCTGTTGGGGTGGGACGCAGCCTCTTAACAGATCAGCCAGTGAAGGAGAGCAGCCAGACCAAACTTTGTGAAGCCCTGAAATAGCTGTTCTGGAAATCAATGCTATTCACACTCTTCCCGTCCTCTGAATGGTATCATTTACTCAGAATATAGCATTGCACCTAGTGCTGCATCTTGCTGTCATTGAAGAATTCCTCATTGTATTTCTCAGCGCAAAGCTTTTATAGAAGAGGAACCTGAGACTTAAAAGTAAAAGAAGAAGAAAAAGAAGAAGATGACTGTCTCAGAAAACCTGCCAGTTCAAAGGTATATTTAGAATATGTGGTAAGAAAAGAACTGTCAAACTGAAAGCTTTGCTTCTCGAGATTTAACATGCCCATGGTTCATAGGAGTGAGAATAGAGCAGGACATCTTGGCTCCACTTACACTCGTAAATTAAACAGGTTGAAGAATGTCCTCTGGAGCTTAGGTCAGCTTGGAAATCATCCTGATAAATTCCTTCTGTCTCAAAAACAGGAGGGCTGCATGAAAACTGTCTACATGGGATTGTTGCTGGCAGGAAAAAAATTAGTCCTTTAAAGTCTGCCCTTTACCTGTCCAGCCAGGTCAAGTCCCCAAGTCTACCATTGAGCAACGGTGAGCTCAAAACCCTTCTGGGCAACTCCAGTGGCAGGCCAGTCATCAAGAGGTGTGTGTATCCTGTGCACATATCCCAGTGCTGATGGATCTCAACATGCCTCTCAGGGGTGTGTAGGTCCAGCACAGCCAACCTGGAACTGTGGAGTGGGGAGGAGTAGGTATCGCCCAGTCTTGGCTATGCCACATCTTCCCTATCTGCTCTAGAGTAAGTAAAACAGGTGGCTAGCAAGCCCTGTTTATCAAGTATGGATGCTATTTATGCCCTTGGCTACTGCCACACTTCCCGAAATTCATAAAAATTTGGAAGAAAACTGGTCTTGTGAAGAGAAAACACAGAGAAGAGAGAATGTTTAAAAACTGATAAGCAAATCTGTTCTGTAGGCACATTAACCCCTGAGAAAACCTTGGGCATCACAGAAGAGGCTTAGGGTTTAGGTTACCCCCAAAATGCTGCTGTTTTGCTTATGGGCTTTTAGATACTTGATTGATTAGGTGGTGTGCGGTGTATAGAAGAGACACTGGAACAAAACGTGATTTTAGCCACGTCTTTAATGCTTTGAGATAGCAGATACTGCTGGATCTGACACGGGGAGAGGCAAAGAAAGAGTAAGGTCTGAGATCTGCTGTGACAGCTTCAGAGTACCTCAGTTCTTCTCCAGACCTTTAGTAAGTCCTGGTGCCACTCTTGTGAGACAGAAAGGATGTCCTGTCAGGGGTGCCACACATCACGGCTCCTAGGGGAACAATGACAGATGAGTCCAGAAGATTGAGAGTGCTGTCACTCGTATGTGCGAAGGCACGTATCTCCTGCCCCAAATCTGTTCAGATGAAATCCCAGGAGGTCTGTGCAGGACAAGCAATCAAGCCGACCCTATAGTAGTGCAGATAGTGCCAAATAAATTGATTGACTTATGCTCACTTTTTCTGAAGGGATGATGAAACAATTTTCTGGGGACAGTTGTGTCTCTGTCTGTATATTGTGGCAGGCAAATGGGTTTTTGTTACACTGCTTTTCATGCTTTCAGTGCCATCCCTTACTGCCAATAATAACTATTATTTCTACTGGCATAACCTTTCCACTTCAAAAAACCATAAATGAAGCTAGGTTCCTGTGACAGGTACTGTGCAATACAGAACCTAAGTGAAAATTCATGATATGAAAAAACTTTCCTGAGATTAAGAATAATGTATTTACAGACATATTCAAATATGTGAATATAAAAAAAAAGTATTTCAGTTGATGGGAAAGATTAATCTTTGTTGCACACCTGTTTTTCTTTGCAGTGTTCCCAACTCTACAACACACCTCTCCTCATCTATTTTTCAGGTCCTTCTCTGTCTAACGAGGCTTAAGAACAACAGTGATTTCTTTTTACAGTTAGCACCAGGTCGCCAAAAATAGATTAATTACCAAATGATAAAATTAGAAATATTGAAATGGACTAGCTCAGTGGATTCTAATTAATTATGGACACCAGTGCTATAATCAGAGATTGTTCCTTGGATAATGGTGATATTTGATTTCAGCTGGATAGTCTTTCCCCTCCTGGTTTCACCCATGCAATTTTAAAAGGCTGAACTGGGGAAACCTAATTCAGAATTAGGAACAGCTTTATCCCTCTTATAATCATTTATGAACCTTTATGAAATTTTTGAAAAGTGGTCATTTTGTGCAGGCAGCGTGCATGATGTTGGGCATGTTTGTCTATCTCTGTGACTCAACTAGATATTATCTTGATCTTCAGTGGGCTTAATGCTTAGCGGATCTGCAGCAGGCAGTGTAAATGTCTGATCCCAGCAGGGAGAGAAGGTGGAACATCTGCATGCATGCGACATGTCCTGCTGGATGGGATGCATTTACCCACTGGGGCTGGTTAAAGAAACAAGGTTTATATTTTACAAGGAGGCACTGAAACAGAGTGCAGCAAAGTGATTCTCCAGGAATGGAAATCAGGGTTCAAGTCCCAGAATATCTCCTGGCCTTCAGCTGCTGTGTTTTCTGTGTGTTCACTTGAAGGCAGAGCATGATAAGTAGGGCCAAGAAGACTTTCACAGCTTGAGCATCCAGATGTCATATGGAAGCCAAGATCCACTGAAAGCACTGGGGCAGGCGCAGGTCACCTTCCCGCTTGCTGCTGTATATTCCTGTCACAAAAGTTTTTATGATGAAGTCTTATACAACCTAAGCATGCATAGCTTCCCAAATAGCAGTTTTATTATAATACAACTACATTTTTTTTTTTTTCAGAAGTGACAAGTATTTTGAATTAAAAACATTTTGAGCCAAATCAAAAGCCTCTGCTCTCTCAATTCTGTTCAGCCTCCCTCTGAATGTGCTGGCTTCAGCTGAGCCCACAAGCACAGGGATGTTGGAAGATCTCCTTTTCTAAGAATATTTTCATTTCAGCTAAAGCCAGTGGATAGTAAAGTCTTGTCAGAAGCCAAAACTCATGAGATTTCTGAGCCAAGAAAGGTTTTGACAAGTTCAGCTCTTGAGCACTTGGCTGTTCTCCTGAAACCACCCAAAATCAGAGGTAACAGTTTTCTGTGACCGAAAGTGGAAGTGACAGGAGAGTCCAAAGTCCCCCAAAACATTTGTAAAGCTCTTAAATTTGGCCTCATCTCAAACTCAGCTAAGAGTTTTTTTTTTTTTTTTTTTCTTAATCCTACAAAAAAATCTCAGTGTCATGAGGAATGACAGAGAATTTAATACATAGTGTATATTTTTTCTGCACGTATCTGGGTTATAGATGTGATAATATTAACTATTACTTAATTAAGTTAAATGTAACATGTGATGTTTATTTTCCATAATATTGCCTTTTATTTTTTTAACCCAAGAAAGTTGTTGACCCTTTGCTGTGGGTTGTGATCTGTATTTCTCTATGGATTCCAGTGAACAGCCTTCCTGGCCCTCCAGCGGGCATTTGTGGGTGACCTGATTTCCTAGCAGTGTGTTGTCCAGAAATTCCTAGAATACTGAATAAACTACTAAAATGCAATTTTACTCCAAGATGCATAGAAGCACATTACATTTATATCGATTGGAGACCTGTGGCGGTCTTCCAAAGTACATATTTCTTTTTCATTTGGTACGGACAGGCAATTAACTTTACTTGCTTTAATATAAATTAGAGTTTAAAATAGCTGCTTAGGTTCCCTGCCCCAGAAGGTACAATTAATTACATCGTTGCAAAATACATTACGTACCCAGATATTTGAGATATATCAGATACAATTCTCATGGCAGACCATTACACATGCTGCATATAGAGCAAACCGAAACCTTTCAGAGAAGTCCCAAATGTGCAGCGTTATGTGAGGAACCAGGTTCTTTGGGGGAAAAATGCAGCCTTCCCAGATAAAGAATCATCTCAGCTCAGAAGAAGGCTTCCACAGAGCTTGCTGGGGTGAGGCAAGATGGTCTGTGCTCATCTGAGCAGGACCCAGCTCCTGCTGCTGCAGTGTGGAGATTTTTCTCCCTCTTTCACCTCTCTTCCCCTGCCTACAGGTGTTGGTGTACCAGGTTTCTGACCTTAAAGCAGGGGTGCAGCCAAGAGAGGACATAGCTTGTGGGGAGAAGGGTGGGTTTGCACAGGGTATTTGCCCACCAAGTAGAAGCTGACATTAAGTGAGTCCTTCCCAATTCCCAGCAGAGAAGCTGAGCATCTAAGGTGCAGCTCAGCCCATCCCATGGCAGTGTCAGGTACTGAAGTAATATGGGCTCTCTGTCCTGCACTGAAAAGTTAATGAAGGGCAGCCCTGAGCAGCCCTAATTAGACTGTAACCCACCCCTTCCCAACTTGCTGGATCCCCTGATGAGCTCCAATGGCCATTTGTGATTCTGCAGGGACAAACAGGCTGCTGATGTTTTGAATGCAATGTGGAAGCAGCTGGGAGAGGAGCTAGACACCTCCCTTAGGTGCCATCAGCTCACACAGCCTGGTATTTCCATTGTGGGAAGGTGATGAGTGGGTCTTGGCACTCCTGAGCTGTCTGTCAGTGGCATAATAACAAGAAAGTAGAACTGTCTTCCTCCCTTGCTGCACAGCAGTGATGAAGCTGTAGTTCAGGGCTGAGTGCCCAGGGATTAAAGACAATAAACCATAGCTTGTAGAGCCCTACCTGGTGCTGTTCCAGTGATGCTCTCCAGCCTGTCCGCTGGTATGCTGCCAAGAGGAGGTGTGCAGGGAAGGGAGCAGCCCCAAACCTCACTGTTTATGCCCAGTCTTTTCTTCTGGTGGGCAGGAAATGAAGGAAAATTGTTTCTCGTTATACCTCTGATACGCAGCCTGACCTAGCGATGTTCACAACCATGGAGTTGCCAAGGTAGTGAAGGGGCTGGAGCATCTCTGCTGTGAGGCTGAGAGAGCTGGGGCTGCTCAACCTGGAGAAGAGGAGGCTCAGGGGGATCTCCTCCATGTCCCTAAACCCCTGAAGGGAGGGTGCAGAGAGGCCGGAGCCAGGCTCTGCTCAGTGGTGCCCAGTGCCAGGACAGGAGGCCATGGGCACAGCCGGGCACCCAGGAGGCTCCCTCTGAGCACCAGGCAGCACTGCTGTGCTGGGCGGGTGACGGAGCCCTGGCACAGGCTGCCCAGAGACAGTTTCAGGAAATATCCAACACTTACATAGTTTTAATGACATAGCAGCAATTTGGTTTATTACAGTAAGTGGATTGATATCATTAATTCATAATGATGACAAGAGTCACAGTGATTAGGCTATTGCTAAATCTCAACATAAATCAGGTACCTTTAAAAATTTAAGTTTCACTCACCAACCAGCATAGTTAGTACGGATCTGTTGACCTCCAGGAGTAACCTTCAGAGATGTCCCTGCTCAGGGGGAGAACACTGCTGCGCAGCCCACTGCTTCAGCAAGGAGACTTCAAATTAGGCTTTCTCTAAAGATAAAATGACTTAAAATAAATATAGGTAATTAAAAATGACTTAAAATAAAGATAAAAATATCTTTCTTCATAAGATAAAATGACGGGCTCCTAGTCAAACTTAGAGTCTTATCACATTACTCTCAAGCTTTAACACAATATGTTATTTCCCCATAGGGGTTTTAAAGGATCATCTGCTCTAGGGCTGTACCCCACATTGTTTGTGGTCATGGCCACGAGCACCCACCTGGGGGTCTGTTTTTAATGATCTGTCCTGTTTAAGGAATGGTCACATCGGAGCCTACTGTGGTTCACAGGCCTGGGCAAGACATCTTTGACAGAGCTGACTGTGTCCATTACCCCGTGTCAGTTAAGACACAGTTCCAGCCTGCTCCAAAAGGGACCCACCTGTCCTTACCTCAACCCTTGAGCCCTTCCCATCGTATTTTCTCCCCTTTTTCCTTTGAGGAGAGGGAGTAAGAAAGTGGTTGTGGCAGAGTTCAGCTGTGTAGCAGGGTGAAACCACCACAGATATTCAGTTCCAGTTTATCTTTCAGGTGCCAGAAACACACAGTTCCATGAGGAGAAATCACCGAGTTCCCCCACGAGTGATCTTTATTTGAAATGTGACCGTGACCCCACAGCCTGCTGTCAGTGCTGGAGTGATGGACACGCTGCTCCTGCATCTCTGCCCCGAGCTGTGGGGCTCTCGCAAAGCTTTGCTTCGTATTCATGGCACCAGTGCTCTCAAGCCAACAAACTGCATCATTAAAGAACCAGAACCATAAAGATGTAAATTAAAACTGTATCAGATGGAGTTTTTCTGCAGGGAGCCGGCAGTCAGGAGGAGTCTGCACCACATGTAGATGGGAAGATGGAGGGTGCCAGGCTCTGGGATTAGCACAAACCAGGCACACTCAAACACACTCAGTCTGTCACCAACAGTGCACACTTCATGGGTGAAAATTAGGCCAATAACTCATCTCAGGGTGTTATATTTCTCCATCAAAGCCATAGGAGGCGATTCAATAAAAGAAGTTTTTGCTTTTTCTCTCACTTAGGCTTTGAGGCCTTGCAGGCTTTGAGTAACAAAACAGGCAGAGATCTTCTTGTCATGGAGGGTCCACTGAAAATATATCAGTGCAGAACAAAAATGAGGAAGGTGCCGTAACACCAGGGGTTGTAATACCAAGGTCTCTTCCCCATCACAAGTCCTTTGGCAGCAGGGCAGTCAAAGAGGCTCCTGCACCTGGAGGAATTTCGTCCTTCCCCACAGGCTTCCTCCCCTCAGGCTGGGCTGGTTTGCTTCTTTTGTGTCCCTGTGCCTTGCAAAATTGGCAAATCTTGCTCAAGTGCTCCAGCAACTTGAGCAGGACGGACCTGCAATGACTTCTTGAGCCAGAGGTGGAGCCTCTTTATCACCTGTTAGAAGAAATTCTCTCTGGATCTGTCCAGCCTTTCTGGGAGCTGTGCAAAATCTCACCACCTGCAATGTCCTGAGGCATCTTTTTCATCCCATGTAGGGCTTGGGGGTGTAAGGACGAGAGGGCTCCCTCTCCTCATAGGATGAAAAGTCAGAAAAGTGCTGAAGTGTTTGGTTCAACCAGATGAACTCCACAAGTCCCACACAACCCCAATTATTCTACATTTTGGAAAAAAGTCAGGCATGTGTTTGGAGAGGGTAAGGCTTTTTTATTTATGCATTAGCTGTCAAGATTTATTGTATCACTTACTACGCTCTTGAACAACAGCCCTAGTAAAGCCTAGCGGGGTGAAAAGGAGCAGAATGAATCTACAGCACCTGTGCTTTTTAATGTTATTTATTACTTGGAGAAAATGTACTTTACTTGTTAGCACCAAAAGGCATGTAAACAGATGGTGTACTGTTAAATATGGGCTTCTGCATGAGTGTGGTTTCTAGCACTGCCCTTTCATCAGTATGTTTTCTTTTCCTGTTAGGAGACATGACCCTATAAAGCCCTTTTTTTGCATTACTTGTATCAGTCAGTGGTGAAGCAGGCGGCCATGCTCGGTCAGTAGCTACCCTGCAACACTGGGGAGCAAGCTGAAGAACCAAAATGCCCATCAGTAACTGGTATCATTGAAGGTGGGGATGGTATTCACCAGGGCTATCCATGAAGCACCTGTGATTCAGCTTCCTTCCAAAGGAGCCTGATTTAGGAACGTATGTGGGATTTCTTTGTAACAACAACTGGGTTTCCATTTGATGCCTTGCTGATTCCACATGTACTATGGATTTTTCCTCCTGCACACACTGCAGAGGAGCTGGCTGAGCCTTTCAGCTTCTCATCCTAATATTGATCTAGCATCTGCTCTAATAACCAGCCCTTCGGGGGTTGCACAGTCACTATTCACAGCCTTCCATGTGCTAAATGGATGAGGATATCCTGTCGTGGCATGGGACCTCCCGTGCTGCAGACCCCACTGCCATCTCTATCCGCTGCTCCCCATCACCTCCATCCCAGATGGGGCCTCTCTGCAAAGGGCTCCTTGGCACATCCTCCTCGGTGCTGGGGCTCCTCCCTGTCCTCCCTGGCTCTTTCTGATGCATTCACTCAGCGCAGATGAGTTTTTATCGCCAAGCTGCCTCTGCTGTAGGATCACATCTCCCAGCTCCCCAACAGGGATTTCCTTGGCTCCTGCCTGCCAATTCCTGTGCTGCTGCCTGTTTTCTCCACACACCCTCATGATTACTGATACTGCCTCCTGGTATTTTTTCCTGGCGGAGGAGCCTTGAATAAGGGAAAATCAGATTATTTCTGCACCTCAGGGGCCGGCCATGCACTTAACAGACCTAAAGTGAATTTTCTGCATGTGATTTTCTGTGCAGCGGGCTGAGGTTGTGGGTGGAAACAACGACTCTGAGTCCCCGGCTGGGAAACTTGCAGCTTGGGTTATGTGTGAGTGGCAGGTCTGAAGCAAAGGAGACCTGGCTTGCTCGGATCTTGCTCAGGAGGTGGGTCTATACTCTTGTTTCCAGTTACTGAGAAAAAGAAGGAGAAAAAAAACTCTTTCCCCAGTGGAGGGTGTAGAATTTGAAAACGTTTTATTTTCTTTTCACAAAAATTACATATATGTGTGTGCACATGCAGGATACCACAAACACATATATAATTTAAAAGTTGGCTGGAGAGAGGTGTGGGTTGTTAAAGCATGTATTTTCCAAGATTGCCTTTTTTTTTTTTTTTTTTTTTTTTTCTAAGTCAGACACGTCCTTCCTTCAAGGGGAAGAAGGGAATGTTTATGCAGCAATTCCACATGACCCAAAGCCGAATTGCAGGAGGATTTTATCGACACATTGAGTTAAAAAAAAAAAAAAAAAAAAAAAAGGAAAAAAACAGATTGCCATTATATGTAAAATTCTCTGTCTGGGTGCTGTCCAAACATTTTTAATCCCCGTTGTGCCATCCCGTACTGCTGAGTGATGGATGTGTGCAACAGACCAACAGACTGCTCATGTGTGCACGGGGCTCTGCAGCTGCCTGCAGCTGGCTGCCTGCAAAGATGCTTCTTGCAGTCACAAAATTGGCCAGGGAGCAGTCATAAAAGTGAAGCAGGGAGCTGGTACAAGAGAGATGTGGTGGGCATCCCCAAAATACAGTTTACAGGGAGCAGTGGGGGCACCTTCTGCACCCTGAGCTGCAGTGGGCAAGGAGAGGGAGCGTGTGGGACATCCCAGTCACTGCAGGATGTGGCGAGTGGCAGGAGGAAAAGCTGAGTCCTGAAACACATCCTAAGGCAGCAACAGATCTGCAGAGGCTGCTTCTGGAGTGAAAATGCTAATTTCTGCATGTCAGACTGGGGCTCTGGACAAGGCAGGTCTGATTTTTATCCCGGCGTTTTAGCAGGCAGAGCAGATGCCAAATTGCAGTGCCTCAGAAAAAAAACAGCAGAAATCTTGGGGGAGGGTTTACTTGGCGTTTGCTGGTCCTTAGATAAAAATAGGAAGTATGGCTTCTAGGAACGGTTTCAGAAAGGCAAAGTTTGGAGCAAGCTTTTATTAGATAAACAGATATAACTGGAAAAAATGGCCGAGCTCTTCTCACAGCTCCATTACTGCTGTGCCACCACACATTTATTAATAAATATATTCTTGCATTTTGAAAGGAGGCTATTCAAGGCACTTGCAAATTGATGTGAATTGTGCCATTACTTGTAATGGCAGTTGCTCTCTTATACTCAGAGATGGCATTAGACTTGCTCTTTAATTGAGGACTGACTTCTTTCATCAGAAAGGTGTTTTGTGGCTGATTATATATGTTCCTCTGCGCCAAATGACACCTGCTGTCATAATAGCTTCCATTTTTATTGCAGTGTATTACAAATGATCCCAAAATGCTTCATAAATTGCTGCAAGATTTACAGAAGGGAACAAGATATTTTTAAAACCTTTTGTATGAGGTCTGTTTTTCTGTCTTCTTTGAGAAAGTACTTTTCTGATTTCATTTGTCTCCTTGAAACTATTGGGAATATCAAAGCTTTTTTTTTGTTTATTGCAGGGATAATGAAATAATGGACATTGGGTGGTTTCTTTGCTTCCCAACAACAGAAAGGATGGGATACTAAATACCTGAAGAGATTCCCTTCCTTGCCCTGCAGGTACAAATTCAAAAGAAATTAAAAAAGAGATTAGTTCAGTAAAAAATATGTCCTTGCGTAGCTTGACTACCTTCCCCTTTCCTAGTCCTTTAATTTTCCCACTTGTTCATGGGGCTTTCCATATTGTACAATGCTTTGATTTCCCTAGAAAAAGCAAGCAAAGTCTTTTTGCCTCCCCTACGACTTTAATAATAAATCTGTCATACTCTGCCTGATGATCATATAGAAATGACAAAAAAGAAATTACAACCTGTTCAAAAGATATTGGCAGTGCTGGCAGGAATTCAATTTGCCCATGGGTGGACAACTGAGTAACATAAAAGCCGAGTTTATATATGCTGCTGACAATAGCTGAAGGCTCTCCTGGCACAGCCTGAAGGTTCATGACCCATAAATATTTCTCTCCTGGCAACTGCAATCTCAGCCTCCTGCTACAGCAGAACTAGTAAAAGCTGTAGACAGTCTATTGCTCTCCTGGGACTTATGGGCTCCCCTTGCAGATTTTATGAGTATCAATCACAGGCATTATCTCATAAGACTCACAGGTTACCAGCTGGTCTGGTGTGTAAAAGTGCTGGAGACTGTAAATGCCAAGGATTTTAACTATTTCTGTTTATGAGCTATGCAAGAAAATTACATTTTCCTCCTTTGGAACTCAAAGGTCCTGTTAGCAGGGCGAGGATCTGATAAGAGTTTCACCTTGCACATATAAAACAGATTTTACTTGCCCAACAGTTGTTTTCACAAGGCTTCAACCCCCTTTGCAAGGTTCCTGGTAGAGCTGACGGGGTTCTCAGGGTGCTGAGAGGTGATCAAACACGGGCTTCCTTTAACAATACGGGCACCGACACACCAGTTAATGGAAAAAGACAAAGTAAAGAAAACCTGATTTTTTTTTTTTTATGGATCTATCCCTTTATTTCAGACTGCTTGGGAGAGATTTTCAAACACCTGTCTGTTGGAAAGCGAACAAACCCTTCAATATGGAGAGTTTACTACACTACATTTCTTTGGTGTCTTTCATTTTGGGTCTGTTCCTTGCATTTGGTCATGGCAGATTGAGGCTGCAGAGACATCTGTGACTTCAGTGTATTTATACATAGGAAATAAAAGTCTCTGAGCTCAATTTCTCCATATGCCTCTCTCAGCTATCTATTATTAGAAAGCAAACATCTTGGATGGGTTGCCAGCTAGCTATATTCAGGGCTGCCAATTGTCCCTATTTCATATTCTAGGTTGCAGATATTTTCAGGCTTGTCTTTTGGTATCTTTAGAATCTGCCTGGTGAAAAAGAAGAAAAAAAAAACCAGCATTTCACTATTGGCTTGTATGAAAGAGTCATTAGATTTGATAGAAGACATGGAGAGTGAGTTGCAGGGATGCAGTGCAAGCCACTCCTCACTCTACCTCCTTTCAAGGCAAGACTGAGAACATTTTCCTGCTCCTGACATGGGAGAACATGGCTCCTTCCTGTGTTTACCAGGAAAATAAAGGAGATGTTGGTGTCCCCCCCCGTGTTCTGCTCCTGGATGTGATGGGAGGAAAACGGAAGTCTGGCATTTGAGGAGACATTCACAATTCATATCTCCAGATTGTATCCAAACCCAGACTGGTCTTCCCACTCCCTTTCAGGAGAAAAGACAACATGTACCCATAGAGCCAACAGCCCCCAGAAGGAAAAGCAACCAAATACATGTAATTTAAAATATACTTGAAAAAATACTGGTGTATGGAAATAATGACCTCAAGAGTGTCTCCTGCCTCATTAGTGAGACCATGGGATTCTGTTGGGAGAATGAGGACACTGTCCCAGCTCTTGTCTTCACCTTTATGTTCTCCAGAAACTGAACCTACAGAGGAAAACACAAAGAGGAATGCATCACTTCATCTTGTATGGGAAATGCTGCATGTTCTTGGAGGGGAGCCATGGCTTGGGATGTACCTCTGTTTGGTGGAGGGTATGGCGCTGATGGAGCTGCCACCCCATGAGTTGAGCACCACACATGTGGCCATGGAGCACCACAGAAACTCTGCCGCGAGCAGAGGTGGTGTTTCCAACCCAGGCCAGCATCAGAATGCTTCAGAGTGCTGCTCTCCCTTCCAGAGCCATCTGTCAGGGCTTGGATGAGGGTTAAATGAGCTCCTTCCCTGGAGAAAGCATCTCCTCGCTCAGGCAATAAATCACTGTCTTGCAGTGACACTAATGCACAGAAAATACACTACTTGTGGATTTAAACAGTAAATACTGATTCTGTGATAACTGTGCTACAGGAATGCCTGAAAAAGCAATCTGAGAGTGGGACTGTCCCTGGGTAGGTACTGCGATATCTCACCATGCCCACAGGATCCACAGGGTAAGATGGATAAAGCTGGCAGCAAAGGGGGAACATTATCATTTTCATTTTCGCAGCATTGCTAATGCACCATCTTGCCCAAGGTCACCTGGGAAATCAGAGAGTATTGATAGATTAAAAAAAAAAAATGTAACGAGCTGATTTTGTGATTAAAATGTTTGCTCTCTGGAGCCAGATGCCATTCAACACTTCCAACCTGCAGTGCCTGTGCGTGCTGCAAGTTTGTGTGGGTTACTTCCAGATCAGAGCCACACCATCCCTCTGAGTTCAAAATATGGGCTGCTCCACTCCTTTTACTTTGAGAGTAAATGTGATACAGTTATGCAATGAGCTCATTAGAAACCTTCTGGTTTCCCCCAGGGATGCATGTGGGATGTCCCGGCAGGAGCAGAGTTTTCTGCAGAGATGTATGGAAAAGGAGAGCAATTGCCATTCCCTGGATGGGGCTCATCAGAGAAGGGGTGGCAGAATGGGTGGCCTTGGTTCAGACACTCTGTAACCTCTGACTGGGGAACCAAAAGCAGCTCCAAGCCAGCAGTATTACATGTACACTTGCCCCTGGGGTCTCCAGTGGGAGGAAAAGCAGGGCTATGGGGAAATGCAGAGCTGCCTGTGAAACACCAGATATCGTGTGCTGCCTGAGGCTGGTTACTGTCTTCTCCCGAGAATCTTGTAACAAAAGAGTGGCTAAAACAAACAAACAGACCAAAACCTGCATCAAACTCCTGAAATCTTTGGGTTTTGAATCTGCAGTACTGCAATACCCCAGCAAATACTGCTAACAGCTCTTGAGTTTTGCTGAGGGTTTATGCACTATTCTGGAATAGGTACCCCCTGCTTGGCTGTGGTGGAGCTGCAGCCTTGTTTCCTTCCCTTTGCAGTGCTGTGTCAACATCATTTTCACATCTTAATACAAGTACAGATGTATCTCTGACAGCTGCACAGAGCTTCTTTTAAGCTGCTTTCCCTTAGCCAGATAATTATTCTGTTAGTTAAGATTGAGCTGATTCAGCAGGAGTGGATCTGATGCTCTTTCACAGTGTTGTTATATCTGCTGAGTCCTGGACAATGAAGTGGGATGTGGACTCTGTGGTCTGCAGAAGACCAGATGTCCTGGGCTTCCCACATTCCTAGCTCCCATTTAGGGGCTTTGGACTGATCAGTGAAATCACATTAAACTTGCCCTGAATTGTATCAGTCAGGTTGAGGGGAGCATCAGGCACATCCTGGGCCTCTCAGCCTTTCTGCATATGCTTTGGGCTATTATCTTTGCATGGAGGTTCAGCGCTTCAACACTTGTAGATCTGATTTCTGCACAGACCACGTGTGCAGGCCTCCAGGCAGCATGCACAACACAATGCATCTCAGTGTGATTTGAGGTTTGGGGCGTGAGAAGAAGCCACCATGGGGACACGTGGTGGGAACAAGTGAGGATGTTGTGATGGTATCATCACTAGATGACCTGAGGGAGAGCTGGGCTAGTTGTCCTGGGAAGCTGTAGGAGATGGCAAACACAGACCCAAGGGAAACACAGATCCAAGGGAAACTGAAATTTCTGGTTCTGGTGTGCAGGGAAGAGCTGAAAATGCCAAAATATCAGAAAAACCTACACAGATTTCAATAATAATACAGATAATTAATACAATCTGTTACCTACTAATAGTGCTTTTAATGAACATTTCTTACTGCATGTACTAACAGCATCTAATAGTGGTAAATTAATAACATCTGGGCTCTAAATAGTAGATGTTAGATATCTGATTTAATATCTGAAAATATTTTATACCTTGTTGATCTAGAACATGTACATGTTAGAGGCTAAGTGGAATATATTTCTTTTTAGCTTTTTATCCTTGCTGGAGTTCTGAACAACGAGCCTCCTAATACATTTAGCAGCAGCCATATGGTATAATGGACCAGGGCCATGTGTCCTGTAAAGTAGAACAATTTAAATGAAAAAATGGTGGAAAAATACCAACCAAATATGTCATGTTTTGGTCTGGAGAGGAAGGGTGCATCCTGAAACTGCTTATCAGGCTTTTCTCTTTGAACTCGGGATCTCTGTGCTTGTCCTTTGCTCAGGTCCTGATGTGCTTGGCTGCAGAACAAGGCACACATCTTAAGCATCATTTTCTGATGTTGATTTTGCAAGAGACAAAAAAGCTTATTCACTCAAAGTGAAACCAGGGGAACTGCAACCCCAAAAGAGATGGGCATGAGCTTGAGGTAGTCCACCTTTCTGGAGAAAGCCAGCGGGTGGAAATGTGCCATCACGGTGTACATTCATCTTCCTTTGTAGGCTGGGCAAGACAAGCTACATGTCTCAGGTTTTAATTTTGTCCATTTCTGCAGTAATTTTCTACTCTACTTCACCTTTGTAAGATGACTTTCTGGTGTCTGCTGTTACATCTTCCTCTTGTGTGGCTCTGGAGGCTCTTTGGCTCTACTCAGCACTATTTGACACCCATCTGCAGAACGCGACTTGATCTTCTTCAGGACATGGATGGACTCCCTTCTTCAGCTGGTGTCACCGAAATTCATCACAGTTCATACCACGCACAATGGATTTGAGGAATGAGATATTTTCTGGACACCAGGATGCAGAATGACCCCAGGGTAAACCTCCTGCACTGGTATAATCCGGAGAAGTCAGGCAGGAACAGCCATCAGCAGCCTGTGCCCTAAGAGGAGATGAAACCACTGGCTCATTTTGTTTCTTAAACGTTTCTGTACCTTCAGCCACTGCTTTAAGAGAATTACATGCTGGGACAGCAAGCACAGTAAGATATTTCCCAGCTAGGGAAAGCCACTATGCTGTCTGTAATTTTCAGTAATTGTGACTAATGTCTTGTTTATAGAAGGTAGATTCAAGATTTGCAGCAAGAAGCAAAAGGTAGAAGTCAAATAAAAGCTCAGAGGCCAAATCTGCATGTTATTGGGTGTGTTATTGTCTAGTATGCCAGTCTTTTGACTTTTAGTAGTCAGGCTGAAAAACAGATAACTTGTTTTGCAGTAGGTGAGATCAGTAGAGGAATACGTGTTATGATGACCTTGAACAAAAACAGTGGCTTCTGTCTGCTAGGTCAGGCGGTACATAGCATACCAGAAATAATCAAGGGACTCATTCTCTAGCTACTTAAAGACTTGAAAATATAATTTCATGTTGTGATTGTTTGCAATTAGTCACAGATGCTACTGATCACTTGCTGTGCCGTTATTTTTCCTTGAATATACTAGGAAATGCATTTCAAAGCAAAACCAGCCAAAAGTTCCTAGAATTTAAGGTAAGATTTGACAGAACTCCAGCTTTCATGGATTTATTCAGGAATTATTAACTGGAGAAAGTTGTTATGAATTTCTCCTGAATACCACACACACACAAATGTTATATATGGATATGGTATGTGTTTTATACACTGCTAAGTGCAGATATCCACAGTGTAGCTTCAGGCTTCCTTCATAGTTAGAGGGGCGAAATAGATGACTTGCCCGATCACCTTCATATGTCTGTCATAGGAGCAAATTAATCACAACACACACAAAATCCACAATTTCTCATTTCACTGTATGCAGGGAGCCTGGTGTGATTATCTCAGCTGTGGAGGTGTGTGTCACACACAGGTGAAGGTAAGTGAAATGAATCTGGCAAAGTGTGTGACTGTCATTGTTAGGATTGGTGTGGAATTCAAAATCCTGATTTATGCCACTTGAGAAATCTCCAGCAGTTTGCTTTATGGAGAGCCTAATGCCTACAGGAGTAAACACAGCAGGTTATGGTTTCTTACATGGCTTGAGCACATGATGGGTATTAAGTATCCCAGACTGACCTGCTCCTGAAGGCACCAAGGCAGGACAGCAAGCAGTCTGTAGCAAGGGTGCTGCAAAGAACAAAATTCACCTGGGGGGAAACTGGAGAGCCACCTCACCTAAGTCAGAGTTCAAGTAATAGCATCACAGAATGGTTTGGGTTGGAAGGGACCTTAAAGCCCACTCAGTCCCAACCCCCTGCCATGGGCAGGGACACCTCCCACCACACCAGGTTGCCCAAAGCCCCACCCAGCCTGGCCTTGAGCACCTCCAGGGATGGGGCATCCACAGCTTCTCTGGGCAACCTCTTCCAGTGCCTAAGTCTGCTGTCAAAGTCTAAGCTAGTCACCCCAACGTATTCCTGAAATTAGCCAAAATAAATATGCACTTCAGAAGGGTTTGGCTTTATCCTTGGGCAAGTGGGAAGAGTCTCCTTTGGGGGTGCCTGTTTGGCTCCACTGGGTGTAACAAGGCAGCCCAAGTGCACAAAGTTAGGTGAAAAAAATCAGGTGTTTGCAGGTCAGTTGGCAACTTCACAGGAATTTTGAAGGTACAGTTTTGAGAATAAGATCCTAAAATAATCCCTCATCTTGGGTTCAACTCTTTTCATTAAAGCTTTGGAATGGGCTGCCCGGGGAACTTCCCATCCCTGGAGGTATTTAAGAGACATGTGTGACACTAAGGAACATGATTTAGTGATGGGACTTGGTAGGTCAGGTTTATGGTTGGACTGGATGATCATGAAGCTCTTTTCCAACCTAGATGATTCCATGATTCTAAGCTTATGATGTAGCTTAATAAGAGTCGGATGGAGACAAATCCCGTGGTTGAACAGAACAGCCAAGATGCACCTCAGCAAGCAACTGCGTGGTCTGATTGCCATTGCCTTTGTCTTTCTCATCCTCTTTCATTGTCAGACTATTGCAAACCCCCACATTTTGTGTGCACTTTCACACTGATGGCAGGAAAAGGCACTGCTGTTACATATCTTTGCTGCATGTCAGTTAGCACTTTTCTTCTTAATCTTCAGAAAATAAATATGGTATGGATAAAGTATTTGACTACTTAGTTTTCTGACTGATAAAATTTAATCCCTAGGCTTAATAGCACATGTCCCTGCAGAAATGACTTGACACAGAAAGTCAATAATGACAAATGCAATATTAGATCATTGTTGGAGGGGCCTAAACCCTCCATCTGAAGGAGAAAGGCTGGATGGTCTCAATGGGTTTTTCATAATTAGCTCTTCGGACTGACTGTATGATGTGTCTCTAGACACTGTCTCGCCACCATTACTTAACGTTATAAAATGAACTGCATGTATCTGCGTTTAGGTCTGTTGGCTTAAAGGAGAAATAGAGAGGTATACAAAAGAATAAAGCAGCATTGATAGCAGCTGTATATCCAACACATGTATCAAAGGCACTTTTATAACTTTCCATCCTCAAAAACTATCACTGTAAAACTGGGGATTCTGATAGAGAATATTTGTCTTTTATTTATTATTATTATTATATTTTAAGACACTATTTCCTTTACTTTCTGCACTTTTACATTAAGGATTAGTCATCTCTACTTTCACAGAATCACAGAATTTCTAGGTTGGAAGAGACCTCAAGATCATCGAGTCCAACCTCTGACCTAACGCTAGCAGTCCCCACTAAACCATATCCCTAAGCTCTACATCTAAACGTCTTTTGAAGACTTCCAGGGATGGTGACTCCACCACTTCCCTGGTCAGCCTGTTCCAGTTTCTAACAACCCTTTCGGTAAAGAAGTTCTTCCTAACATCTAACCTAAAATTCCCCTGGCGCAACTTTAGCCCGTTCCCCCTCGTCCTGTCACCAGGCACGTGGGAGAACAGACCAACCCCCACCTCGCTACAGCCTCCCTTGAGGTACCTATAGAGAGCGATAAGGTCGCCCCTGAGCCTCCTCTTCTCCAGGCTGAACAAGCCCAGCTCCCTCAGCCGCTCCTCGTAGGACTTGTTCTCCAGGCCCCTCACCAGCTTCGTCGCCCTTCTCTGCACCCGCTCAAGCACCTCGATGTCCTTCTTGTAGCGAGGGGCCCAAAACTGAACACAGTACTCGAGGTGCGGCCTCACCAGAGCTGAGTACAGGGGGACGATCACCTCCCTAGCCCTGCTGGTCACACTGTTCCTGATACAAGCCAGGATGCCGTTGGCCTTCTTGGCCACCTGAGCGCACTGCTGGCTCATATTCAGCCGACTATCCACCATCACTCCCAGGTCCTTCTCTGCCTGGCAGCTCTCCAACCATTCCTCTCCCAGCCTGTAGCTCTGCTTGGGGTTATTGCACCCCAGGTGCAGGACCCGGCACTTGGCCTTGTTAAACTTCATGCAGTTTATTTAAAAGAAGTTATAAATGACTTGTGGGCCTGCATCAAGTTGCTAATGTGACATTCACCTGAACAAATTGTAGTTCATCTAACATTATGGTCATGGCAGACCTTGGAGAGAAACTTCATTATCCTCTATGCACCAGCTGAGTGGACATTTTTCTCTTGGGATGATTGTGCTGATGTTTTCTAGTAGTGGTTCCCCCGATTGATGACAGTGTCCTGAGTGCAGAGGGGCTGCTGGAGCAGGGCTATATCAATGAACAGTATCACAGGTCATGCTTAAAATCCTTCAGGATACAAATTGTGGTAGCAACCAGAACAAAATGGGTGAAGAATTGTGAAGGATAACATTCCTGTGGGTGCTGACTTTGGGCCTGAGGAAATAGCTATTACATATTACATAGCTATTAATACATATTTCACTTCTGGTCCTTTTTTCTTTCAGGTAGGAAATACCAGAAAATGATTTAATATCGTGCTAATGCAACTCCTCTGCTCCTGGTTCCTCGACTCGTTTGGGCAGGACCAATGCTTACATCTTCCCACCTCACCCCACTGCACAACATCACATAACCACAGGCCTGCACTCACTCCCCATCAACTATGGAGTTTTTAGACATTTCTGGTCCTTCTGCTGTGGCTGCTGTGCTGGTGGAATGGGCTCCGGTGGTTGCTCCTCATGTTGAGGGTCCATGACCTGGTGGTTTTGCCAAGGCTGCTGCCAGCTGTGGTGCAAAGCCTGGGCAGTGAGAAGGTAACCTCTGCTTGGAGATCCCCAAAACTTCTGGAGGTCCCCAAAACTGCTGGCAAAGTGGTGAGGTCCCCAGCTGCCATGGTCACCTGCCAGCCATGCCCATGGCCACCCCGCATCTCAAGGAGGTCACACATCATGCCAGTCCTCTTAAGTGCACTGTGGAAATCAAGGGTCAGTGGTTCATAAATTTAAGACAAGCACGGATTTTTTTTTATTATTGTTTTTATTTTTTTTGCTGCTGTGCAGATTTCAGAGCTGACAGTCAGTGTTTATAGCAGCGATCAAACCACAGAGCCGGGAGAGCTAACATCATTGTAATGAATGAGTTTATCTAGAGGAACACACTCGAGCAGTATGCATCAAATGGGGAACATAAAGAAAACACAAGGTGACTTTTTAAGAGAGGAATGGAGGATATAATGAAAATCTCTTTGAAAGCTGGTATCGTAGTGAAGGTGAAATACTCTGTGAGGATGAGATGTTCTTCTGAACCTCCAGCGTGAGTACACCGCCCCCTGCTAGTCTGAGAAGATGCAACTATTTGCATAAATACAAAGGATTATGACTTGTAGGTTTGCAAAAATACTCATTATCAAACCTGCACCATTTCCAACAATTTGAAAATCTGCTGGGAGGAATCACAGAAGAAATAGGGGAGAAAAAGAAAATTGCTTGGGGGGAGCCCTGGAGAAGAGGCAGATACTGGACAAGTGCGAGGCAATTAACCAAGCACAATGTTGTTAAATCTGAGCCTTTGGTGCCTGCACTGCTTTTATGTGTTGTGCATCACATCTCGACTCCAGGGTTGGTACTGGTGCTGTTTTATTGTCCCAGAGGCCATTTTACTTCTTGACTTCCTCTTTTCTCCCTCCCGAGCATCATTTACACGGGGAGAATGGAAGGTGGAGAACCTTTATGAGCCATTAATGTTAACGAGGGCAATAACCAAATGATGAATCCACACACATCCTTTGCAGAAGTGAGTCGCCAAGAGCCGCTCAGTATTTCACATGTGGCAGAGATGAACGAGCGAGCAGCAGGAGCACATCACAGCTCTGGCACAGCTGGGTCAGGAACAAATCTGCACAAGGCAGCACCCAGCGCTGCCTGGCCAACCTGAGCACATGCAGGCTGGCTGTAGGAGAAAAGAGGAACCGGAGATGCTAAGTTACATAAGTGAAAATTGCCCCTGAGTGGCTAAAACCCTTTGCTAAAAATGCCAGACATTTGCAATTCATATAAACAACAGCTCCGTGGCATATTATTAGCATCATCCATGCGTTTTTCCACGTTCTTGCAAGGGCTCCCTGCTTAATGGGGGCTGAACAGCCATAGATGTTGCTGTCATTTCAGTATTGCACAAAGGATTTTTCATTTCTTTTTTATTTGCTTGCAGGGGTTAACAGGTTTTTAGGATCTCCCACAGCACTCGCGGCAAGGGTTTTTTTGTGATGTGCTATTAGGATCAAAGTAAAACCCTGAAAAAATCAGACTTTTTATACCATTTGTGCTTCTGTGAGCACTGCTGGAATTTTTAGGCACAAAAGAAAAAAAAAAAAGGCAGTTTTCTCTTTTGCATTAACACAATTCTTCATTTCCATCAAAGTTCTGAGTTTTATATCCTACTGAAGGCATGATATAATTTACCCTGTAGGAAGGAGACACCTGGGCTGCAGGCTGGGTATCTCTGTGCCTCCTGCACCCTGTCCTCCCTGGCACATGGGCTCAGGCTGGAGCTGGACCATGCCTTGGGTGCCCTGGGTCTCACCTAGGTTTGAAAAGTTGGTGGCTGGATGCCTCCCATGTACACGCTGACACTGAGTAGTGTGTCTGCTGGAAGACTGCCTTCCTGCAAAGAACTTTTGGATTAATTTCCAGGGTTACATGAGAGGATGAGCAATATAATCCGTGGTAGATCCTGCTATCTGATGAGCTCTCCACTATATGCAATTAAATAAAGTGAACAGTTCGTAACGTTCTGTTGACTTTATTTCAAGCTCATGTGGTGGCACTCTGAGAACATGACATATTGCATGTGCAGAGGTCAACCTAAAAATGATGAGCAATCAGAGTAATGGTGAAAATGACAGAGGAAATCACCCCGGTTATACTTCTGTCTGTCTGATCCCCTTGCAGGACTGTGTATGTCAGTGACACATCCCTCGGATTTTCTAAGCACAGGCTGTCCTGGCCTCCCTGGTAAATCTTGAAGCCTCTGTTCTTGTCAAAGTGCTCCCAGGAGCCGGATGCGCCACGCTCCATCAGTACAGGCACTGCTGTCCTGCATCCCAGCCATCTGTTTCCTGATCACTGTGCCTAGCCCTGGTTAATCTGCTCTTGTAGGGTACATCATGATGGGAAAACCATGCTAAGAGCACGGGCTCCTCAAAGATGGTTTCTTGCTACTATGGCTAATGAGTTAACGGGACAGAAACCAGACCCAGCTCCCATTGCTGTCCCCTTGATTTCCAAGAAAATCCCAACAAATTGAGAACCTATGAAATGGAGGAAGTTATTTGAATGTCCAAATGCAGTTTGGTTTTGGGAAAACCTAGTATAAGAAGAAAAGAGGGTGAACCAGCCAAGCCTGGGCTGAGCCAGGTCTGTGTGGGCAGGCAGGGGTGAGGGTCCCAGTGAGGAGCATCCGCTAACCCCTGTGGTCTGGCTCCTGCTCTCCTCCTGCACAGAGCTCCAGTGGGAGCTGCACACCTCATAGCCAAGGTGCTAGGTATTCCTGGATGCCCTGGCTCTGTTAAATTAAGTTTCAGCTTTCATTTTTTTTGGTTAGTTTTGAATCGGTTTTCCTTTAAATAGAAAGAAAAAGGTGGGGTTTGTCTCCCACACCCTTCCAGGTGGCCACAAGAAAAAGGGCTGCAGCTCAGCTGTGCAGCCCAGGCTCCTTCTGTGGCTCACTGAGGAGAAATTACCACTTCCAGCATCTCCACTCTAACATAAACTGAAATGCCTCACATGGCTGCCTCCTTAATTGTAGTGTTAACTTGTGATGCTCTACTTCCCAGGTAATATAGTTATAACACTGAGAGTGCCTAAGCAACATCCTTTTCACAGAAAAAAAAAAAAAAAAAATCTTACAGATTATTTTCAACACCTTTTTTTTTTTTGGTTTAAATGCCGATCAGTTCTGTGGAGATTCTACGGGTTTCTTTAGATGCAACAAACCCCATTACCTTGATTGTGATTTCTTATATTTAATTCTCTCCCTCCCCTCCATTTTTTTTTTTTTTTTTTCCTGAAAACACCTACTTCTTGAGTGCGCCACACTTCATGGAAGAACAAAGGCATGTCAGCAATATACCCTGAACTTCCTAATTGCACTGGCTTTTCAGCTGCCGATCTGAGAGCATGGTGGACTCCCCTTTATGTAGGCTTCATAAAACACTTGGAATTATTTCAGAGAAGGCTGAGCAGAATTTGTTGTACAGCGAGTTTTCCAAGCAAAGAGCATTGAAGCGTGATGATCCAACCCCATCTGCATCTGTTTTTTTAGGGAATACCATTTTGTTCCCTACACAATCCAGCTTACTCTCAGTACTACTTCTTCTGGACACTTTTGTTCTCTGTTTAAGGTTATCCTTACCTTACTTGTTGAGTTTTAGTCTGATTCCCCCTTCATAAGAGAAATACTGTAGACAGCTTATAAGAGAACTTTTGCTACATCTAGTGGCAAAGCCTTTGAAGTGCCTGATAAAAAGGCAGTTCAAAAAGCCAATCTCCATTTAAATCTCTTGTTATAATGAAGCCTGATGTGCTTTCATATTGCAGTATGTTTGGTTTTGTCTTTCATGGCAAAGCTGTGTTAATATTGCCTAGTATGGCTTTTCTTGATTCTGGCTGCTGTCTGAGACGGTATTGGCCTGTATGGGCTGAGAATTTCACAGAATCACAGAACTGTAGGGGTTGGAAGGGACCTCAAGAGATCATCGGGTCCAACCCCCTGCCAAAGCAGGTTCCCTAGAGCATGATTCCCTACAGCAGGTTCCTTATTATTGCAGGTGTAAAAATGTGGTGGCAAACCTGGGAGTGGATATTGGAATATCAGTTGGAAGGTCTTGGAGATCTTCGTTTTTGCCTGAAGTATCAGAGAGAGGCTAAGACAAAAAAATATTGGTCATGCATCATCCACACCTCTGGACTTTTCAAGCAGAGTATGCAAGAACATTGGAAAATGTGCAAGGAGGATGAGTTGTGCATTAGCTGAGAGATGATTAAGATGAGGAGTTATCTCAGTCTCAAGGTGCTACTTGCTCTTGTGAAATAGCAGGAAAATAAGGAACAATTTCAACTTTGACAGCTTATACTTGAACTATTGTTTCATCTCAAAAAATCTGCAATGGAAGGAGCATTCATCCCTGTTATTTACCACTGGCGTGAAACCATGGGAGCAGAAAAAGATTTGTAACTTTCTTGAGCTAGAGGCTATGATTTGAGAAGATAAGGTTTCTAGTGTCAGGAATTATTTGTACATGACAAGCTTGACCTGTTTCTGTAATATAACGTGGGAATCACTCCATTGCTCTCGGAGCTGTTCGATCAGCCCCATACAGGGCAACCTCTCTGATACCTGGGGTTCACTCCTGTGCAGAGACATCATCCTAAGATAACACCCTGTCAGAGTACTCTGAGGAGCATTGCATTTCTTTTTAGAAGCAAACATAAAAAAAGCTCAATAGCTCTCAAGATCAAGAAAATACTTTGGAAGGAAAACAATCAAAATTGGGGAGTCAAAAAGCATGATTTTTTCCTTAATTTTTTGGAGCCCTCTTCTTTCAGGTACATAAAAATTGGCACATTATTATTATTATTATTATTATTATTATTATTATTATTATTATTATTATTTAATGAACATTGTGTTTCATTTCTATGCATGAAATGTGAGCAGCAGATCTGTCTCCTTCAGAAATGGGACCTGGGTGAAAAAGTGGGGTTGCAGAGAAGAGCCTGTGCCCATGGAAAACACCTAGCAGCACTGAGACTGCCAGGGGTCTGTGAAACGGTAAATGGGCATTTGGAGAGCCTGTGCTCAGCAAGGGCAGCCCCAGTACTCCAGCACTGACATCTTTCCTGTCACTCAGGGTGACATTTCTTCGAGGCTTTGCCTTCAGGCAGCCCTTCCTCCTCCCTTCCCAGTCCAGGAAGATGGTTAGGGGAACTCTGGGCTTTACTCCAAACCTGTTCTTGCTTAAGTGGCCACTTGAAGGGAATTAAGGACTTTATCAGGCAGGCATGGGCACAAGAAAAATGGAAATGATGGCATTTGGTGGAGAGGTAGGAGGCAGAATTATTCAGTTTTCTTTCTAAATGTTATGAAAACTGCAAGTTGAAAATAAGAGTATATGGAAGTTATGTGTTTTTCCACTACATTAAATCCTGTAAAAAGTCAAACACTGGTTATTATGCATTCCTTGCATTCTACCTTCAATACTTTCTGCTAGATATAAGCTCATGTACTACGTAAAACATAATACAGAATGTGAAAATGGTGCATTTTAACTTAAAATGTATACTTTGGTAATGTTTAAATTCCCTTTAGCTGTTAACCTGCCTTCCGCCTCTCTGATATCTAACAGGACCCTCTCAAGCCCTGTTCCCCCAAATCCAGAAGATCACTTCTGGTCTAGCTCTGTGACACCAGGGACAGACAGACATCTCTTCAGACAGTCTTAATTCTGGCATGTCCTAACTTCTGAGCATTTCATGTTTCAACCTTAGCTGTCTTTCTAGTACGTAATGAGATTTTTTTCCTGAAAACATCTCTGCCCAAAGACAGGTTTAAGACTAACCAGTACGAGGTGCACATAAGAGCACAACGAATGACCAGGCAGACGTCTGGGAGAAGTTGGGCTCTGCTGCTTCTCAGGAGCCCCAGAGGCAGAACTGCCCCAGGGTAGGTGGGGATGGGCAGAGCAGTCCTTTTGAACCAGACTTGGAGAGAACAAGGTCTCTTCATTTCCAGGTTTAGGCTGAGAACAGGCATTTCATCAGCTACACATCCTCCTCCGACCAGCACCTCATGTCTCAGGTGGCCACAGCAAGGGTATCTTGCTGCAGATGACTGATGTGAGGGAGTCAGAAGGAGCTGGTATCCCCAGGGAACAGGCTAAGGGAGAACTCTGTCTCTGCCCCTCTTCCCCTCTTTCAACTGTATAACCCATATGGTTAATCTGCTTTTTTTTTTTTTTTTTTTTTTTTTTTTAATATGAAGGGATTTTATTTTATTTTATTTTATTTTATTTTTGTAATTATATCTGCCATTGTTTTTGCCTTATTAACAATGTTACTTATCTCAGAGCTCAGGATATTATTAGCAATTTTACATTCTGCAGTTGGTAGCTTTCTTGACTATGATTATTAACATTTTTTTTCTTTGTTTCAAAATACTTCAGGATAATCTGAGATGCAGGGAAAGACATCTGACTTCCCCACATATCCCTCGAGGGAGGCTCCGGATTGCTCATTTATGTTTTAATTGCTGTTTTATAGCTGTGTATTTCTAGATGGCTTCTTATTTCCATACCATGCAATCATTCTTATAGACAATCCAAACACAGGGATCTGGTGCAAACCAGATCTGCTCAAAGGTTTATTACCATCATTAAGAGATGGAGAAATAACATGGGCATTTACAAATACGCAAAGATTTAACAGCTAACCAGCGTTTTCCATGAGCACTAATAAAGCCTGGTGTCCCCGGAGGAAGCCCCATCACAGGGATCCCAGGTCGTCCCCAGCTGCCCACATCTCACAGCCCACATTAAAGCCCTCCTCTGTGCCCACCCACATGGCAATGGCATCATGTGCTGGGGCTGGTTTGCAGCAACCAGAAAGTCACCCAGACCTTCTGGTCAGGTCACCCAGAAGAAGGTTAGAAGATCACCTTGGCTGGCGGTGCTGTGTTGTGGGAGGGATTGGGCTGAATTGCACAAACATCTCCCTCCTGGCATGCACCAGCTTCCACTCAACGACCACCACTAAATCTTCACGAGATGTTGAGTTTGGTGCAAATAGGCTGGAGGTATCAAATGGTCCTGGGCAGTGGCTCTGCAGAAAGAAGAAACCTCCTCTGGAGACCGGGATAAAAAATCTTATGAAATCTATGGACAGAAATCGTTAGCAAGAGAGCAGGACAGGACTACCCCACCTCACAAGTGAGCCGGTCACATTTCAGTGATGGAGAAAGGCAAGTATTTGTAGGGCACAATTTTTCAGGTGTGCTTTTTCAGATAGAAGACTTTGTCCGATGACGTTCGCTCTTGTTCCACTCAGGGATCAATAATCCCCACTGATGTTTAAGACACTGGAATTCTGGGAGCTTTGTAAGTGAAAAAGCAAGCCCACTGAGAAATATTTTATTTATCTTCCTACATGCAGGAAAGCAAGGTAAAACTCTAAGGGTTGAGGATTTCTTGCCCATTGTTTTATATGCCCCATGGTGAATAAGAACACCATTACCAAATAAATCCAAATCTATTTCTTTATTAAAAGAAGTTATTTACAAACACACCATGGTTTAGCCAGCTTCCTTGCCCACCTACCAGAACCCCTTGTTCAAATGACCACTTGCAAAAAGATGAAACAACTTCTGTCCAGATGACATGTATGAATTTCCTCCAAGCTCTTCCCCCTTTAATTTCTATTTCTCCAGCCTGATTGCATGCTTAGGAACAAAGAGGAGTCTGTGAGCATGAAGAAATGTCTGACAGAGTTAGTGCTTGATCATGAAAATGATAGGTTGATGGAATAAAGGTCTGTCATACCAGTTTGTTGCTACTTATTCCTCAAGGTATCAGTCTGAATCAACATCAGATGTATTCAGATGACATTTCATATCTTTTAAATCCATCTGTTCCCATGCTTCAGGAATCTTGTCTGTGGTTTAAGCCTCCATTTTTTCCTACAATGACAGATTTTCTTCCTTCTGTTGTGGGGCCTCTCCCTTCCAAGCTGTCTTTCTGACAAGGAAACAAATATCAGAAGGAACTTTGATATTTTGTCTTCAATCACCAGACCATGAAAAAGAGCCAAACACTCTCCACCCGTTTCTCAGTTCCTTTAATTTTTACGCCTTCTCTTTAATTGGTGTTTGCTGGTCCCACTGGCTCCAACGAGTCAACAAGAAACACGTAGCAGCCCTGAAAGACTTTGACAGGGCTGTGAAGTGGTTTCAGGGCTGAAATAGCAGCAGCTGCTTCAGATCAGAAAGCTGAATTGGCTGAGGAAGAGGAGGGGTTATGTTGTGCATCCACAGAGGCTCAGGCAAGTTCAGTTTTCCAGTCTAAGATTGTTCAGAGCTGATACAACTCAGCTTCATCTCTGCAGCAGCTTTATCCATCAGCACAGTGTCCAGAGTGTGACTCCATATAAACACTTCTTGGCCTTGTAGAAATGCTGTCAGGGAAAATTTATGTCTGAGAGAAGTATTTGCTACCAGTGAACTGATCTCAATTGTGTTGATATATGGAAGCTAAGCTCTTGTCCATAAGGGGGATGGTATCTTTATTTATTGGCTTGATAGAAAGAAATAGAGGCATGACATTTTGTATGCATGGCTGAGTATGAGCAGTGGGGGTGTTGAACAGAGTGATTAGTTTCTAGGTAATAAAGTGGAAGGTTAGTTTACTATTTTTTAAATAGCAGCATAGAAGATTAATTTATGGTACGATGTATCCCTGATAAAATGATACCAGGTGGTGGAAAAAATTATAGCTTAATTTATCAACCACAGTAGTAAAGGAAGGATTAGGAACAAGCATGGAAAGTAGCAAGAATAGGACCTAATAGGTGTGCTTGAGTCTAGAAATAATTTCCTTTAGTAAAAGAAGACATTTTTGTCATCCTAAGCCACAACATTGTGCTGCAGAGATGTGGCAAAGGAAAAGGTGGAGCTCAAACACATGTGGTGATGTCCCTGAATACAGATAACCAAAGATGTAGATGTAGATCCTATTGTTAGGAGAGAGGAACTCATGTGGTGGAAGGGATTTATATGGCTGGGGGAGACCAGCTACATACAAAGGTCCAGCTACTCTTCCTAAGGTCCCTCAAGGCAGAGAAAAATAGATATTCCCAGAGAATCATCTAACATCCAAGCAGACACCTAAAATCAGTCAATGAATTGTGCCTATTGTGGCCCCACAGTGCCGATTTCTTGCTTTTGGTTATAAAAGGCATCAGAAAAGTCCATCAGGGACAGATGTCTCATGTCTGGGTAGTGATATGAAAAGTGTTGCTCATAGTGGAGCGGGCAGGTCACCAGCACCTGAGGTGCCCAGAAAAATTTTCCCATAATCTGTGTGTCACCCTGTGTTTAGTCATGTTTTATTGAACAGCTGAATACTGGTCTCCAGTGATCTGGCAGAGGATGGCTTGACCTGGTCATTTTAACCCACTCAATTCATTGCAAACTTGGTTTTCAGAGAAAATATGGAAACTCAGAAAGAGGCAGAGAAGAAAGCCACAGAAATCAGAAGATACAAAGCAGAAGCCGAAGGAAGAATGGAAAAGACCTAGTCTAAAAAAAAAAATAAAATAAAATAAAAGGAAAGAAAAAAAAAGTAGCTAGAAGGCTTAATTAATGTTGGCTAGGAAGGTAAGAAATGAAAAATGAAACAAAGAGCAGACCTAATGCTTAGGAGGGTGAGAGAAGAAAGATGCTGAAAAGAAAGTTGCTGGGGAAAAAGAAACCCAGTAAATTAACCAAAATGCAGAGAAATCCTTTCAGCATGCTCAGAGAATCTCTCTCCATTAAAGTTTCATAATGGCTCAGTGGGATTCTCAGGATTTCAAAAGTCTCTCTGAAGGTAGCAAAGGGGAGATGCACTGGCTGCTCCTGGAAGGCTAATGCATTAAATTTATTATGTCTTCAAACAGCACGGGCCAGTGTCTAGCTCTGGGTTGCTTTGGGAGAGCACCCAGGCATTGCTCTGCTCACCACTGTCGTCAGGATGTCCCTGTTTGGGGTGTTTTCCATCCTTGGCTTTTCTCTCTTGTGATCACTGGTGAGCAAGAGGTGGGTGCAGGAGGGTGGAAGGCAGAAGCTGGGAGTCACGGGGCTGCTACAAGTCCCTTCAGTCCCCTTTTGGGGCTGCTGCAAGTCCCTCTGGTCCCTTTTGGGGCTGCTGCAGGTCCCTCCAGTCTCCTTTGGGTGGAATTGGAAAGACAAAGCCATCACACTCCCTCCTTCTTCTCTCTCTCCAGGTACCAGGTGAGCAAACCAGCGACCTGGAGGCGAGAAAAGAAGACAGTGCAGCCCCAGGGAGATGCTCTCGTCCTTCCTCACCCCTGCCTGGGGTGGCTGCATGGCCCCGGGGTGCTCCCGCATCGGTCGGGCCGTGCTCCCGCATGATGGCAGCAGCGGCCCGCCTGGAAAACCCGGGGGCAGAGGCTCCACCTGCACGGCTTTTGCCATCCACTGACACAGCACAGTGAGAACTGGAAGCAACCAGCTGGAAAAAGCTCCCTTAAAGGCAGCGGAGAGCCGACTGCAGGCTCTGGCTGGCACCGATGTTCCCTTTGCTGCCATGTGTTAATTAACTTCATTATGCTCGCATTCATTTTGTGCCCTTGCGAACTTATAAGTGTTAAACAATTTATAGAAGCAGCACTGTGTGTATCCTGGTCCTTGTCTAAGCAGCTTAAATCTCTCTTCCTGCCTCCTGTCCTGGAGTCTGCTGGATTGCAAAGCACTTGGGAAAGGCACCGGGTGGCTGCTCTGCTGCTGCTGCTGGATGGAGGGTTTTGGTATCACCTGCTTTATGGTGATGCAGGGTGCAAGATGTTGTCTATTGAATGGATCAGAGGGAGCCATGAATGACAAGAAAATTATATAGAAAAATAAGAAAATAACAAAAGTAATCAGTACTTGTTCTGAGAAAATGTGATCTGCTCCTTCCCTGGAAATGTAATTAGCATGCAGATTGAAATTCAAATGAGATATCAGACAAAACTTGAAAAGGCCTAGGAAAGAGCACTGAATGTGTTTCCATGTGTTTTTTCATCATAAGCTGACTTTTGAGTCACAGTGGCCCAAACTGAAACCTGTTCTCCTTTGCATGGCTTCCTGCGATGTATAATGCTTTCCTTTAGGTATCTATAAAAGCAGTTCAGAGGTATTTTGGACCCTTTTACCCATGAAAGAGACAAGTAGGCTATTCCTAAAAATTCCCTGGCCCCAGGGCAGCCCGCTGGCACAGCACGGGGTCCCATGGGGCTACAGGAACCAATTTTTGTCACCCTGCCCAAGGGGGTGGCCTTGGAGACCACACCACCACTGAGGCAGGATTTGTTGCTGCCTGCCCCAACAAATATGTTTTCTCCCTGATAAGCTGAATGGTTTTGACCCAGATGGTCACCCCTGGTTTGACCTTAGAGATAAGCACAGTGACAGCAGCTTCGTGCTGAGGCTCAGGACCAGCTCATGGCAGCCAGGATGCGTCCTTCCAGGAGGCTGGATGGGCCCTGGGGCTGGGGAAGAGGATAAACACCAACGAAGCTGCATTGTCAGAGGCAGGAATAAAGCTAATTCCAGGTACTTAAGGGTTTACAGCCACAGCAGTGGATTTAATTATCACTTTACTGGGCTTTAAGTGAGCTGTAAGACTAATCTAAATTTAACTTGCATTGCAGGGTCGGCAGCCTCTTTACAAGCTTCCTCAACAGGCAAGTGTCAAATTAGGGCAATATCAATAGATAAAGGGAAAAAATAAAGACATAGATGGCCATAGATTTCCCAGCTGATATCTTTATGCTCTGCTATAAAAGCCTATCACTGTTAATTTAAAGAGAAAATTGTTGACATCTCTTTCAAACTCTAATCATTAGGAAGCAACTTGAACCAAATACAACTAGAATCAAATAACGTGCACACTTTATTGAGGAGTAACAGCACTCAGGGAGGCAGCAGCACCTTATGGTATTTACTCTTCCAGATAATCTCAGTTTGGGGCCAGATGCTGCACAGGAGTCCCTCCGGCTGACACAAGGCAGCACCTCTGCCACTGCCACGGCCAGGCAGGAGGTGTCAGTACCATCAGCACACAGTGGTGTGGCCAGGCTTTGATTTCAAGCAGGTTTTGAACAAGGCAATGTGCTGATGAGCTCTACACGAGCGAGGGCTCAGCTCTCGCCGCCTGCCTGGAGCCACCTGGAAGCACGTCAGACCTTTGTGCACCATAAAGGGGAGGACTTTGGCAAAGTCCTGCCCTTGGACTTTCACGCACGTGGACCTGCTGACCCTGGTGAGAGAAGTTTCAGGCTCACAGCAGCTGTGACATGAGTGGGACGTGGGGTGCTGCTGGGGGACAGCGCTGAACCCTGTGAGGACGCCAAGCCCCAGGCTTGTAAGACCCATCTCCTCTCCTGAGCCAAGGGCCATCCATGGGAAGGAAATCCCAGCTGGCAGCAGAAGGAAGGGAGCAGCCCATGTCCACGGCTCCTTTGTAGCCATCCCTGTGTTCTGCTTATGCAGGTTTTTCCCTCCTGGTTGGTCCTTCATGAGACAGGACCCACACTACATCATGCATCTGGTCCAAGCCAGGCCTTCCTCCCTGCGTGGTCAGGGCTAGGTGCCTCCAGGGGGTTGTTAAACCTGGCCTCTGATGAGCTGCCTTCACATGATGCCTGTCTTTCTCCATCACTTGCTCAGAAAGCTCAGCCTAATACTAAATACCTCTATTTTATAAGACCGAAGCTAGCCATCTACTGACATGAATCCTCTGTAACTGTGGAGAACACTACCTGACAGGCACAAATTACTCTGAAAAAAAATCAAATAAATAGAAATAAATCACCTGTTTTAGCCCTCTCTGTACGTTTAAGAATATATCTAAGCCTAGCACACAGCATACCCAAGCAAAACGCTATCCATTTCTTTCCACCTTTATCCCAGACCATTCCACTTATTGTGCTCCTGCCATAAATTACTCCCTTTGGCAGAGCTTAGGCACCAGCTCCTCGCTGCTTATCTTTCTGGCACAGAAAAGAGGAGCTGGAGCTGCTCTGGGTCTTTGCAGAGGGTCAAACCATGCCCACCAAAAGAGCCGAGGTGAGGGGGAGCGCCCTGTTATCTGCGGTTTGAAAGGAGGAGCATTTCCTGCACGAACCCCATGCTCTGTGTCTGTTTGCATTGCTGAGAAGTGCTTCTTATCTTTTGGACTTTCAGACCGCAGAGTTTGAAGACGTACTGGAGCGAAACTATAGCTGCTGATGATCGAAGTACTATATTTAGGCTTCACTGTAACTTGAACGCTGGATTATGAACTCCAAAATATTTTTATATAAACTCTCCCCTCTCCCAACAGCAAGCCAAATACCCAGTTTATTCCATTTATTTCAACCAGGCACAGTACAATTCTGGCTACGTGTTGGCCCTGCTAGATTTAGAAGCTGGAATCAACCATGGAAATAGAATAAAATAAAATGGCCAAAGAAGATGTTGTAGCTGTAAACCTCTTGGTTTTCCTGCTGATATTTCTTATTATGAGGAGCCATCTGGCTTCAATCAGTGTTCAGGTTGTTGGTTTTGTTGCTTTTTTTTTTTTTTCTCAGAAATACCCCACAAAATTTCAGTCATGTGAGGCACATCACCCAAGGTGAAGTGCCTCAATGGAAATCTGGCTTGAAGGGATTTAGCCCTGGGTCTCAGGTAAATATTTTAGGTAAAACAATGTGGATAAAGCCCTGCTGAGCCAGCTGACCTTGGGGGAGGCAGACAGCGTGGTTATCTGGACTCCACTTATCTGAAATCCCCTGTTATTTGATGTGGGATTATTTTGTCCACCACAAACTGGGAGATGGGATTCTGTGTTCCTCGATCAACCCAAGGTGCGTGACCTAGTGTCCACAGCTAAATCTTGGGAACGCAAGTGACCCTCTTGTGGAGAACAAGCTGTTTTAGGAATGTGAAGGAACAAGGTGTTTTAGGAATGTGTGATTCAGGATGCACAGTTCATATGCAGTCACGCAGGGAAGAACCACACCAAGGAAAGAAAACTGGAACAATTTTGTGTAGGGCTGAGCAGAAATGCGGTCAGTGAGGTGGTCTGATAGCCCCCAGGTACTCACAGAGACTTTTGTGCCTCCACGGTTTTCCCAAGGGCTCTGTGAGTGCTATGAAACACCAGCACAGGTATTTTGGCATCCTCTATGATTGCTTTTTATCCCCTAAAATCCTGCTGGTTCTACACTCCCTCACAGGAACATGGAGCACCCCGTGCCTATCTCCTGCCAGGCTTCTCATGGCCCAGCAGAGCAACTCCCTCCTTGGGGAGCCTGGACCTGGGAGATGCACCAGTTCCACCTCAGCTAGCACATAAATTGGACCATGATGAGTCCTCAGGCCCTGAGAGCCAGTGCCAGGGCTGGTTAGAGTCTGTGTAGCTAAACCTGCCCTTGACCCATCATTGCCCACTAGGAACTGTCCCAGGGATGTGCTGTCCCGTGTGCCTTGCCTAGGCACTGTTTGGGAGGTTTTATTTTTTGGGAAGGTTTTATTTTTTGGAGGTTTTATTTTTTTAATGACATTTTCAGTCCTTCTGGCTGCAGAGAAAACCACAAAAATGTGACCCAAGAGGCCCATAAAGAAACCTGAAATCTGTCTGCCCCCCCAGCCAAGGGTGTCTTGAAGTTTGAACCCATACATTTTTTTGGAGTCTGATTTTGAGAGCTCACATTTCTGGTGCCTTGCACAACCACTGAGCTGATGTGGGGAAAAGCACAGGAAAGGCACTGTGAAAGCCAGAGGTGTCTTTGGTATACCTCTGGAGCTTGTAGGCCTGATGGTGTCTCCTGTTGTACTGATAATACCAAGGGTTAAGTTAAAAAATGAAAAAGAAGCACCGAAGAATTATTTCTAATCCCCTTTTAACAAAAATAATAATAATAAAAAAACAATAAAATCTTTTCCCAAAAGCAGCAGTAAAAAACAACCAAAGAAAAAAAAAACAGTGCAGTGTGTTTACAATTAATTTTCAGCTTCTGAAAGCACCTCATGAATGAAATATGTGTCTGGGCTGCGGGGGAACCAAGAAGCGAGAAAAGATAATGCTGGTGACGGGAGAGCAGATTTATATAGTGTCTGCTGGTTCCCTTTCATTTTCTGAGCAGCAGGAGGAGATTAATGATATTGTCACAACAACATTAATGATGCTGTAAAATCATAAGGACAAAGAGAGGCAGGATTTGATAAAAGTGAGATTTACAGCTGCATCAGTCAATTTAATTATCTTTTACTAGGCTTAAACTAAGCAGTAAGACTAATCTCCATTTAACATGTTTTACAGGGTCTGCAGACACTTTACAATCCTCCTCCATTCAGAAGTGTCAAATTATGGCAATATTGATAAAAGAGTGGTGTAAATGGTTGTCTAGTCAATCCCAGAACCAGTTAATATCTTTTTTACTGCATTGTAAAAGCCTATTACTCTCAAGTTTTGGAGTGAAATTTGTGGACAGTAATCTGAGTTGATAATGTTTAGGAAACAAGTGCAGAGGAGATAAAGATCCGCGTCCACCTGCCTGTGCTTGCTATAAAAGGCTGTGCTCGCTTTCCCTGCTAGGGAGCTGCTGCCTGCCCTCCAGCCCTGCAAACCCTTCCCTAACTGGAGCTGCTGCTCCTCGTGCAGCCCCGGCAGCTCCCTGGGGAGCAGCTTTTACACCACGTGTGAGGTGTTGGCTGAGAGGCCGTGGAGGTCTTCAAAAACATCCTTGGGGATCTCCAAAAGCCGCCTGAACATGGTCCTGGGCAGCCTGCTCTGGGTGTTGCTCCTCGGGCAGCAGTGGCACCAGGGGCCTCCAGGGGACCCTGCCAGCCTCAGCCATCCTGTGACGCTGTGAGGATGCCAGGGCACGTTTATCATCGCCAGTGATGGCCAAGACCTGCTGCAGGCAAACGGGAAGAAGCAGCCACAGCACAAAGTCTCAGTGAAGCCCAGGGTGGTAGGTGTATCACACACCCATCAACAGGTCACATCATCATCACCACAGAGGGATGAAAACTGCATCACCAACCCCCTCCAGAGTCTTACCTCTATTTCCAAGAGCAGCAAACGAGCATGCAGATTAAGTAATTGGATGCCAAATAATTACCCAAGTGTGTAACAGGGTATTTGTCCTCATTAGATCATGTAAAACCATGACAGATTACGTGTGTCAGATTTCCATCTGCTGTTTTTTTTAAAAACAAGTCCCTTGAGGACTTCAGGTCACTCGTTTTGATTTTGTACTCTCCATCACTTTGTGGAGTTGCTCACACTTGGACAAGGAGTAAAACCCAGTAAAAACTGGTGTAAAACCCAGACCTCTCCATCTGATGGACTTTTTTGTAGCCACTGAGCCCTCCTTTTCCACTGAAGCATCCTTCTTTGAACTACAAGGAAGCAAGGTTCTGGCATCAAGGACAGAGGAAAAATGCTGTAAACTTGCACTTTTTTTGATTTTGATTTTCAATTAAACTGAAGAAAATGCACCTTACAAAACAGGCAGCAACCCCCAGCAAGGTACTCTTTGACACTTGGCAGCTCAAGAAAATCTAAGTCTTTCTAACAGGCTCTCTTCCCCTGCCCTCCAAGCAGAGGACCATCACTCTATGACCAAGTATCACTGGCAGTCAAGAAATGGATTTCCTGCAATTCGCTACAGGGTCTGGGTCTGAGAACTCAGGGTTGGAAATTTAGACCTCACTTTACCTTCCTTTATCACATGCTGTTGCCTGGCTTTAAGTGCTGTGGGCTAACCTATCGTTTCGGGCCATCTTTTCTGCAGCTCAGGTGGCTCTGAAGTCTATTTTTGGGATATTATGGTCTTGCTAATCCAGTCAGGCTTCTTGCAAAACCAAGGTCTGGACTCAGGCATGCCCTGTGTTGTTGCATTACAGTTGTTCTGGTCATGAATTATATTAAAAAGTCAACAAACCCAGAATCACTGACCACAGTGTTTCTAGAATACTTTATTTTTAGCTGTCTCATAATGTCTGTCCATGAATAGTGAAAAGAAGCTAAAAATAGTTTTCTTACCAGGCTAGGAGAAGAAGCATAAATATATATTTTTTTAACAATTCACTCGGTTTACAGCAAAAAAAATATGTTAATAGCAATCAAGTCTTCCTGCTTCAGGTTATGTTTGAAACACATTGTAGCCCTGCCTTACCATTCCCTTTCTTTAGCTTGTTAATGCATCTAATATCCTAAATTACAGTGCATGCTACATGCATTTGACAGCACTGGGTGCCCCCCCTCGTGCTGTAGAACTGGAGGCTCTGGTGGAGATGCCCACAGGAGAAGTTTCCTTCTCCAGCCCAAATATCACCTCAAAACCTGGCACATTCCAACCCCAGGACCTTTTCCATGGGGTGGGCTCTTAGAAAACCAGACCTGTTAAAATCAGGTGTGTTGTGTGTGATGGGCTCAGCAGGCCTCCACCGTGCAGCCTCCCATTCCCAACCACTGCCCCCATAGGGCTCAGGCCGTGGGGCACGGCCAGGTGGAGATCCCAACCCACAGGACCACAGATGGGGACACGCCAGCCCTGTGCCATGGCTGGAGGGAGGCCTTGTGCACCAGAGCTTTGAAAAATTGGGAAGTTAGCAAACGCCACAGCTGTTCTCATTGATCTTAGCCCACCAGGGTCACCTCAGTGCTTCCCTGTGCAGGGAGCCTCTGAGGGAAGGATTTCAGTCCAGGTGGTGGCTGGCCCTAAATCAACAGAGGTTTCAAACCTCACTGCCCATTTCAAGGATTCTTCACTAAGCCCAGAGGAAGAGGCATTGCCCAGAGAGGCTTCCTCCTTGGGGATCTCCAAAACCTACCCAGACCTGGCCCTGGGCAGCCTGCTCTGAGTGCCCCTGCTTGGGCAGGGGTGGCACCAGGGGCCTCCAGAGGTGCCTTCTCAGCCACCCTGTGACTCTGTGAAATCGGTAGGAGCGTTGTTCAAACAAGTTTTCAAGACTGAGTCGCCAGTGGCAGAATTGCTCTGTCAATAAGTTCTGCAATGTGCTTGTCAGTGCAGGAAACGGGGAAAAAGTCAGTTCGGGATTCTTATCCATCCCATCTTATCAGGGTGGTAAATCTGGTCTTTGATCTTTTGTCAACAACGTACAAAGTTGGAGGCAGCTGCCACCACCCTGCTCAGTGATGTAGTCATCAGGGAGTCATAAAACATTTATGAAACCTGTAATAAACAAGCCTGATAAGGAGCAGGACACCGGGTTTCGGGAGTCAGCAGCTTCTTGGGGAAGATCTTCCTCTAACTCCAAGGCTCCTTTGTTTGAACAGCAAACACACACCACCAATTGCACCCTGCCATAAAAGTTGGGAGCAGGGAATTTTCACCAGCCCTTGTGCTTGCTGAATTTCTGTGGCATGTACTGGCCTTCAACATTTGCCTTTCCCACTCGCCAACTCCTGAATAGGACGGAGAAGAGGGGGAAAGGAGAGAAATGGAAAAAAAAATTCTAATTGACGATGGAAAATTAACTACAGACAGTGGGAATGTTCCCAGAATGTGGAAGAAATTGAAGTTTGAGCTGAAATATTTTTGATGCTTTTATTTCTAGTCTTGATGAATTTTGTGAGATTCTCTGGGTTCATTGCATGGGATGGCAAACAACAAAACTTCCCTTCTGCTCCCACCTTCCCCATTACTGCTGCTATGACTCTCACAGTCCCTCTCTCTCCCTTATTTTCTTTACAATGAAACCAGGTTGTGCTGCCTTGTATGTCCTCTGTACATATGTTTTCTTCCATATTTTTTTTTTCCAATAAAAGTTATATAGCTTTAGCACTCTGGCGACCAATGTTGATCACTCACTGGGCTACTTCTTGTTCTTTGGAAAAATTTTGTCCTGGAAAGTTTAGGCCTGTGTTCACAACTCAAATCCCCACTTCTGGTTAGCACCAAAATCAAACTGTTCTCCCTTTGGTGTCATGAGACCACATCTTTGACGTTAATTCCAGATTTTATTTTATTTTTTTCTTCTGCAAAGACATATTGCCTGGAACTCAGAAACACGAGGTTTTATCTGGTATATCACCTGACTCACCTGTATTTTTTAATTTGCTTGTGTTTTGTGTGGTGATATACTCCTGAAGTTGGGGGACAGACCACCTTTTTTTTTTTCTTTCTGATATCTGACTTCATAAGGAAGTGTAATTGTTTCTTATAGTAATTTAAAGCGTGCAGACTATTCTCTGCTGTAACAAGATGTATTTACAGCTACATATTTATTTTATTGTGTAATCTCCATGAGATAAGCAACTGTGATGTTCTGATTGGTATTATTTTATTATTTACCAATTAAAATACTTAGGAGTTTGGTGGTATGATCATTTTTTTCTACCTGTTAATTGAGTTGTGTTTCAGGACATTGAAGTAACTAATAAGACCAATTATTCAGTGCTAGCAAATAATTTGTCAGAACAATTCTGAACAACAGAGATAGATACAAAGATACCTTAATTAGATGTGTTATCAGTTGCCTATAGTAATAAAGTACTAATTCAGCCCTTGTGTATAACCGCAAAGTAACTGTAATAAATTTCATATTTGGTAATAACCCGCTACAATATACCTTAATTAGGTGATAAACTAACAGTGACTGTGTGGAAATATCTCAAAAATACAACATGCTTCTAATCCAAAATAATTATTTGCCTGTGAGATTTTGGAAATTGCAGAAGTGCCTGCATTTTCCCATCAGCAGAAGTGATTGATTGCAGTGGCCAGCCTGTGTCGTGCACCATTTAGGTGACCTCTTTCTCCTTGCTTCATTGCAAGCAACCTCGGGATGGAAGAATCTCTACTTGCTGCAGTCCTACGCAATTAGTCAATTGATTGATCAAACGCTGTCACTTAGTAGCACGTCTTAATTGTGTGAACGTGCTTTGCTTCTGCATCAGGCCATGTTTTTCTACCAAACAAAAATTTTTTCAGTGTTCACTCTTTATTTAGCAACACTCAGAGGGATACAGACAACGCACTTGCTCTGTCCTATGATAATTTACAGAAAATGGGTCAAATATGGCATTTTGTGCATCCTGGTGCAAACTTATCATCCTGCTTGGGTGGCCTCCTCGGTGACCCTCAGTGGTCCGAAGGTGACCGTAGATGATGAGCCTGCAGTTCTAGGGCTTGCTCTTGGGTTTGAAAGAAGGGTTTGAGTTCAGTATTTATTTTTTTTTAAATAGGTACAGATTCCAGATAACACACCCCTACAGCATGTCTCCTGAGCATGGCTGAGAGGGGTGGTGCTGTGGCAGAGGTGTGGGGATGGCTGACGTGTCCGATGGGGCTCCGTGTGCTGCAAGGGGAACAAGAGGGATCCTGCCAACCATGGCACGAGCACCTCCTGTGCCGTGACCAGGCAGTTCTGGAAAATGAAAGCGCTCTGTGACTAAGCAGTTATATCAGTCCCATAAGTCAGAGGATGGGCAACTCTGCTATCTATTCCTCATTTCTCTGCTCTATTCAGCTCTCATCTCCAATCCCTGTTTAAAGAAAACTGCTACCAACTCCTGCCTTTGCTTTCCTCGGTCTCTCACGCACTTCTAGACTTCCACATCTCAATGTCTAATTCTTGCTCATCTGCTCCTCTCCACAACACTGCATTACCTTGGCATTATCGTGTCTCTGATACCATTTCTCCCACTTTCTTCCCTTATACCTTCCATACTCTTACTCACCTCTGTCCTTCTACACTAAAGGGGCTACACTAATAAGCATTTAGGATGCTTTTTCAAAATGCCTTATTTAAGTGTTGCCATCACCCCAGGAGGAAGGTAATGTCTGGCAGCCCCAGAAAGCAGTCTGGGCTGCTCTTTAATGCCTCAGACACCACGGTGGTCACAATAACTGAGCTGGGCATGTATGGTAGAAACAAGAGTGCGTCTCTGCACGTTGTGCTCTGGGGGATGCACCTACACTGCTCCCTCCTCAGGGGCAGAGTCAAGCACCCTGGTCTATCCCCTCCTCTAATACAATTTTCTAGTGTCATTGTGTCCATACTGATCTATAACAAAAGAAGATAAAATATATTTTCCCCATGCCCTCAGGAGTTTAGCACAGTGCAGATTGTTTTCTGCTTTGCTATATGCCAAGAGGGTCTCTGTGCCAAGTCCTAGTGAAAGCTAAAGGCAGATGGTTGAAATATCTGGAACCACATAGTGTGCAGTCCCACCAAGCATCATTCCAGGTGATGGGATCACAGAGCTGCCAGGGCTGGTTCATTTCAGAGCAGAATTTGAAACCATTTGCAGAGGGCCCGCAGCTCTCTGTTTAAGCCGGTTTGATGAGTTTGGCCATTTTGTTCTGCTGTTCAGAACAGTCCCCCTGTCAGAACAAGGGAACAGTCCTCACAGGTATTTTTCACAGAGTTCACCTCTCCATCCCATGGGTGTTTTCCCTCTAGAAGGAGGGTGGCCTTCGGGAAGACCCCAAGTCATGACAACCCACAGAAATGCATGGCTCTGCTGCTTTGAGTGCTCATTAATAACCCTCTCTCCACCCATGAAACAGCCCCATCCTCAAGATATAAAGATGGCTACAGCGAAGGTTTTACACCCTGTGTCCCCACTGGACACACGCTGCCAGAGAACCCCCAGAGCAGAGAGATGCTGGCAGTGAGCTTTGTTCTTGCATTCATGACACAGCTCTTAATTTGCCTAAATTGCTCTTTCCTGAACACACGGTGCATTCATAGAGTATTGACTGCAGTAAAATAAGCCCTCACTGAACATGTATATTTTATACCTTAAAGATGACTGCCTGTGATGTAGTTTGGTAAAAATGAAGCGGAAGCACAAATGAATTACGTTCATTATCCCAAATGAGTAAAATTTGCTTACTGCAAACTCCTGAGTAACACCAAAGAAGATGATGGATAAATGTAACCCAAGTGATTCAGCCCCCAAAATTTCAAAGGTTTTCAGAGCATGTACCCAGACAGCTGGCTGTAAGCGATGAAAAGGCTTTTGTCAGCGGTGCACAGCGTTCTTTGTACCGGTTAGTTCCCAGTGATTTCATGTAGCACAGAACTGTCATTTTGCTAAAACGTTGGGATTCAGACCAGTGAGACAGCAGGGAAGGAGCAAAAGATTACTGCTGTTTCAGGCATGGAGAAATTCAATAGAGCCCTTTCCTGGTCTCATGAAAAAGTGACACCTTGCTATGTTTTGAAGAGAGCAGGATTACAGCAGATAGCATCCCGATTGCAGCACACCTCCCTGCAATGGCTCAGCCTGCTGGAAAACAGCCCCCGTAGTGGGCTCTGGCCCACCAGGACCACGTGCTGAGCAACACCTGGTTCTCTCTGGAAGCTCCTCCAGGGTTTCGATTGACTCAAGCAGAAGCCAACCTGCCTGGGTTTGCTGTCTGCAATTACATGCTCATGCCTGCCAGAGCTCAGTGCCTTATGCAGGCAACATAAGTTGGTGGACCGTAAGATCTGCACGGATGGAAATTAAACAAACCCACTGAAACAGGGTAATGTTAGTAAATAAACATCCTTCCATTTCCTAGCACCTTGTAAATGTAAAAGAATAAATGTCTTGGCTTGAGCAGCCTGTCACTCATCAGAGTAGAGAGAACATGGTCTTCAGGAGGGCAGCCAGGGTCTGTAGGCTCTCTTCTGCTGGAAATAGCTATCACTGCTGGCTTCTTTAGACACCATGGAGATGTTTTCTGTGTAGCATGGGTGATGCTCTTTTTTAGACTTGATCCAGAAGACAATTTCTATGCGTTTTTCAGTCATGTGAAAAAGGAACCATTTTCTTCATTTGTGTCCTCTTGGGAATGTGTTCCAAAGAGGAGCTTCCCTGAGGGACTGCATGGTCATGAAGCAGGTGTCCATGCTGAGAGTCACCAGCTAGAAAGGGTATGCAGGAGCCAGCAAGATGCTGGCTAATCAAACAACTGACAAAATTGTTCTGAGTTTGAAATTACTTACAATTCAGGAGAGTAGAAATAGGACAGTACTTAAATTCAGAGTTCAAGACTTCAGCAAATCAGTAATGGTTTCAAGTAAAGAATCCAGAGTCCTGAGCAAAGAAGGAAGGTAAATGGACATAAACAAGACCGTTAGGAGAAATCTTTCCTATATGCATGAATCTTCTAGGACTTTAGCCCAAGATGCCACGTGCTTAGAACAGCCAGAATTGAATTTTTCTTTGAAACCAGCTATAAAACTCCCTTCAATTTCTATGATGGGGCAGAAGGACAAACCATGGATGTGAGCTACAGCCGGTGTGTATGCAGGGCATGCTATCGGGTGCCACGTTAAGCTCGTCTCCACACTTTTACACCATCCCACTGACAAGAGCACCAGAGGCTCTCTTTGCACCACCCATTGCTTGCCCGCGGGCCGCTCCTCAAGTTCCTGCACCCGTAACTTCCACCTGACCTCGCAATCACCCAGGCCGGCTCCTTCCTCCTCACCCCGTGTCCCCTGGGCCCACTCCCACCCGGCTGATAGAGCAGGCGTTGCTCCACGTCCCCGCGAGGCCGAGCAGTACAAGCGGGCGGCACAGTCCCACCGCGCGCCGTATCGCCAAGCTCTGAACCGCGGCCAGCTGGCCGGCTGTCAGCACGCAATCCAAACACCGGCCAAGGCCTCGCTGGCTGCCATAAACCCTTCAGGGCTGCAAAACAGGTCAGAGATCTCAGAGAGTACAGCTCGGCTTCGGTAATGATTAACAGGGTGGTGGCAAAAGTCCCCGAGGCTTTGGCTGGCCCTGCGTGCACACGTGTGCACACACCAATGGGAAAATGGATCTGCCCCAAGCCCCGAGGAGCCCTTTGCAGGGGCAAAGCCTCCCTCGTGGTGGGCTACTCACTCAGCAGATACCATGGATGAGTGCCCCTGGTTTTCCCTGGGTTAGCAGAGGACTCCCTGCTGTTAGATTCAGGTCAAAGAACAGAAGCAAGGATGAGGGATCAGGCAGGGTTGTCATTTCTCTCATTTCTGCAGTGGACCAATATGCCAGACCAGATTCCAGTCTCCAATGCATACACGCAAGTCTGGAGATTTCCTCTATTTATAACCCTTGATTGAAAGTAGACTCTGCAAATCTGACCTCAACTGTCACAACAAAAACTTCTGTGTTCTGTTACGCATCAGCGCACACCCTAAAAGCAAGCAGTTACCTGTGAAATTGTTTATTTCCAAAGGGAAATGAATTTCCAGTTGCTTGTGGATCCCACATACATTTTTGCCTTGTTCTTAACTTCTATTTGTTATGTTTTAAAAATCATAAATTAAGTCTAGGAATTTTTCCCATGTTTTACAAATCTCACCATTCTAACTTTCTGGAAAATAGGTGTTCAAAAGAATCTGGCTGTCCTACATAAGCTGGTTATTTATATATAACTGTGCAGTGTCTGTGCATATGCACACTCATATAATGGATTTATAACGCTATGTAAGTGTGTTATGTTGTTAGGTGGACTGTTGGAAAGAATAACATTCATAACAAGATCTGAATCATTAGAAGTACCTGTTGTCACTCTCCCACTACATTAAAATATCTCCCCAAAGGTGGAACACCAGGGCAGATGAAGGGAGTGTGGTGGGGACAGAATTCCCTCCTGTCCCCTCTCAGCTTCCCTTTGGTGTAGGGATCTCAAAAGAGACGCACAGAGACACTCCTGGAGTTCAAGCCCAGTGCTCTTCTGAGTGGTCTGAAATATTTCTTCTAGTTCTAGCAGCTGAAATTGCCCAAGCATGCTCCCAGCAGATTACCTGCAAGCTAGGGCAGATGCCCACTGGCCAAGCACAGGCTCTGCTCTGCGCTCCGGAGGCACCTGGAGCAGGCAGTGGGGCAGTGAGGAGGGTGAGGAATGCCAAGTCAGGTCCAAGGCAATCAGTGGCCATTTCCTTCCTTTGTCAGGATCTCGACTGGCAATCTGATCTTTGCATGAGTTTCCTCTACCCCAAGCCAGTGTCAATAGAAAAGCAAATGGATAAAATGTAAATGCAGACCACAAAACTCCCGAGTAGAAGCGGATAACATTCCTTGACCTTCCCACTCATAAAGTTCCTTTACTTCCTCCTCGGCAGTGAAGATTAACTGTTATATAGTGTTTGCACTAGTTTATATGGCTACATCCTCCAAGCCTTTACGCGGCTAGGGGAGCCTCTGCCAAAGGCCAGGTGCAGGTCTGAAAGGCGGTGGGAGCTGTGGCCTCCCGCTAACACCTCCTGCCCTGGCACCCAGCCTGGCCCACGTGCTGGAGGGGGCTGGAAGGCTGCAACGGCAGAAATGCACAGCTCCTGTGGGCAGCCACTGCTGGGGGAAGGCAGCCCCGTGAAGTCTTCTTTTATGAACAGAGGAAGACAATATCCGAAGAAGCGTTCGCTGGAATTGTGACTCCATCTCTCTACGTGCTTAGACCAGCTTGAAAAAGCAGCTCCTCTAATAACAGTGGGCTGAGGCTGGTGAAACACTGAAGGGAAAAAAAAAAAAAACAAGCCTTCCAAATTCATGCAGTGTAACCATTCCACTCATTCTGCACGTGTCCTTAGCAGAAATACCAGGAAGTTGCTTTATTTTGGTGAAATAAGTTGAACTCCGTAACAATTTCCCCTTTTAAATTAACAGCCCAAGAGGGAACTGATTATTATTATTTTAACTCTGCTTGCTGGTTTATCTCTGAGTAGATAAATAATTTAATTTGCTTTATGGTATTATTTAGATTAACTGGCCGGCGTTTGAAGGGCACACTAAACATGAAGAGCACTATAAAAGCTCATTCCTTATGTAGAAGTCATTGCGTGCAGCGTGGAGCACTTGCAGGGTATTCGACACGAAAGGTTAAAATGTTCTGGACTCCATCCTTTTCTTTGCTGAGGATCAAATGGATGTTTCAAACCCTACTCGCTGACCACTTAAGTATTGCCCAGTAATAAAAAATATGAGGCAAAAATTTAATGTTGCTTCAGGCAAACTCAGTGCCTTGCTCACACTTCCCACATCCCTCCTCTAGCCTTCCAGGAAGGTCTCTGAGAAGTAGCTGAAGTCACTGTTGAATTGTTTTCCAGTTACTTGCTGATTTCTGCTTTGCAATTAAAATATTTATTGATGACAGCACCCATGTGTTAGGCCCTTAAAGAAAAATGGCTTTGGGATCTTCCTGAAAGCCAAGTTTTAAACCTTATAGTATCTGATTTTAGGAAACTATAAGCAGAGCTTCTTCCTTCCTTCCATTGCTGTGCTTGTGTTTTCCCTTGCTGCCCCTATTTTGCAGCTTTCAGCCTCTTCATTTGCTTCTTAGCAACACATCTTCAAGGCAACAGTGCCCACACTTTTGTCATTACGCCTCAATATTCAGGGTGTAGAGACACAAGTGCGTGGTTTTCAGTTTAGCTGATCTTTATGCCATGTTTAGCTGATTTAGCTGATCTTTATGCCAGAAGCAACCAGAGAGGAAATAACAGCATGTCCAGGTGCAAGGAAGGAGCCAGGCTGGTCACCTAGGACCAGAAACACTGCCCCTGGCCCAATGACACTTTCCTAAAAACCTGCTCACTGAAGCCCTTCAAGATACACCCAGGTCACTTCCAGCTACAGGGGAATTCCTGGTGAGTTCCCGTTTCCCGTTTCATTCCCATTTCCCTAGAATTTAAACATTTCTGTCACACCTTCTCCCCTTTGGCCTACTCTGCTCCTCTGTGCAGAGATCTTGGGCCAGGGCAGAGTGAAAAAAGAAGGAAAAGGGTTGTTTGCTTGTCAATGCATTAAACAGAAGGAAGGAGTCTGATGGTCCAGCTCGCTCTGGTGTTTTATCCAGAAGCTGTTCAGTACAAAATACAGAAGGAGTTATTGTTGCTGGACCTAGAAGTGCTCTGTTGCACTCTTCTTTCCAATGCGGAGGCATGAACCCTTCTGGGAAGATGGAGACGTGGGCTGATGTGCATTCAGGCAGGGACTGGGCTTGCATCTCCTCCACCTTTGAGGTGTGCTGTAACCACCAGCTGGCCAGGTAAAATAGGGAAAGCATTAGAGGAAGGTGTCATTATGGCTTGATATCTGGTGTCACAAGTGTATGGTGTCTGCAGAGACACGCTGAGCAGCGGATGTCTTTTCTAGCTCTAGGATGTAAAAAAAAAGGCTACGATTTGGGTGTAAAAGTGTCAGTTTTCTGTAGTTACCTACATCCAATGACGTACATCCAATATACTGCATATCAGCAGGGGGTATCGGGGCTGCTTTGCTGTGCAAAGGGCTCATGATCCCTTCCTGCAGCCGAAGAGCTGGAGATGGCAGGGAACAGAAGCAGCAGTGCTGAGCAGGGGATGTGGGTGCTGCCTCTCCCACCTGCTTCACAAGCCCCACAGCCTGGCTTTTAAGCCAGGAATCATTTCTCTACCCACAGCCAGGGACTGGGAATTTAAGGCAGGTGCTTAATGTTGCATTTACCTGTAAATGCCAGCACAGACTCTTTGCATTTCATTGCACACATATTGGAGTTTGCAGAGTGGTTCAGCCCCCTGACGCAGCTCATCTCCAGGGTCTGGTTCACGGGAGCCCTAGAAATGCAGTTTGTCACTCTGGGGATGTGTCTGACCCTCTCCCACATTTAATGTGTCTCCCTTCAGGGGTTCAGCAGGTGCTCTCTGGTGTTCAGGGCCGACAGCTATTTGAGACATCATTCTCCTTAGCCTGCCATGGTCAGAGAAATGTGTGAGTTGCAGTCACTTGTCACTCGCTCCTAACGAGCATTTCATGTTTCTTGTGTTATTCCAGGCTGTGGCAGGATGCTGTGTCTCTGCAGGGATGAGGATTTGCTCATTTTCCAGTCCCACAGATATTTTCTTCCACACTGGTCTCCACTGTCTGCTCTGAATCTGCACTCCCATGCACAGGGACACGCTCTGTGTGCACCTTTGTGTTGTGGGGTTTACACACCTCTGAAGATTTCCTTTGGGCTTAATGAATGGTACACATTGGCCTCTCTTAGCATTTACACAGCATTAACAGGCAGAAGACAGAGGATATTGCTTTATGGCTAGAAAGATATGGAGAAGGCTGACAAAGGTGATCAAAGGTACAGAAAGGCTTCTGTGCATGGAAAAAACAGGTAGAGAGGACACCTCAGCCCAAAAAACACAGACAGGAGGATACGTTAGAAGGTTATAAACTACAATCAGAACAGAGAAGACGAAGAAACCACTCGTCACTTTTTTAATACAAGAACTAAGGTGACTCAGGCAAAACTAGCAGGCTGCAATTTCAAGAAAAAACAAAAAGAGATTTATTTTTATGGTGTGTATATTTTATACAGCTGCACAGTGCTTAAATCTGTGCAGCTCCCTGTGACAGGATGTTCACTGGTTCCAATCTCTTCTGGACATCCTCATGGAGGTGAAATCCATCCCAGGTGCTAAAGAAAGTCACAAGCAGGGCTCTTCTGAGTATTTAGAGAGCAGCTCAGTGCCTTTAGGAACTGGGTCGGGTAACCCCCATGATACTTCAGCTGCTGGATTGACAGACTGCTAATTGCAAGTAATCATACAGCTGAACACAGGATTGGACTGAGCTGCACTCTTACCCTGCCTAGTGACTGGTGGTACTCCTTCAGTTTGGTGATGCGTGAGGGGAACACAACGCCCTCGACCTCTTCTCCTGCCTCCAACCTGAGGAAAAGGAATTTTCTTACTGTGAGATTTCCACTTTGCATCTCCATCATCTGTTTTTCTCATCCCCGTTGTGCTTTGTAATGCCTATGCACCATGACCAGCCTGACAAAGGTCACCACCCGCTAGGCAGGTGGATTTTTAGGAGCAGATAATCAATGACTGGCACTGGGCAAAATAAAACTGTTCTTGTCCTGCCTCAAATAGTCTGCCACTCAGAGCTGAGTGCTGTTTTCTTTCTTTCCCATTTCTCCCGAAAGTGAACACTCTTTGCAATACCAGCAAAATGTCAGCAACCCCATTATATTTTACCCTTGCAGCAATGTGTGATCACAAAACTCATAATAATTAAAACTGCTTGAGTTTGGCTGCTGCTGCTGGCTTCGCAGTCCCACTATTTGTTACGAACGATAAGATGAAATCACCGTGTTGCCTGAGCTGCCCCTGTCGCTGCTCTGAGTGCCGCTGCCAAGCAAATCACGTTGAAGCAGCTCGGTAAAAGCAAGTGTAGCTGCTCCCTGTTAAAATGAGACTTGGGTGAGGGCAGCGGGTGTGGAGAGCCTGGCTGGGGACAACCAAGGCTCATTTTATAAAACACTGTGGAGAGAGAAATTATTATGCAATGAGGGCCAGGGCAGGCAGAATGAGAGATGTGAGGGGGGAATGAGACTTGCTGGTTTATGGCTGAGCAGGAGGGATGAGGTGGGAGCACAGATTGCCCTGGAAATGAGGTCTGTGCAGTGAGGCCACAGCCAGTACTGGCAGCGTGGCGCTGAACCTCAGCACATGTGCCAAACACATTTGTTGAATTGCCACAGACAAGGACGTGCTGAGCTGAACAGAACCCAGAACTTTCCTTTGAAGGGATCAAAAACTCCTTTCAGCCTTCCTCAGCCACACGTGCTGCTCCACCAGCAGCCCCTCTCACCATCACTGCCTCACTGCGGGGCGAGGCTCACCACTTTCAGTCCCTTTTGACCAAAATGCTGCTTTTGACCCTGTGCAAGCTGGAGCTTTTCCAAGAAAAGGAGACTCAACAGTGGCAAGGCTGATGTGGAGCTGCTTCAGGAGCTGTGCTCGGCTCCATCAGCCTGGGGCCTCACAAAGCCTGCCTGACCATACTCTCTCTCTCTCCCAGCAATAGGACAGAAGTAACCTGGCTCCCATGAAAGCTGTGGGACACAGGAACACTTCCCAGGCTCATGTGTCAACTGCAGGTTGTGATGGGATCTTGGTGCACATTTCCTTCATTCCTTGATGTCCTGGTTTCAGAAGGATGGCCAGGCACAAGGGACAGGGACAGAGATGTCACTTATTCCAGCAGCTTCTGTAGCAAATGCACTGGCTTCACTGCGAACACCCAGCCTGGTGTAAAAAGCCATTTGCTTTTGAAATAAAGACTTTTTTTTCCCCGGGCACTGATGACTCAAGGGAAATCATAGAATCCATATCTAGACCACAGTAGGCCAACTGGAGGTCTTTGAGAAACAGGATAGACAAATTTCTGTCAGAGGGCATTTAAGCGGCTGAGTTACACTGTTATCTCCTGCAGTCTATTATATTTGATCTCTGCTTGGTAAAAAGCCAAAACCAGAGTTTTGCCATGGCCTGAAAAAGGACTTCGGGGATAAAGGATCCTTGTGAGGCATTTTAAGAGCAATCTGTAGGCTGGTGTGTCTTTCTGTGCAGTTTTTGTTCTCATTGGATCCATGTATTTTGTTTGAGGTTGTTCTACATGCCTGCATGTAGAAAAGTTTTATTCAGCTGGGAAGAATCTCCACACATTTTCTTTTCTATAAACAAGCATTTTATTTATTAAAAATAAAAAACAAAAATCACATCCCACTACTTGCAACTTGCCTTTGACTTCAGGAAATCATGATAATGCTGGGAACCTCTCTGTTAATTCTATCACTGCTTGGAAACCAAATACCTTGGGGCCTTAAAAATGCCATCATTAGACAGACTAAATAGGTAAACAGACATGATGAACCAGAAAGTTGGCAAGATGCATGTAGTATAGAAGTCTTTAAAAAGGAGATTGCCTTTAATAAAAGACAATTATAACAACACGCGACCATAGCAACAGTGAACAGAGCTGCAGAATGGAAGAGGTAAATATTCCCTTTAGCAGATAGATGGCTCTCCCATCTTCCATGGAAATCGCATGCTGAAAGGCTAACATCAAAGATTTGTTCAGAAAATTGTTCTCTCTGAACCCCCTGCACAGACACAATTCCCCTGAGCCTCAGAAAAGCTTTTTCATTTTGCAATGTGAATGCTATTACACAGGGATGCGTCTGTATTAGTTTTTTTACAGCAACCCTGGGAAATCTACAGGACAGCAAGGCTCCCTCTTGTTTGATCTCCTTCAGAAGTGATGCCTGGTCTTCCCTCCCTCCCCAGGGAGATCCCTGCATTTCCCTCCTTCCAGTAGCTGTGAACAGTGATTTGGTCCCTACATCTCTGCTTATCATTGCCAAGCTGGTGTGAAAAAGGGAGGTCATGCAAAGAGGGGCAGGGAATTCTGTGGGAAATAAATAATATAGATTCAATAATATAGATGCCTGTTTTGTTCAGTACTACATTTGTTCCTTTTTGAACAAAAGAGGGCACAGGAGTTTCTTTTCTTGTGAGAACAGAGCCATCAGCCACGGGGCTGGGTCAACCATTCCCACACAAGCAGAGAAAAACTGTCCCACCAACAAAACGAGGTCCTGCAGGTCCTTTGATTTCAGTATTTACTCTTCCCTTTTGATTCCCTGCATGAAGTATTTCCAGGTGACCCTGTGTGGGTCAATAAATAATATATCATCCTCTAATGAAAAAACCTAGCTGCGTCAAAGGCGCCTTTCAGTCTGAGGCTGGCTGGAGTTTATCTCTTACCTTCAACTGGCAGTTTAGAAACATTACGACAATCAGATAAACAGAAATGAATAAGCACTTCGATGGTTCAATATTTCACTCCACAAGTGACAATAAAAAGCTCATAACTTTTCGAATGGCACATTTATACATGCTGCAAGAAGAGGAAGAGGGACTTGCCCCTAGGAAGCAGAGTAGCAGTGTGCTGATCTCAAGGAAGTGGCACACACTACCTGCATGCAGGTTACACGCCTGCAGCTTAAATAGAGAACCCACAAATACAGTTCTCCACCAAATGGTTAAGTGAGCCTCAACAGCAGCCAACGATTTTTTCTGCAGACCTCACTAGGCTGCAAAAAAAAAAGGGCTCCCTTGTTCTTACCATTTTGCTGGTGGAAATAACGAGGGTGACTCATGTGCGTGGCAGGACAAGATTAGAATCCAGAACCTGTGAACCCTGGTGCACTCCCTCCCTGTGTCCCGAGTTTGTCCCTCCTTCTGACTGACCCGACTTACCATGAGACCTACAATGGAAGTTTTATAAAATCTCAAGGAAAATGCATGCATGTTTCTAATTGAAATGAGAGAGAGTCATTTGCAACAGGCTATGGTCAGCCCTGATGCAAGCAAGAGAGCAGGAGATCTGCAACAGCTTTGACAGCTCTGTGTTTAATTTCCCTGTGTGCAGATGTGCTGCATATAGATAGTAAGACTCGAAGGAGAGGAGATGAGAATCTCACCATGTTCCAAAAAGTGCTGCCTGGGATTGTGCAGGAAGTGTCCTGGGTTACATTTTATTTTGGGGACCTACAACAGAAGAGTTATTTGGCTGCATTATTACTTATCATCCTCAGAGTCACCTGCATGGAAGGACACATTATGCACATTCTGTAAGCAAAGAAGTTGATTTTCAAAGCAACCTTTTCAGGCTTGAGGTACGGGACAAAGTGGTATCTATTTGAATGGCAAATGGGAACTAGGTTTTTCACATCCAGATCTTCTATTGCCAAGCAGTGGTGTTACTGTGTCCCCAAGGCCACATCGAGTTTCTCTCCATACTGCGCAGAGCTGGTGAATTGTGCTGGTTTGAATACATTTTAAACAACATGATGACACAGGATGCGGGGATTAGTGATGAAATTCAACAGGATTATTCTCAAGACTGCATGTAACTGGGGGTCTCGAGACCCGTATGGATCTGCAGCATGTACTGAGGTGGCACAAGACGCAGCCGCCTCACTGCCACCCTGACGTGCCAGAGCTCACCTCCGGCATGGAGGGCGCAGGCCAGCACGGCAGCCTCTGGCTGTCTGCCCCAGGCTCGGATTTGTCACCCAGCCATGGTGGCGGGCACTGGCGAGCACATGCGGAGTCGGAAGACGCCTGGCAGCCACGTGCGCCTGGGGAGCGACGGCGCCCTTTGCACCGGGGCGCGACCGCTGCCAAGGGGCATCAGCGCCAGCGAGGCGGGGTATGGGGTGCACAGAGATGCTCGGGTCGAGCCAGCCCGTGGGGCTGGCACCATCCTGGAAGCTGGCACCGGCTTTGTGCACGCCTCACCCATGCCATGGGCCAAGGCCTGAGCCGTCAAGGCCTCCTGGGGGAGAGGCAGCAGCCCAAATGGAGGAGCTGCAGCCGCCCAGCAGATGGAGCCGTCGGGCCATGCCTTGTGCCCTCATGGAGGGCGAGGTCCTTGTGCCTCTGCTGGTCGGGCTCGCAGTTCCCCTGCCAGGCTGGGCTTTTTCTCGTGGAGCTCCTCAGCTGCTCTGATCTTCCCTGGCAGAGGCACAGGGATTGCTCGTGGAGTGAGGTCAACGAGCATACAAGCAGCAATCTCCTTCGTAAGCTTTATCCCTGCTCTGTAGTTAAAGCAGGGCCTCAGCTGTCCTTACACTCCTTTGCTGAGGTGTGCCCTGTGTGGGACACTCGATCTCTGGTGTTCCCAGTGCCCCTGTTCAGGAGGAGACCGACATTTAGATGTAGAGCTTAGTGAGATGGTTTAGTGGAGGACTTGTTAGTGCTAGGACAGAGGTTGGACTAGATGATCTTGGG